>NC_064642.1:116523637-117158995 GCF_023864345.2 Schistocerca serialis cubense | reverse complement strand
ACTAGGTACTGTCCCTAAAGAATACGAGGGCCATTTGAAAATTCCGTGCAAAAATAAAAACTACTTATGTGTTTGGGGTAAACCTTTTTTATTTTTCGACATAGTCTCCTTTTAGACTCATACACTTCGCCCAACGCTGTCCTAATTTGTTGATCCCTTCCAAATAATAGGAATTGTCCAAGTCTGCAAAATAGCTATTAGTTGCTGCAATCACCTCCTCGTTTAAATAAAATCTTTGTCCCGCCAGCCATTTCTTCAAATTGGGGAACAAATAGTTGTCCCAGGAAGCCAAGTCTGGAGAACAGGGGGTTTGTGAAACGAGTTGGAATCCTATTTCCAATAATCTTGCGACCACAGTTGCTGAGCTGTGTGCTGGTGCACTGCCGTAATGGAAAAGGACTTTTTTTGCGGTCCAATCGCCTGCGTTTTTCTTGCAGCTCTGTTTTCAAATGGTCCAATAACGACTAATGAAATACATCTGTAATACTTTTACCCTTTTCCAGATAGTCGACGAGGATAATCCTTTGCGAATCCCAAAATACAGTCGCCATAACCTTTCCAGCCGAAGGAATGGTCTTCGCCTTTTTTGGTACAGATTCTCCGTTGGTAAGCCATTGTTTAGATTGTTGTTTGGTCTCAGGAGTATAGTAATGTATACATGCTCCATCCACAGTGACGAAACGATGCTTAATTCTTCCTAAACAGCTGCAAACCATCCTTGCAAACTTCACACGATTCCATTTTTGGTCAAGCGTGAGCAATCTCGGAACCCACCTTGCTGATAGCTTTCTCATGTCCAAATGTTTATGCAAAATATTATGTACCCGTTCATTCGAGATGCCTACAGCACTAGCAATCTCATGCACCTTAACTCTTCTGTCATCCATCACCATATGATGAATTTTATCAATGATTTCTGGAGTCGTAACCTCCACAGGGCGTCCAGAACGTTCAGCATCACTTGTGCCCATGTGGACATTTTGAAACCACTTATAAACTGTTCTAATCGAAGATGTAGAGTCACCGCAATAATATTTACCAAGCTTCTCTTTAGTCTCCTGAGGCGTTTTGCCTTTTATAAAGTAATGTTCAATCACCACACGAAATTCTTTTTTGTCCATTTTTTGACAATCACTCGACTTCCTTGATTCACACGAATGCCAAACACAAAGAAATAGACCAATATGGCTGAAACTTGGTGTGCGTTCTTTCCAAAGACGCTACTAACTAAACATTACCTCGATACGCGCCGGTGGTGCCATCTCTCGGACTTTGTACGGACATTTCAAACGCCCCTGGAATTCCCTGTGTTATTTGAACACCGTGGCGTACATCTGTCAAATTTTCCTAGTCTCCTACTTACAAATTTTTGTAGAGTTTCATTAATTACTCACATGTACCTTAGGCAAAGTACCTCTAAATGTTCGCAGCCAGAGTTAAATGACTAGCACCGTCTGACAAAAGAAACAATTGTTTTCTTATGCAGTTTATTGAAAATGTAAGGTATTTAGACTACGCAGACATTTTTACCTTTGTAATAAATGGTGCTAAAGTTGCTCACGATCAGTAAATCGGATAGAAGACGGAGTCGTTAGTTAAGGAGTAGTTTGTCTTTGATACGCTGTGGTACAACTTTATCAGGCTGACTTGTTCGAATCGCGTGTCGACTTTACAGAGTTTATTTCCTTACCTTCGAGGAGTCCTCTGAGGCTGTTCGTAGAGTTACCAGCCTGAAAATTTCCAGAGCTTACTTCACTGTGTCGCCGCTTACAGGAGTAACGTATTTATTCTCCTCAAACTTAACAAATTGCTTAAGTCTATTTCTTACATTACTGTGAGACTCAATACGAAATAACAAAGTTTTTATTGGTGCTCACACAATTAAAAATTATCCACAAAAGTTGTTTCTTACATTTTCTGCTACATTTTCATAGGATTTATTTGTCTGAATCTACAGCAGACTGCAAGTGTCAGAGACACAGGAATTGGAAGTGAATAACGCCGGTCTCAGGTTACTTACCCCTCTGGGAGTACTCGCTCTTCCGTTGAGTGACACGAAGCGCCTTTTCCTGCAGAACCACAGCAATGTTAGTACTGTTTATGCTAGTCGCTAACGCTCTATCATCAGACGACAAAAATATATGTGTTATCTATAGTTTACTAAAGCTGAAGTGAAAATTAGCTTTGTATACGTTCCTAGGCTTCCGCAGCCCAAGTTAATTTCCATATATTTCTTCTGGGATGTAGACTGCATCTTACTGTAAAATGATGTACCAGTATTACATAAACTGACGAAAGAGAATTGTAATAGTGGTCAACACCGTATGTTGGTACAGCCTTTTATAACATAATCCGGTCTACAACCCAGAAGCATTTTGTGAATACTGAAATTACTTTAATACTAAATTCTGCATCATATAAATTTTGACATTATTATCCCAAAGATTGAATGTAAAGTAACTTAAAAATCAAACAAGATTGAAAATTTTATTGTGAGGAAACTATATACACTATAAACATATTAATCACAAAGACAATGACAAAAAGCATTCAAGTTTGGTACTTGTTTGGTTTACGAATTCTACACAAATGCTACATGTGGCACAACGAACAAAATAATAGTCCATTTCACGCTGTAGTCGTGGGGTTCAGAACGCCGCCAAAACAAAGGGTCAACTTTCCAAGTGAAACAGACATCGGCTGCACAAAATCTTCTCTTGGAGGAAACCTCGTTGGCAGATATCAAACGGGGTGAGGCTCGGGTATCTCGAAAGTAAAAACAATTTCTTTAAAATGGTGCAGGCCTAGGTGGAAATTCAGTTACTGTCGAATGTTGAAGTAAAGATTTTTTAGATCGTGATCCATTGGGGAAAAACAGTTTTATACTATTTCAAGACAATGAATGGGAGCCACAGGTTGATTTACATCTACAATTAAATTTACATACATACTCCGCGAACTATCATACAGTACATGGCGGAAGGTACTGTGAAGACACTATTATAATTCTGTATGTTCTATTTTATTCTCTTTCACATCAAAGACAGAATTTCGGGTTTTGTATTTCCGTATACGTTCTGCAACTACCATCTATGAAATTATTATTTTTCATTTTGTGCTATTGTGTGCTTACACAGTTATTAACATGTTACTTTCTAACAAAATACAGTACTACTATAAATGTTTCATTCATTATCAGAGTTCTATATTTTCTAACGTATTAAATACACAAATACGATTAGTGCGTGAACAGAACCACAAACTCATCAAGTCTGCGTTGGGCCCAGCAGTTGGCGTTACGAAAGCGTGCCTTGAAAAAATCGCAATAAAGCAACAAATTTACGAAATGTTTATCTGTTACAACAATGCACTATGCTTTCAGAAGGAACAAAGGTAAATAACCGCGACGCAAAGAGAGTATTGTGCGTTGGCATAGATAATTTAAAGATACTGGTTGTCCCTGTAAACGGAAAAGCGCAGTTCGACCAAGTGTGCCAGATGCAATCGTGGGAAGGACGAGAGAAATTTTCGTATGAAGTATATATATATATATATATAAACTGTCTGCGCAAGACATATGTAGCTGGGACATCGTCGGGACACCCTGAGGTAAGGGGTGTACAAATGAAGTAAAAAACTTATTTACTATAATTACTTTTTATTTAGAACACAATTACATGGAACTTATTGCA
Source organism: Schistocerca serialis cubense (assembly GCF_023864345.2). Taxonomy (NCBI): domain Eukaryota; kingdom Metazoa; phylum Arthropoda; class Insecta; order Orthoptera; family Acrididae; genus Schistocerca; species Schistocerca serialis. Next base: position 117,155,303 of record NC_064642.1, on the reverse strand, counting down.
GCAGAGGTAGTTGGTACACCATATTTTTCGGAAGATTTCAGCTTTTTCTGCAAGTCTTTTTTTCCATTTTCTGTATTTATAAAACTCCATGCAAGTCAGCTGGTAGTTAAACTGGCACTGTAAGATTTTCTCCACAGACCCTGACAGCAGTCGATTTCTTTCAACAGTCCACGGGGCCGACATCGACGAAAATACCCTTTCCACAGTGCCGTCGTGTGCGGGAATAGAAAACAAATACTCTCATAATTTCATCATTTGGTATTTGCGTTCAGGATTTTCAGTTGCCTTCAGAAAGGCACGGAGGCTTTAGACTTCCATTCTTCCGAGTCACGTTTAGTTTCTATGAAGCTCTTCAGTTACATATATTCCTAAAAACAACTTCCGTCTGAAATCTTCACATCATTTTTAGCCATCACGCAATCTGGAGTTTAAGACAGCATCATCCAGTCAAATGCTTGATATTTATTAAAAGACAGCCCATTTCACTCAGTAATCAAATGCTATGATATAGAAAGCTACTGTCTCTTCCTCAAATTTCAACATCAAATTAATTATTTCTTGGTTAGGGTTCTAATTCTGTAATTGTTCAAATTCATCTTCGTTTGCATGCCAGTCAAATTGGTGGGCTTCCTTTCATTCAGACATCCTTGAGTGTCGATTAGTGTACACACATCAAAAAGAGTTTTGCGTCACCTCGGTTTCGAAAGTTCCGGAACCTGCACAGAAAATTGGAATAGAGATCAACATAAACATCATTTCCACCGTTTTTATTGCTCATCAAAACCACCATACAGCAAGACCTTCAGAGGTGGTGGTCCAGATTGCTGTGCACACCGGAACCTCTAACACCCAGTAGCAAGTCTTCTTGCATTGATGCATGCCAGTATTCATCGTGGCATACTATCCACAAGTTCATCAAGGCACTGTTGGTCCAGATTGTCTCACTTCTAACGGCGATCCGGCGTACATCCCTCAGAGTGGTTGGTGAGTCATGTCGTCCATAAACAGCCTTTTCAATCTATCCCAGACATTACAAATGTAATGTATTGCGAATACGTAGAAAGAAGGATCCTTTATTGTATGATTATATGATAGCGGAACAAACACTGGTAGCAGTTACTTCTGTAAAATATCTGGGAGTATGCGTGCGGAACGATTTGAAGTGGAATGATCATATAAAATTAATTGTTGGTAAGGCGGGTACCGGGTTGAGATTCATTGGGAGAGTGCTTTGAAAATGTAGTCCATCAACAAAGGAGGTGGCTTACAAAACACTCGTTCGACCTATACTTGAGTATTGCTCATCAGTGTGGGATCCGTACCAGATCGGTCTGACGGAGGAGATAGAGAAGATCCAAAGAAGAGCGGCGCGTTTTGTCACAGGGTTATTTGGTAACCGTGATGGCGTTACGGAGATGTTTAATAAACTCAAGTGGCAGACTCTGCAAGAGAGGCGCTCTGCATCGCGGTGTAGCTTGCTCGCCAGGTTTCGAGAGGGTGCGTTTCTGGATGAGGTATCGAATATATTGCTTCCCCCTACTTATACCTCCCGAGGAGATCACGAATGTAAAATTAGAGAGATTAGAGCGCGCACGGAGGCTTTCAGACAGTCGTTCTTCCCGCGAACCATACGCGACTGGAACAGGAAAGGGAGGTAATGACAGTGGCACGTAAAGTGCCCTCCGCCACACACCGTTGGGTGGCTTGCGGAGTATAAATGTAGATGTAGATGTAGACATGTTCGATAGGGTCCATGTCTAGAGAACACGCTGGCTTCTCCAGTCGAGCGATGTCGTTATCCTGAAGGAAGTCATTCACAATATGTACACGATGGGGGCGCGCATTGTCGTCCATGAAGACGAATGCCTCGCCAATATGCAGCCGATATGGTTGCACTATCGGACGGAGGATGGCTTTCACGTATCGTACAGCAGTTACAGCGCCTTCCTTCGGCGTACGTCGGCCCCACATAATGTCACCCCAAAACAGCAGGGAGCCACCAACTTGCTGCACTCGCTGGATAGTGTGTCTAAGGAGTTCAGCCTGACCGGGTTGCCTCCAAACACGTCTCCAACGATTGCCTGGTTGAAGGCGTATGCCAGACTCATTGGTGAAGAGAACGTGATGCCAATCCTGAGCTGTCCATTCGGCATGTTGTTGGGTCCATCTCTACCGTGGTTGCAAAGATGGACCTCGCCATGAACGTCGGGAGTGAAGTTGCGCATCATGCAGCCTATTGCGCACAGTTTGAGTCGTAACACGACGTCCTGCGGCTGCACGAAAAGCATTATTCAACATGGTGGGTTCCTCCGAGTCATAATTCGTAAGTAGCGATCATCCACTGCAGTAGTAGCCCTTGGGCGGTTCCTGTCTCTCTGTATCTCCTCCATGTCCGAACAACATCGCTTGGTTCCTGGCACAAAGTAACAATGCGGACGTCTAGGCATGATTGAACTACAAGACAACACGAGCCGTGTACGTGCTACCTGGTGGAATGACTGGAACTGATCGGCTGTCGGACCCCCTGCGTTTAATAGGCACTGCTCATGCATGGTTGTTTGCATCTTTGAGCGTGTTTAGTGACATCTCTGAACAGTCAAAGGGACTGTGTCTGTGCTACAATATCCACAGTCAACATCTGTCTTCCGAAGTTCTGGCAACCGGGATGATGCAGAACTTTTTTTGACGTGTGTATTTCTTATTTCGATTATAGAGACTTTATTCTTCTCCATGTTTTTTTTATAATTTTTTCAAATAGGACCAAGTTTGACTGCAGAAACGTGAAGTAAATTTGACTGATCGGACTACTAAAGAAATTTGAAATTATTTTAGGTGGCCAGTCTTCGGCATCAAAAAGTTCTTTAATGGAATCCATAGCTTAAGAATCCTCTCAAGTGCAGGCATTAGCGATAGTTAGCTTGTTTTTGAGTGAGATAGAAGATTGACATGAACCTATATGCAGAACTCTTTCAGATTCTCTGTCCTTGTCCTGTATATTGAAGAATAATTAAATACTTTCATGGCGATTATTTCAATGTTGACAGTTAAGACTCCAGCAGCGCTTGGTATGGTAATGTGGAGAATATGGCCAGGGCATCCACTTCCTTCTACATTTTTCCCTAGTTCTTCTTTAATTTGATGAAACACTTGCCTCTGGCCGCGTCGATGAAGCCCTCCGATGTTGGTACTGGTATTGCCTCCACAAAAAGCACTTAATTTATCTAATATGATTTGCAGTTGTCTTAAAATGTGTAGACAAGACTTTGCAGTTGTCCCCCATGTTTCGTTGTTCGGCGAATCAAACGTCAACAGCTTCTGCTGGATTCCGCCAATTTCAGTAAAGTACTGAATAACTAAAGGAAACATCTTTTCAGCTTTGTGGTACGATGAGTCGGTGCCCTAAGACTAAAATGAAACTTCTTGCAATCGTTTTATGCATCGGACGTGGAGTGTGGTGCGTGAATAGTTTTAACAATCGCTGTAAGTTTGGTCCTGACTGTAGACTGCTTTGCGGCGATCTGAGAGTCAGGATACATTGCGGCATTCAGTTTTACGGTACAGTCGAGAGAACAGAAGGACTGATGATGCTTGACAACTTTATAAGCTGTGGCTGGCTCTGCAGCAGCAACAAGTAATTCTTCTTGGGTATCTTCTTTAATCATGAATGTGGAAATAGGCTTTGATGTTGATCCTACCGCGAATCTACACTCCTGGAAATGGAAAAAAGAACACATTGACACCGGTGTGTCAGACCCACCATACTTGCTCCGGACACTGCGAGAGGGCTGTACAAGCAATGATCACACGCACGGCACAGCGGACACACCAGGAACCGCGGTGTTGGCCGTCGAATGGCGCTAGCTGCGCAGCATTTGTGCACCGCCGCCGTCAGTGTCAGCCAGTTTGCCGTGGCATATGGAGCTCCATCGCAGTCTTTAACACTGGTAGCATGCCGCGACAGCGTGGACGTGAACCGTATGTGCAGTTGACGGACTTTGAGCGAGGGCGTATAGTGGGCATGCGGGAGGCCGGGTGGACGTACCGCCGAATTGCTCAACACGTGGGGCGTGAGGTCTCCACAGTACATCGATGTTGTCGCCAGTGGTCGGCGGAAGGTGCACGTGCCCGTCGACCTGGGACCGGACCGCAGCGACGCACGGATGCACGCCAAGACCGTAGGATCCTACGCAGTGCCGTAGGGGACCGCACCGCCACTTCCCAGCAAATTAGGGACACTGTTGCTCCTGGGGTATCGGCGAGGACCATTCGCAACCGTCTCCATGAAGCTGGGCTACGGTCCCGCACACCGTTAGGCCGTCTTCCGCTCACGCCCCAACATCGTGCAGCCCGCCTCCAGTGGTGTCGCGACAGGCGTGAATGGAGGGACGAATGGAGACGTGTCGTCTTCAGCAATGAGAGTCGCTTCTGCCTTGGTGTCAATGATGGTCGTATGCGTGTTTGGCGCCGTGCAGGTGAGCGCCACAATCAGGACTGCATTTGACCGAGGCACACAGGGCCAACACCCGGCATCATGGTGTGGGGAGCGATCTCCTACACTGGCCGTACACCACTGGTGATCATCGAGGGGACACTGAATAGTGCACGGTACATCCAAACCGTCATCGAACCCATCGTTCAACCATTCCTAGACCGGCAAGGGAACTTGCTGTTCCAACAGGACAATGCACGTCCGCATGTATCCCGTGCCACCCAACGTGCTCTAGAAGGTGTAAGTCAACTACCCTGGCCAGCAAGATCTCCGGATCTGTCCCCCATTGAGCATGTTTGGGACTGGATGAAGCGTCGTCTCACGCGGTCTGCACGTCCAGCACGAACGCTGGTCCAACTGAGGCGCCAGGTGGAAATGGCATGGCAAGCCGTTCCACAGGACTACATCCAGCATCTCTACGATCGTCTCCATGGGAGAATAGCAGCCTGCATTGCTGCGAAAGGTGGATGTACACTGTACTAGTGCCGACATTGTGCATGCTCTGTTGCCTGTGTCTATGTGCCTGTGGTTCTGTCAGTGTGATCATGTGATGTATCTGACCCCAGGAATGTGTCAATAAAGTTTCCCCTTCCTGGGACAATGAATTCACGGTGTTCTTATTTCAATTTCCTGCTGTTGCGAAAAACGCCTTTGTTTTAAAGACTGCCACTCCAATTCGTGTACCCCTATTTAGCGATAATAAAAAACGAGCAGCCCTTCTTTGAACTTTTTCGATGTCCTCCATCAATCCTCCCTGATGCAGATCCCACACCACATACTAATACTCAAGAAGAGGACGGACAAGCATAGTGTAAGCAGTCTCCTTAGTAAACCTGTTACATTTTCTAAGTCTCCTGCCAATAAAGCCCAGTTTTTCGTTTGCTTTCCCCACAACATTATCTACGTGATCTTTCCAATTTAAATTATCCTAAACTGTAATCCATAAGTATTTAGTTGATTTTACAGACTTTAGATATGTGTGATTTATCGTGTAACTGAAATTTAGCGGATTGTTTTCAGTGCTCATGTGGATGACTTCACACTTTTCACGACCTAGAGTCAATTGCTTGCCATCTTGTCTAAATCGCCGGCCAAGGTGGCCGAGCGGTTCTAGGTGCTACTCTGGAACCGCACGACCGCTACCGTCGCAGGTTCGAATCCTGCCTCGGGCATTGATATGTGTGATGTCCTTAGGTTAGTTACGTTTAAGTAGTTCTAAGTTCTAGGGGACTGATGACCTCAAAAGTTAAGTCCCATAGTGCTCAGAGCCATTTGAACCATAAATCATAATGAGAGAAATATAGGGTGTCGAATGAAAAGACGGAGTGACAGACGCAAGGTTGAGGTTAGGTTAGTGTTGTTTAACGTCCCGTCGACAACGAGGTCATTAGAGACGGAGCGCAAGCTCGGGTTAGGGAAGGATGGGGAAGGAAATCGGCCGTGCCCTTTCAAAGGAACCATCCCGGCATTTGCCTGAAACGATTTAGGGAAATCACGGAAAACCTAAATCAGGATGGCTGGAGACGGGATTGAACCGTCGTCCTCCCGAATGCGAGTCCAGTGTGCTAACCACTGCGCCACCTCGCTCGGTCGCAAGGTAGAGAGAGTTGTACTACAGAAAACAGGCTTTAGTCTAAGAAGAAAGGAGGAGGAATAAGAAGAAGGATATTCTGAGATCGTTGGAAGTCACAATACGCTTCCTTGAGACAACCCCGATGTTACTTCCGTTTGTGTTAAAAATTTGCCAGGCTGTGAAACGTATTGTATTCTAGTAATGAAATATTCGTGTTGTAGAAGCCTGCCAGATGGGGCCTCCTACATGAGTGTAGGAGAATCGAGTGCAGGTAAGGTTGTGGAGTCCGTTGGAGTGCCGGGGCGCTAGTGAAACATCATTCAATTAACAATCATTTATTAGCAAGAGTCTTACACTCACTCCGTCTGCTTCACGGCAGTGCCTGGCAGCGGCGTTGCACGAAGGTGCAGAATAGACAGACTATATAGGGAGAGAGTGGCCAATCGCCCCGTAGCTGCCATGTTTTTACCAGATCCGCGCGGGACGTGCAATTAGGTAGCGACGCAAGCAGAAAGCTAGCCACTTCACGAGTAAAATAAGGAATGTGTTTGACGCATGAGATCAAAGCAGATCTTCTAGCTTAATACTCGGTACATGATTAAAACAAATGCCACTCGTCTATGTTTCTATAGGCCTAATAAATACGTGAGCAAATGGTAGTATCGTGAAGCAGTGTGTTCTTGTTATGCTACGCTATCCTGTGCAAGCTTCTTCATCTCCCAGTACCTACTGCAACCTACATCCTTCTCAATCTGCTTAGTGTATTCATCTCTTGGTCTCCCTCTACGATTTTTACTCTCCACGCTACCCTCCAATACTAAACTGATGATCCGTTGATGCTTCAAAACATGTTCTACCAACCGATCCTTTCTTCGAGTCAAGTTGTGCCACAAACTCCTCTTCTCCCCAATTCTATTCAACACCTCCTCATTAGTTATGTGATCTACCCATCTAATCTTCAGCATTCTTCTGTAGTACCACATTGCGAAAGCTCTTTTATTCTCTTCTTGTCCAAACTATTTATCGTCCATGTTTCACTTCCACACATGGCCACACTCCATACAAATACTTACAGAAACGACTTCCTGACACTTAAATCTATACTCGATGTTAACAAATTTCTCTTCTTCAGAAACGCTTTCCTTGCCACTGCCAGTCTACATTTTATATCCTCTCTACTTCGACCTTCATCAGTTATTTTGATCGCCAAATAGCAAAACTCCTTTACTATGTTAAGTGTCTCATTTCCTAATCTAATTCCTCAGCATCACTTAATTCGACTACATTCCATTATCCTCGTTTCGCTTTTGTTGATGTTCATCTTACATTCTCCTTTCAAGACACTATCCATTCCGTTCAACTCCTTTTCCAAGTCCTTTGATGTCTCTGGGAGAATTACAATGTCATCGGCGAACCTCAAAGTTTATATTTCTTCTCCATGGATTTTAATACCTACTCCGAATTTTTCTTTTGTTTCCTTTACTGCTGGCTCAATATCGGAGAGAGGCTACAACCCTGTCTCACTCCCTTCCTAACCACTGCTTCCTTTTCAAGCCCCTCGACTCTTATAACTGCCATCTAGTTTCTGTACAAATTGTAAATAGCCTTTCGCTTCCTCTATTTTACCCTTGCCACCTTCAGAATTTGTCAAAAGCATTCTCTAAATCTACAAATGTTAGAAATATAGCTTTCCCTTTCCTTAATCTATCTTCTAAGATAAGCCGTAGGGTCAGTATTGCCTCACGTGTTCCAACATTTCTACGGAATCCAAACTGATCTTCCCCAAGGTCGGCTTCTACCAGTTTTTCCATGCGTCTGTAAAGAATTCGCATTAGTATTTTGCAGCTGTAACTTATTAAGCTGATAGTTCGGTAATTTACACATCTGTCAACACCTGCTTTCTTTGGGATTGGAATTCTTATATTCTTCTTGAAGTCTGAGGGTATTTCGCCTGTTTCATACATCTTGCTCACCAGATGGTAGAGTTTTGTCAGGACTGGCTGTCCCACGGCCGTCAGTAGTTCCAATGGAATATTGTCTACTCCGGGGGCCTTGTTTCGACTCAGGTCTTTCAGTGCTCTGTCAAACTCTTCACGCAGTATCGTATCTCCCATTTCATCTTCATCTACATCCTCTTCCACTTCCATAATATTGTCCTCAAGTACATCGCCCTTGTATAGATCCTCTATATACTCCTTCCACCTTTCTGCTTTCCCTTCTTTGCTTAGAACTGGGTTTCCATCTGAGCTCTTGATATTCATACAAGTGGTTCTCTTTTCTCCAAAGGTCTCTTTAATTTTCCTGTAGGCAGTATCTATCTTACCCCTAGTGAGGTAAGCCTCTGCATCCTTTCATTTGTCCTCTAGCCATCCCTGCTTAGCCATTTTGCAGACAGTGTATTCAACGTAAAATGTATTTGAAATTCCATCAGAGTCTGGTACCTTGCTAACTCTAAGCAGTCTTACTTGTTTTTTAATGGCGGGGGTGCTTATATCAATATCATTTGTGACCTGTGCAGCGGTAATATCCTCATTCTTAAATACCTTTTTAAATTTGAAGTTAAACATTTCAGCTACGTGTAAACTAAGCGACACCACTCGGCCGTGTCTCTTGTCTAGCGCAGCACACAGAAAACCCAGGGCACTGAATTTAGGATTCTTACATCTTTAATTTATATACTCAGTGGCTGCACTGGAAGTTTATGCCATTGGAGTGCGGAAAATTGTATAAAGACATTCAGCTACTAACCATAAGAAACCAGTTCGTTTTTACACTCTGCCTGCTTTGTTAAGTGTGTGTCGCACTTCAGATCTATTCTGTCACATACCATTTCTTTCCCCTTTTGCATTCATCTTAGTACTTGAAAAAGCTAGTTGGATTCACGTGAAACTAAGAATTCCTAAGTAACTGGCTCTACAAGTCGTTTTGATGGAGAGAGGAGGCAAGGACATACCAGCTCGAATGCAATCGAATCGTACCAAATAAAGTTCTGTACTGTACAAACCAATCTTCTGATTGCAGATAATGTTACCTTACTACCAAACAAATAATTGCCTTTACTTTAGTGTAAGACTGTATGACTTCGAGGGATCACCAGTTTAGTATTGGAGGGCAGCATGGAGGATAAAAATCGTAGAGGGAGGCCAAGAGATGAATACACTAAGCAGATTCAGAAGGATGTAGGCTGCAGTAGGTACTGGGAGATGAAGAAGCTTGCACAGGATAGAGTAGCATGGAGAGCTACATCAAACCAGTCTCCGAACTGAAGACCACAACAACATCAAGACTGTATAATACCACACAAGTAAAACATCATGTGTACTCAAGTCTTGCAAATTTACCTCCTCTAGCTGATAACAATGTCAACGGCTTTGCCGTGCGGGTAACAGCGGTTCCCGTCAGATCACCAAAGTTAAGCGCTGTCGGGCTGGGCTAGTACTTGAATGGGTGACCATAAGGTCTGCCGAGTGCTGTTGGCACTTGTGGGACAAAGTGAGGAGCTACTAGATTGAAAAGCAGCAGCTCCTGTCTCGGAAACTGACATACGGCCGGGAGAGCGGTGTGCTGACCACATGCCTCTCCGTATCCGCATCCAGTGACGCCTATGAGCTGAGGATGACACGGCGGCCGGTTAGTACCGTTGGGCCTTCATGGCCTGTTCGGGAGGAGCTTAGTTTTTTTTGCTGATAGCGATAAATGTTCTTTAAAAAACTGTACAGCAGAATACTTCCAAATGGTACAATGCAAAAAAATTCCGGTGTGGTTAAATGTTTTGGGAATTATGAGTACGGAAGAAAGTTAGGCTTTTTTTCATTTCCCGAAACAGAAATATTGCACAGGCCGTCGCTGGACGTCATTAGCAACGAATAGCGTGTTAATTCAAACGCTTCAAACTGTACGCTTGATAACTGAGGGTGCCCTCAGGGGTACGGGCTTGGCGACCCCGGGGTTCCTGAGCTGGGGACTGGTAAGCGCCGCCAGTCCCCTGTCACCGTAAGCTCTGGGCATACTTCAGCGTCCACCGTGCGGCGCGACGGTGGAATGTTGTGTGTCTCAGGGAATGGGGATCTTGGCTTGACCGCCCGGATCGCGAGGATGGAATAAACTTCTATCAACAACCCCTCAATCTCAAGGTGTGCTGTGCACTGATGAGATGCATGGCTGTTGAGGTGGAACAGTCTCTAGCGGGCAACCTCTGGGGAACCTGCCGCACCTCAGTTGTATAAGGCTTACCTAGGCACGCAGGGTGGACTTCTAGTTCCCTAGCTGCTCGTGGGACCGAGATGGAACCCTCGAACTTTTATTCTTCTCCTCCCAGCGGAAAGGGTGGACCGCTGGTGGGTTCTAACACCCAATCCAACAAGAGGGCTCGTGTAGACAGTCCTCCTGATTCTGTTACTAGTAACAGAACACAAACTGCTTCGCAGAATGTGTTTCTCATAATTAAAAGAAAGGAGGGGAGTTTCGATAAAGTTTCACCATTTTATATACAGAAAGGCTTAGAAGGCATTGTTTTAACCAATAATATTCACTTGTATCAATCGTATAACCGCGGCTGCTGGCACGAATTATGCCGATACTAAATCAATTGCTAAATCCAAAATCACTCTTAAAATCTGTCAAGCGCTTGCGAAATGAAACCTTGTTGGTGGAAACATCTAGCTTCCAGCAAGTCCAGAACCTTCAGAAAGCACAATTTCTTGGGGAGTTTGCGATAGAGACTGAATTTCACAACACCTTGAACTACAGCAAGGGTGTTGTGACTTGCAGAGATCTCGTTGACATTCCCCAAGACGAAATGAAAGCTGAATGGTCCCGGGAAGGAATTGTCGACGTGCAACACGTTATGAAACGGGTGGATGGTGCTCACATGAAGTCTGACTCATTTATCCTTACGTTTAACAGCACCAAATTGCCAGACCATGTGAAGGCAGGTTTCCTACATCTCAGTGTACGGCCTTATTACCCCCAACCCCATGCGGTGTTTTAAATGCCAACACTTTGGACACACTACTCTCGGCTGTAGAGAGGAAGCCACTTGCGGGAAATGTGGTAAAGCCGCCCATGAATGAGTTGGTTGCTCCTCTCCTCCCAAGTGTGTCAACTGCTCTGGGGATCACCCTGTGTGGAGTAGGAAATGCAGAGTTTTCCTTGAGGAACGGAAGATCCAGGAACTTAAAACCACAAAACGCATCCCATATTCATGCAGCCGCCCACGTTCGCTGCCTCCTTTTCTTCCATTCTGAAATAGCCAGTCTTGAAAACTGATGCCGCTACACAAACGGAGGTTGCTACTGTCAGCACTAGCACCTGCATTTGTCAATGTACGCGTGCTGCTGCTGTTCCTGTGAAGCCTGCTGCTCCCCCTCCCCCCCCCCCCCCCTCCCCACGGCCTTCTGACCAGGCCGTGGTAGCTGACGTCATGGACCCTCCTGCCCCTTCCAGGGGCCAAGTCTTGTGCACTGCCCAGAGCGCTGCTACACCCCCTACTGTTTCTGAGCTTTTTGCTCCAGTGCCACCTCAGGCCAACAAATCTAAGCCAAAGCCAAAGGTAAAGACTCGCCTGCTGAAGGAGACTGAAGTTATACAGTCTGCTGATGTTGATGTCACTCTCTCTGACGTCTCTTTCGCCTCCTCTTCAGAGGCGATGGAGGTTGGTGTCAGACTGGGACAATCATCTCGCCCCAAAACTGAGCCTCCACCTGTTGTGGGCTCTCCTCCCTGACAGAAAGTGAGGATGAAGGTACTCCCACCCTGATAAATGGCTCCCATTATACAGTGGAACATGAATGGATTCTGGGCACATGTGGAGGAACTGAACCTCCTAGCACAGCAACGCCCCCTGTGCTTGTGTTTACAGGAAACGCATTTAAAACCATCTGATGGTCCTGTACTAAGGGGCTATACGTTATATTGCAAGGATGACCTGACTGGGGAAAGGGCCAAAGGTGGAGTCGCCATGTTTGTCAATAATGACCACCACTCCTCTGCTCTCCCCCTGGATACTGACCTGCAAGCAGTTGTAGTTCAAATTCATTCACGTCGGAGGCTTACCGTTTGCTCCCTTTATTTACCTCCTCTGGGTGCAGTGAGCTTAGAGGCTCTCACAGATCTTATCGAACAACTCCCCTGTCTGTTTCTCCTCCTGGGCGACTTCAATGCCCATTATGTCCTGTGGGGCTCCACTTCTCTTTGCGCTCGAGGTCGAGTTTTGGAGAGCCTCCTAACATCTCAAGTGTTGTGCATCCTCAACACTGGTACTACGACTCATTTCTCTGCTGCTACTGGGTCATTCTCAGCCATTGACCTATCTTTCTACTCTCCAACCCTCACTGACTCTGTTCATTGGGAGGTCACTGACGACCTTCATTCCAGCGATCACTTCCCCATCCGAATTCATCTCCTGGATGGTGTATTGCTAGAGCAGAGGCCGCCATCATGGCAGGGCTAACTGGCCACTGTTCAGTCGGTTGGCTGTCTTTGAACGCCGCAACAGAGTACAGGAATGGGCGGATCACGTCACACTTGATCCATCATGCTGCTGACCTGTCCATACCAAAGTCTTCTGGCCCTCTTAAGCGGCACCTTGTGCCTTGGTGGACAGAAGAGTGCCATTCAGCCATCTGGTTCAGGCGTGTGGCTCTTCGACGATTTAAATGCCGCCCAACAGCAGTCAATTTTACCGCCTTTCGAATCACGAGAGCCAGGGCACGCCGTGTCATTAAGGAGAGCCAGAAAAGGTCATGGCAGGAGTTCCTGGACTCCATCAACCGTTCCATTTGTTCCACAAAAGTATGGGAAGCCATCCGGAGGATTTCCGGTAAACGCAGCCGTTTACCAATAGCTGCAGTCCTGAACCAGGGATGCCTTCAAACGACACCCAGAGCCATTGCTCAGACGCTGGCAGAGCATTTTGCACAAAGTACTGCCACTGCAAATCAGAATCCAGCGTTTCGTCGCTACCGTGCGATTGTCGAGAGAGCAAACTTGGACTTCCGGTCGAACAGTTCTGAGGCCTACAACTCCCCTTTCTCCATGTGGGAACGTGAATCAGCACTTACTGAAACTTCTGATACTGCACCAGGTCACTACCGCATCCGGTACTCCATGCTTCGTCATCTGCCAACGGCGTCAAAGGAAATCCTCCTCGAATGTTTTAATCTGATATGGCAGACAGGAGTGGTCCCCATCTCGTGGAGGGAGGCAATTCTCATCCCTCTCCTCAAACCAGGAAAGGACCGCACATGTCCCAGTAGTCATCGGAGTGTCGCCTTGGCGACCTGTGTCGGAAAGACCCTGGAACGGATGGTTAACTGTCGTCTGGTCTGACTGTTAGAAACCAGACAGATCCTTAGCCGCTCTCAGTGTGGATTCCGAAAATTTCGGACCCTCCTAGAGGTGGCTATTCAGCAGGCTTTCCTCCGTCAGCATCACTGTATCGGTATCTTCTTTGATATCAGTAAGGCATGTGATACTACTTGGAGACACTGTGTTCTTGCACAATTGCATCAATGGGGCTTTCGTGGCCTCCTCCCCATTTTGATTCGGTCTTTCCTGTCTCAGCGGTTTTTTCGGACCCGAGTTGGTAACACACTGTCCGATCGCTTTGAACAAGAGAACGGTGTCCCCCAGGGCAGTGATTTAAGCGTTACCCTCGTTGCCATAGCCATTAACAGTATAACGTCTACAGTGAGGAGTCCAGTACAGTGCTCCTTAATTGTGGACGACTTTGCTGTTTCCTATTCCTCGTCCAGTGTTGCCACCGTGAGCCGTCAGTTGCAGCTAACAGTGCGGCAGTTAGAGGAGTGGGCTGCAAAGACAGGTTTTCGGTTTTCTGCCGATAAGTGTGTTTGTGTTCATTTTAATCGTTCTCGTCGTCTTGTTACTTTGCCTGCCTTGCATATGGGGGATACTGTCCTTCATTTTAGAGACACAGTGAGGTTTCTGGGCCTAATTTTTGACTCCAGGTTGTCATGGCTGCCACACCTACGCGACCTGAAAGCCAGAACCCTGAAGGCACTGAACATCCTCAAGTGCCTCAGCCACAGGTCTTGTGCAGCGGACAGGGCGCATCTCCTTCAGTTTTATCGAGCTTTTGTGCGTTCACGGCTATACTATGGGTGCACAGTGTATGGGTCAGCGAGGCCGTCTTATTTGCAGGTCCTTGACGCTGTCCGCCATGCTGGGATTCGACTGGCCACGGGTGCTTATCGGACCAGTCCCATACCCAGCCTCTGTGCTGAGGCAGGGGAACCGCCACTTACCATCCGGCGGCAGCTCCTGCTGGTGTGCCAGGCTTGTAAGTTTCTTGCAGCTCCCACCTCGCCTGCTCACCATCTTGTTGCTCATCCACCTCTGGACCACCATTTTTCCCACCGTCCCCGGGTTACGTTGCCGTTTGGGATCCGTGTACAACGTGTGCTAGAGTCCCTCGGTGTGGAGTCTGTACAACCCCAAATCCTGGGTTTTAACCTCCTGACGCCCTGGTTACTGAAGAGGCCCGGAGTGATTTTAGATTTATTGCAGTACAAGAGAGATTGCACTCCTGCCACCGTTTTTAATACAGCATTTTCTGCCATTTTATTTGAGCACCACGATTATGTAGCTGTTTTTACGGATGGGTCGAAACAAGGGGATTCCGTTGGTTGCTCTGCTGTTTTTTCGGATCGTGTCCTCAAGGTCCGACTGCCTCAGACTTTTACTGTCTTTGATGCAAAATTGTCTGCGATCTTGCGGGCACTGGAGCAGATGAGGCATTATTCCTGTCCTAAATTTCTTGTCTGTTCCGATTCACTAAGTGCCGTTCACTCTTTGCAACGTTTGTATCCAGCAGATAAAATAGTCCAGACCATCCAGGATGCCCTCCTCCACCTACAGCGATTGGGGAAGGTGGTGGCTTTCTGCTGGGTTCCGGGGCATGTTGGCATTGCTGGGAATGAAAGGGCAGATCTCGCAGCCAAGGAGGCGTGTCTTGCCCCACAAGTATCTCAGTGTGCTATCCCCTTGCACGCACTCACCTCGCTGTTGAGCTCACGGGTCATGCGTCGGTGGGAGGATGAGTGGCTGGAAGTGACTGACAATAATCTCCGTATAGTCAAGCCCACAACGCGTGTGTGGTGTGCTTCCTTTTAGCCTCGTCGACGGGACGAGGTTCTCCTCACTCGGCTTCGGATAGGCCACAGCCCTATGACGCATGGCTTCCTGCTCCGGCGGGAGGACGCTCCAATGTGTGGTGCCACGTTTTATTGGATTGCGTATTATTTTCTGACCAGCGGGCCGCGGCTGACTTGCCAGCGGACCTGCCATCTCTTTTAGGCAACACTCGGACGAATGTGGTTAAAGTTTTAAAGTTCTGTGCCATATCAAATGTTTTTACAAAGATTTTAGGGAGAGGATCTTAATTTGCTCACTGTGTGACAACCTCGGCCATATTTTATGTAAGTGGGCAGCCAATGACAATTTACTGTGGCATTCTTGTTGCTACGTTTTCCCTTTCCTTACGTTCTACTTTCTTATGTCGCATTTTCCTTCTTTTCCTGCTTTTTTGCGTGTGTGTTTCAGTTTTATTAGGTCTGTCCACATTCGTTCCCTTTAATGTGTGTCAGGGCGCTGATGACCTCGACGTTGAGCGCCCATAAGCCCCAACACACACACACACACACACACACACACACACACACACACACACACACACACACACACACACGATAACTGTGGGAGGAATGAGGTCAATGAAATTCGGAAGATGCGTGCAAAAAAGAGATCGGGAGATGTAAACTGCCCCACCTCCGCTTATGAGCAGATGACCCCAGTTCTGGTAGGAATACTGTAACGTTTCTTAATTAATGTATTTTTTAATGGAAGGACGGGGGTGGCGTGTTCTTGCTTGGGTCAACAACTGGTGTCAACGGTACACAGGCCACACACTGATTCATACTAATGTATTGTGACACTGATGTCAACAGTGGGATATCAGTGGTCGGTGAGCAGCGCATGGGTTTCTGATCCTATTAGTAGAATTATCATATTATTATTATTGAAGTACAAGGGCACAGTGAAATGAAAACGAGACATGTGGAAAAAAGTAAGTAAACCGTTTATTGTTTCAAAAGTAATAACCATAACATTTAATACATTCATCCTAATGAGAGACAAGGCGGTCAGTGCCTTCATGGAAAAATGTTTGCGGTTGCCTAGGGGACCATGATTGTATCCCGGCGTGCTCCTCTTCGTCCGAAGCAAATCGGCGACTCGGTTGTCTTTCTTCAGGGATCCAAAAATATGAGTTTCGTATGGGGAGAGATCGGGACTATATGGACGATGTGTAAGCACTTCTCTGTGAAACTTCTGCAACGTGGTCGAAACAGCCGTTGCATCATGTAGGCCCTACAATTCATACATATTTCTTGGAGAAGGCAGGTAGCAGGTTTCGGTTCATTGGTAGGATGCTGGGAAAATGCAGACCATCTACAACAGATATTGCTTACAAAACACTTGTCGAGAGTTTCACGGAAATATTGATACATTTATTCCATTGGGATACAGGCAGAATGTCCCGCTAATGCCTAGTTTCAGAGTTTCAAGAACCAGTTTCAAAACAGACATTTGAGCTGTCATTCTCCTGCGCTTCATAGCACAATGCAGAATACGTAGTAAAATGCCAAGAACCCTCTCGCATCCTTTTCACAATGATTAGCAGATTATGGATTTAGATATGGATGTAAAACTGCAGTGCTTGACGTGATGTGATGAGTGGTTAAATCCGGACGTCAATGACGGCTGTTTAACTTTTTTAAGGACATGTTTTTAAGACGAAAAACGTAATTAAGTTTTAGTTTCATTGTAGTAAAATGGCACTTTGCAAAATGACAAAGTGGTAACTGCACTGCCTAATTATTTTTAAGAAATTCATTGCTTGTTTCATGAAAGAATTCTGTATTGGTCCTGAAAATGACAAACTACCCGGCCATCAAGTATAGAACATGCTACTCGCTTATGTCTATAACAAAATGTTTCACTTGAAAATGAGTAATCACATCAAACATAGACACAAATATTGATTTTTTTGCCTGAACTAACATTGAAAACCCGATTAAACCTCTGACATTCTTTCTTCATTTGGGTAAAAACTAAAAGAAAACGGAAGGTAGAATCCGAACACAACATTGATTTCGCAATTATGGAAAAATTCTTTCAGACATTCTTGTGGTGCAGTGAGGATCTAGTAATCATTGCAACTCACATTGTTTCACGACCATTGCAAGTTGCTGCGCCACATAAATGATTTTGTGACACGATGTTGGCATACGGAGCGTAGAATCCTTGTATGCTTTGGTGCGTCGGGACTGCAGGAGTATATTCTGGTGAAACCAGATCGTAAGTGCCTCAGTCAGCTTCTGTGAGTGTGCGAGCAGAGGATTAAGGGATTAAGATACTGCAAAGCGCGGAGTACGACGGCTTTATGTATCTGGCATGAAGCGATTATATCTCTCTTGCGAACACAAAGCGGAGAGAACACAACGCAAAAGGATTATGCATTGACACGCACTGCTGGAAGCGGACGTTTTGCTTCTGAACTCAGATACCTTTCACTTTCACACGATATAATACGTGATGTTACTTATCATTTACCTGTCGTTTCATATTTAGTCAACATACTCAACATAAACGTAACGTATTGCGAATACATAGACAAAAAGGACTCTTCATTGTCTGATCACATTTCAGAACATCATTGGAAGCAGGATGTCAAATCAAACACCTTTCAGCCGTCTAGTTTCCAAACTTATTTTATTTGGCTACCAGTTTCGGCGATTTACTACGCCATCTTCAGGCTCCTGACCGACGTGTAGGAAGATTGCCGACGTCGGCAGATGATGGTTGAAGCGATCGCTGTAGCAAGCAGAAATCTACTAATACCAGTATTGCTGGACCCGTTTTGACCAGAACCGAGGTGGAATACTCCTACACGTCGGTCAAAGACCTGAAGATGGCGTAGTAAATCACCGAAAATGGTAGCCAAATAAAATAAGTTTGGAAACTAGACGGCTGAAAGGTATTTGATTTGACATCCTGTATCGAACAGCCCAGTCCCGCAACCATCTCTGAAAAGATGGACATACAGAAAATCATGGGAACCAGTAACTTCCATTAACTTTGCTACGGTACGATTTGAAGTGGAAAGAACAAGTAGAATTAATCGCGAGTAGGGCAGATGCCACACTGACATCCATTGGAGGAATCTTCAGGAAATGTAGTCGGCCAGCAAAAGGAAGTAGCTTACAAAACTCTCTTTCGACCAATACATGAATACTGCTCTTCAGTAAGGGAACCGTACTAATACGACTGACAGAGGAGACGGAGAAGATCCAAACAAGAGTAGCACGTTATGTTACAGGTTCATTTACAATAGAAAGCGCAGCCAATTACAGTGGCAGAGGCTGCAAGAGAGGCGTTCTGCATCACAGTATGGTCTACTGTTTAAGTTCCGAGAGCGTACGTTCCTAGAAGATATAACCAATACATTTCTTCCACCGAAGTATAGCTGGTGAAAGGACCATCGGGATAACATGAGAGAAATTCGAGCCCACACAGTGGCTTACCAGCAATCGTTCTTCCCGCAAACCATACGCGACCCGAACAGGAAAAGAGGGAAGTGACACTGGTACACGAAGTACCCTCCACCACACACCATAAGGTGGCTTGCGAATTAAAGATCTAGATTATCAAGAAGTATCTTTAGCTTAGAGATGCAGATGCAGGAAACAGAAAAACGGCTTGCTTCAAGGAAGAGTGCTGATGCTATCTTCGTTCAACGTTTATTTATATATGACCAACCTTTTTCTGAGGAAACCCGAAGCTTCATTTTTATTTATGATCGTATCGTCACAGCTCAAGATAAGAAAGTCGAGGTAGCAGAGAAGAAATTACTGATACCCACTCTGCATATTATCAAATGAATCAGTTCAAACTGAACTCACTGGAAACCAAATATGTGTCTATCATCTGAGAATCATGGAGGCAAAAAAATAAATAAATAAAAAATTACCCTTGGAAGGTAAAACAGCTAAACACCTAGTAGTTCAGGACTCTCTGTCACCCAATACGATTGTCAGTAAATTAATAGTAACAACCTAGGAATGACAGCCATTAGCTGTGACGATTTCTGCTCTAGCACAGTACTACCTTACAAGTGAAAAACCATGTCCTGTATAGTACAGATCCCACTATATCAAAGCAGTGGATGCGGGTATCAAAGAGAAATGTCGCTTGCTATGTACGGTCCATTACTCTAGAGAAGGTATATTATCTCAAAGAAGTCGCAGCTTCCGGCATTTGACTAGGAGAAAGCGAGAAAAAAGAAGACGTAAGTAACAGCATCAGAAGCTCATTCTATCTTTAGCTACCGGCAAGCACGTCCCTACTTGAAGTCGAGAAAGCATTTCCTCTAGAGCAGTGGTTCCCAACCTGGGCATAATTACCCACTGAGAGATAAAATAAAATTTTCTGAGGGGTAAAAACCAAACAAATCGATTTTGTTTCAGTCACGAAACTAAATTATTTTCGAAAGATCATCACCATCACAATTTTATGAGGCTCTAATATTGATAGTAAAAGTTACCAATAATTACTTTTTTCCAATTATTAGCGTTAATGCAGTGGAGGTTGCAGGTTCCTCACATCGTCCGCTCACTACACACAAATGTTGTGCTTTGTCCCGTACATTGCCGAGGATACGAGTAAGACGTATACGTAGCAAATGCTAAATATCTCAAGAAAATGTCCTCTCTAAGTTGTAGGTAGTACCTGCCGTAGTCTAGAAATTGCTTCACTACTCGCTTCGAAACAGATAAGTGAATTAATTGACAGCACGACACAGCGGTAACTACGTAAGGGCTTCTATGGTGCTGTAGACAGTATTATTATTATAAATTATTATTAATATTGGAGTGTTTAGACACAAATCGTAACAGCCTGAAGTCGTCCAATTTCTGCCAGTTCAAAAGTAAGGAGTGCAGCACTGAAGTGATTTAAGAACAGTAATATAGTACACATCTGAACTTCTTAGATTTTAAATGGGGTTGCAGTGTACAGGTGATGCAAGTGCCGCAGAAGAGAGGAGTAATGCAGGGGAAGCTCGTTTTGTGACAAGTGTATACTCTTACTGTGGATAGTTAGCTTTCTTTTCTGGGAAGGTGTTGTGAGTAGCACTTACGATGCACCACGAATTCCTTTGTCATTCGTTCTAGCACACAAACACACACACACACACACACACACACACACACAAACTAAATATCATTCATCTTTCATCATTTTAAAACTAAAAGTGTTCCAATGAAAGTCTGTCATTCTACAGTTTAGTTTGGTGCTCAAGTTGGTGATAATGTGCGGGAGGGGTGGGGGAGGTGGGGGTAGTAGCTAATAGACACAGTGCAAGACAAATGCTGCAGTTATTATAACTGTTGCACGATTTACTTTTACTGTGAGTCCTAAACTCAAACAGGGATATCGTCTTTTTACTATCCCAGGCATTTCTCATGTTTCCACCCGAGGATATACACGTGAGTGTCCGAAAATATTGCTGTCGTGGGCACATCCTGGCCATTTAGGTACGATGTTTAAACATTGGCGCTTGGTGTCTGAGATCGCTTGTCCATTTAAAGAAAACCACCTATGATGAAAACCACCTGTGACGATTTCTAAAAATCTCAGCTTTGTCGCCAGCAGGCGATTTGATGGGGATATGAGTGCGGTCAATAGCACCTGAAACGCCAGGAAAATACGCTGTTTGATAAAAATCACGCTGGTTGTTCGTAACGTCATTTTCATCCATTGGCATTTTGATAAATTCATTTTTCAATGAGGCAATGCAGGCCGATTTCTTATGGATAGCTCTGCAAGCTGTTGCTATGTGTAGTTCAACTGATAAGTGAAAGTATCCTTTGGCGTGAAATCTTAGCTTGAACACCAACTTGCACATTGGAGTCAGTGGCTGGTTTCTTTTGGTTGATTTTATCAGATAGTATATAAGCCTTAGTTCCAACTGCTCTACAGTTATTAAATGGCTTGTTATTCGATTCCAAGAGTGGGTTGACCCTTCCACGGAACGTGTGGGGAGATCGTTGAATCTCGTCGTCGTCATCCTCTGAATACTCAGATATCTGTAAAGTAAACGAAAGGAAACAATGTAATTCACATAGAATAGAGTTGTTGCACACAGAATTTTACCCAACAATGGTCCCGAACGCTCGGAAAACGGAGAGGGTATGGTATGGTTTCAATGGTATGGAAAGGATTGGCGTTGTAATGTTGTTATAATTATCTTTACGAAGTGGAGAAAGTAGTAACAAACGGAAAAAAATCTCTGAGATTCGTCGTGGGTTCAAAAACGTGCTCTATTGCACAATAGTCACTAATCCAGGTCATTACGTTAGGTATTTCAAGACACGTGTTCGGTCGTTAAAATTTAATATGAATTGCTTAGTTACTGCAACTCGAGCCGAGAGAGAACATATATGAGATGTTGAATAGTTATTGACTGCCATCAAAATTCTCATACTTCTGTTCTCTGCAGACATTTCGACTCTACCTTTCTCACTTTCTGCCAAGTATCTATAAAATACCTTTGAACTAACCGCATTTATTAAGAGTCGTCTCCCAAGTGTTGTTACGAGATTGATCATTACGTGCACATGGTAGCCGGTAATTCCCTTTACCTAACCTTCCAGATTGAAAAAACTATTTCGAGCATCAGCGGGGTGAGAGTGGCTTAGTCACGTATTTTCTTACCATTGTTTGTGTTAATAACAACTTTTTTATTATTCTCTACAAAAAAAAGTGATGGACTGTAATCCCATAACACTAAAAACTACGATTGGAGATGAACCTGACATTTAACCACGAATTTTCGCCAGTCAAATGAGATCCGACTTCACGGCGATACGATCTGGGATTAACGTTTGTACAACGCACTTTCCAGGTTAAGTTTGATCTGAGGTCAGTTTCGTAATCTACGGTTAAATACTTTATACAATCGGTCCTTAGTCGGCGTACTGCATACTGTAATTCAATGGTGACGTCTGTACTATTTATTCACCACGTCATCGAACCCATCGTTCTACCATTCCTAGACCGGCAAGGGAACTTGCTGTTCCAACAGGACAATGCACGTCCGCATGTATCCCGTGCCACCCAACGTGCTCTAGAAGGTGTAAGTCAACTACCCTGGCCAGCAAGATCTCCGGATCTGTCCCCCATTGAGCATGTTTGGGACTGGATGAAGCGTCGTCTCACGCGGTCTGCACGTCCAGCACGAACGCTGGTCCAACTGAGGCGCCAGGTGGAAATGGCATGGCAAGCCGTTCCACAGGACTACATCCAGCATCTCTACGATCGTCTCCATGGGAGAATAGCAGCCGGCATTGCTGCGAAAGGTGGATATACACTGTACTAGTGCCGACATTGTGCATGCTCTGTTGCCTGTGTCTATGTGCCTGTGGTTCTGTCAGTGTGATCATGTGATGTATCTGACCCCAGGAATGTGTCAATAAAGTTTCCCCTTCCTGGGACAATGAATTCACGGTGTTCTTATTTCAATTTCCAGGAGTGTAGTTGCACAACCGTACTGCACGCGATATCCAGAATTTTTCCAGAAACTGTGACGATGCTCCTTAAGCACGCAATTTATTTAGAAGTCGTTTGTGAGGAACGGTGTCAAAAGCCTTCTGGAATCTAAAAATATGCAAACAGTTTGACGTGCCCTGTCGATAACACTCATTACTTCGTGAGAATAAAGAGCTAGTTGCGTTTCACGAGAAGGATATTTTCTGAATCCGCGCTATGTGCCAATAAATCGTTTTATTCGAGGTAATTCATAATGTCCGAACACAATATGTATTCCAAAACCCTACAGCAAATCGACGTTCTGTGATATGGGCCTGTAATTCAGCGGATTACTCCTGCTTCCCTTTTTGGGTATTGGTGTGACTTAAGCAATTTTGCAGTCTTTAGGTAAGGATCTTTCTGTGAACGAGCGGTTGTATATAATTGCTGAATATGGAACTACTGTATCAGCATACTCTGATCCCTGCTGGCTACTTATCAGTAAATCGTTTTCTTCGAGCATTTGAAAGTTGAAGACAAATGCTTGGGAAGCCTAAATAGGAATCCTTGGAAGAAGATGACGTAGTTCCGGAGAAACTGTGTTTGGTAAATTTAGAGTAGTTGTATTAGAGCAAGGTGACTATTCTGCTGCCATCACCCTATATCTGGGTATGAATCGGCAGAACAAGATAATTGAAATTAGGGTGCTTACGGAGCCCTGCAGACAGTTATTTCTTCGGTTGCAAATTATACGAATGGAACAGAACAGGAAATCGCCGCTATTGGTACGAGGCACTACCTGCTACGTACTATTCAGTGGCTCGCGGAGTGTATACAGTATGTAGATGCGGGAATCTGCCAAAAGGTATGACTTTCGGTACCTACTAGCATGAATCCGGTTAACCAGGCTAGGGACTATTTTGCACACATTCGACATTGCACGTATTCGACCTCAGGTGGGCTGTCGTCGAAGAGTAGAACAGGCTTGAATAGCACTTGTAAGTAGGCTGTTTAGGTTTTTTTATTGGTAACGCCACCTCTGTATGAAAATCACTGGCTGTGCTGTGTTCAGTCTGTGGCTGCTTTGCATTGTTGTAATACTCGCCATTGTAGTGTTGGGCAGCGGCAGCTGGATGTGAACAGCGCATAGCGTTGCGCAGTTGGAGGTGAGCCGCCAGCAGTGGTGGATGTGGGGAGAGAGATGGCGGAGTTTTGAAATTTGTCATGAACTGCTATATTTATATATGATGATATCAAGCTGGCAGTAGTGGCTTGCTGTATTGCAGTAGCTTGAGCAGCGAAGATTTTTGTGAGGTAAGTGATTTGTGAAGGGTATAGTTTAATGTTAGTCAGGGCCATTCTTTTGTAGGGAATTTTGAAAGTCAGATTGCGTTGCGCTAACAAAATATTGTGTGTCAGTTTAAGCACAGTCTTGTATAATTGTTCAAAGGGGAAGTTTCATATGTCGACCCTTAGCCGAGGATACCTCACTGGAATCTTCTGATTTTTTATTGTAGTTTGTGTCATTAGTGTAGCTATTGTTTATTGCTAGCGCGTAATTGTAGAGAAAATCTCCTTTGTAGTTGCAGTCTTTCATTGTTGTACAGTAAAACAGTTGTGGCATGCATGTAGATTTGCACCAAGTATTTCGCAGCTGCAATTAACTAGATATTATTTTCAGTGCTATGTTAATGTGTTCTCTTATTTTTGATCTTCAAATTGTGTTTTTCTGTGTTGTCGTGTGAAATACTGTGACAATAATGGCGTGTGAAAAACGTAATACTAGGCTCCAAAGTAAACTGAGAAATGACAGTGAAAATGAAAGCAGTGTGTTAGCGCCACCGAGTAATGAATTAACTGATGTTCAAAGTAGTAATTTGGTAATTGTGCATAGGGAAATGGAGCGGGCTGCAAACAATGGTGTAGACAGTGAAACAGGTAGTGAACAGGGAAGCATTATCGATCGATCGGTCGGCAACAGCTCGCCTCAGGAATCCGAAATGACAGGACACAATTTCGCAAATACTGTAGATTCAGGTTTTGGGTCATCACCGTTTTCTCAAATAAGTCAAGACACATTTTCTGCATGTCAAAATGTGAATGTTGCCGGTGCAAATGCACTGCCGAAAAGCGTAGAGAAACAGATTCCAGACACTAATATATTATTATTGCAATTAATGCAACAAATGGAACAAAATCAGAGACAAATGGGACAAAATCTTAAAAAGTTAGACACAGTGGAACAAAATCTTAAAAAGTTAGACAAAATGGAACAACACCAGAGACAAACACAGCAACAGTTAGACACAATGGAACAAAATCTTCACACCACGCTTGAACAAACACATGAAGATTTAACTACTGAGTTACATAACATTGAATCGAAATGTCAAAAACTCTGTAATGACGTAAAAACACAAATTTGTGAGCATTTTCAACCTATTTTTTCGCGGCATGAAAATGCATTACAGAATCACGAAGCAGCCATAAAAGAACTGCAAACCATTGTTCATGAAAATCATGAGACCTTGTGGGCTAAACTTGACTCAGTTGCATCTACCGATTCGGTTACGCAACTCGCAAAAACTCAGGAAAACTTAAAGGACACAGTAGATTCGATTTCAACACAAATGGACACTCTGAAACTTGGTTCAGAAAAACACACTGAGGAAATATGTTCACTATCGGAGAAAGTAGCCGAACTTTCGGATCAGGTCACTAACTTATCTACAAAGGTAGATGATGATCTGAATGACACAAGACCTGTAGCCTTCGCTGACACAGAAGAGTATGAACAAATTAGAAAATTCAAACAGAATCAAAATCAAATCAATACACAGTACAAAAGAGAAATCCGGGAAGTACAAGATCAGCTGACACAGGTAATACAAGAATTACGTATTTCAGAGGATACTCGCGCCCCAATACGGGAAGAGGGACACAGAAATACGGAACAGCCACAAAATAATAACACAGGGCATTTCGGAAGTTATGAAATAAATTGGCAATGTGCACCGAATTTTGAGATGGAACGGCCGACACGACCTAACAATGACCGATATGCGACTCGCCGACATGATGATTTTGACTATAAGCTGTTCATTACTACACGTAAATTCAAAACATTTAAGAATTCTGGCCACGACATTCATCCACAAGCATGGCTCCATCAATTCTCGCATTGTTTTCCTCCAAACTGGTCGTTAGAACACAGATTAGAATTTATGTGTGGCTACTTGGAGAATGAACCAGCTGTAAGAATGCGATCGGTAATTCACGATTGCCACAGTGAAGGAGAGTTTTACCATGCCTTCCTCTCAGCATATTGGTCTCAAGCCACACAAGACCGAGTAAAACATAGCATCATAATGATGAAACGTTTCGAACAATCTGAATTTTCCAGTCTTATGAAATATTTTGAAGACATGTTGCATAAGAATCAGTATCTTTCAAACCCATACAGCCCCTCAGAACTCATCCACATTTGCTTAATCAAACTGCCTGAACATTTACGACATATTATTTTGGCAGGACGTTGCAAAGACGACATTGAAGCACTTCAGGGACTCTTACAAGAATTAGAAATTGACACTGACAATCGCGGAACGCGAAACCAGGAACACAACAATTACAGGTCACATCCGTCGCAATTCCGCGATGAAAGAAGTAATAACTTGACACGACAAGGCTATTCTCACAACACAAATCGTGACCAAAACAGACACCACCCGTATGACAACCGTTGGCAGAGTAGTAATAACTACAGGGAAAGATCACCTCTCCGTGGTAATGACTATCACAGAGACAATAAGAGAAACAGACAATATGGGAACCAAAATAAATACTATCAAGGGAGACAGAATAACTTTAGACGCAACGGACCAGCGCGCAGTTACGATTCAGGGAGAAATTCTCCACCATGTGACCGACAAGAAAGAAACTATGGAATCTACCGACATGACGACAGACGATATGATCGTAACGACAGACCTGAATTGCATCAGAACTGGCGGGATTCAAACAGAGCAGGGCCCTCTCGTCACGGTGAATTTGTAGAAGTTAGGTCTCCAAATCCCAATAACGACGCGCGCCAACAAAGAGACAATAGGCAATGACTCACACCACTGGCAGCAACAAAACGTACTTATGAAACTGATGACGCAGGTGCCGTAGCTAGTAATTACGTAAAAATGGAAGACATTAGGGACATCTTACTCCAGGAACACGACGTAAAACTTAACAACATTGCATATCCTGTGATTCACATTACTGTAAATGACGTAAAATTTACGGCAGTACTTGACTCTGGCAGTCCCATCTCAGTAATTAGTGAAACAGCCTTTAGCAAATGCAACAAATCGAACGATTGCCCCACACTTCCGTTACGTAAGATTGAATTACAAGGTGCAATCTTTGGAAAAAGTGTAGATGTACGCCAACAAACCAACTTAGAATTCTTTTGTCAAGGCCACAGCTTCTCTACGAACTTTCTTATTGTTCCATTATTGTCGACGGAAATTATATTGGGAGTAGACTTTTTGAATGAATTCAAAGCAATCTTAAACTTTCACGATGCTGAAATAAGTTTAGAGAAGGAAGGTAAGTCAATAGCTTTGAAATTTGAAGATTGGCTCTCAAACCATGACGAAGAAATCAATCGGCTTTACCTTCTGTTGGACAACAGTTCGGAATTTTCTACGGAACTAGACACTAACAATCACTCTGCAAGAACTGACAGGGATGATATCGACGGCATATTTGAAATTAATGAGTTAATTCAGAATAAAATTCAAACGATTGAGAATTGTAATGACACTGATAGGCAGGACCTTTTTGAGATTTTACAAGAACATTCCACAGTTTTTACTCATAAAACAGGAACAATCAAGGGATTTCAATACCAATTTCGTGTTCGTGAGCATACTAAATTTTGTGTTAGACCATATGTAATTCCAGCACATTATAGGGACCGTGTTAGAACAGAAATACAATCTATGCTTGACGAGGGCATTATTGAGCCTGCAGTAAGCTCATACAACAATCCATTACATGTTGTTGAGAAGAAAAATGGATCGATCAGGCTTGTCTTAGATTCGAGACAAATCAATACGATCATTATTCCTGAAACAGACAGGCCGCAAACATTGGAAGAACTTCTTCAAAATTTTAATGGTGTAAAAGTGTTGTCTTCCATTGATCTCAGATCCAGCTTTTATCAGATCGAACTTCATCCAGAATGTAGAAAATACACAGCTTTCCTTTGTTTCGGCGTTTGTTATCAGTTTCGGAAACTTCCCTTTGGTTTGAACATTTCTTCAGCAGCATTCATTCGCGGGCTAAATTCCATATTACCTGAGTTCTTAAAACGTCACATCACCTTATATGTGGACGATATTCTAATAGCAGAAGCTTCATGGGAACTACATAATCGCATCCTCAACAGTTTGTTACGTATTTTTGCAGAATCTGGAATTACAGTTAACTTGTAAAAGTCTGAATTTGGTAGGTCAAAGGTGAGGTTTTTGGGACATACGTATTATTTCTTCTGAAGGCATTCAGCCGGATCTTGAAAAGTTAGAAGCAATCAGAGCTATTCCAGTTCCATCCACAAAAAAACAAGTCCGCAGTTTTCTAGGTTTCGTAAATTTTTACCGTCGTTTTCTGAATATGCAAATTCTTGTTACACCAAAACTTTGTTCTCTCACTGGAAAAAATACTGTTTGGAACTGGGACGAACAAGCACAATTGGAATTCAATTCTTTGAAAGAAGCGTTACTTCACGCGCCAATCTTAGCTCATCCAGATCTGTCACAAGATTTCTGCCTTAGCACGGATTCTTCTAAAGTCGGTCTTGGTGCCCACTTATTTCAAGAAGCCATAGAAAATGACACTACCATTCAGAAAACCATTGCTTTTGCTAGCCGAGTGCTAACAAAATCTGAAAAAAATTATTCCGTTACTGAATTAGAAGCTTTAGCTATCGTTTGGGCATTTAACAAATTCCGTTTCTTTCTTTCTGGTAAGCACGTAAAAGTATACAGTGATCATCGTGCATTACAATTTCTTATGTCTTCAAAATTAAATCATGACAGGTTAAAACGTTGGGCATTGTTTCTGCAAGAATTCCGCTTCACAATAGTCTACATTCCCGGCAAGGAGAACATTGTTGCGGACGCACTGTCACGCGCACCGGCTGGGCTTGAGAAAAGTACCACAGAAGGCAACCTCGAGAAAAATTTCAGTATTCTTTACATTCAGAAAGTCGCCTTTGAAAACTTCATCACCACATCTTTAAAGGACATTGCTCATGAACAAGATAAAGATCCGATTTGGAAAGACATCAAGAGCAAATGGCATGAAAAGACACACACACAGATTCGGCATTATTATCTGGTTAGAAACAACATACTGTTCAAACGCTGCACTGTTGATGACAAGCTATGGGTACTTTGCATCCCTGACGATTTTGTTAATAAGCTCATTTGGTACATTCATTTCAGCTACGCACATTTTGGTCCACGAAAATGTTATCATATTCTTCGAACGACTTGTTATTTTAACAATATGGAAAAAAAGAATTCGAAGAGTCTTGTCTATTTGTAAACTTTGTCAAAAGGCGAAACCATCTACTGTCTCACATCGTGCTCCGTTGTTTCCTATTATTCCTTCTAAATTAAAAGAATTTGCTGCAGTTGATCTCTTGGGACCGCTTGTCAGAACATCCAATGGATTTTCGTACGTTCTAGTCACTGTTGAACTTACTTCAAAATTTGTTTCTTTCACTCCGTTACGTAAAGCCACTGGACGATCTGTATCCAACGCCTTTGTTAAAAATTTCTTACGTGAAGTTGGCCACGTTGCTAAAGTCATTTCAGATAACGGACCGCAATTTAGATCTGCTGTTTGGTCACGCATGCTTCGCAACCATAAAATCAAACCTGTTTTTATTTCATTGTACTCACCACATTGTAACCCCTCCGAACGGATTATGAAAGAAGTCAATAAGCTTTGCAGACTTTATTGTCACAGAAAGCATCAGCATTGGGACAGATATTTACACTTATTTCAAAACGTGCTGAATGAAATGCCTCATGATTCCACTGCTTTACCACCTACTCTTGTACTGAAGAATGAAGAACCACCGAACAGAATCAGAGAGCTTGTACCTTTCCCAAATACACGTAAACTTCGACACAAAGACATAATTGATTTGGTTCTTAAAAATATAAAATCTGCAGCAGACAAAAGGAGAGAACTACACGGTAAAGCAAATGCAAAGAAATTATATATTGGTCAGAAAGTTCTCATTAAAGCTCATTCATTGTCACATAAGAAGAAACACTTGAGTCACAAATTCTATCTAGTTTACAATGGACCTTACAGAATCCGACGTATACCACATGATAATTGCGTTGAAGTTGAAACTCTGCGTACTAGGAAGAGTAAAGGTTTACACCACATTTCACATGTAAAACCGTTTATTGAAAGATAATCTGCTTTTTAACTTTGTCTTTGCCATATAACTTTTCACTTTACATTACTAGTATCCTTTGTCAGACTTAGAATCTGCTAATATGCAACAATGTTTGAAGTTAAATATCCAGTCAAGAACCAAGAGAACTTATTTAAACAGAAATTACGAATGCATTGTTATAGTGAACAGACGACACAGTGTTGTATGTGTACATTCTTGCTTGTTAGTGGCACGATTACGTAACGACCATAAGGCTCACATACTTAAAACATATACCAGTACTGCTAATGAGATTTTAATGCAACATTTTGGTTTACTTGAAAATATATTCTGGATTTAAAGTACTTTCAGTGAGATACCAGATGGCACAGTGGTTAGTTTATGTGACAGCTACACGATTTTATCACGACGCTACTAATGAGTGACAATTTACAATGTTGCTTTTGCAGTGTTTCTGTTTTATATCTGCACAGTTTTCTGTTTTATTCTGGAAAGTAAAACAGGTTTTAGTAGTAACTTTTGTGGTATAGCTACAATGAGACTGCCTTTTCCGTAGCACAACAATACGTTACAGCACAGTACTTTCCTCATCACGGCAATAAGCGTAATAACTAAGACATTTATACGCAAAGCATTTCACTTTTGTGTGTTATGAGGTAAGTACATTGACTTCTGCAGAACTTAGCTTTCGGAGGACGATAACTACGACACTTCCACACAGATTATGTTGCAACAAGACGCACATTTAGCGCTACAGTACACGTATTTGAGTGATTAATTTTGTACTTAAAACATTTATTTTTAAAGATTTTTGAATTACAAAGACAGTTTTCTGTGATACATTTCATTCCATTGCTGTAATCTGTAACACCTGAGGGTATAATTACATTAATCCACAGGGGGTACACGCTTACTTTGTGTACCATGTGTGTGGCAACCACAAGGAACCCTAGCTAATATGGTATTTGCTTATACAACTTTACACATCGGTACCATATTTCTCTAACACACAAATTACACAGCTATCTGATCATGTAACTGAGAGATAAACATTTTTTTACTACATCAGTGACGCATGTTTACGCAATACACAGTTGGGTAACTTCACACTTATGAAACTGTATTTTGTCTGTACTTTGTAAACTGTTCATATTTTTTCAGAATCATTGTGATACTATGAGAGCTTTGAATGATGTATTTGGTAAGGGAGCGTGATTTTAAAGTACGTTCGAGGTAGATGACACTATTGAAATGAGCAGAGAATTTTTTTTAGGTTTTGAAATTATTGCAGAAAGCTACGACGTTTTTGAGATTTGACTGAGGTGTTATGATGTTATTATTACGACGACGATGTGTACTATGCTGTTGAGATATGTTTATGATCAATAAGATGATGCTACCGTATATAAGGAATAAAAAGTATGTTGGAAACCAAGAATCGTACTTTAAGAGTTATGAAATGTGCGTAAATGCGTGACTGTATCACAATGCTGATGAATATTTTATTTGGACACTTATATTTATAGGATTTTCTTTCTACAGATTTGCAACGCTAATTCTTGACCTGTGAAATATTTTTATGTGAGACTGTCACTGTAGCGGAAACTGCTGTCGTAAATATTTCCGTAAGAAAGTTAAGTGACCACCTGCACGTAATGCGTTGTCGGCACACCGCTGTGTCAGACACCTGGATAACAAGCCATTAGGGTGTGCCTTTCCGGAAGCACAGGTAGAATAAAAAAAAAAGGGGAGGCCATTATCCTCGCTATTGACATTTCCTTGTTGAAAGCATACTGTGGAGCTCGTAATTTATGATATTTACTGAAATGCCTAATGAAATGACGAGAAATATTTTTACATCTGCACACCTGATTACGACAAGCGTCTTTCTACGAGAGTTGAGAGAATTTCTACTAACTTATGAAATGTCACATGACTATTGAATGATATTTTTATGCTTTGGTTTGCGTAATGGCTTATTTCATTTGATACCTGTGTTCCAGCTGTGTTACAGCATTAGTTTTATAAAATAAACTTAGATGCATTTGCTAATGTGAACACTTTCTGTCAACAGATCTATTAAATGATAATTTTGTAATCCACATTCTTTAAAAAAAAGTAGCACTTGGAAAGGAAAGAACAATAAGAAGGGACTAGTAACAGTAACTGGACACATAATTTTCTTTTCAAGTACATGGTAATATTTTTTTTTACAATAAGTTGTTGTGGTGCACCACTTTAATTCCTCAGACATTAAGATGTGATTATACATTTCCCTTATCTGCATTGTTATCTTTAGTGTACTATTTTTTCTGCTTGAGCTATGTCATGTTTAGATATAAGCTGCTGTTTGCCAGGCATAGTGCTACTGAACTTTAATTTGTGTTACTCTGCTAAGCCAGATTTACTTTATTGTTTGCTGCACATTGCCTTAGATTAGTTGTAATATTACAATTGCTTTGCTAATCTCTTAATGCTGCTTGCTTTGCAAATCTGCGTTTTTTTTCATTGCTGTTTATATTAATTGTTTTATGTGATGCTGCATTGCCTCATCCCTTGGTATATATATCTGAGCTCAGTAGATTTAAGTTAGCTTAAGAGGGGTAGACTATATAAGAAACTGACTATGGAGAATAGGTAAAGAATGCATTGCGACGTTATATGAAAAAGATTTGGGCCAAAATGAGTATTGTATAATGAGAAACAATTATTTTGAAAGAAATATGAATAGAATACAGGAAGGAGGTATAGATAGGACTTTTTGGAAATATTGATGAATGAAGGGAGATCTCCAAGAAGCAAAGAAAATTTTGTTTGACAAATACTGCAGTAAAACAAACCCTGTCCTTTCCTTGTGTTATCCCACTATATGCTTGTGTACCCTTGTGTATTTGTTTTCTTCCTGTCTCTGTGTACTGTTTCATAGAACTTTTTTCTCTTCTAATACTAAGTTACATTCACTATGATGAGGAATACTGTTATCCTCAAATATATTTAGCATTAATAATATGTTATTTACCTTGTAAAAATGCTTAGACATTATTTATTCTGTTTTGTTTTAATGCTCATGTGTGAAGTTGATGTTTCGAAAGTGATTCTGATCTTTTATTTTTGTACTCATGTCATAATTCCTGTAACACTGATGTATATGTTTATTTCTATTCTTTTGTAAAGCCTGTACTACAAATGTTATCTGTATTGTTATGTTTTTAATGATGTATTTTGTACCTTTGTAATTATATTTTCGTGTTATAATATTGTAATTGACACCAGTTAATCAAATTAAGTAACTTGTAAGTTCCATTTCACTGCACACGTTTCTGTTGGTCATAGTATATGGACAATATGTGAGAAGTAGGGACTGTTAGTGTTTGCACGTGTGTTGATAATTCAGCAAGGGACTGGATAACAGCATTGCTCGTTCTAAGGACAATTCCAAAAAAACTTTGTGAGTGCACAAGTGGTGGTTATGGACTTGCTATATTCTCCGCAAGACTCTTCGATGGTGATTGTGCACCTGCACAGTCGCAACAGATGGCTGCTGGCAATCTCTACATGGACTACAGTGGGTCTGCACCTTCGATGGCCCACCAATACCGTAATCTCTACCAGGACTACAGTGGGTCTGCTCTGTGATGACCTATCTACCAATACTCTTCAAAATTTCGACTGACTCTGCTGTGGGTTTGCTCTGTTGTGGCCCATTACCTGTATGCATGTCAAGAGTCAGCACTGTCTTTCCGTTGGAAGGACAACACTACTTCTTCAAGACTGCATGGAAGTCCACTACTTCTGTGTGCATTTTCTTTTACTGCTCAGACTTTGAGAAAAACTCTGCATTTTTACTGTGATGAACAATCTCTACTGTCTTTATGGACTGTGAGAAATTTTTAGCTTTTGACCAACATTGTATCAATAAGTGTGTGCATTTGATTTCTTTGTTATTGTAATTATGAAAAATTTTTTTCTAATCTGTATTGGCCACTGCCCAATCCAATTTGTAAAATTTTTTCTGGGGAGCATGGGGGCTATGTAAGTAGGCTGTTTAGGTTTTTTTATTGGTAACGCCACCTCTGTATGAAAATCACTGGCTGTGCTGTGTGCAGTCTGTGGCTGCTTTGCATTGTTGTAATACTCGCCATTGTAGTGTTGGGCAGCAGCAGCTGGATGTGAACAGCGCATAGCGTTGCGCAGTTGGAGGTGAGCCGCCAGCAGTGGTGGATGTGGGGAGAGAGATGGCGGAGTTTTGAAATTTGTCATGAACTGCTATATTTATATATGATGATATCAAGCTGGCAGTAGTGGCTTGCTGTATTGCAGTAGCTTGAGCAGCGAAGATTTTTGTGAGGTAAGTGATTTGTGAAAGGTATAGTTTAATGTTAGTCAGGGCCATTCTTTTGTAGGGAATTTTGAAAGTCAGATTGCGTTGCGCTAACAAAATATTGTGTGTCAGTTTAAGCACAGTCTTGTATAATTGTTCAAAGGGGAAGTTTCACACTGTGGACAGCGTGTCAATGAGGAGCCAAATATCTTACAACCGAATGGTTGATGCAACACGGCACTGAATTACCCAACAGAAGATCTTGATTTCAAAGATGAGCATTTGCGAACAGACTGCCTTTATTTTAGTTCTTGTCTTTTCTTTATTTTTACAGTAGAGATCTTTTCTTGTCAGTTTCAAAAGGTTTATTTTTATCGCATCTGACACCTCTGACGATGACTTGTCTATAGAAAAATGAGTATTTGCAGAGTGGTACGGAGTCCATGTTAAACCTTAGGACCCACTATAAAGTGTCTAGTTATGACGGAGGAAGGCAAGGGCTTCAAACAAGACCCTGCCTTCGAAGGGACTCTTATGTTGCAGAATCTTCAACATTGCAGCGCGTCAGCAATCGTTGGTTAATATATTAAAAAACTAGAAACCCGCCTCGATTGCAAAAAAAAAACAAAACCCTAGTGTTAACCTAGGTTTCGGCGTAGATAACTACACCTTCTTCAGAACAATAAAACCCACAAGTGCCTAAGAAGACCTTTGTGAATGATTAAAAGAACACCATAGCTATACATTTATAAACGGCAAAAAGGAAAACACAATCAGTACATGTGTACAAAGTCTAAACCGTTACTTAACTTAATGGTGTAACCTCCACCTCACACCGGCCTATGTTAGATGGGCCATGACCCGCCAGTTTATGGTGTTCTTTTAATCATTCACAAAGGTCTTTTTAGGCACTTGAGGGTTTTATTGTTCTGAAGAAGGTGTAGTTATCTACGCCTAAACGTAGGTTAATACTAGGTGATTTTTTTTTTTTTTTTTTTTGTTTTTTTGCAATCGAGGCGGGTTTCTAGTTTTTTAATATCTTATGTTGCAACCAACTTTCAGGTTGACAGCTTTAATGTCACAGCTTATTACTTCATTCATTGCTCCACTTGAAGTTACTCCCACACGAATTCGCAGAGACCGAGATGGGCACACAATTTTGTCGAGAAGCTCAGCACACTGCCGTGCTACATTTAATCTAGATTCCCTAAAGTTAGTAGTGTAAAATTCTGCGGATCGTTGCTGATATTATGGTCCTGGTACTCGAGGAGAATTTGTTGCCTGCTTTCGATGCTACGTGCTGGTTTATAAGTCAGTTAAGGTCTCCCTGACGAAGTACACTTTCATACATAGGTTTAAATGCTGTAAGTCTGAATATAGCAATTCCCTGATTACCTACACAGTACCTCACCACAATGACGATATTTTCATCTATGTATAACAGTTCATATTATCATTCTTATTATACAGCACTGTTTAAAACCGAATTTCCAACATACACGGTGTCCTAGGAGGAACGTAATATTCTGGAATAAGGCAGGAACGATCACTCGAAGCAAAAACTCCTAGCAAACATAGGCTCCAAAATGCATACCTTAAGACCTATGAGCACGTCTTCATCTTCGATAATCTGAAACAAATCTCTTATACTGCAAGCTCTTTGGTTTTCTATTATGGGAGGAGGTAATACGGATCAAAACAAAAAAAAAATTCTCTATTAACTATGGGCTCTAAAATTCGTACCTTAACAATGAGCACTTGTTGAGTAGAAGAGATGCATTTTACAGCAGCGAAGAAAAACAAGGTAGCTCGTAAGGTATACATTTCGGAGGTCATGTTCACTGACATGTTTGCTTCGAATGATCGCTCCCGTCGTATCGCTGAATAATGACCATCCCTTCTGGGATACTCTGTATAATAATCGTTCATTTATTAAACTTTTAGTCTGTTTTCGTCACAGCACTTTTATACACTCCTGGAAATTGAAATAAGAACACCGTGTATTGTCCCAGGAAGGGGAAACTTTATTGACACATTCCTGGGGTCAGATACATCACATGATCACACTGACAGAACCACAATCACATAGACACAGGCAACAGAGCATGCACAATGTCGGCACTAGTACAGTGCATATCCACCTTTCGCAGCAATGCAGGCTGCTATTCTCCCATGGAGACGATCGTAGAGATGCTGGATGTAGTCCTGTGGAACGGCTTGCCATGCCATTTCCACCTGGCGCCTCAGTTGGACCAGCGTTCGTGCTGGACGTGCAGACCGCGTGAGACGACGCTTCATCCAGTCCCAAACATGCTCAATGGGGGACAGATCCAGAGAGCTTGCTCGCCAGGGTAGTTGACTTACACCTTCTAGAGCACGTTGGGTGGCACGGGATACATGCGGACGTGCATTGTCCTGTTGGAACAGCAAGTTCCCTTGCCGGTCTAGGAATGGTAGAACGATGGGTTCGATGACGGTTTGGATGTACCGTGCACTATTCAGTGTCCCCTCGACGATCACCAGTGGTGTACGGCCAGTGTAGGAGATCGCTCCCCACACCATGATGCCGGGTGTTGGCCCTGTGTGCCTCAGTCGTATGCAGTCCTGATTGTGGCGCTCACTGCACGGCGCCAAACACGCATACGACCATCATTGGCACCAAGGCAGAAGCGACTCTCATCGCTGAAGACGACACGTCTCCATTCGTCCCTCCATTCACGCCTGTCGCGACACCACTGGAGGCGGGCTGCACGATGTTGGGGCGTGAGCGGAAGACGGCCTAACGGTGTGCGGGACCGTAGCCCAGCTTCATGGAGACGGTTGCGAATGGTCCTCGCCGATACCCCAGGAGCAACAGTGTCCCTAATTTGCTGGGAAGTGGCGGTGCGGTCCCCTACGGCACTGCGTAGGATCCTACGGTCTTGGCGTGCATCCGTGCGTCGCTGCGGTCCGGTCCCAGGTCGACGGGCACGTGCACCTTCCGCCGACCACTGGCGACAACATCGATGTACTGTGGAGACCTCACGCCCCACGTGTTGAGCAATTCGGCGGTACGTCCACCCGGCCTCCCACATGCCCACTATACGCCCTCGCTCAAAGTCCGTCAACTGCACATACGGTTCACGTCCACGCTGTCGCGGCATGCTACCAGTATTAAAGACTGCGATGGAGCTCCGTATGCCACGGCAAACTGGCTGACACTGACGGCGGCGGTGCACAAATGCTGCGCAGCTAGCGCCATTCGACGGCCAACACCGCGGTTCCTGGTGTGTCCGCTGTGCCGTGCGTGTGATCATTGCTTGTACAGCCCTCTCGCAGTGTCCGGAGCAAGTATGGTGGGTCTGACACACCGGTGTCAATGTGTTCTTTTTTCCATTTCCAGGAGTGTAGAACGATTGTACATGCCATCAATGCAATAATTCTTGGGATTTTGTCGTTTCTTCATCTTTGCAACAGGGAACAGTCATTCCCCTTGGCGGAGCTTCGCTCGTTTTATAAAAAAATGGCAAACACGTTTCAGTCGCTTTCCTTATCGACGATATCATTACTTTCATCATCTCATATTCAGTTACTGTAAGAGTTAGTAACAAACCCGCACTGCTTCTCAACGAAATCTTTTTCCACAATCTTTTTTCCTGTTAATCCTGCAGCTTAACAATGAGAAACACTTTGAAGTGGTACGTGACTTTCTGCTCGGAGTAGCTCTCCACACTGCCTAAAGTACACTTTTCTCTGTCAGACAACTGCTGCAGTCCAAATTTCCCAAACGGTTGTGTCATTCTCGTGTCAACAAACTCCGGAGCGCTCATTTGTACAGCGCTAGAGACTTGTCAGATAAGTTGATAATTTGTATCAGTCGTGGTGTCTCTCAGGATAGGGGATTAACCGGCCTCTTCCTGGTATACTGTGACAGGGGTTTCATTGTTTCTTAGAACCAATATCGAACAACCGTTTCTCCCTCCTGCTACTGACAACAGAGAGTAGGGAGGTAGTGTGAGCACAGCGGCTGTGTTTACCCGTGGCTGTGCGTGTTGGCAAGATGCAGTGGAACAGAGGTTCATTAGTCGTCGATTAACGCAGCATCGCCATCGGACCCGCCAAACAAGCGCCGCGCCGGCCACAACATCCGCCATGAATCGCCGGCGTGGTCTGCTCCAGGTGCGAGGTACGGCACTCGGCCTTCCCAAGCTGAGAATGCCGAGCCAACACTGCTTCCAGAATCACAACAGTCATATGAAATAGCATTTGTAGCCACTGGAGAGCCCGTGTTTCGACGTAGTTGACCCTTGAGTGCGCGCAGAATAACGTGGCCGATAAACGCGCAGATGCTAGGGCGCACTTGGAGAGAGCGGTAGTGTCTACATCTACATCTACATCCATACTCCGCAAGCCATCTGACGGTGTGTGGCGGAGAGTACCTTGAGTACCTCTATCGGTTCTCCCTTCTATTCCAGTCTCGTATTGTTCGTGGAAAGAAGGATTGTCGGTATGCCTCTGTGTGGGCTCTAATCTCTCTGATTTTATCCTCATGGTCTCTTCGCGAGATATACGTAGGAGGGAGCAATATACTGCTTGACTCCTCGGTGAAGGTATGTTCTCGAAACTTCAACAAAAGCCCGTACCGAGCTACTGAGTGTCTCTCCTACAGAATCTTCCACTGGAGTTTATCTATCATCCCTGTAATGCTTTCGCGATTACTAAATGATTCTGTAACGAAGCGCGCTGCTCTCCGTTGGATCTTCTCTATCTCTTCTATCAACCCTATCTGGTACGGATCCCACACTGCTGAGCAGTATTCGAGTAGTGGGCGAACAAGCGTACTGTAACCTACTTCCTTTGTTTTCGGATTGCATTTCCTTAGGATTCTTCCGGCATCTGCTTTACCGACGATCAGCTTCACATGATCGTTGCATTTTGAATCACTCCTAATGCGTACTCCTAGATAATTTATGGAATTAACTGCTTCCAGTTGCTGACCTGCTATTTTGTAGCTAAATGATAAGGGCTCTATCTTTCTATGTATTCGCAGCACATTACACTTGTCTACATTGAGATTCAATTGCCATTCCCTGCACCATGCGTCAATTCGCTGCAGATCCTCCTGCATTTCAGTACAATTTTCCATTGTTACAACCTCTCGATATACCACAGCATCATCTACATCTACATCTACATTGATACTCCGCAAGCCACCCAACGGTGTGTGGCGGAGGGCACTTTACGTGCCACTGTCATTACCTCCCTTTCCTGTTCCAGTCGTGTATGGTTCGCGGGAAGAACGACTGTCTGAAAGCCTCCTTGCGCGCTCTAATCTGTCTAATTTTACATTCGTGATCTCCTCGGGAGGTATAAGTAGGGGGACGCAATATATTCGATATCTCATCCAGAAACGCACCCTCTCGAAACCTGGCGAGCAAGCTACACCGCGATGCAGAGCGCCTCTCTTGCAGAGTCTGCCACTTGAGTTTATTAAACATCTCCGTAACGCTATCACGGTTACCAAATAAGCCTGTGACGAAACGCGCTGCTCTTCTTTGGATCTTCTCTATCTCCTCCGTCAGATCGATCTGGTACGGATCCCACACTGATGAGCAATACTCAAGTATAGGTCGAACGAGTGTTTTATAAGCCACCTCCTTTGTTGATGGACTACATTTTCTAAGCACTCTCCCAATGAATCTCAACCTGGTACCCGGCTTACCAACAATTAATTTTATATGATCATTCCATTTCAAATCGTTCCGCACGCATACTCCCAGATATTTTACAGAAGTAACTGCTACCAGTGTTTGTTCCGCTATCATATAATCATACAATAAAGGATCCTTCTTTCTATGTATTCGCAATACATTACATTTGTCTATGTTAAGGGTCAGTTGCCACTCCCTGCACCAAGTGCCTATCCGCTGCAGATCTTCCTGCATTTCGCTACAATTTTCTAATGCTGCAACTTCTCTGTATACTACAGCATCATCCGCGAAAAGCCGCATAGAACTTCCGACACTATCTACTAAGTCATTTATATATATTGTGAAAAGCAATGGTTCCATAACACTCCCCTGTGGCACGCCAGAGGTTACTTTGACGTCTGTAGACGTCTCTCCATTGATAACAACATGCTGTGTTCATCCGCAAAAAGCCTCAGTGAACTTCTGATGTCATCCACAAGGTCATTTATGTATATTGTGAATTGCAACGGTCCTACGATACTCCCCTGCAGCACACCTGAAATCACTCTTACTTCAGAAGACTTCTCTCCATTGAGAATGACATGCTACGTTCTGTTATCTAGGAACTCTTCAATCCAATCACACAATTGGTCTGATAGTCCATATGCTCTTACTTTGTTCATTAAAAGACTGTGGGGAACTGTATCAAACGCCTTGCGGAAATCAAGAAACACGGCATCTACCTGTGAACCCGTGTCTATGGCCCTCTGAGTCGCGTGGACTAATGGCGTGAGCTGGGTTTTACACGATCGTCTCTTTCGAAACCCATGCTGGTGGGGATTGCTGGCAGGAGCCGTAGGAGACATGCCAGCCGCTGGACGAGAAGTGCTGTTCAAAACGGAAGCCTACATTGACATTTTTTGTAAAAATTAAGTGGAGACTCTCCACGCCTACACTTGCTTGGTGACCGTTCAAAAAGATCTACTGTCATCTCTGCTTCGGTTAGTAGCTAAAAAGAATTCCGTCGAAAATGCAACATAAGCTTCGATTTATTTTCATCTGGCTTGTTAACCACTTGTGACTTTCAAAGAAGCGTCATGAGTGGCGAACTTTGAGCTAAACCTAATTCTCACGTTGCCAAGTTAGAATTTGCGTCTTTTGACAAAACACAGCATGGTTTACATGGAATTCTGAAACAGTGGTTTATTAAAGTTGTTAAGTGAGGAACTGAGTAAAAGTAAGATCAATAGTTTACGAAACAGTACATCCTCAGTACAGAAATATATGTGTAATGTCTTCACTTACGCACTTACAAAATTCACGGCATTTCTCGTTTAAACAGCTATAGTTAGTGGAAGAACACATTAGGTAATGAAGTTATGCGTGCTATGATTTGCCGTAGTCTCTTTTCCGTATCTCAAACCGTTTACGAAATATGAGGAAGGCTGGTTTGCTGATTTCGGGTAGGGTACCAAACATAGAGGAAGTGAGGACATCGGTCTCATCGGATTAGGGAAGGATGGGAAGGAAGTGGGCCGTGCTCTTTCAAAGGAACCATTCCGGCATTCGCCTTAGGCGATTTAGGGAAATCAAGGAAAACCTAAATCAGTATGGCCGGACGTGAAATTGATCCGTCGTCATCCCGAATGCGAGTCCAGTGTGCTAACCACTGCGCCACCCCGCTCGGTAATAAATGAAGGTTGTGTATATTTTATTCTGGTCTTCATGGAGCCAAGATTATCTCTGACGATGACCACCTACAGTCTGAATTGCAGAGCTTAAAAAACGTGTTTTCGGGGAAAATGGATACAGCAAAAGAGACATCGCAGACGCTCTCAAGGGCCGCCGACGAAAGACACCTGGTGACTCAGTAGAAGCGGCCAAACGGACTACATTCCTGCCATACTGTGGAGTAACTAGCAGCAAGTTACGTCTGCTGCAGAAACATGGGCTAAGACCAGTGTTCCGGCCCGCCCCCAAGATACGAGATATGTTGCGCCCGTTAAAGACGACACTGCTCTTCGAGTGTCCGGCGTGTATGCTGTACCCTGTGAATGTGGCAGCATGTGTATCGGACAAACAATTCGCACGGTTGCGGAGCGTTGTACTGAGCACAAGCGCGATATAAAACAAAGGGAGCTTGACAAGTCGGCCACAGCGGAGCATTGCCTAGAAAACGGACATAAAATACAGTGCGAAAATACAAAAGTGTTGGCTCATGCATCTACATATTGGACTCTGTTATAAAGGAAGCGGTCGAGATTCGTTTAAACAACAACAATTTCAACAGAGACCAGGATTACACACTCAGCAGGGCATGGGGACGGGCGTTGGACATCGAAAGAAAGTAAAGACAGATGCGCGGCGCGGGAGCGACAGTTTCAAACGTGGCGCCTGCCCCTGGCGTCACCTGACGTCACCGGTGCTGCCACGGGCAATAGCTCCGCTAACTGCCCGGGTCTACTTACACGCGCGCGCCACATTGGGTCTATCTGATTGGCTGCTGATGATTTCATCATGCCTATATAAACGAGAAACCGTAGCAGCCCCGGATGCCAGCGTTGCCTGGATCTCCGCACCCACCCGCTTTTACAACTCCCTCCAAATCCTCGAACGCCGTGCCCTCCGCCTTGCCTTCCGTATCCACATCCCTTCCCCCACACGGCTCCTGTATGAACTCATCCCCTTCCCCCACCTCCTCCTTTCTTCCAACATCTCCGCATCCTTCACATTGTCTGCAGGCTTGATCCCCCCCCACCCCCTGGTTTCCTCCTTCCTCTCCACCCCCTGCACATTGCCGCGCCTCTATCGCTGTATCCCTCTCTCTCTTCACCTCCACATCCTCCATCTCCTTCATCAGGGCAATTTTCAGCGCCTCCTCCTCCCGGATGATGAACTTCGCCCGACATCTACCCTTCCTTCCGACTAAACCTGGCCTTGTTCCCCCCCCCCTCCCCAGGGTCCCTTTTTCCTCTCCCCTCCTTCTCCCAGAGCAGATTTTCCTTCTTCCCCCCCTGCGACCCTGCACCCTATCCTTGCCTCTTTCCTTCCCACATCCCTCCCTACCTGGCCCTCTTCGGCGCGCCCCCACCCATCTCCCCTCTCTCCTCCCCTCCCTCCCTATCTCCCTCCCTCTCTTCTTCCGGTTTCCCTCATCTCCTTGCGCCTGGTAGATCCTCT
Organism: Schistocerca serialis cubense; assembly: GCF_023864345.2. NCBI lineage: Eukaryota > Metazoa > Arthropoda > Insecta > Orthoptera > Acrididae > Schistocerca > Schistocerca serialis. The sequence continues at coordinate 117,111,992 of NC_064642.1, read as the reverse complement.
GTTTTGATCATCATCAATGTGCCACATCAGTGTTGTGTTTAGTGCTGTTTCTCCTGTGCGTCGAGAGGTGTGATTTTAATTGTGTGCTGGCCTTGTACTTGGTGTCACTATCAGTGTTTGTTATGTGCTACGCCATCCGTCGATACTTTTATACTCCGGTCATACTGTGCCTTGTGTTCTTTTAATCGGCCCAGTGTGTGGTTTTTTGTGTGTGCTACCTTTTTACAGTTTTTATCTGCATTTTACAGTCGCCCCTTTTCTTGTCTGTTGTCTTCCATGACGTTCCCTCTTTTTTATATCTGTGTTCACCATGTTTTCTCCTTTGTATATTTTTAAATGTCTTCTATTGTTTGTTCTACGTCTTTCAGCTGAGGAGCAGCACATATGCTGCTGCCAGCCCGCCCCGATGGGGAATTGAAATACAATAAAGGAAGAAAAGAAAAGCAGCCCCAGAAGTCAGTGAACTCCTGACGACGATGGCAGAGATGGTCATTCAAAGCTCGAGGATTTTATTCGCATTGATGTGGCTTGAAAACCGAGAACGTTTTATTCATGGGAGTGACTTCTTATACAGGATGTCTTCGGCTGCAAATGCTGATTATTTATCAAAATTTGAGCAGCAGAGGGATTCGAACCTGGGACCAACGACGTTTTGACTTGAATCAAAGACGCTACCCCTTTTTTTTCGGTATTGTTTGTTGCGTTTGGTCTGGGCGGACGTCACAAGACATCCTTTCAAGGTGATCGTTGATTCCTTTACTCAGTCTTTTATTACAAAGGGCGAGCAGCCCTCTGACCAAACAACCCCTAGACCACAAATCCTGATAAAAGCTTAAAACTCGTAAAACAAGTTCACTGATAAATGGAATAATACCTACGCCTGAGCTGGTCTTCAACGTAGAACGTAGAACTTTGAAAATGTTCAGTGACAGCTGATCCTAAGCTTACGTATAAATTTTATTTCAACTCACACTAAAGTTTGAGCTATGAGTGTTGCTCTGATGAGGACATTATCCAAAACGATGTAATAAAAGAATATACATTAAGCAATCTAGAAGGAGTTATTCATAAAAAAAGTCGTCTGTATAATTTCATGTGCTGCAGTAGATCTCGCGGTAGGAACGCGTGGTTTTGCCAGCGGGATACATTGCCGTACAGATGGTGAAGCTACATCGGCAGGCGAAATAACCTGACCCAACCAAACAGCCATTTTGCTTCCACGTCAGTTAGATAATCCCTTAGTAGCACTAGGTTCGAGCTAGGACTACAAATTAGTGACTCGAATTGACCATTGACACACGAATTTGACCAATTTGGATTTCGTAAGGGTTCCAAAAGCAGAAAGCTATTTACACTTACAGCGAGAATGTACTTTACTAAATAATAAATTAGAGGCTACTAGCATTTTCTGTGACCTGTCAAAAGCCTTTGACTGTGTGGACCACACCATTCTCTTGAGTAAATTAGGATATTACAGTGTCACTGGCAGAGCTGCGAAATGGTTTGAGTCCTGTCTAACTAAAAGGAAACAAAGGGCGTCGTTGCGTTGCGTTGCAGTAAGGAGTCAGTCTTCATATTATTAGGAATTAATTACATGTGGTGTTCCTCAAGATTCCATCTTGGGCCCACTGCTTTTTCTTTTGTGCATTAATGACCTCTTATCTGTTACACCGCCAGATACTAAGTTTGTTTTGTTTGCAGATGATACAAACATTGCAATAAGTAGCAAGTCAAGTACAGATTTAGAAACAGCTGCTAATCAAATTTTCACTGACATTAATAAATGGTTGAAAGTTAATTCACTGTCATTAAACTTTGAAGAGACCAACTATATGCAGTTCAGATTTCCTTCCAGCATGTGTATGACATCTGGGATTACAAATCGATAATAAATTCTTTTGGGAAGGGTATACCACAGAATTGCTTAGCGCCTAAACAAGTCTATATTTGCAGTGAGAATGACGTCAGATGTAGGAAATACAAATATAAAAAACCTTGCATACTTTGCGTACTTTCATTCTATTATGTCATATGGGATCATATTCTGGGTTAACTCATCAAACTGAGCAGAAGTTTTTAGTGTGTAAAAGCATGTAATAAGAATAATTTGTGGTGTAAATTCAAGAACACCATGTAAAACCAGTTCAAGGAACTTTGTATTCTAACCACTGCTTCTCTGTACATTTGTTCCGTAATGAAATTTGTTGCAAGTAATGTATCTCTGTTTCCAACAAATAGCTCAATACATAGTATCAGTACTAGGAATAAGAACAATCTTCATAAAAACCTAAAATCACTTACCTTGGTCCAAAAGGGGTCCTATACTCAGGAACGCACATTTTCAGAAAATTGCCAGCAACCATTAAAAACCTTGGTTTCAGATAAATCACAGTTTAAACAAAGTTTGAAGGACTTTTCGATAGGCAAGTGCTTCTACTTTGTAGATGAATGTCTTAACAGAGACTGTTAGGCCAGCTTAAGTAAAAATGTCTGTTAGATTTCAGTTTTTACAGCACTTTGTCACACCAGTCAAGATTAGGTATTTTCAGTATGATAAATTTATTAATAGTGCATAACAATGTTTACGTACCAATTCCGTAAATATTAGCTGTTCCAGTTTATTGTATTGCATTCACCTAGTTTGACAATCTCCTGACAAATGAACAAGGTAGTAGGTATTACATTCAAATGTTTTGTGTTTTTCATGTTGTACTTTCTGACGTGTTCCACACCCACGAGAATCATCTAATTTTTTGGGTCTATGGAACGAAAACTGAATGTAATGTAATCTGTATCAGAAAGCTCGATAATGTCTCATGAAATTTTCTTTTTCCTTGTACATATGCCCATAACCATAACGCTTAACATAATCCAGAAGATTTGCTGTCGTTTGTTACAGCTTGACAGAATTAGTTTTGGGAGAAGCTGACGACGTCTGTACTACTTTACAGTTTAAACATGATACTGAGATTACAGATCAAATTCATGTCCCTGTCGCGGAAGAAACCCTTCACAGCGATTTGTGAGCTGTTATTTGACCCTGCACTATTACTTGGAATGTTGTTAACATACGTGTATCGCAAGGTACTCTGTTTATCTTCTGCATGATGTAAAAAATTCATTCACGATGAAATCGGCAGCTGCTGCATATCAGTTCAGTCCAGGGAAGTGGGGATGTTGGAGATAACAGGGCATGATTAATCTACCAACCCAACGGCGAAATACCGCTAGCAGCGATAAGCCAGTAAACACTCTGTAATACGCAACTTCAGGAAGCTACCCTGGTCCAGAGAGGTAGTGTGATTCTCGTCTGATGTAGTCGTCATGTCACTCTTTCCGAGTGTAGCGAATACTTCTACAGGGTCACTGTCGGCAAAAGTTAGCGGAGGATATCTGTTATACATTAGAATCTGCGCCACAGATTTCAGCAATCACGAAGAAGGATGGAAGATAAGGATTTAACGTCCCGTCGACATCGAGGTCATTAGTCATGCGACACGCGCTCGGAATGTTTCAAGGGTGGGGAAGGAAATAGACCGTGCCCTTTCAAAGGAACCGTCTCGGCATTTGTCTGGAGCGATCTGGTAAAGCCACGGGAAACTTAAGTCTGGATGGTCGGAGGAGGATTTGAACCGTTGTCCTCCGGAAAGTGAGTCCAGTGTGCTGACGACTGCATCACCTCGTCTACTGCAGCAATCCGAGTAAACATCGTAACTTATACGATGAGTCTGAACTCCTCGGCTTGACTTTTTTTTTAAGTAATCAGTCTTCTGACTGGTTTGATGCGACCCACCACGAATTCCTCTCCTGTGGTATCATTTTCATCTCAGACTAGCACTTGCAACCTACGTCCTCAATTACTTTCTGGATGTATTCCAATCTCTGTTTTCCTCTACAGTTTTTACCTTTTACAGGAAGTTATTCTGTGATGACTGAACAGAAGTCCTACCATCCTGTCCCTTCTTCTTGTCAGTGTATTCCATATACTCTTCTCCTGGCCGATTCTCCAGAGAATCTCTTCATTCCTTACCTTAACAGTCCACTAATTTTCAACATTCTTCTGTAGCACCACATCCCAAGTTCCTCAATTCCTTTTTTCCGGTTTTCCCACAGTCCATGTTTCACCACCATACAATGCTGTTATCCAAAAGCACATTCTCAGAAATTTATTCCTCAACTTAATGCCTATGTTTGATACTAGTAGATTTCTCTTGGCCAGGAACGCCCTTTTTGCCAGTGCCAATCTGCTTTAGATGTCCTCCATGCTCAGTCCATAACGGGTTTTTTACGCCTAGGTAGCAGAATTGCTTAACTTATTCTCCTTCGTGATCACCAGGTCTGATGTTAAGTATGTCACTGTTCGCATTTCTGTTACTTCTCATTACTTTCATCTTTCTTCGATTTACTCTCAGTCCATATTCTGTATCCATTAGACTGTTCATTCCATTCAGTTCATATCGTAATCCTTTTTCACTTTCACTGAGGATAGCAATGTTATCAGCGAATCTTATCATTGATATCCTTTCACCTTGAATTTTATTTCCATTTTTGAAACTTTCTTTTATTTCCGTCATTGCTTCTGCGATGTATAGAATGAACAGTAAGGGCGAAAGGCTTCAACCCTGTGTTACACCTATCTTAATCCAAGCACTTCGTTCTTGATCTTTTACTCTTATTGTTCCCTCTTGGTGCTTTTACATATTGAATATTACCCGTCTTTTCCCATAGCTTATCCCTATTCTTCTCAGAATTTCGAATATCTTGCACCATTTGCCATTGTCGAATACTTTATCCAGGACGACAAATCCTATGAACGCTTTCTGATTTTTCTTTCGTCTTGCTTCCATTATCATACTCAACGTCAGAATTTCCTTTCTAGTACCTTTATCTTTCCTTTATTACAAACACAGTTACATAATAATTGGGCACAATTAGTGGAGGGTGAGACGAATGTTTAGCTGGTTTGCATAAGCAAAAGGAATATCTGTGAAAAGTTTTGTGTCTAACGGGGAAAATTTTGGTGGAAATGTGCAGGGTGATCAATGGAAGACATGGGGTTTGGAAAAAAATACGTAATTTTATTGACTTTCAAGCTTTTTGTAAAAGGTGATAGAGGATGACTTCAGGGTTAAAATGGTTACCTATGATGTCCAGGGACGAGTAGGTGGTTTTGCAATTCGAGTGGAAGATCAAATAATGAAATTCGAAGAAGATATCAACAACATTTTAATGTCATCTACATCTACATCTACATTTATACTCCGCAAGCCACCCAACTGCGTGGCGGAGGGTACTTTACGTGCCACTGTCATTACCTCCCTTTCCTGTTCCAGTCACGTATGGTTCGCGGGAAGAACGACTGTCTGAAAGCCTCCGTGCGCGCTCTAATCTCTCTAATTTTACATTCGTGATCTCCTCGGGAGGTATAAGTAGGGGGAAGCAATATATTCGATACCTCATCCAGAAACGCACCCTCTCGAAACCTGGCGAGCAAGCTACACCGCGATGCAGAGCGCCTCTCTTGCAGAGTCTGCCACTTGAGTTTGTTAAACATCTCCGTAACGCTATCACGGTTACCAAATAACCCTATGACGAAACGCGCCGCTCTTCTTTGGATCTTCTCTATCTCCTACGTCAACCCGATCTGGTACGGATCCCACACTGATGAGCAATACTCAAGTATAGGTGGAACGAGTGTTGTAAGCCACCTCCTTTGTTGATGGACTACATTTTCTAAGGACTCTCCCAATGAATCTCAACCTGGTACCCGCCTTACCAACAATTAATTTTATATGATCATTCCACTGCAAATCGTTCCGCACGCATACTCCCAGATATTTTACAGAAGTAACTGCTAGCAGTGTTTGTTCCGCTATCATATAATCATACAATAAAGGATCCTTCTTTCTATGTATTCGCAATACATTACATTTGTCTATGTTAAGGGTCAGTTGCCACTCCCTGCACTAAGTGCCTATCCGCTGCAGATCTTCCTGCATTTCGCTACAAAGTGCCTCCAGATGATATCTTGGTCCGGAACCCAATCTTACAGTTTGAAAGACGTGGATAAGACAGTGATCATACCAGAGGACGTCCTAAGCGAGCAGCGAGCCCTGACGCAGCAGCCGAGACTGTACAGAAGAATGTCCTTGAAAACATTAGCTGTCTCTACCTGTAGTCTTCCTGCCACACTAGACATCGCCTGACAATTGCGTCAGATGGTCCTATATTTCTATTTTAAAATGGTTGCAAGCAAGAACCATACGATCCAAGCTGTACTGCCCCAAGATACTGCACAGGGCCTGCTGCTTTCCATTCAATTTCAAAAACTAGCGAGAGGTAGAACCAACTTGAACAACTTTGCAATGGACGATGAGTCTCATTTTTATGCAGACAGCTATATCAACAAAGAAAACTACAGAATTTCAGTGCTGATATTCCAGAGTAGAGCCTTTTAATCAACCGAATCCTCAAAAATGATACGTTTGCACCAGTGGTTGCGAAGAAAATTATCCGTCCATACTTACAAAAATGGACAAAAAACGTACGAATTTTTTGTGGGACAATGCTAGAAATACCCTTACGCTCAAGGGGGGAAGATGATCTGGAGATAGGGCTCAGACAGTGCAGAGTTGCTGCACACACTGTACAGGCGACGGTGGATAGCCTGCGAGAAATTATCAATGAACGAATAATTTCATAAAATGCTAAATTTCTTTTACTTTGCATTCATTTGACTTCACCACGCCAGTTGTTTTGAACGGATTCGATTACCTTAATAAACATCGTACGATTAAAAAACATAGGGTGAAGAATCAGAGGTCAGCGGAAACCACTGCTACTCGTATAAAGACACATAACGTGTTCTTTTGATCGTCAGTCTTCTGTCGGGTTTGGTGTAGCCTGTCTCTGAGGAGAATTTCCTCAGCTCTAATCCTATTACCCTGCAGCTTCAGTTCTGTTTTCTGGTTTTTCCACAATCTGTTATCTCAAATTAAGGCCAATCTTTCATTTTAGCAGTGTTCTTTTTAAGAGGAATAACCCCTTTGCCTTTGCGTTGTCCATCAGCAGCAGAATTCCTTCACTTCGTCTAGCGTGTGGCTCCCAGTTTTGATATTAAGTTTATCCCTAATTTCATTTCAGCAACTTCTCAGCACTCTCGTCTTCTTTGTTTTATTCTCAGTCCATGTTATGTGCTTATTAGACAGTGTATTCAATTCAACAGGTCGCAGTAACTCTTCTTCCCTTTCACTGAAAAGAGCAAAGTCATCAGTAAAACTCATCCTTGTATCCTGAATTCTAGCTCTATTTCTGAAACTTGCTGTGACTGCTTCGTTGACGCACAAATTGAGCAATAGAGGAGAAACACACCATTCCTTCCTGAGGCCCTTTTTAATCCAAACATTTCTACGTATGTTTTTGGATAGGGTCCGTCTTTAGCAAAACACAATTTTGTTTTTTAACCCAAACATGTTTCACTGCAGTTGCAGAATCTTCAGTGGGCTTTTATTTTTCATCTGTTAAAGATAAAGAGTGTTCATTGCTGTTTGTATACATGTAGCTATTAGTTTTTAATTCGTAATTACAGATACTTGAAAAAACACATAAATTACGAATTCATACCTTTTTACCACATTGTGTGGTTTTTCTGATGTGTTGTGTTTCTACAGTGACCGTTTTGTTGCACAGTTTGTCATCTGCAACCACTTATGACTTAAAGTAGATAAATTGTGTTTTGCTAAAGGCGGACCCTATCCAAAAACATACGTATTGTTAAAGCAAACACGGAAGAAAATAGCTTCAACCCCAAAATGATTATCCAAACACCTCTCTTTCGGTCTCTCATTCCTGTTGTTCGCACTCTTTTCTTGAGCATATTGTACAGTGCCTGTCTTTCCAAACTGATGCTCATCTAATGTGTAACCACACCAAATGTGGCCTATACCAAAAAAGTGCCATGATTACTGCATTGCGAAAAAGATTCGAAGACTCCGAATAGGGCCCTATTTGGATATCTCGGCGAGTGGCTAACCAGGTGCCAGACTATAAATCTAAGTTTCTTTGTTCAGTTCTCAGTAGGATGTCATTCTGCCGCTTGTCGCTTATTTCACCTCTGGCGAATATTTTCATGTGAAAAATAGTGAGCTGCTCCGAGGTCCGGAGCCCACGATCTGGTGGACATCTTACTGTAGCTTGCTAAGGAAGTCAGCTGCCGGCCGGAGTGGCCGAGCAGTTCTGAGCGCTACAATCTGGAACCGCGCGACTGCTACGGTCGCAGGTTCGAATCCTGCCTCGGGCATGGATGTGTGTAGTGTCCTTAGGTTAGTTTGGTTTAAGTAGTTCTAAGTTCTAGGCGACTGATGACCTCAGACGTTAAGTCTCGTAGTGCTCAGAGCCATTTGAACCATTTGAAGTCAGCTCAATTACCGGACGAAGCCAAAGGCCATGCCCAGTGCTGACACTGGCGTTAGAGCGCTTGTGCCAAGTGACACTTCTGCGGAAAGTGATTTCAGCGGAGCCTGGGGCTCTTGTTGGGGTCAGCAGCTTCTCGCAGGTAGGATGCAGGAACACCAAGAGTCTATTTCCTGTCTTGCAGTAAAGCACACTGTTCTGTTTAACAACTGGATTGTATTCTATGGAACCTGTAATTATGAATTAGTTTTAATACGTGCTGCCACGTTGCAAAAACTGTGACCAGTGACTTTTGTTACATGGTTATTTACACTGATGCGCCAAAGAAACTGGTGTAGGCATGCGTATTCAAATATAGAGATATGTAAACAGTCGGAATACGACGCTGCGATCGCCAACGCTAACGTAACAAAACAAGGGTCTGGCGCAGTTGGCAGATCGGTTACTGTTGCTACAATGGCAGGTTATCAAGATTTAAGTGAGTTTGAACGTGGTGCTACAGTCGGCGCACGACCGATGGGCCCGTCAACAGCGACTTCGGACTGTTGATTACTGGAAACATTATGTCTGATCGGTTGCAGTTGCAGTGATATGGGACCCCTGATACGTCTAGATACGACTATGACAGGTCACATGTACGTATGCATCCTGTCTGATCACCTGCATCGATTCATGTCCATTGTGCATCCGACGGACTTCGTCAATACCAGCAGAACAATGCGACACCCCACACCTCCAGAATTGCTACAGAGTGGCTGTTCTGAGTTTAAACACTTCCGCTGGCCACCAAATTCCCCAGACATGAATACTATTGATCATATCTGGGATGTCTTGCGTATTGTTCAGAAGAGATCTCAACCGCCTCGTACTCTTACGGATTTATGGATATCCTTGCAGGATTCGTGGTGAAAATTCCCTCCAGCACTATTTCAGACATTAGTCGAGTCCATGCCACATCGTGTTGCGGCACTTCTGCGTGCTCGCGGGGACCCTACACGATGTAGGCAGGCTTTCAGCGTAGTTTGCCTCCAACAATTTCAGGTTGGCTTGCCCGTCTTCAGATGAGGTCTAGGCTAGGTTGGATAGTTTGATTGTCAGTTGGCGAAGCCAATGAATATGAAAGCAAAAAAACCTGGTTGTGGTTACAGGCTGATCTGTAGCTTAGCCCGAAGCCTAGATCAGGTTGAATGGTGACATTTTGGTTGTGAGACGGCGAAGCCACCGAATGCGAAAGCAAGTAAATCTGCGTGCAGTGTCTCGTGCTCCGCAGAAAGTCAACGTCTTCTCACAAGTGTCGCTCTGCACAACTGTCATAATCTCCTTCGGGCTGAAGATTACCTTAGCTTATCACTGACAAAGGGAGGCCGCCAATTGTGAAATTCAGATTCGATTCATACTGCGCATATTAAAAGCTCATGGGCAGAGGTGTAATGTGGCAAAGCACCAAGATGCACTTCTCAGCCGTTATCGAGAAAATTGACAGTTAAAAGAAACAGTTGCGGTGAAATACTCTCTACGATTAGTAATTTTCTACAGCGTGGCGGTGCAGCGGTAAGCGCTCGGGTTCGTAATCCGAAGGTCGCCGGATCGAATCTCGCTCCATGCAACTAATTTTTTTTAGTATTTGTTTTTTGTAATATATATATATATATATATATATATATATATATATATATATATATAATTCCCGGCAATCAGTTGCAACAATTATGCATATAATAAGTTGTTGAAAGTCGTTTGTCGTGGAAAAACTGGCGACTTCGAACATCGTTATGTTTTCCGCAAACAAAGTTGTATTTCACAAATGTTATTAATTGTCTTCATAATGTTAACCACGTATAGTTAACGGAAGACGTAGAAACGAATACGTATAGCGTAAGTCAAACGTTCGAATTAGAATAGAGACCCCACGAACACAAACTTGCTGTGGCAGGTATGAAATATAAACTCCGTTACTCGCTTGTTACACTTGAAGGACAGATGTTGAATGGGCCGAAACGAGCCGCCCCATAACAACGCAGTTGCCTGCTAACTTCGTAAGATGGTAGATGCGGTCCCTAGCGCAACTTATAACATCGTCGAAAATCAGTGCGGACGGGAGAGCTTTGGTACACCCTGTTAAACAAACGGAAAAATGGAGGCTGTAGAATTGGAGAGCGATCCGCCTCCACCAACATGCATAAGCAATTCATTAATAGTTTATATATATATATATATATATATATATATATATATATATATATATGTATGTATTTGAATTGCAAAAAACCAATAATAAAAAAATATTGGATGGTGCGAGATTCGATCTGGCGACCTTCGGATTACGAAACCCAGCGCTTACCGCTGCGCTATGACGCTGTAGAAAATCATTAATCGTAGAGAGTATTTCACCGCAACGGTTTCTTTTAACTGTCGATTTTCTCGACAACGGCTGCGAAGTGCATCTTGGTGCTTTGCCACATTACACCTCCGGCCATGAGCTTTTATTATGCGCAGTATGAATCGAATCTGAATTTCACAATTGGCGGCCTCCCCTTGTGAGCCTAAACGGAGTGATATGAATATCATCGCCTCACATCTCGACGGTGGCCATGGTAACTGATTAGTCACCAAACAACATGACGGTGATAGTTTATGCGAGAGATGGGGAACAGCAAAAGAAGAAAGATAGAAGGGCGAGCCACGCGGCAAGCAATTTTTTTCGGTTTGGGCAGCAACAGAAATAGGATGATCCAGCCTGAATTTGCTATCAATGTTAACTTGTTACTACTCTTTTCTTGATCATAGTACAGTTATACTGGAAGGACCTTTAACGAATGGTATTCGTCGCCTGTTGAAATCCGTTTAGATGGTCAATGGACAACTTATCGTACTCGTACTGGCGAGAAGCGAGGTTTATATCCCCACCAGCCAGCTTAACTTAGGGTCATCGTGGTTCACCTCAGTAGTTTCTGAGGATAGAGTCTTAAGCAAGGCAGTGGCTTGTTCCGTCCCCCATTGTCGTCATATAAAGCTAGAGCTCCACTTCTGGTGAGCTGTATGTCGACCTGATTTTACTGTAATTTTTATGCGGCCGCTCACGGCCAGAAACGAATGTGCGTATATCACGTATGAGGAAACATAAGCCGACATTTTTGTCAACATGACAGATAAGAAAAAAATGGCTCTGAGCACTATGGGACTCAACTGCTGAGGTCATTAGTCCCCTAGAACTTAGAACTAGTTAAACCTAACTAACCTAAGGACATCACACACATCCATGCCCGAGGCAGGATTCGAACCTGCGACCGTAGCGGTCTCGCGGTTCCAGACTGCAGCGCCAGAACCGCGCGGCCACTTCGGCCGGCATGACAGATAAGAGATTGAGTTTGATTCACCTTATATTTGCTTTAGGTCTGTCTTGTGGGAATGGCGTGCCGTGAATGAAGAAAACTGTGCTAGTATGAGTCAGTGATTGGCCCCGTGGTTTATCACTGTGTTACACAACAAGTTGGATGTACACAGAGACTGTGACCTGAGATGTACCGCATAGTAATACGAAGCAGATTTATTCTCTGCTGACAGTCGAATGTACTAAGAGCGAATATTGTTCTAGGGTAATGGAGCAAATCTTAAACATCATCAGGCTGAAAAGCTCATTTCGCCTCTTTGCCGGAGCGTCGATAGCGCCCACGCGCATGCATCCGTGGTCAGTATCCACGCAGACTTAGCGCTATGCGGTGCACGTATGAAATTACACGACGTATTGCCCGTATTACCCGTAAACGATCATTGACGGATTAAATTTCTTCATTTCTCCTCCACAAGCTAGCTCTTAGGCAAATGCCTCCCGATAATATGTAATACCTACAGAAACAGAAACTGGATAACAATTCAAAGTCACACGAAAGCACCAACCTTCAAGTTTACCCAAAAGCAAATATAATTTATTTGTTGCAGTTAAACCCTACCAAGACACTCCAGCCAGCCAATTACTGCCCAACTCTTTGCTACGAGACCTATTCCTACCAAAAACACCCCCCCCCCCCCTCACTACACCGTAGTGTAAGAAAACCAGAAGAATAGCCAGACTTGTACGCCAACACACGCAGCTTCACGGTTGCAGACGCTTTCAAAGCTTTCCGTACTGGCTCAACAACTTCGTTAATCCCTGAGGATCATTCACGCCCGACAAGATCCACTATTTGCCCCATAACCCATGAGAACTTTTGGCCGAGTCATCGATTTTGCTAGCTCCTCACAACTCCCAAACCTGTTTCCATATTAAACACTTTCAATCAATCAGCCTCACAATTAGAATTCAGCATTTGGAGTGGGCTATTCTCTTCTCCCACTAACAGCGCTTCTCTGGTGAGATATGAAATCCTCACTGTACACTACTGGGTAGCTTACATAAGGAAGAACAGGAGATGCCCGCTTTTTGGGTGGAGGTTTATACACGTTGACTATCGTTAAGTCATTTACTTTTATCCCTACGGCAAAATCAGGGGACATGGGAAGCTCTGTAGTATTATTCAATAGCTCATTTTTAATAAGTGTCGCGATTCCATGCTTTTCATGGCCTTTAGAGGCAACTGTGGTAAATCCTTGCACTTTAAGTTGGTAAGTTGCGCTCTCATTGGTATGTGTTTCTTGAAGTACCAGTACGTTTACCTCATTTTCTTTCATAATTTTGGAGAGGATATCACCTTTCGCTCTGCTATAGCCTTCAGTGTTGGCTTGGCGTATTCTTAGAACATGCCTGATAACATCAAAAAGGTCAGGTCAGGTTAGTGGGGCGCGTCACATTATTTAAGTAGGGGTAGTACCAAGAAGCGGTATGAAATGCTACGATGATGTACCAGTGATAGGGAAGTTGAATAGTGGGTTTGTTGGAAGAGTTCTGGAAAAGTGCTGTCCATTTCTAAAAAAATTGCACACCAGAAATAGGTGCGGCAAATTCTATTGCTCCAGTTACAACCATAACAGGATGGTTAGCCCGTTTGGAAGTGTTATAAGAATGCTCGAGGAACTGAAAATGGGAATCCTTGGAAGAAGGACTACGCAGTTCTCACGACATCCTCTTCGTTAAATTTAGAGAACCTGTATTCGTGAACACTATTCTTCCATTTTCTGGTCACCGTCGTATGGCTCTCGTAAGGCTCATGGGAATAAACTTAGGATAGGGCGCCCACAGCGGTACATTGTCAGTCATTTTTTCTTCGCTCAATAAGCGAATTCAATAAGCGAATGGAATACAAAAGAAAATCGATACTATTGTTGTTAAGTACTCAAATCATGAACTGTGTTGTGCCTTGTGGTGCATTGATGTAAATATAGAAGAGAAAGGGAACATTAGGGTTCGATGTCCCATCGACAAAGAAATTTTGTACAGTGGAAACACAAGTTGGAATGGGAAAAGGATCAACTGGAAATAATCTGTGTGAAAGGAACCATCTCAGTACAGGAATTTCAACCCAGGGATTTACACCCAGGCCCTCCCGACTGGGAGCTTGTGTCTAACCACTGCGTCACATCGCACAGTATCCGCTAAAGCCGTCATTTCATGCGACGTGAAAACGCACGTGGACGAGCAGCTGGTGACGTCACAGCGTGAAATTGCACGTTCCACTACACCGCGGAACGTGAAATGAAGACTCTGGCATGACAGATTTTTGCCTCATGGAGAGGTATGTGGCCAATGAGACGCGACAATGATTTACGTCACAAGCAGAACTTATATAACGAACCGTCATAGTGCAGTGCGTTAAACTACGTATTTGGTGGGTTTTCTTTATCACAGAGTACGTGGTGTGAATATAAGCTGTTTCAGAGCATCAGCAAATTGAGGATCTTTCGAAAACGCACCATTCTAGTTACGATTTGTTATAATAAAATGACAGGAAACTATGTATCTTTAGATAAAGGCTACCTCTGTACGAATGCATGCTTTCGCGGCGATATCCGTTAATAAAACATTCTCGGGTTTCAAGCCGCGTCAAGAGGTTTACTCCCCACGAGCTTTTGGCAGAGGTCCCCATTGCCATTGTCAAGTGAATGACTTGACAATGGCAGAGGAGATCTCTGCTGAAAGCTCGTGGGCAGTAAAACATTTGACGCGGCTTGAAACCCAAGAATGTTTTATTAAACGCTACCTCTATTTGATGTTTTTACTGTTGTAGTTTGTGTGCTACGCAAGTATACCGTTTCAGTTCTACGGCACTACGATGATCTATAAAAAGCACATCGTTTTCATACAATTTATCATAGTTAAATATCAAATAATGACATCTGTAGATGCAGTCTTTGGAAAGTGTGCGCCATATGCGGATGCCCAGCTGCTATGTCGAAATCTTAGCTAAGTTGAAAGCGTCTGGAGATGTGAAGCGAAAGATAGCAGGTTTATGTCCACCAGCTTCCAAAAATTATATCCACCTTTCTCCATCTTGTGATTGTGGGTCTTTCTCATAAATTTAATAGAAGTATTACCTGCAGTAATCAATGGCATTATTATAAATAATGTACCTGCTGCAATTCTTGTTGCAAAGACCAACGACTGGAATGCTTGCCCAGTGGCCAAAAATCTTAACGTAACTGTCAGCCCTGTCGGAAAGTAAACACACTTTACACACTGGAAGTTTTTGCTCTTATGGAACTTTGTGTGAAGTACTTGTATCTACCTCTTGGCTACATGGACTGCCTGATTTTTTTGTATCTTGTCGGTGAAAATCTTCTTCAGTGATGGTGAGCCGCTTCGAAAAAATCACCACCTCCATTCAAATGAAATTATGAAACGAATCTTGATCTGGAAATATATATGATGAAGTACGTTACATCAGACTGATGGTAGTCAGTGCAACATGCATAAACTGAAATTAGGCACCATAACTATGTTCAGTCTAAAACCGAAAATGGGATGGAGATTCAACTGAGTTAACGTATTACTTCTATTAGTATGTATGTCAGATCGCTGTACAGCATTATTCGCTGCTCAAGCCATCGACGAGTTGAGAACTTTCTTTGCTGTTTCCTCCGCTCTTCTTGACAATCGATAACAGAGTTAACGCAGATGTTTTGCGCACTTCGATTTTAGTAAAGAAACTGTGTGATTTACGCGCCAATTGCCGCAGACTGCCGGTGGAGACCGCTAACGTCGCAAATCACGATGAGGAGCACGTTACGTTCCGTGAGACGTAGGAGCGTGTAGCAACCATGATGAGAAACCCGTCCCGTGTGAAGGTGGCTTAATTAGGTGGAAACGATGACTGTGAGGACTGAAATAGAATTTAATAAAACCAAGACCTAATATTCAAATGGAAAATGGCTTCAGAATGTTGCAGCAGCAAAGAAACCCAGCTTCCTCAATCGTTGGAAAAAAGGAATTTGAGAACATCAAAGAGGCATCAGCGATAAATGTCATGAAAGTGATGCGGGGAAATGCTTACCTCATGAATGAAAGGAAAGGTCGCACGTGGGCGCTGCACTCGCCTTTGGTTAATCATCGTTGAATGGGAGAAACAGGTATAGGTAGGTGGCATCAAAGGCGGACGCGATTGTGGACGGAAATAGACTTGGCTGCAGTGCAGTGGTCACGTGCGCTTGGAACTTGTTGACTGCGGAACAGACGAGAGCCGCTGTGAGTCACGGCGCACGCGTGTGGGACGAGACAGTGGCGCCGCGTGACGTCACGGAGGTCTGACTCGCTGCAATTAGTCGTGGGTTCGAGCAGCCTGGCCTATAGTCTGTCGGTAAACTGAAGAGCGAGCGAGCGAGTCCCCACTCTGCCAAACCAGCTACGTCACATGGCGCTTCTACAGGCTGTTTCACACATAGTACAGGCCCTGCCGCGGCGCGCGCTTTAAATCTGATACATCTCGGCTGCGTTCATTTTTATACAAATGCATTAAGACCATAAGGGATACAAAAAGACGATAGCTTCTTCCGAAACACAACATTATAGAATAAATAGTATTAACATAAGAACGGAAGTCAGGATTCAAACATAGAACCAAATGCCTGTTCATCTGAATGTATGTTCCTCTATTGCTAATCGTAAAACGAACCCCATATAATGTAATCAGTCTGTAGAATTTAAGGCTTGTTCTTACTTTGTGTTTCTACTAAAAGGTAGAAGTTTTCTTTAATGGACTACATTGAAACTTAACAAATCTTCCAACATGAAGAGTGTTTAAAAAGTAAGCAGAAATTTATAATTTTATGTGTTTTATTAGTCAGATTTGCACTACTTTTTTGTCACTGCCTTTATAAACATGCCTCAAAAGTATGTGTACAATATTATCCAATGTTATCCATATTGGGTATATACTCTGTTGTCAGCTGTCAGGAAGGTTACATGTAGCATCAACGTTTATCTGTTTTGTATAAAAATAAATTAGAGAATCTGTACTATATTTCTTATAAGAATGGATTAAAGTGTATGAAATTTTTAGAAATGTTAAATATTGCTTTTGGTGAGACTATTATGTGTAAACAAAGGGAAGACAAGTGGTACAAACATTTCAAAGCAGGCCTTTAAGGACAGCGGTTTTACAAGCATGGATGAGATTTAAAATGCACAGTTAAGAGACCTATAAACTATCCCAAAGTGTTCCGGGAATTGGAAAATACACTGACATAAATGTATAGTATGTAATGAGGAATATTTTGAAGAGGATAACATTGCTGTAGATTAACAAATAAAGTTCTTACCAAAAAATGAAAATTAATATGCGAACGTACCTCGTATGTCAAGCTCTTTGCTTAGAAATCCAGAATCAGTGTACATGTTTCGAAGGAAATTTCACCCTTGTTTAGAATAGCTATTGCGCACATGTTTGAAGCACTATGTTTTAGAATCAGGTGAATAGTGACCGAGATAGAGATTTAGTGTTCCATACGCATCAAAGGTTTTACGTGATTTTGAAACTGTCTATAATGATGGGTTTCCTCCCAAAATTACAGTTTTCCTTCGTGGCAATTCCAGTAAACCATGCGGCTTACTTTTGCGTTCGTTCCTGATGCGTTCTATTGGGCGAGGCTGACGTTTGCATAAATTGCAGGCCTTTGATTGGGACTGGTAACATTAGCAAACAGTTCTTTTTGGGTCGCCTCTTTAATACACGCTGTAATAACATTAAGAGACGATCGAACGCTCGTTACTCTTCTTAGTATTCTGCACACTTTCTTGCAATGCTAGACTATTATCAAATGGCTCAAATGGCTCTGAGCACTATGGGACTTAACATCTATGGTCATCAGTCCCCTAGAACTTAGGACTACTTAAACCTAACTAACCTAAGGACAGCACACAACACCCAGTCATCAAGAATCAGAGAAAATCCCTAACCCCGCCGGGAATCGAACCCGGGAACCCGGGCGTGGGAAGCAAGAACGCTAGCGCACGACCACGAGCTGCGGACCTGACTATTATCCATCACTTTCGGATATAGAAGTATACCAGCAAGTACACAAAGTTAACGCACTGACACTGGCAACTTAGATCCCATGAACATAAACGACGAATATCACTGCACGCCGATCTACACCGCTACACAGATAACAGGCAACAGATTTTGGGTGCTCCTGTAGGCCTGTGGGAGCGTTCTTCCGGGAAAGGCCACTTCCCCCAACAAAAGCACTGCTCGCTTTTGAGTTTTACAGACAGACTATACCTGCTTGCGCTTCATACATTCAACGTAACTGTTGTGTCAGTAAAAACGATATTCAGAAGACATTAACATTTAAGATTTTCAAGACAGGGGGAGCGATGTGATATAAATTTGTTAAGCGTCTTAGCATTTATCTCATTAAGCTTTGCATGAATTAGCAAATAGTCGCTTTGTATTATATTGTTATTTACTGTTACATTACCATTATTAACATTTTAGAGACTATCTGGCTCGTTTTTAGGTGCAAAGATTCGTTCGGTGGTTTACACATGTAGGTCTACAGCACGTGCATGCTTTCTGCCTAACGTGGAGGGCAACTTAATCCTGTAACCACTTGTTAAAAGCATGAATAACTACCTATTGCCAGGCGGAGTGCAGTGAGATGTGCAGGAAGACAGTCAGTGAGGTTCTGGAAGGTACCAACGACTTCAATGCCGTGGACAACTGCGCTGTTTCTCGGTTGAGGACACAAGGCGCGAACTGACCACTGAGATGGTCCCAGAGATACTCGAATACGTTCCAATAGGGGGAGTGTGGTGGCCAAGGGAGTACGGAAAAATTCATCCTGGTGATCTTGGAACCATGCTCGTACACTGAGAGCTATTGAAACGTTGCAGTGTCCTGCTGGTAGATGCCATCGTGCTGAGGAAAAACAAACTGCATGTAGGGGTGGACATGGTCGCAAGGATAGATGCATACTTGTGTTCGTCCATTGTGCCTTCCAGAACGACGAGATCACTCAGGGAACGTCACTAAAACATTCCCCAGACCATAACGCTCCCACAGTCAACCCGACCAATCCGACGATTGTTGCGGAGTGTTTGCTTTCAGACATTTCACACTGATGAGACATGAAACGTGATTCGTCTGACAAAGCCACCTGTCATCGCTCAGTGGTCACCCAGTTGGTTCATCTGGACGGTCAGTTGCTCAACAGTTACATGTTTATTCGCCAGTACACATTTCCTGATCATGGGTCCCCTCCTGTTCTCGATATATGTGAATGACCTCCCTTCTTATGTGAAACAAGATGCTGAACTGACACCGTTTGCTGATGATACAAGCGTAATTATTAATCCAGTAACAGAAAGTCCGATAGAAAATGATACAAATAAGGTCTTTGGAAAAGTCATTAATTGGTTTTCTGCGAATGGGCTTGCTCTGAACTTTGAAATAACACAGTATATCCAATTTTCTGCTGCAAAAAGTATAATTCCTTCAATAAACATAACGCATCAAAGGAAGTCAGTAGCCAAGGTAGAGCATACTAAGTTTTTGGGTGTACATATAGATGAGAATCTTAATTGGAACAGTCATATTTTGGATCTTCTAAGGCGACTAGGTGCAACAACTTTTGCAATCAGAATAATTGCCAATTTTGAGGATGTAGAAATTAGTAAGCTAACATACTTTGCATACTTCCACTCTCTGATGTCATACAGGATGATATTCTGGGGCAAGTCAACACTTAGGCAAAAGGTATTCACTGCTCAAAAGAAAGTAGTTAGAATAATGTATAGGGTTCATGGTAGCACATCTTGTAGGCATCTGTTTAAAAGGTTGGGAATTCTTACAACTGCTTCACAGTGCATTTACTCAGTAATGAAACTTTTTCTCAGCAACGTGGACCAGTTTAAAATCAACAGCTACATTAATGATTACAATACCAGAAAAAAGAATGACCTACACTATCCTTTACTTAACCTATCTTTGGCACAGAAAGGGGTAAATTATGCTGCTATAAAACTTTTTGATAAATTACCAAATGAAATAAAATGTCTGACAGACAGCAGTAATAGTTTCAAAAACAAATTGAAATCATACCTCCCTGACAACTCCTTCTATACCATAGATGAATTCTTGAATATGAGTAAATAAATCTGGAGATGTATGCATTTTGTGCAATTTAAGGGAATGGGATAGAAAATAGAAGTATTTAAGTATGAGGCTATCACGCAAAAAAAGCTTGTTTCCTGTTCGCATTTTTTGTGCATTTGACACGTTCCACGTCATAACGGTTTTTCCGTGCTATTGATCAATGGAACACGTAACTAACTAACGAACTCCGCAACCATCGTTCACTCTCGTTGCGTATGACTTGTGGTGCACCACACATGCCTCAGCGCCGGTTTCAGATAGCGCCATTTCGCAATGCGCTGTTTCTTTTAACAAAGGAGGCACGCGAACAGTTTGCAAACTTAGCCGTTTCGGAATTGCTTCCACTCTTTGCCCGAAAGCCAATGATCATATCCTTTTGTCGTCAGATAAACTACTCTGTTTCAGCATTACGACAACGATTGCATAATTTTCTGTGGCTCCCCGACGCGCTTTATGTACCCTCCACTACTAGTGCTGCAGGCTCCAGTTCTGTGAGCGTGTGGGTGGTATTCTGTCATTCTGCGCAGTGGATTAATCTGAGATGTACCCTTTACCCTGTGGCTCCTGCAAGATGCAATTTCCACCCCCACACTACTACAGAAGTCAGACAGACGCTCCTAACGTTCTAAACAGAAATGCCTGAAAAACATTCAGCAATAAATATCTTCTGGAGTCGTCTGCTGTAAGGAAATGACACAAAAATTCACAAAATTTCTTACGTAACTAGTGGGATACTTGGGTACTGGAGTAGTGCTAGTTAATGGAAGAAAAACATGAAACTAACGAAAATTATTATTTATTTTGCAAAAATTCTGAGAAATCACAATGGCACATTTAGTTATGAACTGAGCAAGATATTTCCGGGTTCTTTTCGGTATGTGAAGTTACCTCTTAAGGACAGGATTCGCTAATGAAATTTCTATACAAAGCTTAAGATTGTTATTGACTTGGCAGAATGGCTGAGAGCCGCACCTACTCAACTTGAATAATTATCCGTTAGAATGTTGCTAGGTACGGTCGAGGCTGTCGCGTGTGAAATGCAGTGAAGTGTACTGTTGTGGAGGAAATATGGGGCTCGCAAGAGCTGTAGCGCACAATACCGTAAGCTGCGATGACTACTGTCTGCGCCGCTCGCTGCTGACAAATAAGATAACTCTCTTTCTATCTGGATTGACCTTTCCAATCAAACTCTCCCTACGTCTTGATGAAGTCAAGGACTCCTCTTCGCCCCTAGTCTAACTATTGGTGTGGTTCACCAGTCAGATAACCAGTCCACCACGATGCCACTCAAGAATTCGCTCGCTGGCGTTTAACTATAACTCTGTCCGTTCACACCGCACAATAAGTGTGGCAGCCAACACAGTGAACAAAGCTTAATCGCAAGGACTCAATATAGAGTCTCACTTCGATTCGTTCTCGACAGAGGTGCTCTCCCAGTGAAGTACTGAGGAGAGACTTGTTCCTCGCTCTTTGAGTACACGTACAAGCACACATTCTCTCGTTACGTGTTCTCGCTCCAAGAGGGACAATGGCACTGCCCCTCTCCACGCCAGACGTGAAGGGGTATATCTTTAGGTCTCTTCCATTACTCCTTCAGCTCAAGGCGTTAAGAATATCGTCTGCCAATCAGCATTGCTCTTCTAAAATGGGAGAATAACGTTTCGTTTAAGGCGACCAATCCGGAAATCTGTAGCATCGGCGTTTGGCGTTAACTGTCTCTCTGTGAAAACATCTGAAACTGCGTGCTATGTTTGTAAAGAATGCGTAGGCCGGGCACTCCCACTCAGTGTAGCGGAATTTGCTTTTAAGCCGAACCCGGGGTCGTTCTCCCCTTTCACTCCGGCAAACGTTGTCCGCTCCACAGGCGGTCACCGTCCGACATAGATAGGCTGAATCGTCCTCTGAAGGGACCGGCCTCTCAGCGTGCGGTCTGCCTTTTCCGAACTAAAAGCTCTTGTGACCGTCGTGTCTTGAAAGCGTGTGCGTACACCAGCCTCGAGTATCTCAACCCCAGTGTGCACTTGTTACAGGGTGTTTCAAAAATGACCGGTATATTTGAAACGGCAATAAAAACTAAACGAGCAGCGATAGAAATACACCGTTTGTTGCAATATGCTTGGGACAACAGTACATTTTCAGGCGGACAAACTTTCGAAATTACAGTAGTTACAACCACCAGAATTGCTTTAGACACACTTACCCTAATATATATATTTCAAGCTAACGGAATGCATTGCGGGCACACTGATTAATATATCTTTCTGAAATTTGGCTGAATTACTGCTCGGGCATGTCCGTAATGAGTAATAGGATGTTTTTTTAAATTTTAACTTATTAATTAGTTACTGCAAAAAAGTGACCAACAACACGACAGAACTAAAGCTTTGTTTCAGATGTCCGCCATTTTATTATTTTTTTAAATTTCAGAAACTGTGTACAGTATCTCATACATTAAGAAAATTGTTTGTTTTTTGATTTCAGATAAGGATTTGCAGGCTGTACGGCTTCTGTCATGGGCACACCTCATCTTGAACAGAGAAACTTTCCGGATGAGGGGTTTAATTGTGACTGAATTTCTTTAAAAAATCAGAAAATGTTGTCCAAGAATCAATAAGTAATGTACAAAAAGATTTACTTTGCTCGCTTCATTAGTTTTAAAAAAAGCAAGTCGTTAATATCGGCCGTTTTATAAGCTAACTGAAGAGAAAGGACCCTTAAGTGTGGCTGTGTCTCTTGAGGAATGGCGTCCATGCCCGGAGAAGCTAATGAACGGTAACTTTGAGAAAAAGTCTACAATCCCAGCGGTTTCTTTCATAGTGGAACCCATCGCAAAGTAAGTGACAGCAGCAATCTGGTAAGTTGAAATTATGATGAAAATTACAGACTTCCATCGTCAAATGATACGTCCTATCTAGGGGAAACATTCATAAACTTCCTAATAAGTACATCTGAAGACACGATCAGATAGGATCGGAACTAATAACGGAGCTTTTAATATAGAGATGAAGTTGCTAGATATTAATTTAGACCAATTCCTTAAAGTATTAATCACGGACTGAAAAATATCTCTCAGTAATTGACATACAGCAATGAAAGTCGAAGCTAGGGTGGAAGGTTGGAAATTCAACGGCAGTTCTTTACGATGACGTTGTCACAAAACTCCAATTGCTCTTAACTTGCTACGCTTCACGTTGTAATGACGACAGCTGTATCCTGATGTTCTTGTCGTATTCAGTATCACGATCAGTGGTTAAAACACCGCATTCGCATAATCTAGAACGATAATTCAAATCATCGGCAGGCCTTTGAGATTTGGGTTGATCCCTATGACAAGAACACTGCTGATTTCTTCCCTAATCCGAGATTGCTCTTCGTCTCTAAAGACATTGACAATGACGGGGCCCAAAACCTAACTTCCTTCCTTCCTTCCTTCTTTCTTGCCGGCCGAAGTGGCCGTGCGGTTAAAGGCGCTGCAGTCTGGAACCGCAAGACCGCTACGGTCGCAGGTTCGAATCCTGCCTCGGGCATGGATGTTTGTGATGTCCTTAGGTTAGTTAGGTTTAACTAGTTCTAAGTTCTAGGGGACTAATGACCTCAGCAGTTGAGTCCCATAGTGCTCAGAGCCATTTGAACCATTTTTTGAACCTTCTTTCTTTCCTACCTGTCTTCCATTCTTCTTTGCTTGAGAGCTACGGTCATTAATTTTAGAGAGTGTCGTGTTTACTTGAATACTGTGAGTGTAAAAAATAACTGTGTCTAACTTAACTGACAAAATAATATTCTTCGGCCCAAGTAGCATGTTTATGTTCTGATACTCCTGTTTAGGTGAGAAAGTGAGTTAACAGCTGTTTAAGGGATAGCTGAGAGACACAAAGGAACACAAGATCTGGTGATCAATGTATGTGTTTCGTTTCCATGATTTTAGGAACGGACCAAGCCAGTCCATTCTTGTAGTCATACACGCAAAATATTTTCATTTACGTATGGTACAGGACATATAAAAGAACGCCAGTTTTTACGCACTGCCTACTAATTATTCTTGTGAATAACGTTCAAGAATACGAGTACAAGCGTCGAGTTATAGAAACCTCGTAACCTAACAGTACAGTTTAGATATCCTCCTTATCATAAAGATATAAATATCAGTCTTCGTCGGAACGCGAAATGAAAGTTACACTGAACAGCCAAAGAAACTGGCACTCCTGCCTATTATCGTGTAGGGCCCCCGCACGCACAAAGTAGTGCCGCAACACGACGTGGCATGGACTCGGCAAATGTCTGAAGTAGCGCTGTAGAGATTGGACACCATGAATCCTAGAGGGCTGTCCATAAATCGGTAAGAGAGCGGAGGGTGGAGATCTCTTGTGAACAGCACGTTGCGAGGCATACGAGATGTGCTCAATGATGTTCATGTTTGAAGAGTTTGACGGCGATCAGAAGTGTTTAAATTCAGAAGAGTGTTTCTGGAGCCACTCTGTAACAGTTCTGACGTGTGGGGCGTCGCGTTGTCCTACTGAAATTGCCAAAGTCCGTCGGAATGCACAATGAACATGAATGGATGCATGATCAGACTGGATGCTTACGTACATGTCACCAGTCAGAGTTGTATCTAGACGTTCAGGAGTCCCGTATCAATCCATCTGCTCACACCCCACACCATTACAGAGCCTCTATCAGCTTGAGAACGTCCCCTGCTGATATGTAGGGTCCACGTATTTATGAGGTTGTCTCCATACCCATACACGTTCACCCGTTGAAACGAGACTCGCCCGACCAAGCAACATGTGTCCAGTCATCAACAGTCCAATGCTGGTGTCGACGGGCCCAGGTGAGGCTCAAAAAATGGTTCAAATGGCTCTAAGCACTATGGGACTTACAATCTGAGGTCATCAGTCCCCTAGACATACAACTACTTAAACCTAACTGACATTAGGACATCACACACATCTATGCCCGAGGCAGGATTCGAACCTGCGACCGAAGCAGCAGCGCGGTTCCTGACTGAAGTACCTATAACTGCTCGGCCACAGCGGCCGGCCCAGGCGAGGCGTAAAGCTTTGCGTCCTGCAGTCATCAAGGGAACACGAGTAGGCCTTCGGCTCCGAAAGCCCGTATCGATGATGTTTCGTTGAATGGTTCGCACGCTGACACTTCCTGATGGCCCAGCATTGAAACCTGGAGCAATTTACGGAAGGGTTGCACTTCTGTCAAGTTGAACGGTTCTCTTCAGTCGTCGTTGGTCCCGTTCTTGCATGATCTTTTTCCGGCCGCAGCGATGTCGGAGTTTTGTTTTACCGGATTCCTGATATTAACGTTACACTCGTTAAATGGTCGTACAGGAAAAACCCCACTTCATCGCTACCTCAGAGATACTGTTTCCCATCGCTAGTGCGTCGACTCTAACACCACGTTCAAACTCACTTAAATGTTGATAACCTGCCATTGTAACTGCGGTAACCGATCTAACAACGGCACTAGACACTTGTTGCCTTATATAGGCGTTGCCGACCGCAGCACCGTATTCTGCCTGTTTGATGTGTGCAGGACATAGGCGAAGTTCTTAACGCGATATAACTGTCTGCAGATAACGATGGCCTTTGACTGGGAATAATTATCATGCAAACGGTGAGTTTCGTCAAACGCTCATTAGCCACTACCGAATGTGGGTTAATGACACTGAAACCGCTAACCGCCAAGGTCTTGGCCGTCCATGCCGCTAGCAAGTTGTTGTCGAGGGAGAGTTGGAAAGCTGCGTGGGCACCAGGCTGCGGCACTACGGAATGCAATTTACGGTAGGAGCGCATGTGGAGTTCCAACACAGTATGCAGATGAACCCTATGTGTGACGACCAAGCCGTCTGCCTAACGCACTAGACGCTGGAAATACTAATGGAGTAGACTCTGGAAAATTGTGTACAGACAGTGCAGTAACAAAGAATTGCGTAGTTAATTCGTGGTGAATCACGACGCATATTGGAGTTTGCCGCGCATCTTACAGTGAAGCGCGCTGGCTTGCGAGGAAAAGGTGGGCGGGGGGCTGTGTTACGGATGGATCGAATGACATCACCAAGTTACAGTTCTTTTAGAAGCTTCTGTCTGAGAAGCATTAAAGATGAATAACTTTTCAAGTAAGATAGAAACAAAACATACGCTATGCGATCAAACGTATCTGGACACCTGGCTGAAAATGACTTAAAAGTTCGTGGCGCCCTCCATCGCCAATGCTGGAATTCAATATGGTGTTGGCCCAACCTTAGCCTTGATGACAGCTTCCACTCTCGCAGCCATACATTCAATCAGGTGCTGCAAGGTTTCTTGGGGAATGGCAGCACATTCTTCATGGATTGCTGCACTGACGAGACGTATCGATGTCGGTCGGTCAGACCTGGCTCGAAGTCGGCGTTCCAGAACATCCAAAAATGTGGTCTATAATATTCAGGTCAGGATCCCGTGCAGCTCAGTCCATTACAGGGATGTTATTGTCTTGTAACTACCCCGCTACAGGCCGTGCATTATGAACACGTGTTCGATCGTGTTGAAAGATGCGATCGCCATTCCCGAATTGCTCTTCAACAGTGGGAAGCAAGAAGGTACTTAAAACATCAATGTACGCCTGTGCTGTGATAGTGCCACGCAAAACAGCAAGGGTTGCGAGCCCCGACCATGAAAAACACGACCACACTACACCACCACCGCCACCGAATTTTACTGTTGGCACTACACACGCTGGCAGATGACGTTCATCGGGCATTAGCTGCAGCCAAACCCTGCCAACGGATCGCCACATTGCGTACCGTGATTAGTTACTTCACACAACATTTTTCCACTGCTCACTCGTCCAATGTTTACGCTCCTTACACCAAGTGAGGCATTTACGGGCGTGATGTGTGGCTTATGAGCAGCCGCTCGACCATGAAATCCAAGTTTTTTCGTCTCCCGCCTAACTGTCATAGTACTTGCAGTGGATCCTGATGCAGTTTGGAATTCCTGTGTGATGGTCTGGATGAATGTCTGCCTATTATACATTATGACCCTCTCAACTGTCGGCGGTCTCTGTCAGAAAACAAACGAGGTCGGCCTGTACGCTTTTGTACTGTACGTGTCCCTTCACGTTTCCACTTCACTATCACATCGGAAATAGTGGACCTAGGGCATGTATAGGAGTGTGGAAATCTCGCGTACAGACGTATAACACAAGTGACATCCAATCACCTAACCACGTTCGAAGTCCGTGAGTTCCGGGAAACGCCGCATTCTGCTCTGTCACGATATCTAATGACTACTGACGTCGCTGATGTGGAGTACTTGGCGGTAGGTGTCAGCACAATTTACTTAATATGGGAAACGTATGTTTTCGGGGGTGTCCGGATACTTTTGATCACATAGTGTACATTTGAATATGCCTGTTAATTTTTACGACAAGGTTTCGCTTTCTCGCCGATTTCGTTTAATTTACTAGCGGAGAAACCCAGAGTTCCGCAGGTATTTATTTCTAGCTGTGCGTCCACGTCCGTACCACGCAGCGTCTGGCCTTGTGATTAATGTTTATGACGTCATATCTTCTGAACTATGTGTCGCACAAGATAAGATTTTGTGGGTACATTCAGCAACATATATGGATAGTGTCCGTGAAGTTTATTACGAATAGAATTACCAGAAAAGAAGTAATATCTCTAAATGACATGCATGATGCAGCAGTTTTTCACGCATTTCATTGTTTATGACGTCACATCTCCAGTACTATGAGTCGTATAATGATGTAATTCTGCACTTTACATTCGGTGGTATATGTGCATACTGTCTGGAAATTGTTAGTAGTAAAAAAAGTAATAAATTACAACGTCATTCCTGATGCGACAGTTTTACTGTATGAACAGCGGAAATGTAGTAGGCAATAAACAGTTTTCCTTTGATAATTTCGTAGGGGTTTTCAGCGAGAAAACTTTTTTAAAGGTTTGATATTACGTGCAAAAATTTTTTGCAAGTCGCTCAGTGCTCTTTTTCTCAAATACTTGATGAATGAAGCTTAGGAATCCATGCGTTGCGGAATACGTTTTTCTTTTCATCCCCACCTCTCTGACAGGTAGGTGGTTCTTACCCCCACAACAATTGTTGCCTGACAATAAGATATACGTATGTGTACCAAGTTTTGTTGAAATCGGTTCAGTTGGTTAGGAGGAAAAGTGTAACACACATACGCACACACACACACACACACACACACACACACACACACACATCCAGTTTTATAACACGTATGGATGGATGCTTTGGAGACGCCGTACGCCGTTGGAAAATAGAAAGCCGGCTGGTGTGGCCGTGCGGTTCTAGGCGCTTCAGTCTGGAACCGCGTGACCGCTGCGGTCGCAGGTTCGAATCCTCCCTGGGGCATGGATGTGTGCGATGTCCTTAGGTTAGTTAGGTTTAAGTAGTTCTAAGTTCTAGGGGACTGATGACCACAGATGTTAAGTCCCATAGCGCTCAGATCCATTCGAACCATTTTTTTTTTTTTTTTTTTTTTTTTTTTTTTTTTTTTTTTTTTTAAATAGAAAACTTCTACGTTTACGTTTTGACAGTGACTGTCTTGCTTTTCGACGATCGGGTAAGTAGTATCAAATTCTGAAGACATACTACAGTAAATTCCCTTTGAATTCAATTAATAACCCCAATTATAATGTGTTCTATTGTTGTTCTTAGACTAGCTGGCGTTTTCTTCTACTGATCTGTTGCTATCAGTTTTGTTCTTGTTCATGTTCTTTTTCCAAATTAAATTGTCGAAGTTTTAAAATACAGGTAGGTGCCACATTGTGTTGATTAGCCTTGGATGGTCGTCTTCATTTGCTAGTGTAGGGCGTTTGTAAACATGGAAAAGTAGTGCGACAGTGAAATCTGTCAGTAGCTCAGTTGTTAGGTTTGAGCGTCTTTGTCGATTTTGGCCGACTTCAGCTATTAGCTGTATCCATCGGATTTGTAGAGGCGCGACGTTTGTATAGATGTAGATGGAGTCAAGAGTCATATCTTTCCTTGGACTCTGGTCGCCCAGAGATACTCAAGGTCACGTCTTCAGTTGAATTTAGTAGGTGTTTTTCTTGCTCGCGATCCGTACTTGAGATCTGTACACAAGAACTGGTCTGATAAAATGTATCGTACCTGTGTTGTAGTGTGTCGTTACTGGATAAGTTCATCCTTCTGCCTATCAATTTGAGCACGTTAATCCTGTTCCTTACCTATCATATTATGTTCTTTGTGCTCATTATTTATCTAAGCTGCTTTGTCTGCTTCTCTAAAGTCTCGCCCCATAGTGTGACTTTACCTCAGAAAACACTATACAATGGTCAGCAGTGCCTCCATGATTGAGTTTACTATTCTTTACCATTCCTGTCTGGTTGTCGACGAAGGAGCAATACTCGTAACAGGCACTTGCAGACATGCTTTTAATGAGTGGTGCGGCAGGATGGAGTGCCTGCAAAGTTAAACGTGTGTACAGAGAAGACCTTCGTGAGAGACGCCGTCCTAGGTGGAATAAATTTATTGCCATCTGAGGAAGTATCCGAAAAATAGCTCATCACTTCTCTCACAGACAACGTGTGGCCCTCCTGAACCCATCGATTCCATATTCGAATAACTCTATCTCTTCACAAATAACCAACGTTCAAATGATATTTCTGAATGAGAAATTCGCTCTTAATCTGGACAGTGTTGTACATCACAAGACCAAGCAGCAAAACGTCATAAGTGAGATAATGGAGCCCAAGGTTTCCATTCCCTTAAAGAGTATTTATTGTTGAATTTTTCCATTTTTTGTATCGTAGAAGGGTTATTATTGTTTAACTCAGCAGTGAAAACTCAACGTAATTAAACAACACGAAACAATAGGAAAAATGGTCGTTAGCCTACTGATGCTTAATTGCCGCTTGCGAGCTTTTGTTAAGCATCAATAGACTAAAAGGCTTGAAAGTCCTTAGGTCTCATTATGCATAGCTGGACAGCTCATTGGGCCTAATACAACAATATAGTATCAGTAAACCACGTGCCTTTTATAGTCTGATATAGCTTGATAAGGTCGCTTTATTGTATCGAAGCATAAATAAATAGCAAATTATGTTCTGTAAGCTAAACATTATTGAAAAGTATGCTTAAGCTAACAAAACTGTAGTTATTGTAGCATGGACGTATCTTTTATTGATAGTTACGAAACGCAAAACAATTGCAATAATGCAAATAACATTAAAGATTTATATTTAGGTAATTTCTTAATGTATTCAGTTCTCTCTTATACACGAGTATCATCAGTGTTATTTTTTCCTCCACCTACTATACGATAATCACGAACGCCTTCAAGGGCGTTTCTTATTCTGTAGCGCGTTATTCACTTTGCAACTTGATATCCCAACATTTGTTAAAAAAAAATAAAAAAAAATAAAAAGTTTTACATATACCCACCCCACAGAGATCGTATGACCTACTAAGCTTTTTTTTGTGTTTCCACTCTTTTCCGTTTTGTTTCAAACTCAGAAGCCATTGAGCAAATCAATGCATGCTGGGCGCCATGAAATTCAACGTTATAATATTTGTCAAATTCATTCCTAGCTTTGTACTCTTCTACTTTTCCCGAACAACTGCAGCGGCAGAGGTAATGTCGGATCTCTTTGGCTTCTTTGGCGAGATTTCTTTGAGTAAAATAGCCCTTGTTTTGGATGCAATAATTTTTCCTTTGGTTTCCATACTCACATTTCAGTCCCCTTTTGGTTCCCCTTTCGGTAAATGATATCTATTTGGTTCAGGAATATTATTTTATACATCATTAGTACAAACATTCTACTGTGGGATCTCTTCATTTACGTTTATTTCCCTTTCATCATTGTCAACGTGGTTACTGCCAGACCTGCAATACGTATCTTCATTACAAGCTACAGCCCCATCAACGAGTACTTACCTATTACTACACACGAGAGTAAATCATTGTTATGGTTTTGGTTGAGATGTGGTTTGTCCACGCGTCAAGATGTATATTCTCCTTAAAGAACGGAAGAAGAACGGAATGTGTAATGTTTTTGACATTTTTAGGTCTCTTTGGAGTGGTTTTGACGTTTCCCTTGAAAATAAACTTATGTTTTCGTACCTTTAAAGCTCCACATCCATTCGACATCCTTGTTGTACTTTCAGTAATATGTTTAATATGTTGTGTCCTTGTTTTGAAAGCATCCATTATCGCATCTAGTAATCATAACATTGACGACGTTATAATACATAACCTAATATTCGGCCCGTAAACACCACACAGCTCACAGACCAAGGAAACAAGCAGTTTTGCTTGGTGTGTGCACACAACCGATGTTGTGAACCAGCTTTGCTACTCGTAAGTGGCGCTTGGTCTACTGTTGCAGAACTGCAATTTCGATTGTAGTTTATTGATTTTTGATGCAAAACTGAAAATAAAACATAGACTTAGAGGCACTACGTTTTTTTCTTCAGTTTTTCATGGCAAGTTGCTACGACGGCAATGGTCATGTTTTTTACAAATAGGTTGTTTCCCAACAAAATGCTCTCCCGTGAAAAATTTTAGAGGAACAGCGCTTGGCCTAGTGAGCGTTACACGGCCCACTATTTCTCGTACGAGGAATGTTGATGTTGTTGCCACTATAGACGTGGGGATGAAATGGGCGATTTGGCACCCACGGAAATAGCAGTGGTGCCATCTGGACAACATACCTTTGCCACTGACTCTCATATCGATGTTCTGTCAAGATGCGCTGTTGTTCTGAAAGTGTTTTACAAAAGCAACAACAGCTACGTGGCAGCGCAGCGTCTATTTCGTGCTCATTACAATCGCTCACGCCATGCACCTAGTCCCGCCGGCACATGCTATCAAAGTATGGGTACAGAATTTCAGTCGAACTCCCAGGCGTTTTTCACGCAAGCATGAACTGCAAGTTGACATATCGGATCGCAGTGTACGGCGAAAATTGCACAAGGAACTGCAATACGAAATTCTGATAATGCAAAAACTTAATGTGGACGACCTCCTAAGGAGACTACACTTTTGCCAGGAATTGTTGAAAATGATGAACGACAATGTATTCATGAGCGATGAGGCCAATATTTATGTGTCAGGCTTTGTTAACAAGCAGAACTTTAGATATGGTCATGTGGAAACCCTGAAACACTTCATGAAATGCCACTCCACAGTCAGGTGGTATCATCGTGTGGAGTCATAGGGGCATAATTTTTTTGAAGACGGTCGCGGCACCGCTTTTACTGCGAATGCAGAACGTTATGTTCACATACTGAACCATTTCTTAGTGCGACAGCTTGCTGATCTTTCTGTAACTGCAAATACAGTCTTCCAACAAGACGGTGCCAAATGTCCCACCTCGCGGCATTCCGTTAACGCGATACAGGACATTTTTCCTGGTCATCTCATTTCCAAGAACGGGGATATCTCCTGTTTCCCAAGATGCCCTGACCTTTCGGCGCGTGATTTTCGGGTCTAAGCAATTCTGGTGTGACCCACCACAAACCACCCAGCAACATAAAGATCGAATTCGGGAGGAAGTTAATCGAATTCCAGTGCCCGTCTGGCAAGATGGGATGGCTAACTTCCGTAAAAGACTTGGCATGTGTACGAAGAAAACTGGCGACAACGTAAGTGATGTCATTTTCAAGTGATGGGCATTTTAAATCGGAAGCATTGTGAATTCATGTTGTACTTCTCTTACATCGCTGTGAATAAACTTGTATCTCTGGTGGAGGTTTCAAAATTTCCCGTTTCACTGCCGCATCTGTTACTTTGTGCGGTTGCAATTAAGTGCTAATCGTTTGCATATCCAAGCCAAGCTGTTTGTTGTTGCATGCCGCCCTCGTGGAGATGCAGTATTAATGGAGAGCAATGTAGAAGGCGGCTGACAGCCTGAAGATTAGATGTTATATGCAACTTGCCTGGAACGGGAAGAGCGTCGGCAAGTGTCTTCAGTGTGAGGCGCACATGGCGACCATCCGAGCGCTCGAGGGCACAGCAGGAAGCGGTGAGGCTGCAGAGTCGCGGGAGGACACTACACGCACTCGCAGCCCACGGGAGCCGACAGCGGATATTAACTCAGCAGGCAGTCTACTGGCGCGTTCAAGTGCCTCACATCTGCGGCGCCGCTATCGGCAAGCTGGTTGTGTTATCTGAGACCGCCATCACGTGGGAGCAGTCAGCTGCGGTCACGACGTCTCCAACACCTGCAGCAGTCCGCCCTGACACATGGAGCGGCGGGTTACTGAGAGTGATAAGGTGTGTTGCTACTCTTACAGTTACAGCAGCAGTTTCTCTTCAGGTGGAGCTTGGAGCTTTCGCTTTATTTCATTCGGCAATTCTGAATAGCTACAGGTTATTAGGGAGCAAGAGAATTCCAAACAGCCGGCCTTCGTGTGTAACAGCTTTACGGTTTCAACACCACAGCAAACTCCAGACCATCGGCGTACGGATTATCCGTGTATAGTTGGGCGACTTTTACAAGTAACGAAAAAAAAATCGACCTGAAGTACTCTGTTATAGGATGCACTGTGTTCCAAGAGCCAGGTAGTAAGTCAAAACATGTCTTTATAAAATTACTTTAATTATGAAAACACAGTTCGCAATAAGATTTCGTAATAACAGGAGCCATAGGCCATGTTTTCGCAGTGTTGCCAATCTAACCTTGAAAGACGATCACAAACTCAGAACTGCCCATTTAGCAGCTCTCAAAAATATCTGTATAATCGTGCCTGCTCCCAGCAGTTTATGGGACGTGAAGTCCCAAAAAGGAGGTAAAATGTGTACTTTACAGTAGAATTAAGCTGACTATGGCTACCACTGTCTTAATTTATATTAGTTTTAACTCAAAAGAGTTTTTACTTTGTGTATTAAATAAATTGCAATGTATACAAATGTGGTACCAACCACGTTTGAGGCAACTATTCCTTCCACAACTCATTATGCTAAATCAGAGAAATAAAATAAATCTGATTTTTCGACTGTGAAATTGTATGTGAAATATCTCGTCTTAAGGAATTTCTATGTTGACTTCAAAACTGACGTTACATTTTGCGAGACTGTAATGTTTCCGACGTTATGGAGAATTTAATATGATGATTAATATCGTTATCCACTAAGCGATCTTGCCACAGTCATTCATACAACTGCACGGATTATCTTGGCACGCT
Organism: Schistocerca serialis cubense; assembly: GCF_023864345.2. Lineage (NCBI taxonomy): Eukaryota > Metazoa > Arthropoda > Insecta > Orthoptera > Acrididae > Schistocerca > Schistocerca serialis. The sequence continues at coordinate 117,077,869 of NC_064642.1, read as the reverse complement.
TCCGTCCTTGTTCCAAATTCTCACTGCCGCTCCAGTCTACTTTAAAGTATCCCTTACACATGAACAGAACTGCCGAGGCTCTCCATGTTCTGGAATAGCACCTCAGCATCGAACGTAAATGGCGGATCCAACCTGAAACCCAGGTGCAGGTACTTAACACAGAAGAGCCAAAGAAACTGGTACACCAGCCTAATAGCGTGTAGGGCTCTTGCGAGCAAACAGAAGTGCTGCAACACGACGTGGCATGGATTCGACTGATGTCTGAAGTAGTGCCGGAGGCAACTGACATCATGAATCCTGCCGGGATGACCACAAATCCATAAGACAACGAGGGGGTGGAGATCTCTTCTGGACAGCACCATGTAACGCATCCCCAGATATGCTAAATAATGTTCATGTCTGGTGCGTTTGGTGGCCATCGGAAGTGTTTAAAGTCAGAAGAGTGTTCCTGGAGCCACTCCGTAGCAATTCTGGACGTGTCGAGTGTCGCATTGTCCTGCTGAAATTCCCCAAGTCCGTCGGAATGCACAGTGGACATGATTGGATGCAGGTGGCCAGATAGGATGCTTACGTGTGCCTCACCTGTCAGAGGTGTATCTCGACGTATCAGGGGTCCCATATCACTCCTACTGCACATGCCTCACACCATTACAGAGCCTCCACTAGCTTGAGAAGTCCCCTGCTGACATGCAGGGTACATGGATTCATGAGGTTATCTTCATACCCGTACACGTCCATCCGCTCGATACAATTTAAATCGACTAAGGAACATGTTTGTAGTCATCAACAGACCAATGTCGGTGTTGAAGGGCGCTGGCGAGGCGTAAAGCTTTGTATTGTGCAGTCCTCAAGTGTGTGATGTTTCGTTGAATGGTTCGCACACGCTGTCACTTGCTGATGGCCCAGCATTGAAATCTTCAACAACTTGCTGTAGGGTTGCACTTCTGTTACGTTGAACGATTCTCTTCAGTCGTCGTTGGTCCTGTTCTTGTAGGATCTTTTTCCGGCCGCAGTGATGTCGGAGATTTGATGTTTCACCGGGTTCCTGATATTCACGCTACACTCGTGAAATGGTGTTCGGGAAAATCCCCACTTCATTGCTACCTCGGAGATGCTGTTTTCCATCGTTCGTGAGCTGACTTTAACAGCGTGTTCAAACTGACTTAAATGTTGATAAACTGCCATTGTAGCAGCAGTAACCGATCTGACAACTGCGCCAGACATTTGTTTTCTTGTATAGCCGTTGCCGACCGCAGCGCCGTATTCTACCTGTTTACATATCTCTGTATTTGTATACGCATGCATATACCAGTTTTTTTGGCGCTTCAGCATACAAATGAAATGAAACAATTTCGGAGGCTTTACTGATCTCATGCAGATATGTTTTTATGTATATAGACTAATTTGGTTCGAGGAGCGAGGCGTGCCAGGGTAAAAGGTGGAGCTCTGTGAACAACTGTGTCAATGTGGCTTAGTAGCTAAAGCACGTGCTTAGGAACCAAAGGACCTGAGTTAGATTCCCGAGTTTGGTACAATTTTCACTTGCCCCTTCAGTCTATATATATTTAAAATCATATCAGTATGACGCCAGTAAAGTTTTTGAAGTCGTGTCATTCATGATGGTTAATTTACCTGATACTCTTGCGTTACAACTGCGTGTGTGAAACATCTTTTGTTCTCTAGCATCAGATGAGTGAACGTTCTTTTGAAAACAGTTGTTTAATTGAATTGCAATGTTGTATCATAGCTTCTCTCGTTAAATTGTGATACTATGTCGGAAATAGCCAAGTGAGCAGGTCTCTGATGAAACCTGTCATCCCATTATGATCTTTAGTTGTTATAGAAACTCGGTTTTTGGTCGAAAAATATGCAGTGATGAACTTAACTGGTTTCAACATTCTAAATATGAATTTCTCACAGCAATCACAAACACTGTTTCAGAAGGATTGTATTGTATATATGGAATCAGCAAGCAAGCAGTAATGTTGTGCTTTGTCCTTCGTATAAAAAATAGAATTTACATAATACCAGTTTACGTTAGAGCCAAAGTGTCTTTTACTAGGAGTCGTGATAGAGTTACTTCATTAATCGATAGTAAAATTATATCACAAGTGTGCACAATAACTTACAAAAAATGGTTAGATACATTACAATTAACTAAAATAGCTATATCAGATATATGTGTGTGTATTATCATTATGTTGGATGTGGTCCTCGAATGACATCTATTTCACTTTAAATATTTTTAATACAATACAGATATTGACAACATTTTTTTTTACTGTGATTCATTTTCATTTTTAATGAGATGACACTTAGGAACGTTGAGATGTATTTCATCAGTGCATTATTGAGGATAATGCATTCAGGTGTTTTATTGATGGTAGCTATTTCTTTCACATGATCGATTTCCAAATTACGCAATTTCACCTTGAGACGTGCTTATGGCAGTCCATCTCAGCCGAAACACTGAAGCACATGAAGAGATTCAAAACGTAATCACACCGAAATATGTCAGTTTTCTGTGCACACACAAAGTAAGGGCCAAACTACCAGTGCCAAAACTTCACGCTTGTCCAACGAAGACTCAATAGTGGTTCCTTGGAAGGGAATCTTCCAAATCTGTGCAGGAGGAAACTAAACGGCTCCAACCTTTTCTTTCCTGCACCGTCCTTCGAAAATGTTCAACTGGTGAGTTGAACGCTACCTGGGAAGACGGAAGGAAGGATAAAAGAAGTAAAGAATAAGGATTATAATTACTTTCGCTTCCTTAGGAGCCAACCACTTAATTTTCTGGATAAGTTTCGGACCACGAAGAACACCACTCACAAAGAATGCTGCTACTGATCATTGTAGTTTACTTCAGACTTGTAGTGGAAGGATACACTGAGTTAAAGATGTGGACTGTTGTAATTTTGAAAAGTATGGACATAACGCGATCGGTCAGTCACATTATGCTGTACGGTTAATTAAATGTCGTACTTCGTTTCTGAGAGACTGCAGGTTCATTGGTGCACAGTCAAAGAAAGCGATCTGATATAATAGCGTTTCTCATTACGCCAGTGGCGGACAAGTTCCACATCTCAAATTTTACGTCTCCTTTTACATAACAGCTGTAAATGAAGAACTGATAATTGCACAGAGATAGTATACAATGATATGGTCTGATTTTGAAATAAACTGAACAAATAAAAGTTCAATGGATTCGATATATTATTAGTTAATGAGAAGCTAATGTATTGATGCTTCCACAATGTAGCTGGAATAAAAAAAAAAAAAAAAGAAAGATAGCGTGGAGCAGCACGACTTCTCCTCGTTGCTCGCCGAAGAAAGTAAAGGCTGTGCCTTCCTTTATTTATAAGCGATATTATGACAGTAAGTTAAATAGCACTAGAGGGCTCATTGGTCCTGTTTCTTATGACATACAATATAAACTTTACATATAGAAGACAGAAAAAGAAAACTAGGTATGGGGGTCTTACAAACTGATGTGTCTGTGAGGCTCAGGGTATTTCATCCAGTGCACTATAAATTAATCTTTGATATTTCCAGCAGTCTGTTGGCGTCTTTATCAGTTTGGAAAATGAAATATTGTGGAGAAAGCACGCAGCATTAAATGAACATAGTCACCTAAAATGGATTCATGCAGCTCTGTTATTTTGTGTCTTGAGTCTTTTGACTGATTTGATGCGGACCACCACAAATTTAATCTCTTCATCTCAGAGTAGATCTTTTGCGCTACGTCCTCAATTATTTGCTAGATGTATTCCAATCTCTGGCTTTCCCCACAGTCTTTGCCTCTACAGCTCCTCTAGTAACATAGACGTTATTTCTGATGTTTTAGCACAGACATGTCCTATCATACTGTTCCTTCTTATCGTTAGTGTTCTCCACATGTTCCTTTCTTCGTCGATTCTGCGGAGAACCTCTTCATTCGTTACCTTACCAGAATTTCTACATCCTTCCGTGACACGACCTCTCATATGTTTCAATTTTCTTCTTTTCCGGTTTTTCCATAGTTCACGATCCAATACCACAGTGTTCAATTTTCAGAATTTTTTTCTCAAATTAAATCCTATGTTTGATATTAGTAGACTTTTATTGACCAGCATCGCCCTCTTTGCGTGTACTAGTCTGTTTTTGGTGTCATCTTTTTTTCGTCCTCCTGAGTTATTTTTCTTCCTAATTAGCTGAATCCTTCGCCCACCTCGTGATCTCTAATTTCATTGTTAAGCTCATCGCTAATATCATTTCTGATACTCCTCATTACTTTCGTCTTCCTTCTCTTTACTCTTAAATCATATTCCTTACTCATTAGACTTCATTCAACAGTTTCTGAAGTTCCCCCTCAGAAACTGAGGATAACAATGTTAACGCCCTTTGGAACTTTCTTTTATTTCCATGATTCCTTCTTCAATATATAAACTGAAGAGTAGGGTTGAAAGACTGCATCCCTGTCTTATACACTTTCTAATCCGAGCACTTCGTTCTTGATATTCCACCCTTATTGCTCCCTCTTGGTTCTTGTACGTATTGTGTCTCCCTACAGTTTATTAAAGTTTTCTCGCACTTCCGAGCATGTTGCACAATTTTACATTGTCGACGGCTTTTTATAGGTCGACAAATCCACTGAACGTCTCTCGATTTTTCCAAAGTCTTGATTTCATTATCAAGCGCAACGTCAGAACTCTCTCTTTGTTGTATTAACTGTTATGCTGATTGCGCGATAGTTCTTACGTCTACCTGTTCCTGCAGTCTTTGAGAGTTTATGTGGACGCTACTTTTCCGAAATCCTGTTAGCATTTCTCCAGTATCATGGGATCTATGCACCAATTTGAATAGTCGTTTGGTTGCCGCTTCCCCCAATCTTTCAGAAAGTCCGAAGGAATGTTATTTTATCCCTTCTGCCTTATTTGATCTAAACCTGTGTTAAACTCTGATTCTAGTAACGGGTACTCTATATTTTCTATATCGACTTCCATTTCTTCTTCTGTCACGACATCAGACAAGCCCTCTCCATCGTAGAGGCCTTCAATGTACTCTTTCCACCTACCTGCTCTCTGCTCTGCATTCAACAGTGTGATTCCCATTGCGCTCATTGTTGGCATCCTGCTTTTAATTTCACCGAAAGTTGTTCTGACTTCTCTATGAATCCGTCCTTCCGATGACCATTTCTTCTTCGATTTCTTCACGTTTCGCCTTCATCCATTGGGCCTTGGCATCTCTGCACTTCTATTTATTTCATTCCTATGTGTCTTATATTGCTGTAATGTAGTCTTTGCCTGAAAAATTTTGTACGTCCTTCGTCCTTATATCAATGGAATTATTTCTTCTGTTACCCAAGGTTTCTTCACCGTTACCTTTCTTGAAACTATGTTTGTCTGTTCAAAGTTTGCGAATACACATTTTGGACATGTCCTCTCGTCTTCAGCTTGAGTTATGATGTTTAAACAATGTATTCGCTGTTACTAGATGAAATTTACTGAAGAACTCAATTAGTCTTTCACCTCTTTCCTTCTAATTACCAAACCCGTATTCTCCCGTAATCTTTTTTTAGTCCTTCCACTACTACCGCATTCCAGCCCCCCATTATTATTAGATTACCATTTTCCTTTACGTACTGAGGTGTTCGTTCAGTGTCGTCATATTCATTTTCTGTCTCTTCATCTTCTGCTTGTGACGCCGGCGTGTATACCTGAACTCTCGTTCTTGGCATTGGCTTGTTATCGATTATGATCAGAACAACCCACTCACCGAACTGTTCTCAGTATCTCATTCTCTGCCATACCTTCCAATGAAGACTACTCCTGTTGTACCATTTTCTTCTACTGTTGATATTGCCTAAAGTCGTCTGAGCAGAAATCCTTGTATTCTTTTCATTTCAATTCCCTGACCAGCGCTGTATTTAGATTGAACCTTTGCAGTTTCCTTATCAGATTTTCTACTTCCGCTACCACATTCAGATTTCTGACACTCCATAATCCGATTCGCAGAACGTTACCCCGTCGTTCATTATTCAGTCTTTTTCTCATAGTCACTTCGCCCTTGGCAATCCCCTCAGGTCCCTCCCAGTAATCCGAATGGCGACTTAGTCTGAAATCTTTTACCAACGGAGATATCATCATGACGCTTTTTCAATTACAGGCCACAAGTCCTGTGGCTACACACTGTGTGCTTTTAATGCAGTCCTTTGCATTGCTCTCTGCATCATCGTGGCGTTGATCATTGCTGATTCTTCCGCCTTTTAGGGGCACTTTCCCACACCAACGTCAAGAGGCTGCCCCGAAATACTGTTCGTTCCACTGTCCTCTTCGATAAATCCATTGGCAGAACGAGACGCATTATACATTATACCAGAAGTCTTTGATTGCCTCTGCTGATGATTTTTATTCAAAATCGTTTTGATTTCTAGTGAGCGACACAGCTCCCCCCCCCCCCCTCCACCTTTTCCTCTTTTTATTCCGAGGAGGTCGGTTTTGTCTGGACGTCCCATGATGTCTCTCAGAGCCTAACTTTGACACATTTACTCAGTTTTTTATTGCGGACGGTGGTCAGCTCCTGTCCGAACATGGTGAGCTACTGTGTCAGCACTACTCTAGACCACTTCGTAAACCACTAATCCTTCATATCACTAACAGGCAAAGTGAAAACCACGACACGAACGGCGATACGTTTACAGAGTCACTACCATCTTCCCCAGCTAAAGGAAGGAAACAGGTAGGAAGATTAGGGTATAACGTCCTTTCGACATCGAGAACTCAGGATGGATCAAGGATGGGGAAGGAAATCGGCCACGCCCTTTCAAAGAGCCATCTCGATGCTTGCCTGGTGCCATTTAGGGAAACCACCCTACAGGTTGGCCGGACAGAAGTTTGGTCCTCTGAATGCGATGATGAAGATAATGTTTGGTTTGTGGATGGGCGTGCAGCTCTTCGGCAACTGACTGCCCTGATGAACCAAGGGGCTACCAAAAGCGTCTCCTCAACAACCTTTCAGCGAACGTTGCTTACGTAGGGGCCTCTTCAGCAGGTGCCTGGTTCGCGCACACGAGCTGACTTCTGTTCATCGGCGATGAAGGCTGGAATATGCACTCCACTACCGTAACTGGACGTCCACTGAGGGTTGACAGGTGGCCTTTTCAAATGAATCACGCTTTATGCTCCATCGGTGTGAAAGGTCTGAAAGCAAACACCCTGTAGCAATCGTGGCGGAATGTTTTTGGTGGCATTACGTGGGTGATCACTTCGTTCTGGAAAGCACAGTGGACCAAAACGTTTATACATCTATCTCTGGGGACCACGTCCGCCCCTACATGCTGTTTGTTTTTTGGTATCCAAACAGCATCCCAGTGCAACGTGTCGCATAGGCCGCTGTGTACGTGCGTGATTCGAAGAGCACCAGCATCAGTTTACCGTACTCGTCTGGCCACAAGACTCTCCGGATTTCAACCCAATCGAGAATCTGTGGGGCCACCTCGATCGGGCTATCGCTCTATAGATACTCAGACGGGAAACCTGGCGCAGCTGGCCACGTCACTGGAGTCGGCATTGCTCCACGCCCCTGGCGGTACTTTCCAGAACTTCACTGACTCTCTTCCTGCACGTCCGCGCCGCAAATTAATGATTATTCGGGTCACATTAATGTTACTGGACGGTATGCAAGATTTACCACTAATGTTATCGTTGCCATGGTATTCTCTACGATAAAATTAATCACTTTTATAATAGTGGTCTCCTTTGTAGAAATAAAAAGTAGTATCGTTTTGTCTATGTCAATGCCTTTAGTGTTTCATTCACCATGTATTTAGTACGTGATGCTTTCCCACGAACTTCCTCTCCGTCGACCTTGAACGAGCTTGCGACCGTGTATGGCATTCCGGTCTCCTCTTCAAGCTCCAAACCTTCGCCCTTCCTGTTAACTACGTCCGTCTGATCGCCTCCTTTCTATTCCACCGTCCTTCCTATGTCACCATCCATAACACGGATTCCTACACCTTCTACCCCTCCGCCGGTGTGCCCAAGGTTCCATCCACTCCCCTCTTCTCTAACTTCTCAACACGGCGGACATCCCGTCGCCTTCACCTCCCTTACATCTTCTCCAGTACGCCGATGACACCGCCTTCCTTGCCCTCGCCCCCACCCTGAAACCCTCCCAGTACCTTGTCCAATTCCATCTTGACCGGTTCACCACTTGGTGTAACCAATAGTTGCTCAAGGTCAATCCTTCCAAGACCCAGGCGATCATTGTAGGCAAAACCACCCCTTCCTTCCGTCTCCTCGATTTCTATCTCACCATCTACGGCCGTCCTATCACCCTCACCCGCACTTTCAAGTACCTTGGCGTCACCCTTGACCATCGCCTCTCCTGGACCCCCCATCTCTGGGCGATCCAAGCCAAGGGACGCTCCTGACTCCACCTCCTCAAGCTCCTTTCTGGCCACACATGGGGTCTGGACCCCTCCACCGCCCTCCACACCTACAAATCGCTCATCCACCCTATCCTCTGCTATGCCCATCCCGCCTGGATCTCCACCCCTCCTACATTCTACAAATCCCTTAAAATCCTGGAATGCCATGCCCTCCACCTCACCTATCGCATCCGCCTCTCCTCCCCCACAGGGATCCTGTATGACCTCATTGCATTCCTACACCTCCTCCTTTTCCTCGAACGGATACGGATCTTCTACACCTCCCGCAAACTTGATCCCCCTCACCCGCTTGTCTCTCCCATCCTCTCCCACCCCCGTCCACTGCCACGCTTGTACTCCCACATCTCACCCACTCTCCATCTCTCCACACTCCATATCCTTGTCCAAGTTGGCTTCCACCAACTGCCCCTCCCTGATGATGCCCTCGTCCCATCCATCTACCCCTCCTACCAACTTTGATCCTCTCCTTCCTCCTCCTGTGTTTTTCCCCCAGGGCACCCTCTCTCCCCTCCCTCCCTCCTCTCTTCCTCCCTCCCTCCCCCCTGGGCTTCCACTACCTAACCTACCTTCTCCCCTTCCCCTCTCTTCTCCTCTGCTACTGGTATCAACACCCTCCCCCTCTCCCTCCTACCCATACCTCTTCCCTTTGGCAGGTCCCCAGCTTTGTGCGTGAACAGTGAACCTTCGTGCACCAGAGATCATCGTCAGTGTTTGGGTGTGTCTTTGTGTTAGTGCTTAAGTGTCTCACCGTTTGTGCTCCACCATTCACGTGTATAATTTCTGTCTTCTCCGTTTGTGTACAAGTGCTGAACGTTTTTTATTCGGCAATGCGCCTGTGAACGGCTACATGTATTTTAATATGTCTGTCTACCGTTTTTATCCACCGTGTTTGTTTTGTTTCCTGTCTCTCTTTATACTGTCTGTGTTATCTGTGGCCAGAGAGCGGCATAGTTTGGCCGCTGCCGGCCTACCTTTCATGTAAAGGTGTCAAAATAACAATAAATAAAAAAACCACGTACTTTGTATGGCGTCAACACTGTTGTCATATATGCACCAAGCAGAACGACATCAACAGCCCTCCTTGGATATCAGTGATGTACGATATGAGGGCACTTCAACGCAACTAGTCGATGACGCTCTAAGGCACGTCATGTTATAGTCCAGATGGAAAACAAGACTAGTCTGTACATGACAGAAAGGCCAGGAGCCACGTGCTGGAAATGATCTGTTGATATGTTTCTTTTTTCCAAATTATGTAGATTTCGAAGAATTTAGAAAGCTGGTTTGCTTCTCGTTACAGAATTAATTAAGTACAACCGAACGAGTGAAGTCATAGCGTTACACAGAAGTAGAAATAGGATTACAAACTCAGCGGATCTTTCGTTGAGATCCTCTCTACGTAGGGCTCTGTAACTTTTCCTTTAGAAGTGGTCGGTTTCTTGACCGATTAAAGTACTCGGTAGTGAAGCCACTTTATAAAAAGGGAGACAGGGATAATGTTGACAATTATAGACCTATTTCAATGCCATCGATGTTTGCTATAGTTATCGAGAGGGTTGTATATACAAGGTTACTGCAGCATTTAAATTCACATAATTTGCTGTCAAATGTACAGTTTGGTTTTAGAAATGGCTTAACAACTGAAAATGCTATAGTCTCTTTTCTCTGTGAGGCTTTGGATGGATTAAATAAAAGGCTGCGAACGTTAGGTGTTTTCTTTGATTTAACGAAGGCTTTCGACTGTGTTGACCACAAAATATTACTGCAGAAGTTGGAACATTATGGAGTAAGGGGAGTAGCTTACAATTGGTTCGCCTCTTACTTTAAGAACAGAAAGCAGAAGGTAATTCTCCGCAATATTGAGAGTGGTAATGATGTTCAGTCCCAATGGGGCACTGTTAAATGGGGCGTTCCCCAAGGATCAGTGCTGGGGCCACTGCTGTTTCTTATTTATATAAATGATATGCCTTCTAGTATTACAGGTGATTCAAAAATATTTCTGTTTGCTGATGACACCAGCTTGTTAGTGAAGGATCTTGTGTGTAATATTGAAACATTATCAAATAATGTAGTTCATGAAATAAGTTCGTGGCTTGTGGAAAATAATTTGATGCTAAATCACAGTAAGACTCAGTTTTTACAGTTTCTAACTCGCAATTCAACGAGAACTGATATTTTAATCAGACAGAATGGGTGTGTTATAAGCGAGACGGAACAGTTCAAGTTCCTAGGCGTACGGATAGATAGTGGCTTGTGGAAAATAATTTGATGCTAAATCACAGTAAGACTCAGTTTTTACAGTTTCTAACTCGCAATTCAACGAGAACTGATATTTTAATCAGACAGAATGGGTGTGTTATAAGCGAGACGGAACAGTTCAAGTTCCTAGGCGTACGGATAGATAGTAAGCTGTTGTGGAAAGCCCATGTTCAGAATCTTGTTCAGAAACTAAATGCCGCTTTATTTACCATTAGAACAGTATCTGAAATAAGTGACATTTCAACACGAAAAGTAGTCTACTTCGCATATTTTCATACGCTTATGTCATATGGTATTATTTTTTGGGGTAATTCTTCTGATTCAAAAAGGGTATTTTTGGCTCAAGAACGGGCTGTTCGAGCTATGTATGGTGTAAGTTCTAGAACCTCTTGTCGACCCCTATTCAATAGTCTGGGAATTCTGACATTGCCCTCACAGTATATATTTTCTTTAATGTCGTTTGCTGTTAGCAATATTAACTTATTCCCAAGAGTTAGCAGCTTTCACTCAATTAATACTAGGCAGAAATCAAATCTGCATGTGGAATGCACTTCCTTGACTCTTGTGCAGAAAGGAGTGCAGTATTCTGCTGCATCCATTTTCAATAAGCTAGCACAAGAACTCAAAAATCTTAGCAGTAGCCCAAACGCTTTTAAGTCCAAACTGAAGAGTTTCCTCATGGCTCACTCCTTCTATTCTGTCGAGGAGCTCCTGGAAGAGCTAAAAAATTAAGCAAATTCCAGTGTTACATTCTTGATTTTCTTTATTTAAACTAATGACGTGCCGCCTGAATATGTTTCTTATATTTCATTTTATCTGTTTTTACAATCGTGTTATAATTTCATGTATTGACTCGTTCCATGACCATGGAGACTTCTCCTTAATGTGGTCCCACGGAACAATAAATAAATAAATAAATCGAAACAGAAGGCTTGCGTTCGTTGAAAGACGCTAGCAAAATTCATCTCGTTAAGATGAAAAACCTTCATACACATTTGAATGTCCATTCCTGAAAGAAGTGCTATCAGAGGAGCTTAATCTGTGAACAGCATAGCTGATAAAATGTCTGTTCACTCCGAGTGAGAGAGAGAGAGAGAGAGGGAGAGAGAGAGAATTGCAGGAATTAATAAGGAACTGTTTTTCACAAAAATATGAATGAAGATACAGACTACGTATCGAAAACCTTATGAAGAAATTTAAATTGCTTTAATGGAAAAGATAAACCGCTCTCCATGATCGCCTTTAGTTTCTGGGCCAGCAGCCACTGATGATAATTCAGTAATGTTTTTTATTTGCCAATACATGGACGCTGCTGTTAAGTGTACGAGAGCGGTTTCATGCATTATCGGCATACTCTCTTTGAATTCTTCCGTAAATATCGCGTTCACACAGATAGATGCAAGTTGAAGGTGTGAGTGTTTAGTATAATAAGAACTGAATGTTTGTTGCAATGACACAATTTATATACATTTATGCAAGAGAAAAAGAAATGTAGGAGCGTAATTTCGGATGATGACCTGGTTGGATGCGTTTTGCATCTCAGGATAATAAAGAGCCTGAGCAGCAATTTGTGATTCCGATGAAGCTATTTGTGACACAGAAGCAGAATTTCAAATACTCTCGAAAATGGGTTAGAGTGAAGGAACATACCTCGCTAAAGGCGTTAGTTAACAAGCCTACAACGGCTTATGTTAACCTGTGTAGGTAATGCGAAGACAAGTCCCGATAAACAAACAGCATACAGGTAGACAATGATTCTTAGACACTCGACATGCGAGTAGAATTTGAATATTGCCTAATACTGGCGCAATGACTACTTTCACGAAAATGCTATAAATGTGACAGTACTGAAAATTAATTTTAACTCACAGTAAAGAATGACTCATACCGTGATGCGCTAGACAAACATCTGAAACTCGTAAGTACATGGAGATACCACTCCTTAGAAGCCTCGTAGGAGATAGAAGCTGCGTTTGGGATTGCGACTCGAACCAGGGCCCGCCTTCCAAGTACAATATTCTAAAAAAAAGTCCATGTGCGACTCAGAGCCGGCCGGAGTGGCCGAGCGGTTCTAGGCGCTTCAGTCTGGAACCGCGCGACCGCTACGGTCGCAGGTTCGAATCCTGCCTCTGGCATGGATGTGTGTGCTGTCCTTAGGTTAGTTAGGTTTCAGTAGTTCTACGTTCTAGGGGACTGATGACCTCAGATGTCAAGTCCCATAGTGCTCAGAGCCATTTGAACCACGACTCAGACTCGTACCCATAGCCTGAGTCTGCTACTTTAAAACTTCAGAGAGCATTGACGTGTCGTTCAGGAACATACTCTTAATACGCCAGGAAACAATGCTTTCTGCGGAGTATTGAAGTAGTGTTGCAGCATAATACTCTGCAGTAGCCGATTCAGATAGCAGACTTCATTTTGACTGTCTACCACAAACTGCGTATCTGCATTATCTAGCACATTGAGTCTGTGTCACCCAAGAAGGCAAAATGTTTAGCAGTAGTGATGAAGTAAAAATGTTGGTTCATCAGTAGTTACAGTCAGTCCAAAATTTATTTTCCATGTGGAATCCAAGCGGTACAGCACTCCTCCCTGGAACCTGGAGTATAGACTTTTTATTCATTAAAGAATTCTCACGCGCTATTGATAACCATCAGTTCTCCGGGAAATGATTGTTTTATATCACCTACTAACTTTAGTTCTTATGGTGTAACACTCTCGAAACTGATCAACTCATTTATAAAAAAATGGTAATCTTAGTCTTGTCTCCCCCTCCACTTTTCCCTTGGATAAATTTCTGAGGACGCCTATAAACAAATATTATGAAGCCTTTTTTCTATCTCTGTGTCATAACTGGTGTTACCTATTGTGGTTCAACGTGTTGACAAGGTTTAAAATGTAGCTGGTGCTTAAAAATTGAGCAAAGAATCCCAGTTTCTTTCTTGAAGCGCCTATTTATTCCTGACGAAATGTGACCTACCGACTGTGAGCAAGTAATACATTTTTTCGTTTCCATCCCGTAATTTTGTGAACTTTGTATAAAGTAAGCGGGGTACACATGAAAAATGTTGTGTGTCAGTGTAGTTCAGTGTGCTAAAAATCGAAAAACAAATTGATCACAGAAGATGCTTCAAAAACAGCGAAACGCGACTGTTCCAAAAACAATTGCAGTCAAGTAAGATGCAATATACCGCATATTACTTGTGAAACTGCGACGGGGCAAGAAGTGCCTCAAAACAAAAAAAAGGCGATCGTAGTGAAGGATATAGCAATCCAACGTTTAAAAGTTGTAGAATTTAAAACAATCTTTGATCGGAAATTTTACTTTATAAAAGGTTTCCATCTATGTGATGAGTGTCAGGTGTGCCTTGCTACACTATACTGTACGATACACGACAGGTAGTGGTAGTATTATGCGTTATATCTTTTGATGGCGCCTATCTTGGCTATATGCTTCTTATGTTTCATATACTGGTTTAGAAAGATACATATCTGATGATCATACAGACAGAATTTGCAGGGATTGTGGTGTTGATACTAAAATGTAGACTTTGACGGCCGTAAATGTCATGTCCATTATAATTATCCGGGCTGTTATGCCGTGGTCGGTTGATGAATTCTATGTCAACTGCCAACGTTTCGTCCCCGTCTGCGGGAGACATCTGCAGATATTTCAGAACTGTTTAAGTGTTGTTTGACGACCACATACTTCAAGTGGAATGAACAGTTTTATGAGCAAACGGATGGCGTGGCTATGGGAAGCCCCCTAAGTCCCGTATTTGCAAACTTCTTTATGGAGAAATTCGAAGAACAGGCCTTAGGTATTGCCAGTAAAAAATCATATGTCTTGTTCCGACACGTGGATGACACGTTTGTGCTGTGGAGACATGGCAGGGAGGAACTAAGCCGGTTCCACTAACATATGAATAGTATAAACTCGAGAATTCTGTTTACAATGGAGGAGGAGGTAGACGGCAAATTACATCTCCTCAATGTGCATGTTTTTAGAAACAAAAATGGTAGTTTGGGCCACTCAGTATACCGCTAATCCACGCACACGGACCGTTATTTGCACCGGGATTCGAACCACCACCCACAACACAAGCGGGGTGTTATCAAGACGTTAGCGGACAGAGCTAGAAATATTTGTGAACCTGAATTGCTCGACGCTGAGATGGAACATCTCCACAATGCACTAATGAAGAACGGATATTCGTCCGCCGAAATAAAACGTGTGTTGAGACAGCCACGGAGAAATCATAGTGACGTACAGACTACTGCAAAATCTAAGGTTTTCCTGCCGTTTGTTAAAAATGTAACGGAAAGAACAGGGACGATCTTGACGAAGCGGAATATTACCGTAATTTACAAGTCCACCAGGAAGATACAGGAATATCTTAAGCCTGCCAAGGACGCTGACAAACCATTGGAAAAAGCTGGACTGTATAGGATCCCATGCAGCTGTGGAGTTGTTTATGTGGGTACCACTAAAAGAACTGTTTCAAAACGTTTGAAAGAGCGCAAGGGCAATTCTAGAAGAGAAGAAACGGAACGATCAGCTGTTGCGGAGCATGCTTTCCAGCCAGGGAACCACCATATTCGTTTCGAGGAGACGCAAGTACTAGCGGCCACAAGCCGATATTACGAAAGGCTCTACAGGGAGGCAATCGAAATCGCCAAACACCCTAATAATTTCAATCGAAAGGAGGAGGGCATGAAATTAAACGGTATATGGATGCCGTTGTTAAAGAAGATGTGTACCACCCGTCCACTACTGGGTGATGGCAACGGCGGTCGACGGCAACGGACAGCGGCCAATTGCACTGACGTTTTCAAAACACGCGATGTCACGCCGCGGCGCGGGAGCGCGGGGACACGGAATTTAGCGGCAGTCAGTAGCGAGCCAGTGGGTGTTCAAAAATGGTTCAAATGGCTCTGAGCACTATGGGACTTAACATCTGTGGTCATCAGTCCCCTAGAACTTAGAACTACTTAAACCTAACTAACCTAAGGACATCACACACATCCATGCCCGAGGCAGGATTCGAACCTGCGACCGTAGCAGTCGCACGGTTCCGGACTGAGCGCCTAGAACCGCGAGACCACCGCGGCCGGCCCAGTGGGTGTGTTGGACCTTCCATCGAGCTACAGACCGCCTTGAAGATGTCTCCCAGTTTTACTCAATGCTATGAACGTCGCAGCTGGCATCAGCATCCCTAAGAAAAAAGAGTTTACAGTAATGAAGCACCGTTCTCCTCCTTGGTGGAATACTGAATGCTCTCGGGAAGTTGGGAAGCGACGACTCGCCTTGAAAACCTATCGTCAGAATCCTTCATTGGACAACTTCTTGAATATGCAAAAAGTGAATGCGCGAGTTAACAAATTCCTGAAGAAAACCAAGAAGGACAGTTGGAAACAATTTTGCCTGTCCCTAAATAATGAAACCAGTATGGCAAGCATCTGGCATAAAATAAAAGCTTTTAGAACAAGAAGACTGTCTTCCTCCCCTCCTGCTACCACGTCCTGGTTAGACGAATTCATAGATACAATCGCTCCTCCCACGGTGCTATTTTTAAACCATCGGTTCCCTGCTGAAGAAGACCGCTATCATGTTCTCCTTCGTCCTTTCTCTAAAGAAGAACTCAACGAAGCTATTAAAGTATCGAGCGACAGTTGCCCTGGCATTGATCATATACACTACTCTATGCTTGCACATCTGCCTATAGAAGCGAAAGACTTTCTCTTGAACATTTTTAATCAGTACTGGATGAAGAAAGACCTCATATCAACATGGAAGACGCAAGTAATAATTCCAATTCTCAAAAGTGGTGAAGATCCAAATGTCGGTACTAATTATAGACCTATTGCCTTGTCGTCCTGTGTTGCAAAAACACTGGAACGAATGGTAAAAAGGAGACTAGAATGGTGGCTTGAAAAAAGTAATTTGTTGCCTCGGAGTCAATACGGCTTCAGAAAAGGCGAAGGGACCATGGATAACCTGTTTTTGCTTAATATGGATATCACGTCAGCCTTTCAAACGAAAGAGACAGTAGTGGCAGCTTTTCTTGAGGTTAAGGATGCATATGATCACGTACAAATACCGATACTGTTGGACATGCTGGCAGGATTCGGAATTCCTTCACGGATGATCTACGGTATCAGTACCCTGATTACTCAAAGAACGATCTACGTCCGTTTCAAAGGTACCATGATCAGACCTCTTTATGTCTCCCAGGGCTTGCCGCAAGGTGCAATTTTAAGTCCTCTCGTGTATACTCTACATACGCACGACCTAGAACGCATACTTACTCCCCCCACAAAAATCCTACAGTATGATGATGATATATGTGTTTATTCTACTGCTGCTTCATATCTTCAGGCCAAAACGGCGTTAGCCACAACCATCGCACACATCGATGAGTGGCTCTCTGTCAGTGGGCTGGAGATCTCGGCTGAGAAATCAGCAGTCGTTCCCTTCTCCAAGTCGACGACAGCTCGCACTGAAGATCACATTACCTGTGGCAAGTACACCTTCCAAATAAAATCTCACGTTCGATTTCTGGGGATGATTTTTGACTCTCGGTTAAGCTGGGCGCCCCACATCCGATCCACCGTTACCAAGTGTGAAGAAGGTTTAAATGTAATCAGATCACTCACTCGTGTCTGGTGGGGAGCGCACCAGAGTGTTTTACTCACCATGTACCGAGGGGTAATTCGATCTCGATTAGACTATGGCTGCCAATTCTACCACACTGCGTCAAAGATTCATCTCTCCAAATTAGATACTCTTCAATATAGAGCCATTCGTACCTGTCTTGGAGCCATGCGATAGACGCCCACCAACGCCCTTTTAAGAGAAGCAGGGGAGATGGCCTTGAGCATTAGGCGCCAAATGTTATCGGACAAATTCTACATTCAAGGCACGGCCATTATGGACAGTTCCGTCTATCAAAGTAGAGACTGCATTTATCGACTGTGGATTGCATCCCACAGAAGGAATAAAGTGCCAGCCGTTTGTGCCAGCTTTGACACTTGGTCACCTGTCATACATTCTATACGGCGTTCAGCGCATCTACCTGTTTTTGAATATGATCTTCAAACGCTCTGCTCCCAGATCCCAGTCCATTATTTAAGTACGACCTGGCTGGACAGTACTAATGTCAACGTTGGCTTCAATCGTCTCGTTCAAGCACAATGGCCGGGTTTTCTCTGTGTATATACCGATGGCTCCAAAATTCCACAAGAAGAGTGTACAGGATGCGCTTTTCTCTGCCTTCAGATCCAGATCCGCAAAACCTTCAAACTGCCTACGAGCACTTCTATTTTTACGGCGGAGACAGTGGCAGTTTTGGAAGCACTTAAGTTTGTCTCTAGCACTTCCTTCCCCAAGATATTGATAGTATCTGACTCGCAAAGCATTCTTAAATACATTCAGTACAGTCGATGGAACAAAACAACCAACAGTTATATCTTGGATGTGATATCTGAATATATTCGCAGCACACGCACGGGTCGAGCGATCCATTTGTTGGGGGTACCTTCCCACTCTGGTATCCTCTATAATGATGAAGTTGATGCATTAGCCAAACAAGCGGCAACCTTAGGCACCGTCCTGGATCGGCACCTTCCTTATACAGACTACTTACGTGAAGTCAAGGATCACGCAAGACAACAATGGCAGGAAATTTAGAACGTTTCTCAACAGACAAAAGGCGGTTATTACGCAGTGCTACAACCTCGGATTCCTTCACAGTCGTGGTTCATGAGGACACATCTGGACCGATCCACGATTACTACCACCATAAGACTTCGCTTCAATCATGCCTCTTTCCCACAACATCTACATCGGATCAACGTTTATAGTTCACCAGCATGTGAGTGTGATCCTGAGTCGGAAGCTGATGTCGATCACATCTTATTTATGTGCCCCAAATTTTACCGTGAACGGTTAGTCTTTCTGAAGACATTGCTGAGTATGGGCTACCATCTTCCTCAATCAGCTTCTTCTCTTTTGTGTACTAAAGACGTTCGTCTATATAAAGCGATAGTTAACTTCATCAAGAGTACTGGTTACAATCTGTAGGTTTTAATGGTGTACGTAAATTATGAATATGTCTTGCTGATGAAGATATTTCAGAATTGGTGGGAATTGTAAGCCAAGACACTTTTAATTATTTTCCAATTCAATTCAATTTTTAAAACATTATGTACAAAACAGTAACAGTTAAGCTTTTTATTCTTGTAAATATGCATTTCTGTATCTGTTTATTCAATTATGTGTACATTGTCACTATGTGTTGCCGATGGCTAAATTGAGTACACACTCTAGGCAAAAAAAAAAAAAAAGATGTCTCCCGCAGACGGGGACGAAACGTCGGCAATTGACACAGAATTCATCAATCGACCACGGCATAACCGCCCGGATAATTATAATGGACATTCTGATGTTGGTCACTGTATTTTTCCCATAAATTTTGTTGTTGTGTCTTAATTAGGTCCATTTAACTCATGCTTTTGCTTTATTCTCCTGTACAACTGGACCATAAGAAAACTTTAAGTACAATTTCTTCCTAATTTCGCCATTAACTACATATAAAAATCGATAACTAACTAAAAATTACGTGTTTTTTAAACATTGCAGTGGAGTTATCAAAGCGATGCAGAACGTTACCCATCGAAAACATTACAAAGAGAAAACACACTTGTAAACGGGAATCATTTCCTGCAACGCTTCGTGTAAAATATGAATGAAGAAAATCGTGATTAGTATCAGAAAAGTTATTTGTAAACAAACCAGTTGTCTTCGTAGTCCTAGGCTTTCACAAAACTATTTATAAGGGACAAAATCAGATTACTAGTGCCAAGACAGACAGTGAAAGCTATAAATAAGTACAAAAAACTTAAACTGAAAATACTAAAAACAGCTGCACGTATAAGATTCACAAAGCACTGTCATCAACTAGTTGTAGATCCGAATTACAAAAAAGTGAAGGTGAGTTCAAGCAGCACTAGATCAAAACTTACAAAACACAAATCAGAAACACTATGGCTGAAACCCTAAATAAGGCTGTGTCACAAGAAGAAGGACTTGCTAAACAGACATCTACTCAACATGCTGACAGAAGCAACAAAGAGGGTTTAGCCCACAGTTTATGACAACACAGGCAAGCACATTCAAGACATAGTCGTCAAGGAGTATATAACTATTTGCAGTAAACATTACAAGTAACTGCAGACCATGGCATCCAAACAAAATAACAAATCCAACCTTGTCATAACCGACAACAAGGCACACATTTTACAGAAGAGTGGTGAACAAAACAGGCATAAAATCTGGCCAAAGAGAAAATCTGCTCCACAAAGGGCTGAAGTGCAACGTAAAGCCTAACCTCAACAACCATACATTAAAACAGAAAGTAGTTGCAGCTTAAAGTGCAGGAAATGCTGCAGATCTGGAACAGGTCACAAAATAAACAAGATTCTTGAGAAAGAAATTAAGAAAGATAAATTTTTTATCCAAATATGCAATAAATGATACAAAACCATAAAATCCATAAATAATAAACTGAAAAGTAGCCAATCCATAGTTATAAAGTCAGACAAACGCAGTACATTAATTATCAAGAACGACAAGGAATATACAAAAACGCATGAATTCTCTCATGCTAATAATATTCAACACATTAAGAAAGACCAAACAAAACTATCTCAGACTAAAATTAAGGAAAAACTAAGGAACACACATTTTCTATAGTCATAACCTTAAAGGAAATATCTTAAACGCATGAATCGAATGGCACAACACCTAAGAGCACAGCCAAAGGTACAGAAAAAAGGTGATCCGATAAACCTCATGGTGCACTCTATGAATAGCCCAGTACGCAAACTGTTGGAGATACTGAATAACATACTGATGAAAACTTATAGGTATGTAATAACATATTTTATAAAAGAAGCATAATACTGGCTGAAGAACTAAATGGCAAAAAGGCCCCCAAGATGACCAGTTGTTGACACTACCAACCTGTACACATACCCATACAAGAAGCCCTAACGGTAATTCAAAAGAACCTTATGAAACATAAGGAACTTGCATACACAGATATGATTGAATTTATGGTAAGTCTCCAGCTAATTCTAAGTTACTATTATTTTACATATAATTCGATCATATATATTAGGTAACATAGCTGATGTATGCATAAATCACTTGAAACAAAAATTATTTAGCAGTCCAGACCCTGCCCATAGAAAACTGAATTTTATAGGAGACATGTAGATGACACGCTACAGTTAGTGAAAGGGGAAGCCAAAGTCATAACAGATATTCTAAATTTTTTCAGTAATCTACATGAGAAAATTAGATTTACAGTGCACCACCAACAAGACAAAAGCATTCATTACCTGGACCTAAATATTACAACACAACAATACACACACATCAAAATTTATAGGAAGAATATAATGACTAACACCACAATCTCTGCAACCTCATATTACCTGAACATCTATAAACACACAGGTCGGTACTACATAGAACAACTAAAATACCTTTGAACCGAGAAAATATGCAACAAGAAATAAATATAGTGAAACAGATTGCAGTTGCCAATGATTATACTACTTACATGATTGACACAGTCCTAGACAAAACGAAGACAGGCCCAAACACAAAGTGCACCACAGAAGAAAAAGACAAAAACAAATGTATATCTAGCATCCACACATTGGCAGCATATCACAGGAGACTGCAAATATTATCAAAAACCACAAAGTAAATGTTGCGTTCTCTACATCAAACTACAACAGTAACTAATGAATAATATAAAGTGTAACGATGACCCACACTAAGACTCTGAAATGTACAAAGTAACATCCCACGACTCTCTATACTCTAATTTGGACAAACAGGCCGAAATTTCGACACCATGTACTCAAAACACATTTAAGCCTACAAACGCAACAGGCACATTACATTAGCAATGGCAACACACATACATACTACAGAGCACCGATTTGTAAAAGTAGAGAAAATGTCAAAGTACTCCACCGACTAAATAAGGAGGATAAAATGGATTTGTTAGAAGAACTGGAGATATATTGACATTACAGAAAATATGAAGATAAAATGTTTAACGAAAAACTTGAAAGTTAATTAGTGTATTTCTTCAGATACTTTGACAATATACTTAAATAACCACCATTCTAAAACAGATACAAGCAAATTATGATCCTTACTGTTAATGTAATTATCCTCTGTACACAAGTATATCATACTCTGTGGAAGACTTGTAATGTTACCTCTGTCAAGCACATCTAAAAACATTTTTGTAACTGTTTGTTTATGTAAGTTATTCTCGATGTACACTGTGCACTGAAAATTGTGTGTGATGTTTAACATACGTGAGACTCTCCACAATTAGAAGTTCTTCTACATTTCTCCAATATATACATATAAAAATCGATAACTAACTAGAACTAGAAATCAGAATCTCACACATCGGAAACATTACCTAAGAATGCCATAGTGCAAAGAGAAAACACACTTGAAAATGGGAATCATTTCCCGAAACGTGTAAAATATGAATAAAAGAAAATCGTGACTGGTAGCAGAAAAGTTGTACAGTCGAACTGATAATAATCGCCCTCACACGCTCAGTACTCATTAGTAATGTTGAAATTATTTTGCTCGGCATCAGCACTGTTCGTGAATGTTTCTAGCACTGACATTACGACAATATTCTCTCTCAGACGGTCCTTATATTGACGTACTAGCTGACAATCCCAGAGTTACCTGGGTATTCATTTCGCCAATTTTCTATTAGAAACGAAACCTTGCACGTACTTCTGCAGTAGACTCGGTGCGAGATGATAATGGACAGTTTCTGTTCGCTGGGTGTACATGTTTCGCATGTCTACAACGCTGATTTGGTAAACGTCTCTACGGCAACGCGTCTTAATAGCTCTATGGACAGTCTCTGTTGTCGCCCATAGCTTCGCAGTTGATATTTGTCAAAAGCGCTGCCAGTTGTCAATGATTTCCTTAAGTTGACTCGACTGTAGGAGTGTCTTAGTTGAAAAGAATAAATATATTAAGACGTCATACATGATGCAGCATTTTTTTGACGGATCTCAGTGTTCATGACGTCATACATTGCACATTCATATATAACTGTTTATGATGTCTTATGTCCTGAACTATGATAAGTAGGTGGTTGCTATGGCTGCTTAATAGTAAGGGATATGTGGACGAAGTTTAGTTTCAGTCGGTCGAGTAATTTAGTAGGAGATGTGGACCATATAAACACACACACACACACACACACATACCCATATATATATATATATAAAGGGCACATTTCAATAGTGGTGCAAGTCCATTACCTTCACTCTTCTGCCTATAATGCTTCTGCAATCAATGATCCAAACAAATATCTCTAGCAAGAAGCCATATGCTTGGATATTTCGGTATCTAAACTGCAGATTTTTCAGCGCTCATTTAACTTTAGGACTCTGTATCTCACAATGAACAAAAATGGACTTGTACCGCTATTGAAATAAGCCCTTCAAATATAAACCAAATTAGGTAGAAATAATATTAGATTCCCTTGCATTTGCAGATGATCTGCCAATTTTAACCGGGGATATTACCACAGCTCAAAAACAAACTGAAATTCTTAAAGAAGTTGCAGAAAAAGTAGGACTACAAATGTTGCTGTTGTGGTCTTCAGTCCTGAGACTGGTTTGATGCAGCTCTCCATGCTACTCTATCCTGTGTAAGCTTCTTCATCTCCCAGTAGTTACTGCAACCTACATCCTTCTGAATCTGCTTAGTGTATTCATCTCTTGGTCTCCCTCTACGATTTTTACCCTCCACGCTGCCCTCCAATGCTAAATTTGTGATCCCCTGATGCCTCAGAACATGTCCTACCAACTGGTCCCTTCTTCTTGTCAAGTTGTGCCACAAACTCCTCTTCTCCCCAAATCTATTCAATACCTCCTCATTAGTTATATGATCTACCCATCTAATCTTCAGCATTCTTCTGTAGCACCACATTTCGAAAGCTTCTATTCTCTTCTTGTCCAAACTGTTTATCGTCCATGTTTCACTTCCATACATGGCTACACTCCATACAAATACTTTCAGAAATGACTTCCTGACACTTAAATCTATACTCGATGTTAACAAATTTCTCTTCTTCAGAAACGCTTTCCTTACCATTGCCAGTCTACATTTTATATTCTCTCTACTTCGACCATCATCAGTTATTTTGCTCCCCAAATAGCAAAACTCCTTTACTACTTTAAGTGTCTCATTTCCTAATCTAATTCCCTCAGCATCACCCGACTTAATTCGAGTACATTCCATTATCCTTGTTTTGCTTTTGTTGATGTTCATTTTATATCCTCCTTTCAAGACACTGTCCATTCCGTTCAACTGCTCTTCCAAGTCCTTTGCTGTCTCTGACAGAATTACAATGTCATCGGCGAACCTCAAAGTTTTTATTTCTTCTCCGTGGATTTTAATACCTACTCCGAATTTTTCTTTTGTTTCCTTTACTGCTTGCTCAATATACAGATTGAATTACATCGGGGAGAGGCTACAACCCTGTCTCACTCCCTTCCCAACCACTGCTTCCCTTTCGCGGCCCTCGACTCTTATAACTGCCATCTGGTTTCTGTACAAATTGTAAATAGCCTTTCGTTCTCTGTATTTTACCCCTGCCACCTTCAGAATTTGAAAGACAGTATTCCAGTCAACATTGTCAAAAGCTTTCTCTAAGTCTACAAATGCTAGAAACGTAGGTTTGCCTTTCCTTAATCTTTCTTCTAAGATAAGTCGTAAGGTCAGTATTGCCTCACGTGTTCCAACATTTCTACGGAATCCAAACTAATCTCCCCCGAGGTCGACTTCTACCAGTTTTTCCATTCGTCTGTAAAGAATTCGTGTTAGTATTTTGCAGCTGTGACTTATTAAAGTGAGAGTTCGGTAATTTTCACATCTGTCAACAACTGCTTCCTTTGGGATTCGCCTGTCTCATACATCTTGCTCACCAGATGGTAGAGTTTTGGCAGGACTGGGTCTCCCAAGGCCGTCAGTAGATCTAATCCCGGAGCCTTGTTTGGACTCAGGTATTTCCGTGCTGTGTCAAACTCTTCACGCAGTATCGTATCTCCCATTTCATCTTCATCTACATCTTCTTCCATTTCCATAAGATTATCCTCAAGTACATCGCCCTTGTATAGACCCTCTATATACTCCTTCCACCTTTCTGCTTTCCCTTCTTTGCTTAGAACTGGGTTTCCATATGAGCTCTTGATATTCATACAAGTGACTCTTCTTTCTCCAAAGGTCTCTTTAATTTTCCTGTAGGCAGTATCTCTCTTGCCCCTAGTGAGATAAGCCTCTACATCTTTACGTTTGTCGTCTAGCCATCCCTGCTTATCCATTTTGCATTTCCTGTCGATCTCATTTTTGAGACGTTTGTATTCCTTTTTGCCTGCTTCATTTACTGCATTTTTATATTTTCTCCTTTCATCAATTAAATTCAATATTTCTTCTGTTACCCAAGGATTTCTACTAGCCCTCGTCTTTTTACCTACGTGATCCTGCTGCCTTCACTACTTCATCCCTCAGTTTTTGAGCACAAAATACGGAAAAATGATAAGGGTTTCTCAATTTAAATACTTGGGGGAAATCATACAAGGAAATGGTCTGGAAAAAGCTGCAAACGAAGATCGCTTTAAAAAATGAAAACTGCATTTAGTTTCACACAGAATATTTGTAATAAGAAATCACCTTCTAAGTCCAGTAAACTTAGGCACTACAGCACTGTAGTCAAACCTGAATGTCTTTATGGAGCAGAAATTTTAATTTTAAATAGAAAGAGGGATACTGAAGAAATTCAAAAGAAAAAAAGAAAGATTATCAGGAAAATATTAGGCCTCAAAATTACTGATGGAGAAACTTATAGGTTCAAATGGCTCTGAGCACTATGGGACTCAACTTCCGAGGTCATCATTCCCCTAGAACTTAGAACTACTTAAACCTAACTAATCTAAGGACATCACACATATCCATGGCCGAGGCAGGATTCGAACCTGCGATCATATTGGTTGCGCGGTTCCAGACTGTAGCGCCTAGAACCGCTCGGCCACACCGGACGGCGAACTTATAGGCTGAGAAGTAATAAGGAAATAGAAGGATACACAGACATACATGGTGACATGAGGAAACGAAGTCTTAAATTTTATAGACACATTAATATAATGGCACCCACTAGGTTGACAAAACAAATAGTAGAATTCTACGAAAACAAAAGTAGAGCCAAAAACGAGACAAAATAAATGTATCGCTGCGATTAATGAGGATCTTTAAGTAGCCGGTATAACTCAGGCAGACGTTACAGACAGATAAACATTGAGACAAAAGATATTTGTTTGGAATGTTGGACAGAAGGAAAGTAGAAAACGGAGTGGAACACGTGGTCTGATGAAAGAAAGAGACTTCATTCTGAAAGTATGGTGTCACCGCCAGACACCACACTTGCTAGGTGGTAGCCTTTAAATCGGCCGCGGTCCGTTAGTATACGTCGAACCCGCGTGTCGCCACTATCAGTGATTGCAGACCGAGCGCCGCCACACGGCAGGTCTAGTCTAGAGAGGCGCCCTACCACTCGCCCAAGTTGTTGAGTCGACTTTGCTAGCGATGGTTCACTGTATACATACGCTCTCATTTGCAGAGACGACAGTTTAGCATAGCCTTCAGCTACGTCATTTGCTACGACCTAGCAAGGCGCCATATTCAGTTACTATGAATGTATTCTGAAACAGATAATATTGTGAATCATGTACCGTGAAGAGCGACGTTCATCATTGATGGATTAAAGTTAAGTATCAAACTAATTACGTCCTCTTTCTGAATTCTAATTCCTTGTCATGTTCCAGACCTCACGTCAGTATAGTTCTTCCCTCCTCACGCCAGCCTGCGTGAGCTAAAACGCGTGCATTTCGGCCTCCTCTAGTAACACGGTGTTAGCTCGTATGCCAACACAAGGATGAAACTGAAGGCCAACCATCAAAAGTGAGATTGATGGATTGTACCTCGCGTGGTCCTATTGGGCCCATAAGCGAATTTTATATATTCATGATTGATATTAACATTGAGAGTATGAGGGCCCCTTAACTTTTGTGTGGTGTTTTTACCGTAGCAGATGAGAGGAACGAATCCAACGTTGTTAGAACTGCGCGGAATGGCCGAAACTGGTGAAACCCATGATAGCAGAATAGCCGGGTGAACGAGGGCCATCAGTTGCCCACCCGTTGTTTAGATTGGGGATTCTGCGTTGTTTGTGTACATGTCGATTCACGAGTAGCTGCTTCACGACTGCTCAGTGTCCATCTGCCGAATGTGGCAACTTTGAGGACGTCGGGTGTCTCCCTGCTGGCGACCCTATTACGACGTCCTCAAAAAGGGCGCTCTTTCTTTTGGAGCTTTCGTCTCCGGGCTCTGGGATCGGACACGCAGCTGCTTTCGGCGAACGAACAGTTCCTGCTCGCTGGCTCCGAGAACTCTCCTTTAAGAAGAGCTCTTTTATCGATGGTCGAGCTCCGGCGGGCATTCTGAATCACTCTAACAAGGGGGGCCGAGGAGGCGCCCGCAGTGGGCGGCCTTCCGAGGAAAGGCTAAAGAAGCTGGCGATGAGTGCTGCGAGAAAAAGCGCGGGCCAGGGACCCTTTCGAAGGCTGTTGTCGGCGGGGACTGGAGTTCAGCGAGCTGAAAGGTGCAAGGTGTGGGAAGTCTGCCCTTAGGGAGCTCAGAATCCGGAAGGACGCTTCGCAGGATTCTTGTAGCAGCGAAAGAAGCTATCACATCTAGGGACGGACACCGCAAGACTAAGTGTAAATCACACCAACTTAACAATTCAACTGTTTATCAAAAGAGCATTACGAAGTGCGTCCTACCGACTTGTCTACTATGTAAATCGCTATAAAGTGGGTGTTAGGGTGCGATTTCTAGTGCGTCACATAAAGGGTGTGACAAAGTGGAGCCTTCTGATTTTCAGGTGACGACCTTCTGTAGCAGCTCTTTTTCTGTTTCGCTTTTTCGTCTAATAGGTGAAAGTTTGATTTTATTTTTTACACATTGACTGTCATTGAAGGGTTTTACTTTTATTTAATATTGTCCCGGCTAAGTATCAGTTTGATTACTTTTAAAACCCAATGATAAATGTGGGTCACTACACGTATAGTCTTCCCAACTCTGAGAGAAATAATCTTTAATAGCTTTACTACCAATGTTTACAGACGACGATACTTTAACCTTTCGTTCAGTTGTTTTAGTTACGAATCGCTAGTTTGTTCTTGGCATAGATCACGTAACCTTAACGTTTATTAATCTAAGTTAAAATAATATTCAATACTTGTATTATGTTTCAAATTAAAAACATCAATTTATTGACAAGAATTATTAATAAATAGGTTCACTCAAACGATCTCATTCAAAGAAATTCTTTAATTAGATGTCTAAGTAGGATTTCCGCTAGCATAAGAGATGTTAGATAACATCCTGTCACTTTCGGTAAATAAGTTATTTCTATTTAATATCTGCAAACTGTCATTAACTACGATCACTAGTCGCGTGAAGTTAAAGTTTCCCACTATCACAATTCAAAGTCCGAATCCGATTAAAATTCTCAATTCAGTAAAGCGTTTAAATATTCACACGAACTGACATTAAAGCCAAAGAGATTACTATTCAGCTTCCCGTTAATCTAATCTGATGAATGTCCAAATTAAAGTCTGCAATTGATAATCCTCAAAAACAATCTCATCACGATCTATTCTTGATCCCCGTTTAATAAAGTCCCAATTGTTGTTCTCTAAAGCTGTACGTCCTAAATAACTTCCGAACTAGAACAGACTAGAGACTGGAGTATCGTAATTACAACGTATGGCTATTTATACTTTAATAAACTCTATCTTTGGTGTC
This sequence comes from Schistocerca serialis cubense, assembly GCF_023864345.2. Lineage (NCBI taxonomy): Eukaryota > Metazoa > Arthropoda > Insecta > Orthoptera > Acrididae > Schistocerca > Schistocerca serialis. The sequence continues at coordinate 117,049,190 of NC_064642.1, read as the reverse complement.
CCAGACCTACGTTCTATGATTATAATATTGATTTTCTTACGTATTGGAATAACTAATATTTTAATATTTTCTACTGTTTTTCCTCTTCCCATGTTTCTAAAATTTATAATTAAATTTTCTTTTTCTTTTCTTTTGCTTTCTATACTAGATATTTCCCTCTATTTGTTTTTATTTGTTTTTCGTAATTACTACTTGTGGAGGGACTTGGGTCATTTTGTGAATTGATGTTTTAAGGACATCGGAGCTAATTTGGGAGCTATTTTTGTTTTTTCAACACCGAGAGGCGCTGTAGGTGTTACACTTCCCACGCAGAAACGGATTAAATTTGTTTGGACGTGTGACCGGAAACGATTCTTATTTCTATGTTAAAATTCATTTTCTTCAACACCTTGTAACAGATTAACTCTGGGCAACACATACTAATCGAACATACCTGCTTACCACACGAAACTCTTTCTTGCGAACGTTTCGGTTTAGGCTTTATCGTGACTGTTATTGACATACCATTATTGATATCGAATGAAACAACAAATTTACTGTTACCAGTCACTGTTTATTTATATCCACAATGCATTTCAAAAGTTTAAACCTCCATCATCAGGTAAGTTTATACGCGTTACTACGACATGTATGTGGAGTGTTACGGCTTTCAGGTAACCTTGGGCACTGTTTAGTGAAGAAACACGGCTCCGTGGAGGTCTGGAGAAGGGAGCCTATGACCACTCGATGTATTTATAGTAGTTGATTTATTTTCACATTTACATTTCCGTTTAGTTCTTAGTAAAAGACTTCCACATAGCCATATTCTGATACAATATTGTGTTTCTCCACTAGACTGTACCGCAAGTTACTGCAGAGTCGTAACACAACACACACGTGTATTAACACATATAAATCCTCTTGATGATGGTGGCTTAAATCTTTGAAACACGTTGTAGATATAAATAAATAGTGACGGGTAAAAGTAAACTCTTTGTTTCATCCGAAACTCTTTTTTAACAAGAAATGCTCCAGACAACTCTTTGGTTACGTCTGGTTTATTACTTCTTAGATTCACAGGGCGCGCTTTCTTATTTTCACAAAAAATAGTGTTGACATGTGGCTCACGTCATTGCTTGTTTCCAAATAGATATGACCAAAGACCTTGCAGTCCTACGTTATTTTAATAAGCGGATTGAAATCAGCTGTTCTGTTGGGCAGTGACCACACTGACCACTAAAGAGAAGAGGACGGACACAAGGCTGCAACGCCAAATTTGGTCTTCCGAAACTGATTCACCGCGGAAAATCGGTATCGTTATACAGGCAAAAGGAGAATAGGGTGAGGTGGGGGGGGGGGGGGGGGCAGAAGGGAGGAAGGAGTCATTGTGTTGTGGAGAGTGGGGAAGGCACTGCAAGTTCTAGAATGAGATTTTCACTCTACAGCGGAGTGTGCGCTGATGTGAAACTTCCTGACAGATTAAAGCTGTGTACCGGACCGAGGCTCGAACTCGGGACCTTTGCCTTTCGCAGGCAAGTGCTTTACCAACTGAGCAACCCAAGCACAATTCACGACCCCTCCTCGCAGCTTCATATCAGCGCGCACTCCGCTGCAGAGTGAAAATCTCATTCTGGAAACATCTCCCAGGCTGTGGCTAAGGCATGTCTCCGCAATATCTTTTCTTCCAGGAGTTCTAGTTCTGTAAGGTTCGCAGAAGAGCTTCTGTGAAGTTTTGAAGGTAGGAGACGAGGTACTGGCAGAGTTGAAGCCGTGAGACGGCTCGTGAGTCGTGGTTGGGTAGCTCAGTAGGTAGAGCATTTGCCCGCGAAAGGCAAAGGTCCCGAGGTCGAGTCTTGATCCGGCACACAATTTAATCTGCCAGGAAGTTTCACTGCAATTTCTTTTTCCGTCTTGTAGTCAGAAAATGGTCACTTATCTTTGGAAATAACAATTTTTGTACTTACATAAGTTATCTCTGATGTTGTGTGGACCGTTTTAAGTTCTCTGATGATGGCCTATAAAGCTGAAAGGCATTTCCCAACGAAATATAAAATAAACATTATTGTGGAACATTAATACTGTTTCACCTCACACGGGACCGAAGTTCCTTCTTTCTGAATCATGCCCATAGCCTTGAGACGTTTTGAAATGGCTTGCTATGTCACTCCCACTAATCGTGCCAATTCTTCTTGAGTCTGACACGAGTCTTCACTCAGCGATGTCTCCAGTTCTGCATCTTCGAAAACATTCTCTCTTCCACCACTATGCCGGTCTACAACGTTAAAATCACCGTTCTTGAAGCGGTGAAACCACTCACGACACGTTCTTTCACTAATAGCGTCCTTACCATACGTACTTGAGAGCATTCGATGAGACTCTGCTGCTGTTTTCTTCATGTTGAAACAAAACAGTAACACCTCCCGCAAATGACGAGAATTTTAAACTCACATTTTCAATCAAGAACAACTTTATGATGCAGACACAAATGGACTAAAGTTTGAATAAGGTTGTGTTGTCCGAGGTCCAAGCTAACTGCCTGACGGCTGCGATCCGTTTCTTTCGACCGCTACTTACCGTTGTAGCCACCTATCCGCAAACGGCGGAAACTAAGTTGCACACCTTTTATTTTACAGAGTTTAAGAGTAACAACAAAGAAAGATACGTGTGGCAAGCAGTAGCAGTCTGGTCAACACGAACTATGTAAGATGAAAGAAACAGCAACATTCCAATAAACCCTTCGAGTAATGAGCAAGGCGTATATCTTACGGATACACATTATGTGTCTTTAATGCGTTTCCATTGTCCTCTGCATCCTCATGCCACTGATCATTGCTTGTTTTTCCGCCTTTTATGGGCAGTTTTACACCGCAAAGACAAGGGAGTGCCCTGAACCTCTGTTCGCTCTTCTGCCCACTTTGACGGGGCCGTTGGCAGAAGGAGAGTCACTTCTTATGGCGGAATCTTCAGACGCTGTTGGTGATTTTTGTTAAAATTTTAACCAGTAGCTGGATTCTAAGCCGGGATCCAGCACCTTTTTTTTTTGCTTCCTGGGCTGTTAGTGCACTGTTGCCAGAACGTGAGTCATATGTACTTGATAATCTCATGCACCTCTCTTACTCAATGTAATGGTTTCTGCCTTCGCTGGAATCAATATAATTACGTTTTTGCGCTGAAATATTGATTTAGCTTATGTCAGTCATACTGTTATGTAAGCAATGTACATGTACGTTATTTGGATTTAAAAGCAATTTAGAAGTCTTATCATTCAATTCGTTATTTGCGGTCTACAATGTGTAAAATATTATAGAAAACATCTGATGCTATATGTGTATATTAAGTGTAGATATACGTAAATCAGTGACAAAAATTCATATCAAGGCAAAAGACGATAACTATCGGATTTTCAAGTAAATTATCACGCTAACGAAAATGCGCAATTAGTTAATACGATGTAGTGTAAAGGCCCTAATGTTATCTATAAGATAGCTGAACTCTAGATCTGCAATAAAACCAGATTACTACGCGATAGGTTGCTGTAAATACCTTACCTGGTTTTTCAAAACATCGTGCAGTTGCTGACACACCAGTTTCCATCGCAATCCATTTGAAATCTATGTGGGTTCGCTTGACAACGCCTTTATCAAAGTCGTTTGGTTTTGTCAAAAATCTGTGTTGTTTAATACTTTTCCTGGAAGGATCAAAAGTTGGGTATTTTCCCTCACGACACACACACGCTGGATATTTCTTAAACCAACGCCGCAAGCTGCAACACAAATAGCCTGTACGTCAGCAAGTTTTTTCTCTCCCCTTTTTTTTGCAAATATTGTTTTTTATGTAACGTTTCACTGCATTTCTTGATATCATCGCTCTTGATAATGTCTACCTTTTGCAAGTCTTTCCTAATGAGCGTGGACGTAGTTGCTAAAAGTTCACCAGCATTATCTGCAATATGTTTAAATACCTATAGACAGGCCGGCCGAGGTGACCGATCGGTTCTAGGCGCTACAGTCTGGAACCGCGCAACTGCTACGGTCGCAGGTTCGAATCGTGCCTCGGGCATGGATGTGTGTGATGTCCTTAGGTTAGTTAGGTTTAATTAGTTCTAAGTTCTAGGGGACTGATGACCTTAGAAGTTAAGTCCCATAGTGCTCAGAGCCATTTGAACCATTTGAACCTATAGACATTGTGAATTTTGGATTTGCTTTGTGTCGATAGTCAGTTGTCTTTGTGAGTCGCATTCTTCCTGCTGTCGAAATGCGTCTTGTTGGAGTTGTTTGCAAACCCGACTCACATAGCACAGGAGAAATCTCTTTTTCCTCCTGCTTTTCCATTTACAATCTAACAAGCACTTCCACGCAGTAAATAAATTGCACAAATAATACCACAAAATACACCTTTCTACTTCTAGCCAAACTGCCGAAACTAATAACTCAATGAATAATGGAAAAAACAAGAACTGCGCGAAAATCTACACACCGTCTCGCTACTGATGCTCTACCGGCGCTCGAACTAGGCAACTGCAGATGCTCAGCGCCGCCATTTTCGAACATTAGAAAGAGACCGCTACGCGATATTAGGCGCAAGTGCGGCATCAACGGCTTTGCAGGGATGTGCCTGTACCCCAGCCGAAAGCTATAGTCAAAGATGCTACTCCTAGACCACGGGTCCAGTAGCGCTCGCTGCAACGGCGGATCAACAAGTGGGTGACAACATCTGGCAGGCAGCTGTCAGCTCCCCCGTCACGCGAGGCCTTCCAGTTTACGAGAACAAAGCTGCCTGCAGGTGTAGCAGTGAAGCTGGAGCACGGACGCTGCTGAAAGCCAAACATTGTTCCTCACATCGCGCTATCTCTTGTCTCGCTTGCTGGCATATCTAGATCATTCGCATACAAAATTCAGGATCTCGTAAGATATTTAAGACCTGGGGACAAAAATCTGTCACACCCGGGAGAGATCATTTAATCCGATACTCCGCAATCTATCTTACGGCGCATGGGGTAGAGTACCCTGTACCACCACTAGTCATTTCCTTTCCTGCTCCGTATGAGCCCCGATTTCTCGTACCTTATATTCGTGGCCTCACGCGCAATGTATGCTGGAAGCAAGAGAATCGTTCTGCAGTCAGCTTCAAATGCGGATTCTCTAAATTTTCTCAATAGTGTTCCGCGAAAAGAACGTCGCATTACCTCCAGGGATTCCCGTTTGAGTTCCCGAACCATCTTTGTAACACGTGTTGTTCAAGCCTACCAGTAACAAATCTAGCAGCCCGCCCCTGAATTGCTCCGATGTCTTCCTTTAATCCGTCCTGGTACGGATCCCAAACATTCGACCACTACTCGAGAACAGGACGCACTAGCGTTCTATTGTTGTGTCCTTTGCAAGTGAACCACACTTTCCTAGAATTCTCCCAATAAACCGAAGACGACCATTCACATTTTCTACTGCAATCCTCACATGCTCGTTACATTTAACATCGCTCTGCAACGTTACGCCCAGATGTTTAAACGACTTGCCTGTGTCAAGCATGACACTACTAATGCTGTATCCGAACATTACGGGTTTGTTTTTTCTTAATCATCCGCATTAACTTACATTTTTCTACGAGAGCAGTTCAATAAGTAAAGCAACACATTTTTTTTCTCGGCCAATTTTGGTTGAAAAAACCGGAAATTTCTTGTGGAATATTTTCAAACATTCCCACTTCGTCTCGTATAGTTTCATTGACTTCCGACAGGTGGCAGCGCTGTACGGAGCTGTTAAAATGGCGTCTGTAACGGATGTGCGTTGCAAACAACGGCCAGTGATCGAGTTTCTTTTGGCGGAAAACCAGGGCATCTCAGAAATTCATAGGCGCTTGCAGAATGTCTACGGTGATCTGGCAGTGGACAAAAGCACGGTGAGTCGTTGAGCAAAGCGTGTGTCATCATCGCCGCAAGGTCAAGCAAGACTGTCTGATCTCCCGCGTGCGGGCCGGCCGTGCACAGCTGTGACTCCTGCAATGGCGGAGCGTGCGAACACACTCGTTCGAGATGATCGACGGATCACCATCAAACAACTCAGTGCTCAACATCACATCTCTGTTGGTAGTGCTGTCACAATTGTTCACTAGTTGGGATATTCACAGGTTTGTTCCCGCTGGGTCCCTCGTTGTCTAACCATAAAGAGCAAAGGAGAACCATCTGTGCGGAATTGCTTGCTCGTCATGTGGCTGATGGTGACAATTTCTTGTCAAAGATTGTTACAGGCGATGAAACATGGGTTCATCACTTCGAACCTGAAACAAGACGGCAATCAATGGAGTGGCGCCACACCCACTCCCCTACCAAGAAAAAGTTTAAAGCCATACCCTCAGCCAGTAAAGTCATGGTTACAGTCTTCTGGGACGCTGAAGGGGTTATTCTGTTCGATGTCCTTCCCCATGGTCAAACGATCAACTCTGAAGTGTATTGTGCTACTCTTCAGAAATTGAAGAAACGACTTCAGCGTGTTCGTAGGCACAAAAATCTGAACGAACTTCTCCTTCTTCATGACAACGCAAGACCTCACACAAGTCTTCGCACCCGAGAGGAGCTCACAAAACTTCAGTGGACTGTTCTTCCTCATGCACCCTACAGCCCCGATCTCGCACCGTCGGATTTCCATGTGTTTGGCCCAATGAAGGACGCAATCCGTGGGAGGCACTACGCGGATGATGAAGAAGTTATTGATGCAGTACGACGTTGGCTCCGACATCGACCAGTGGAATGGTACCGTGCAGGCATACAGGCCCTCATTTCAAGGTGGCGTAAGGCCGTAGCATTGAATGGAGATTACGTTGAAAAATAGTGTTGTGTAGCTAAGAGATTGGGGAATAACCTGGTGTATTTCAATGCTGAATAAAACAACCCCTGTTTCAGAAAAAAAATGTGTTGCATTACTTATTGAACTGCCCTCGTACATTAAGAGGTAGCTGCCATTCATCATACCAATTAGAAATTTTGTTCAAAAATGCTTCAAATGGCTCTGAGCACTATGGGATTTAACTTCTGAGTCCCCTAGAACTTAGAACTACTTAAACCTAACTAACCCAAGGACATTACACACATCCATGCCCGAGGCTGGATTCGAACCTGCGACCGTGGCGGTCGCGCGGTTCCAGACAGAAATTTTGTGTAAGTTATCTTCTATCCTCCTACAGTCACTCAACGATGACACCTTACCGTACAGCACAGCACCATCAGCAAACAACCACAGTTGCTGCCGACTCTTTCCGCCAAATCATTTATGTACATAGAGAATACCAGCTGTCCTATCACACTTCCCCGGGGGCACTAATGACGACACCCTTGTTTCGACGAACATTTGCCGTCTGGGACAACCTACTGGGTTCTATAGCTTAAGAAGCCTTCGAGCCACTCACATATCTATTCCATATGCTCGTACTTTCTTTAACAGCCTGCAGTGGGGCACCGTATCAAACGCTCTCTGGAAATCTAGAAATACGAAAACTGTCTGTTGTCCATCATCAAAAGAAAAAAAAAATGGTTCAAATGGCTCTGAGCACTATGGGACTTAACAGCTGAGGTCATCAGTCCCCTAGAACTTAGAACTACTTAAACCTAACTAACCTAAGGACATCACACACGTCCATGCCCGAGGCAGGATTCGAACCTGCCACCGTAGCAAGCGTGGTTCCGGACTAGAGCGCCTAGAACCGCTCGGCCACCGCGGCCGGCTGTCCATCATCCATACTTCGCTGTTTATCATGTGAGAAAAGGTTAAGCTGAGTTTCGCATGAGCCATGCTTTCTAAAATCATGTTGATTCTTGGACATAAGCTTCCAAGTCTCAAGAAAACTTGTAATATTCGAACTGAGAATATGTTCAAGGATTCTGCAGCAAACCGATGATAGGGATATTGGTCTGTAATCTTGCGGGCCCGTTCTTTTGCCCATCTTATGTAATGGAGTCACCTGCACTTTTTTCTAGTCGTTTGTGACTTCCCAGTGGTCGAGAGATTCGCAATAAATTCAAGGTGGTAATGGGCCAATGACGTAGAGTACTCTGTAAAACCGGATTGGGATTCCATCCAGACCTGATGACTAATTTGTTTTCAACTCTTTCAGCTACTTTTCTATTCCAGGGATGCTTATACCTGTGTGGTCCATACGGGAGTCTATTCGATGGTCAAATGACGGTATGTTCGTACGATTCTCCTGCGTGCACAGTTGCTTGAACGAGTAGTTGAAAACTTCCGCTTTCGTTTTGCTATCTCCAACTGCCGCACCAGACTGGTCAACAAGGAACTGAATGGAAGCCATCTCAGTGTTTCATCAGTACTTTCAAATAGTCTCAGACATTTTTCGTGGGATTAGTGTCAGGCAATTTAGCAAGCCAGTCTACATGCCTGACTGGTCCTCAAATCATTAACACATACGCACGGACCTATGATAATGGTTATTGTTATGCATTTATTTATTTGACCTGATTTTATTAGGGCCATCTGGCCATCTCTTACATCTGACCTGGTTTTCACACATAAAGTACCTTTTTAACATCATAGTTACCTATGAAATAACAATTCTGACATGAAATATACTATTAAAATTATGCCGGCCGGGGTGGCCGAGCGGTTCTAGGCGCTACAGTCTGGAACCGAGCGACTGCTACGGTCGCAGGTTCGAATCCTGCCTCGGGCATGGATGTGTGTGATGTCCTTAGGTTAGTTAGATTTAAGTCGTTCTACGTTCTAGGGGACTGATGACCTCAGAAGTTAAGTCCCATAGTGCTCAGAGCCATTTGAACCATTTTTTATTAAAATTATTTGAGTGACTATAGTGACGATGTATTTAAATAACACTGTCTAAACTTTTAAAGTTAATACGGGCAGTACTTCTACTTGTGCTGCTGCTGCTGCTGCAACCACTAATGGTGATAATAGTAATAATAGTAATAGAGACAATAATAAAAATAATAATTACAATAGCCGGTCGGTGTGGCCGAGCGGTTATAGGCGCTTCAGTCTGGAACCGCGCGACCGCTGCGGTCGCAGGTTCGAATCCTGCCTCGGATATGGATGGGTGTGATGTCCTTAGGTTAGTTAGGTTTAGGTAGTTGTAAGTTCTAGGGGACTGATGACCTCAGCTGTTAAGTCCCATAGTGCTCAGAGCCATTTGAACCATTTTTGAATAATTACAATAAAGATAATGGACGGTATAAAAAGTATTTATAGATATACAATTTAAATGTTTTCTGGTATAGCGAGTTCTGGGGAAAGGAAATGTAAGGAGACTGCACCATCTAAGAATAGAGGAGAATGAGGAAGCTGTTGTTGCAGTGAAGGACGTAGAAGGATAAAGAATGCGTACAGGTACAATGATAATCTTTATTATTGCTTTACTGAATATGTCATTAACTGTCTTCTGAAACTGGAGATGTGATTCAATTCTCTAATACACTCTGAAACAAAAAAGAGAACTCGCCTCGAACGTATTATCCGAATGGGACAGAAATTGGTAGATGTGATGTAAATGTACAGACAATCAAAAGATTACAGTTTCAGAACAATTTGGTGGTTAATTCGTGAAAACGAGCTTCGCAAATTGAGCAAGTCAATAACGCATTTGTCCACCACTCGCCTTCAAGCAAGCAGTTATTCTACTTGGCAAATTCTGTCCAATTGAAGTCTTAGGTCGTCAAAATCCCGAGCTGGTTGGAGGGTCTTGCCCATAATACCCAAATGTTCTGAGTTGGAGAAAGATCCAGCGTCGTTGCTGGCCAAGGTGAGGATTGGCAGTCACGACGACAAGCAGTAGAAACTCTAGTAGTGTGCGGACTGACGTTACGTCTCTGAAATGTAAGCCAAGGGTAGTCTGAAATGAAGAGCAACAAAATGGGGCGTAGAATAACGTCGACTCGCCGCTATACTGTAAGGCTGTCGCGGACGACAACCAAAGGGTCGGCGTCCCGCTATGAAATGCAACGGCACCCCAGACCATCACACCTGGTTATCGAGCCGTATGTCGTGCGACAATCAGTTCTGTATCCCACCGGTTTTCGGGGCGTCTGTGGACTCGGCTTTGCAGGTCACCGGGCGCAGTTCGAAGTGGGACTCCACTGAAGACAATTATGCTCCAGTAAATGAGATAACAGGCCGATGAAGTGTCTGGAGACGCCCGTAAACGGAACAACTGCTATGTTAGGGCTTGGGACAATGACATACGCACGAATAGTGAGCAAATCGCCTCTCGTAAAGGCCACAGAAACCGAACCGTGTCACTGGATGGCACACAAACGCCCCGTAAGCCTTCGAAACTAGTGTACAGTGCAGTGAACTAAAAGTAACCCAGAGAGTAAACATTTTCACATATACAGGGTGGTCCATTGATCGTGACCGGGCCAAATATCTCACGAAATAAGCGTCAAACGAGAAAACTACAAAGAACGAAACTTGTCTAGCTTGAAGGGGGAAACCAGATGGCGCTATGGTTGGCCCGCTAGATGGCGCTGCCATAGGTTCAAAATGGTTCAAATGGCTCTGAGCACTATGGGACATAACTACTGAAGTCATCAGTCCCCTATAACTTAGAACTACTTAAACCTAACTAACCTAAGGATATCACACACATCCATGCCCGAGGCAGGATTCAAACCTGTGACCGTAGCGTTCGCGCGGTTCCAGACTGTAGCGCCTAGAACCGCCCGGACACTCCGGCCGGCACTGCCATAGGTCAAACGGATATAAACTGCGTTTTTAAAAATAGGAACCCCCATTTTTATTACATTTTCGTGTAGTACGTAAAGAAATATGAATGTGTTAGTTGGACCACTTTTTGCTTTGTGAGGGATGGCGCTGTAATAGTCACAAACATATGGCTCACAAATTTAGACGAACATTTGGTAAAAGGTAAGTTTTTTAAATTAAAATACAGAACGTAGGTACGTTTGAACATTTTATTTCGGTTGTTCCAATGTGATACATGTACCTCTGTGAACTTATCATTTCTGAGAACGCATGCTGTTACAGCGTGATTACCTGTACATACCACATTAATGCAATAAATGCTGAAATTGGTGTCCGTCAACCTCAATGCATTTGGCAATACGTGTAACGACATTCCTGTCAACAGCGAGTAGTTCGCCTTCCGTAATGTTCGCACATGCATTGACAATGCGCTGACGCATGTTGTCAGGCGTTGTCGGTGGATCACGATAGCAAATATCCTTCAACTTTCCCCACAGAAAGAAATCCGGGGACGTCAGATCCGGTGAACGTGCGGGCCATGGTATGGTGCTTCGACGACCAATCCGCCTGCCATGAAATACGCTATTCAATACCGCTTCAACCGCACGCGAGCTATGCGCTGCACATCCATCATGTGGGAAGTACATCGCCATTCTGTCATGCAGTGAAACATCTTGTAGTAACATCGGTAGAACATTACGTAGGAAATCAGCATACATTGCACCATTTAGATTGCCATCGATAAAATGGGGGCCAAGTATCCTTCCTCCCATAACGCCGCACCATACATTAACCTGCCAAGGTAGCTGATGTTCCACTTGTCGCAGCCACCGTGGATTTTCCGTTGCCCAATAGCGCATATTATGCCGGTTTACGTTACCGCTGTTGGTGAATGACGCTTCGTCGCTAAAAAGAACGCGTGCAAAAAATCTGTCATCGTCCCGTAATTTCTCTTGTGCCCAGCGGCAGAACTGTACACGACGTTCAGAGCCGTCGCCATGCAATTCCTGGTGCATCGAAATATGGTGCGGCTGCAATCGATGTTGATGTAGCATATTCAACACCGACGTTTTTGAGATTTACGATTCTCGCGCAATTTGTCTGCTACTGATGTGCGTATTAGCCGCGACGGCAGCTAAAACATCTACTTGGGCATCATCATTTGTTGCAGGTCGTGGTTGACGTTTCACATGTGGCAGAACACTTCCTGTTTACTTCAATAACGTAACTATACGGCGAACGGTCAGGACACTTGGATGATGTCGTCCAGGATACCGAGCAGTATACATAGCACATGCCCGTTGGGCATTTTGATCACAATAGCCATACATCAACACGATATCGACCTTTTCCGCAATTGGTAAACAATGCATTTTAACACGGGTAATGTATCACGAAGTAAATACCGTCCGCACTGGCGGATGTTACATGATACCACGTACTTATACGTTTGTGACTATTACAGTGCCATCTATCACAAAGCGAAAAAAGTGGTCCAACTAAAACATTCATATTTCTTTACGTACTACACGAATATGTAATAAAATGGTGGTTCCTATTTTTAAAAAAACGCATTTGATATCCGTTTGACTTTTGGCAGCGCCATCTAGCGGGCCAATCATAGCGCCATCTGCTTTCCCCCTTCAAGCTAGACGAGTTTCGTTCTTTGTAGTTTTTTCGTTTGATGCATATTTCGTGAGATACTTGGCCCGGCCACTATCAATGGATCACCCTGTATAGTTGGCATTTTACATAGATAAAGAAAGAGTTTAATAGCTTTGTGAATTGCTCTTAAAATAATTAAGTAAGTGTATTCAAATTACAGTAGTGATGGCGATCCACATTCACCCGGAAATTGCAGAAGGTATCATGCATTTCCACTGCTTATCTTCATGCGTTACAAACCTTACCTTGGCCAACAAGGTCGCCGGTTCTCTTCCCACGAGAACGTGCGGGCATTAGGTGCAGGGCCCTCCAACCAGCTCGGGATTTTGACGATCTAAGGCACCAATTGGAGAGAATTTGGAAATATATTCCTCAGGAGGACAGCTAACGACTTTGTCAATCAATGCCAATCCGAATAACTGCTAGCATAAGGGCCAGACGTGGACCAACGTGTTATTGACTTGCTCATTTTGTGAAGATCTTTTTCTTGCATAAATCATCCAATTTTCTGAATTTATAATCATTTGTCCGCCTAAAGGTGCGCAACTAACGATTTCCGTCCGATTCGGATAATTCCTTCGTGGTGCGTCGATTTTGGTGCCTTAGAGTATTATAAGTGTCTACAGATTAATTTGTTTTGTGAAAGTCAAAATATCAAAGAGACATTTTTTGGTCATTACGATAGTGATTACTGTAGGGTCCGCTGCTGAGAGCATTAAAGGACGGCTCGTTTACTGGGAGTGTGTATAACTGAGACTGTGGCACTCCGATACTCGACGGTCGACCGTGAATGAACTTTGCGCCAGGGAGGACGCCTATAGAGCATTACAAGAGGTTGAGTAACTTGGAAGTAGATATCCTCGGAGTAGTGAAGCAGCTTAAATCACTTAACAAAAGCAAGCCTGCCGGTCCAGTCCGTATACCATTTAAGTTCATTTCAGAGTATACTGATGCAATAGCCCCGTACTTAACAATCATATACAATCGCTGGCTCGACGGAAGATCCGCACCCAAAGACTGTTAAGTTGCGCAGGTCACACTAAGATACAAGAAAGGCAATAGGAGTAAGTCACTAAATTACAGGCCCATATCATTAACGTCGATATGCAGCAGGATTTTGGAACACATATTGTGTTCGAACATTATGATTACCTCGAAAGCGGCTTGCAATCATATTGCGTGCTAATGGAATATCGTCTCAGTTATGCGAATGGACTTGTGATTTCCTGAAAGGGAGGTCACAGTTCGTAGTAACTGACGGAAAGTGATCGAGTAAAACAGAAGTGATATATGGCGTTCCCCAAGGTAATGTTGATCAATATAAATGGTTTAGGAGATAATCTGTACAGCCATCTCAGGATGTTTGCATAGATGTCGTTTATCGTGTACCAAAGCCATCAGGAGAACACATCAAATTGTAAAACGATTTAGAAAAGACATCTGTTTGGTGCGAAGATTGGCAATTGACCCTAAATAATGAAAAGTGTGAGGTCATCGACATGAGTGCTAAAAGGAATCCGTTAAAATTCGGTCACACGCTAAATTAATAAAATCTATATGCCGTAAACTCAACTAAATACCTAGGACTTACAATTAAGAACAACTTAAATGGAAAGGAACACACGGAAAATGTTGTGGGGGAGTCGAACTAAAGGCTGCGATTTATTGACGGAACACTTGGATGACGCAACAGATCAACTAAAGAGGCTGTCCACACTACACGTCTCCGTCCTCTATTGGAGTACTGTTGCGTTCTGTGGGATCCTCACCAGATAGGATTAACGGAGTACATCGAGGAGGCTCAAAGAAAAGCAGCACATTTTGTATTATCGAGGAATAAGGGAGGCAGTGTCATGGGCATGATACTGGATTTGGGGTGGACGTCATTAAAACAAAGGTGTTTATCGTTGCGACGGGACCTTCTCAAGAAATCTCAATCACCGACATTTTCGTCCAAATGCGAAAATATTCTGTTGACGCCGACCTACATAGAGACAAACGATCATAATAACAAAATAAGGGAAATAAGAGCTCGCGCGGAAAGATGCAGGTGTTCGCTTTTTCCACGTTGTTAGAAAGTGGAATAATAGAGAATTATTGTGAAGGCGGTTCGATGAACCCTCTGCCCGGCACTTAAACGTGATTTTCAGAGTAGCCTTGTAGATGTAGATGCTACACCACGAGCAGTCATGTTTAGCAATGAAGCGATTGTCATGAAGCGTTTGGATTCTACGTCTACCATCCTATTTACTGGATACACTGTATAGCCATGGGACTGTCACGATGACAGAGCTTAGCGTATGTCACATCTGCTTGGGTATTAGGAAGATGTATGCCTTGTTTTAGCCCCCTCCCCAACATGGCTAACAAGTGACGAGTTTTTTAATGAAATGTTAGTGAAACTAAACACAGCCTTCCGAAAAGCCTTCACAAAAGAAGACGAAGTAAATATTCCAGAATTCGAATCGAGAACAGCTGCCAACATGAGTAACGTAGAAGTAAATGTCCTCGGAGTAGTGAAGCAACTTAAATGACTTAATAAAAGCAAGTCTTCTGGTCCAGACTGTATACCAATTAGGTTCCTTTCGGAGTATGCTGATGCATTAGCTCCATACTTAACAATCATAAACAACCGTTCGCTCGACGAAAGATCCGTACCCAAAGACTGGAAACTTGCACAGGTCACACCAATACTCAAGAAAGGTAATAGGAGTAACCCACTAAATTACAGGCCCATATCGTTAATGTCGATATGCAGCAGGATTTTAGAACATATATTGTGTTCGAGCATTATGAATTACCTCGAAGAAACGGTGTATTGACACACAGTCAACATGGGTTTAGAAAACATCGTTCCAGTGAAACACAACTAGCAATTTATTCACATGAAGTGTTGAGTGCTATTGACAAGGGATTTCAGATCGATTCCGTATTTCTGGATTTCAGGAAGACTTTTGACACTGTACCACACAAGCGGCTCGTGGTGAAATTGCGTGCTTATGGAATGTGGAAAGTCATCGAGTAAAACAGAAGCGATTCTGGCGTTCCCCAAGGTAGTGTTATAGGCCCTTTGCTGTTTCTTAGCTATATTAACGGTTTTGGAGACAATCTGAGCAGCCGTATTTGTTGTTTGCAGATGACGCTGTCGTTTATCGACTAATAAAGTCATCAGAAGACCAAAGAAACTGCAAAACGATTTAGAAAAGATATCTGAATGGTGCGAAAAGTGACAGTTGACCCTAAATAACGAAAAGTGTGAGGTCACCCACATGAGTGCTAAAAGGAACTCGTTACACTTCGGTTACACGATAAATCAGTCTAATCTAAAAGCCGTAAATTCAACTAAATACAATTACGAACAACTTAAATTGGAAGGAACACATAGAAAATGTTGAGGCGAAGGCTAACCAAAGACTGCGTTTTATTGGCAGGACACTTAGAAAATGTAACAGATCTACTAAGGAGACTGCCTACACAATGCTTGTCTGTCCTCTTTTAGAATACTGCTGTGCGGTGTGGGATCCTTACCAGATAGGACTGACGGAGTACATCGAAAAAGTTCAAAGAAAGGCAGCACGTTTTGTATTATCGCGAAATATGGGAGAGAGTGTCACAGAAATGATTCAGGATTTGGTCTGGACACTATTAAAAGAAAGGCGTTTCTCGTTGCGGCGAAATCTTCTCACGAAATTCCAAACACCAACTTCCTTCTCCGAATGCGAAAATATTTTGTTGACACCGACGTACATAGGGAGGAACGATCACCAAGATAAAATAAGGGAAATCAGAGCTCATACGGAAAGATATAGGTGTTCATTCTTTCCGCGCGCTATAAGAGATTGGAATAATAGAGAATTGCGAAGGTGGTTCGATGAACCCTCTGCCAGACACTTAAATGTGATTTGCAGAGTATCCATGTAGATGTAGATGTAGAAATACACCGTTCCCTAGCATTGTTTAGTCTTTAGCACAACTGTTCTCCTTCTGTTCTGTGACTAGCACGTAACTGACGAATTGGTAATTCAGGCTCTAGTTCCGCTCTTCGTTTAAACCATAGTCTCTGTACTTCAGCCGCGTACGGGAGTACATTACTACAGCTCGCGCGCGAATGTTCGGAAACGTATTAGCCGCATTAAATCACAGTTGCTATCGTTCCATCTCTGGCCCGCAGGCATTAATCTTAATTTTAGAACGTCACGTCACATCACTTTTGTCCTGCCCACTCGCTTGATATATGAGCGCTCACTATTGCCGTCCCTACAGACCTCCCTCTACCACAAGAAACGCTACGGTATCGTCAAAAGCGCTCGACGGTACCCCAGTAGAAGGAGACGCGTAATCCACGCAGTTACTTTCCAGAAAACCACAAAGACTAAACCAGATAATCTAGCCCGCACAAGGTGCAGTATCGCCAGATGCAATGCTTTTGCCAAGATATGTTTTATCGATAGAAAGTAGACGAGGGGGAGAGCTGCTGTTCTTTATTGCTTCGCCAGGCCAGAAAGTGCGACAGGCAGTCGCCAATTTGCCTTCTTAATAGGTGGTAGTGGCTATCGGTTGCTCACAGAGTGTTTTTCCTCCGTGGCAGAAATTCGGTGACATTTTAGCAGCGGTATCTGACATCCATCGGTTGAACAGGGAGCGAGCAAATGTTAAACAGCTGGCTTCCGTGGTCTTGAGTTGGCGCCCTTTCCTCTGCTCGAAGCACTTTTCGGTACGCTAAGTATACTGATAATTTATTTTCACTTCGACGAATAGTCAAGGTGGGTTCATATAACAACGACTGACGTGTTCTCCTGAAATTATTAACCGCGATGTAGCTATGCAGGCATGCAGTTACGGCGATTAAACATCTAGGCATAACGTTGCAATGGCTAAAGAAGGATTCAAGAGGAAAAACAGAAATTACTTTGTGGACCACTAATCAAAGATCTGAGGAAAAGACTTGCCAAATGCTACATCTGGAGCGTTGCACGATATGGTGTGGAGACCTGGACATTCAGGAAGGAAGATGGAAGAAGACTGGAGGCACTAGAGATGTGAATATGGAGAAGAATAGAAAAAGTCAAGTGGGAAGACCGAGTAAAGAAAGAAGAAGTATTAACCCTAGGACACCTAAGGGAGGGGGGGGGGGGGGGTTCGTTGAATCCATAACTTTTTTATGTCCCCTGCTTTTGCCCAAGTAACTTTCATACTACATATTACCTTTGAGTTATTGTTTGTTGGCTATTTTATGAAACGTTAGTGTCAATATATTTTATAGAGAATTCCTGCTTTGAAAGAAAAAATAAATAAACTTATTATGGGTCCAACAACCCCCCCCCCCCCCCCATCGTGCTTCCATGCTATAGAAAATTTCCCTTAGTAGGATTTCGTATTTGTCATCTCTACAACAATGCAAGTTAGTTTCTTGTTGGTTGGTATTCTTGATATTCACAACCATCGGTTTACTTTCAAAGGAAGTGATTGTTGATGTCAGTCAGCTGTTATTTATCTTGTAAACTTGCAGTGAGTTAGTGCAGTTCCCAACACGTAGGCCTCCAATAACTTTGATGTCCTACACAGCAAAAACGAAACCAAGTAAAAACTTACTGATGTTGTCAACAATGCACCAAGACAAAGGCACAGTTGGAGAAGAGAAGAATAAAACCGAGATAACTGAATATTATAATTCCACTAAAGGTGGAATTGATACCATTGATCAAATGGCGTGTATGTACACCTGCAAGAGGGGAACAAAGAGATGGTCTCCATCTGTATTTTACTCTCTCATCGACATTTGTGCTATCAATACAACCACCATATTCATCTAGCAACATGCAAGATGGAATGAGAAGAAACACAACAAACGGAAACTTTATCTTCTGCAAACTGGGATGGAACTACTGAAATTGCAGGTAGAAGAAAGAAGTGCCAATGCAAGAGGGTTATCTAACCAAATTGTTCAAACAATGGAGACTATTCTACAAAAGAAAAAGAAGTGACAACAGAAGCACGTCAGCCTCCTGCAGGGAAAGGTCGGTGCCATATTTGCGTAAGAAAAGCTAAAACAAAGAAGCACAAGTACAACAATTTAAGTAAACCAAAACAGTATCGTGGACAGTGTCATAAACATGTGTGTAACACACATTCAGAAAAAATTGTGAAGTATGTCTCTTGCTTTGAAGTTGAGGACTCAGAGTAGTCTATTGTATATGAACACATCTGTATTTTGTATGTAATATGTCAATTTTTTATTGTCAATCCAATATTTATAACAATTAACAACATTATTAAACCGATGCCTTAGTTAAAATACATAAACCATTTTGAAAGTTGTAATTTTTCGTCAGTAATCTTATTTAATACCTGTGGGCTCGCCAACCCCCCCCCCCCCCCCCCCCCCTAAGGCATCTAAGTTAGAAAAAAAGGCTTGGGCGTCCTAGGGTTAAGACGAGCTGGAGAAGAAGGAAACATGCTGAAAGTCATCAGAAAGAGGAAACGAAACTGGATTCGACATCAATATCAAAGGAGGCAAATATTCAGAAATGAAAAGACTGGCTATGGACAGACAAAAGCGGAAAAGCTTAACTCACGACAAGATCTGCCGTAAGGCAGAATATTATACATACATACAACGTTGCAAACATACATGAAATGGAGCGAGCACGAAAGATAGATTGTAGGCAAGGCGAACGGTCGACTTCGATCATGCGGGAAACTGTAGGGAGGTGTCGATCGTCTGTAAAGGAGACTGCGCACAGAACACTTCCACGACCATTTACTGAGTACTGCTCGAGTTTTTGGGATTCCAATCAGGTTGGATTAATGAAAGTGTCTAAAATCTGTTGCTGTATTTTTTAAACTATGCTACAACTTTGGTCTCGTGTATTTAAGAAATGTGGGTGGGTCATAATGTTGACACACACACACACACACACACACAAACTCTCACACAACTCTTTTTTTTTTCAGTTTACTTATTGACGAAATTGGCCACCCCCAAGCAGCCAAGCAGACGGAATGGTGTGTGAAACGAGAACAGATCTGACACCCAAGTCCAACGGAACTTCCGGACGCGTCGCAAAAGCACACCACCCGCACGTGGGACCACCAGACAGTGGTACACGAGGTTCAAGTACTCAGAAAGTGGCGTGAAGAGGACGAGTTCTGAGTGTCGGAGCGCAAGTGATGCAGTTGTGGAACGGGCGCAGCAGGAATTTTATGGGGAGCGCAAAACATTTGCAACTGCTGATTTCTCAGTCGCATTGACAATGGTCAATACCATCTGAACAGTGTGTCGTCCACGAACGAAGCTTGCTTTCGGGCGTCGGGGAAGGTAGGGCGACACAGCGTGAGGTTCTAAGGTTCTGAGAAACCCCGAATTTAGCATGGAAATTGTGCGTGACAGTCCAGAGGAAATTGTGTGGTGTTATCTGCTTCACGACAGTGCGCTAGCATCGCTTTTCTTTGTCGAGGAGTCAGTAACCTCGTTTGTGTGTCGGAATATGTTGGAACAGTTTGCATTTCCGTAGGTAGAAGTACAACCTGACATTATGCTGCAGCAGTATCGTGGCTCTCCTCCTGGGACCTAGATCATTAGGAAGACTTTGGACTTCACATTTTCAAATCGCTGAATAATAGAAGATGATTCATTTCCTGGCCCCTCAGGGCCTTAATACATAACATGACAATATTTTTTTTTCTTTGGGGTCTTTGTGAAGGATGATGTCTTCCAGACTCCAGTGAGGAACCTGCATAAACTGCGAGCTCGCATCAGAGCACACTTTAAGGAGGACAAATTCCGTCGGAGATGGGAGGAAATGGAATGTCGTTTAGACGTGTTGTGTACTACAGTTCGCGCACATATTGAACTCTGGTATATGGCTGCTAAATATTTACGCGTATGTGAACTTTATGCTGCACCTATCTACTCATCTCCATTTCTGAAATGTTCATGGTCAATTCTGTGAAGATCCTGCATAAAAATAGCTTAATGTTTCATAAGAAAGATACGCAATTATTGTGAAAGAGGATGAAATTAGAAGGGCGTAGACATCTATATTTGTCGATCAGAAAGTAGAATAATTGGACCATCTCTTTCAATTGCAACCTATCTGTGTCTGAGTACTACATTGGAACATTTTAATAATATCATATTTAAGTATCACTACGAGCTGCTGATGAAATAAACCTTTATTCGCTGCCAGTAACACCAAATTATTTGCAACAGCCTCTATGGTAAAGTTCGTAGTGGGGCTTTAAATAACAACAACAATAATAATAATAATAATAATAATAATAATAATGATACTATTATCAACAGTAACTGTTATCAACAGTAACATGCGTTAAAAGTAGAGTGTAAAATATGTTAATATAGGAAGATAATTTTCTTGTATTGTCTAATGAATTTCACTGTTGTCTGCAGTAATGATTTTAAATATTGGCGGTAGTTTCGGTGATGCAAGATGATTTTTTTATTTTAATTTTTGGTGTCACCGCAAGAACAGTAATATACTGGCTGATTTAAATAATTTTATAATAATCTGAGTGATGTGCAGTGTCGCATAGCAATGGCAGTGAATGCATAACTTGAAACATGTTCGCGGGTATGGCAATCACAGAATACCAAATTATAAGAAATATAAGACCCGTGTTACGATAGGGAAACAGACGACGGTACCGCTCCTAGTGGCCTAGCAATGAACTTCGATTACGGGATAATATGTCGCGAAAATCCGTATTCTTGCTTTGCGAAATACGAGTATTAGATGTTAATATTTTTCTTTTATACTTTGTGGGTGGGCCTCGCAGTCTGTTGGTAACGTCAGTACTCGGAAACCTTTTATGGCCTCATAAAGTAATATATTCAAGAAATATTTATCAAAAGCTAAGCTTAACTTCTAGTAGATGGCGTTCACAGTCATGTAAAATTTTGTAAACGACATCGTGGTCGCCTTTTGATGTAAAAATATTTATACGTAAAACTCAATAATGCAAATTTGACCGTGTGGCCATTATCAAGTGAAAATAGTTGCACTTTGTCACTTGTCAAAACCTAAAAATCATCTGAGATGACTTGAAACAGAAGCTGGTTTCATCACATTCCGTTGCTGATTATGACCTTTTGTGTGTTGCACTCCTCGAAATGCGTTGTTAATATATTTCCCGTTTACAGCTTATTTTTGCTCTCATTCGTAACATAATATTGGGTAGGGTAAAAGATTCCATATTTGTTCTTATTTCATATAAAACAGATTAAAATGGTTCAAATGGCTCTGAGCACTATGGGACTTATCAGCTGAGGTCATCAGTCCCCTAGAACTTAGAACTACGTAAACCTAACTAACCTAAGGACATCACACACATCCATGGCCGAGGCAGGATTCGCAACTGCGACATAGCGGTCGCGCGGTTCCAGACTGAAGCGCCTAGAACTGCTCGGTCACAAAGGCCAGCATATGAAACAGAAGTTGGTTTTCTCGCATATTCTATGTATTCGTGCAAATAGGTTACTGAATACGAATCCGTGTGTGGACTGCTGGATTTAAATGGTTTGAAAGTATATCGATTGTATTCTAAGTTATTTTTGTTCGCATCCGTTTTTCGTACTGTATGAACCATGGACCTTGCCGTTGGTGGGGAGGCTTGCGTGCCTCAGCGATACAGATAGCCGTACCGTAGGTGCAACCACAACGGAGGGGTATCTGTTGGGAGCCAGACAAACGTGTGGTTCCTGAAGAGGGGCAGCAGTGGCAATAGTCTGGATGATTGACTGATCTGGCCCAGTAACACTAACCAAAACGGCCTTGCTGTGCTGGTACTGCGAACGGCTGCAAGCAAGGGGAAACTACAGCCGTAATTTTTCCCGAGGGCATGCAGCTTTACTGTATGATTAAATGATGATGGCGTCCTCTTGGATAAAATATTCCGGAGGTAAAATAGTCCCCCATTCGGATCTCTGGGCGGGGACTACTCAAGAGGATGTCGTTATCAGGAGAAAGAAAACTGGCGTTCTACGGATCGGAGCGTGGAATGTCAGATCCCTTAATCGGGCAGGTAGGTTAGAAAATTTAAAAAGGGAAATGGATAGGTTGAAGTTAGATATAGTGGGAATTAGTGAAGTTCGGTGGCAGGAGGAACAAGACTTCTGGTCAGGTGACTACAGGGTTATAAACACAAAGTCAAATAGGGGTAATGCAGGAGTAGGTTTAATAATGAATAGGAAAATAGGAATGCGGGTAAGCTACTACAAACAGCATAGTGAACGCATTATTGTGGCCAAGATAGATACGAAGCCCACACCTACTACAGTAGTACAAGTTTATATGCCAACTAGCTCTGCAGATGACGAAGAAATTGAAGAAATGTATGATGAAATAAAAGAAATTATTCAGATTGTGAAGGGAGACAAAAATTTAATAGTCATGGGTGACTGGAATTCGACAGTAGGAAAAGGAAGAGAAGGAAATGTTGTGTCTAGACAAGACAGCCTAGACACAATGAGAGGAAGCCGAAAGGCACGCGCTAACATAAAGCAGGATGGCGTGAGGTCTGAAACAGGATACGTAATGAATGCTATAAAGAAAAGTACGTAGCTTCTGGAATACTTAACTTTAATCCATCCTTTTGGTACATCTGCAGATTGTGGCGATACAAGTGAGACTCTTTAGATACATGCAATGTTACTAATGGCGCCTTGCTAGGTCGTAGCCATTGACTTAGCTGAAGGCTATTCTAACTATCGGCTCGGCAAAGGAGCGAGGCTTCATCAGTATAGTCGCTAGCTACGTCGTCCGTACAACTGGGGCGAGTGCTAGTCAGCCTCTCGAGACCTGCCTAGTGGTGGCGCTCGGTCTGCGATCACACAGTGGCGACACGCGGGCCCGACATGTACTAATGGACCGCGGCCGATTTAAAACTACCACCTAGCAAGTGTGGTGTCTGGCGGTGACACCACAGGAAACGTAGTAGGTGAATATGGATTGGGGCTAAGAAATGGAAGAGGAAGCCGCCTGGTAGAATTTTGCACAGAGCACAACATAATCATAGCTAACACTTGGTTTAAGAATCATGAAAGAAGGTTGTATACACGGAAGAACCCTGGAGATACTAAAAGGTATCAGATAGATTATATAATGGTAAGACAGAGATTTAGGAACCAGGTTTTAAATTGTAAGACATTTCCAGGGGCAGATGTGGACTCTGACCACAATCTGTTGGTTATGACCTGTAGATTAAAACTGAAGAAACTGCAAAAAGGTGGGAATTTAAGGAGATGGGACCTGGATAAACTGAAAGAACCAGAAGTGTACAGAGTTTCAGGGAGAGCATAAGGGAACAATTGACAGGAATGGGGGAAAGAAATACAGTAGAAGAAGAATGGGTAGCTTTGAGGGATGAAGTAGCGAAGGCAGCAGAGGATCAAGTAGGTAAAAAGACGAGGGCTAGTAGAAATCCTTGGGTAACAGAATAAATATTGAATTTAATTGATGAAAGGAGAAAATATAAAAATGCAGTAAATGAAGCAGGCAAAAAGGAATACAAACGTCTCAAAAATGGGATCGACAGGAAGTGCAAAATGGCTAAGTAGGGATGACTAGAGGACAAATGTAAGGATGTAAAGGCCTATCTCACTAGGGGTAAGATAGATACTGCCTACAGGAAAATTAAAGAGACCTTTGGAGATAAGAGAACGACTTGTATGAATATCAAGAGCTCAGATGGAAACCCAGTTCTAAGCAAAGAAGTGAAAGCAGAAAGGTGGAAGGAGTATATAGAGGGTCTATACAAAGGCGATGTACTTGAGAACAATATTATGGAAATGGAAGAGGATGTAGATGAAGATGAAATGGGAGATATGATACTGCGTGAAGAGTTTGACAGAGCACTGAAAGACCTGAGTCGAAACAAGGCCCCTGGAGTAGACAACATTCCATTGGAACTACTGACGGCCTTGGGAGAGCCAGTCCTGACAAAACTCTACCATATGGTGAGCAAGATGTATGAGACAGGCGAAATACCCTCAGACTTCAAGAAGAATATAATAACTCCAATCCCAAAGAAAGCAGGTATTGACAGATGTGTAAATTACCGAACTATCAGTTTAATAAGTCACAGCTGCAAAATACTAACACGAATTCTTTACAGACGAATGGAAAAACTAGTAGAAGCCAACCTCGGGGAAGATCACTTTGGACTCCGTAGAAACACTGGAACACGTGAGGCAATACTGACCTTACGACTTATCTTAGAAGAAAGATTAAGGAAAGGCAAACCTACGTTTCTAGCATTTGTAGACTTAGAGAAAGCTTTTGACAATGTTGACTGGAATACTCTCTTTCAAATTCTAAATGTGGCAGGGGTAAAATACAGAGAGCGAAAGGCTATTTACAATTTGTACAGAAACCTGATGGCAGTTATAAGAGTCGAGGGACATGAAAGGGAAGCAGTGGTTGGGAAGGGAGTAAGACAGGGTTGTAGTCTCTCCCCGATGTTGTTCAGTCTGTATATTTAGCAAGCAGTAAAGGAAACAAAAGAAAAATTCGGAGTAGGTATTAAAATTCATGGAGAAGAAATAAAAACTTTGAGGTTCGCCGATGACATTGTAATTCTGTCAGAGACAGCAAAGGACTTGGAAGAGCAGTTGAACGGAATGGACAGTGTCTTGAAAGGAGGATATAAGACGAACATCAACAAAAGCAAAACAAGGATAATGGAATGTAGTCGAAAAAGGTCGGGTGATGCTGAGGGAATTAGATTAGGAAATGAGACACTTAAAGTAGTAAAGGAGTTTTGCTATTTGGGGAGCAAAATAACTGATGATGGCCGAAGTAGAGAGGATATAAAATGTAGACTGGCAATGGCAAGGAAAGTGTTTCTGAAGAAGAGAAATTTGTTAACATCGAGTATAGATTTAAGTGTCAGGAAGTCATTTCTGAAAGTATTCGTATGGAGTGTAGCCATGTATGGAAGTGAAACATGGACGATAAATAGTTTGGACAAGAAGAGAATGTGATGCTACAGAAGAATGCTGAAGATTGGATGGGTAGATCACATAACTAATGAGGGAGTATTGAATAGGATTGGGGAGAAGAGAAGTTTGTGGCACAACTTGACCAGAAGAAGGGATCGGTTGGCAGGACATGTTCTGAGGCATCAAGGGATCACCAATTTAGTATTGGAGGGTAGCGTGGAGGGTAAAAATCGTAGAGGGAGACCAAGAGATGAATACACTAAGCAGATTCAGAAGGATGTAGGTTGCAGTAGGTATTGGGAGATGAAAAAGCTTGCACAGGATAGAGCAGCATGGAGAGCTGCATCAAACCAGTCTCAGGACTGAAGACCACAACAACAACAACAACATGGAATGTTATGGAGAACTCCAAAATTTTGACTGGAGTGAGAGGATGGTTGTAGTACATTGATTTCTGCTGAAACGTTTTGTTTGTAGTGCCTGTTAATAAAGTGTGAATACATGTGCGTAACTACCTACCGTTATATTTTTAGCATCTGATGGGAAGAATGCTCTGGTCACGAAGACTACAAAACATTCTCATCTACATCGACATTCATACTCTAAAAATCACCTGTGAAATGCATGGCATTAAACGGCAAGAAGGAACATCATTCAAAGGAGAATTACTTACTCATTCCGTGACAAGACGTAACACAGTGGTGGAAATCAGTATAAAGGTAGGGTTCCTACAAAAGTAACGGTACAATATCTGTAGCATACTGAATCGAATTTATTATAAAAGTGGTAGATGCATATCAGACGTAAACAATCATCTCATAACTACATGGTTTCTGTCATAACATGAGTAACAAAATAAGGCGTTTGCATTTCCTGGATGGAAACTGGTAAAAAGGCACTCACTGTCCTATTGTGTTATTGAGTTGCTAGTACTTTGTTTAGCCTCCGTTCTTAATAACTACTTCAAAAATTCTGTTCGGCATTGATTTTGTTAGGGTTTATAATTTTTCCACTGAAACTGTCGCCATTCTCCTCCTATCGCACTTTTCTCACATGTGGCCTCAAACTGCATTCCTTTGTGATAAACATGCCTTGCAAGTATTCCCCTACGGTTTCCACGGGTTCTATATCCGGGCTACGTGCAGGTTGTAGCAGAAACATGCACAGATGCATTATCTTGGTGAGGCATTGGACTCTCGTACCCTAGGTTCTCATATATCCTAATCAATTCTGTCCCTAGCATCGCATTGTACAAGTCAGAGTTAACTCTAGTGTTCAGCCAACCAATGCGTGATTTACCTTTAGTGCAGAAGGCTGACCAAATTATAACACTTCCACCACCTGAATTTCTATCGTTCTTACCTGTTGCTCTGTTCTCAGATCCTGTCAATAACACTGAAATCCATCCGTCCCAAATGATTTAAACTTCTTATCATCACTCAAAATCACTTTTTCCTATTTTGAAGTCCATGACATATGTTTTTCAACAGACTCCAATCCAGTCTATTTATATTTGGGTGTTAGAGTAGGTTTCCATAGACGAATCTTGAAAACAAGAGGTTTGTCATTTGACAAAATTTGTCGTATGTGTTTAACATTGTTGTCAATATTATCTGCAATGGTTTTATCTAACTTCTTTGTTTTTACTTAATGTGATTTCTGTATAACTATGCTCTTCGATGTAACGCCATTGTAAATGTTGTATTGATTATTTATGATAATTTATACAATTTTAATTGATCTAGAGGTATAATGTCAAAAGTAATGTGCTTAAAACAATGAAATTGTTATATTTTACTGGTTCGTGCATAGTGAAAGTAGGCTTGTAATCATAAAAAACTTGGAAGTCCCTCCACAACAGAACTAGTTAGGGGAGAATAGAAAAGGTGGATATGGCGGTCGAACTGCAAGGCTCCTGTGTGGCATGAGTCAGTCGGTAGCTAGCAGACGAAGAGTGCCCATCTTGTGAACTGAAAGAGGTGAGAAGAACTCCAAGATTATATAATATAGTCTCAGATGCTGCAGTAATGGGCTTATTATTCATGGCATACTTTGGTTAGGTCTGTATTATGAAAATCCGACGCTAAGAAGATAATTTTCAGAGCTTGTTATACAGGAAGAGCCATGGATACTTTTGCTGCATTTTTTTCATCTCACATTATCAGTTGAGTACTGTATAACTGCATTGACCTGTTATATGGTTTCGTTTTCAGTAACATTTCTGTGTTTTGTAAACTCTGTGTTGAGCGACCGTATTTTCTCCTTAGTCATTTACGTAGACCGGGTGCTATCCCAAATGCTACGTTAAATCCGAGTACGCTATTTTACTGAACTGAAAAGCAATTACGTTACCTTAACAAAAGTTAATGAACTTTGTGGAGATGTAAAGTACAAAATTATTTAGTGAGCGTAGTTCTGAAGTACTCCACATTATTTTCATAAATGGACAGTTAAAGTATTCAGTTCAAAGATTCACTTTATTGAAACAATAGTGTTTGCATTGTCATGTGTTAAGTAGTTAACAGTGTTTGCCATATTGTGTTGTGACTAAAGTGTTCAGCCACGGTCTGAATCTGACGATAAATTAGTTTGTGGATCCCCACGCTAATTGTTGAGCCAAATTTAAATACCATATTACAATAACAGCAATCAAGAATAAGCAATTGACTACAATTATTCAAGCTGTACTAGATCCAGGAGCCACATAATCCATGTGAACTAAAAAATATAAGGTAGTGAATATTCCGTGAGAATGCGAATAACAATCAGTACAAAAGGTAAAATTACTTCATAACTGTTTCAACAGTAGTAATTTCCTATAATTAAACTAACAAAAGAACCTCTTGTCCATGTCAGTAGTGCTCCATCATTTGTAATCATTTACCTATAATTATCATTGTCTTCCTGCTGTAATGTACAAATAGTAAGTGTTATTGATAGCCGGATGTTGCCGAAACGCGTTAATAATCCTCCCGTGTAGTTCAAGTCAATTCGCTGCTATATTACTTGCTAAACTATTTTATCAGCAAAACAGAAGTTTGTTATCAAGTAAAGTCAACCCACGCAGTTAAGTTTCTTTATGAACCATGCTATTACTAGGTACAATTTGGCCTAATTAGGCTGGCGACCGTTTCTTTTTACGTAATTGCAGTCCGCTTGATTACTAATAGAACCTTGGTTCGATTCCCGTTAGTTTTGCTATTGTTTCCTCTTAACAATCTGCTGTTCTCAGGTATTATTTTTAAGTTCTGCGCCGTTTAAAACATCGTGCTTGACCAAAATCAATATCATGCGACCAATATCCGTTTTAAGGAATTGGTATCCTGTGGACGGCTGTTGTTCCTTATTAGGCCTGCAATTCTCTCTGTTTGCAAGGAGTGCACGTTCCTCTTACTGGAATTACCATTTTTCTTCAAAGCCGACCTTAACTATCTGAGTTCTTCTTCTAAATAAACCGACTGGAATGTTTAACTAGCCCTATCCTCGAATGCTTTTACTGTATCTGTTGTTTGCCTTTGAAGATGGTTATATTCCTTATGTAGGTACCGAGGTATCGATCTGCGTGTGTTGTTGTCCTGTGCACTTTATGCCACAGATAAATTTAGACGACATTTATAATTGCATAGGCGTCCGCGGCCAGAGTCAGTCGACATAAAAGTTTTCTGGGTTTGGTACCGCGTCATAATGTAAAAACTACTGCTGCTGTAGACCCAGGAGAAGGCCGCTGCAATCGTGGCCGAAACGTTGGCTTTTCTATAGCAGCAGTAGTTTTTACATTATGACGCGGTGCCAAACCCAGAAAACTTTTATGTCGACTTGGACAAAATTGTTCATGGACTACAGCGACCTGGTGCTATATTTAGGTTAAAATCAACAGTCGAGAATGCAATAATATAAACAATTTAGGTTAAAATCAACAGTCGAGATCGCAATAATATTTGTTTATATTATTGCAATCTCGACTGTTGATTTTAATCTAAATTATGGCGTAGAGTTCCGTCCGCCAGTTTGATTGTTAACATACCCCAAAAATTAAGTTCCTTCTTGCTCTTTTTCTCCAACGTAAATTGAAGCTTTGGGTTGGTTACCCATGTCCGCCCCCTCAGTTTGTTGAACTGTAATCGGCTTGAGTGCGGAACCGCGCGACGGCTACGGTCGCAGGTTCGAATCCTGCCTCGGGCATGGATGTGTGTGATGTCCTTAGGTTAGTTAGGATGAAGTAGTTCTAAGTTCTAGGGGACTGATGACCTCAGATGTTAAGTCCCATAGACTTGTCCGACCAGGTTAACACGTTTCCAATCATCAACAGTCTAGTGACTGTTTTGACAGGCCCAGGCGAGGGTAAAGCTTTGTGTCGTGCAGTCATCAAAGATACACGAGTGAGCCTTCCGCTCCGAGAGCCCACATCGATGATATTTCGTTGAAAGGTTCGCACACTGAGACTTGTTGATGGCGGAGGGGTTGTACTTTTGTCACGTTGAACGATTCTCTTCAGTCGTCGTTGGTCCCTTTCTTGCAAGATCTTTCTCCGGCCGCAGCGATGTCGGGGATTTGATGTTTCACCAGTTTCCTGATATTCATGGTACACTCGTGAAATATTCGTAGGGGAAAATCCCCACTTCATCGCTACCTCGGAGAAGCTGTGTCCCATCTCTCGTGCGCCGACTATAACACCTCGTTCAAACTCTCTTAAATTTTGATAACCTGCCATTGTAGCAGCAGTAACCGATCTAACAACTGCGCCATACACTTGTTGTCTTATATAGCCGTTGCCGACCGCAGCGCCGTATTCAGCCTGTTTACATGTCTCTGTATTTGAATACGCATGCCTATACCGGTTTATTTGGCGCTTCAGTGAATAACGTCCGATTCATGAATTCAAAATATGGTCAATTTTGCTTCCAGGCGCACCCGCATTCTGCAGAATGCCGGAGGTACTCTGATGTGTCATCATTCTTCGCCTTTGCCTCAAGGCGAGTAGACTAGCCTCGTTAAGGGAAATAACTGCCCGGATATTACAGCGCGCAATTAAAATCTCGTTTGGCGGTAACGAAGCGTCTAGGGAACACCGCCTTGGTTTCCTGGTAGTGACGTAGTAGTGTCGTTAACAACAGAAGTTACGTCTGACGGGGGGAAATCTATCGCTCTGCAATCTTATACAACTTGTTTACTCCACTATGTCTTAGCAGGTAATACTTTTGAACGAAAATTGTGGGATACTTGGTGTTAACACATGAATCTAATGTAGATCTCTATATAATATGCTGTAGATCCTTACACTGATGTGACAAAATCTGTTACTAACGATATGCGCCTATTTAAGAGGGTAGATACAGTTATCGCGCAGTAAAGTTAGGATACCTTCTAATTTTTTTTTCCTCAAAAAAATACTAGATAGTTCAATGAAATTTATTAAGTGAAGATATGTGCATACTAGCAGTGAGGAACATAGACATTTGGATAAAAAACCGGAATGGAAATGTCTTAAGTAACAATTAACGTTTATTCTTGAAACAATGTTGTGATTGCTTCATAACTTAACTTGTAATAAACAATTCACATTTATTCAAATTGTTGTTTATAGCTATAATTCATTGGTAGAACATTCACTAGAATCGTCAAAACACTACCTGTGGAAAGTGTTTTATAATAAATTCAGTTCCTTAAGCATTTTTGGTACCATTTTTACACGCATTAATATTTGTGACATAGAAGTTTTAGTTTTCAGCTGAAATTCTAGTGTATTTTGGAGACCATCATAGATAGGGTATCGTCTGAAAATTATAATATGGTTCATGCCCTAGACGAAAACGTACCAGGACCGTTTTTCAAATAAGAAAACCGAGAAAATCAGCTTTGAATATTTAAAGTTACTTTATCTTCCCTTTGGATGACTTCTATGAAATAAAAATTTCAAGGTGACTTGTATAATATACATTCGTATTGTTTCCTAGCTTCGTTTTGTAATTTCAGCCTCTTTCATGCTTTCCTTGCCTCTTTGGAGGATCATTCTGCCCTACATAATTTTTAATCTCCCATCCATTCCATCACTGAAACTAATCACAGCATGAAAAGTCCCTATTTGCACTATTTTTCTTCAAAAGTAGCCATTCCTTGGCCATATCTTCCAGATTTTGAAATTAAATGACTTATTACCATATGGAGTGAATCCACGCAAACAACTTTTCATTTCCTTAACTATTAATTATTTACTACAAATCACATTCGCACTTGATGCTGTAGATACCGTAGAACTAAAAAAAGGATTTCATTTTTTTCATAAAAGAATTTGGAGTGTGGTTACGATTCCATTGCTGATTGCTATACGTGTTTCCATGAAAGCATATTTTTTCATTTTTATAAGCTGTTTTGAGATTTCAATTTTAAATAAAAAAATAAGCACATCAGTAGACGGACTATAACAGCAACAGACAGTAGTTGGAACACTCAGAAACACTGTATGATTCAAACAACAAACAGTTCTAAGGCTAACAATTGAAACACTGAACTGTGCCTAACAAGTACGAGAAACTGACAGTGCCGTTCTCTGACACAGAAGTATGAGAAATAGATATCAAAGAAAAGCCGACAGCAAGAAAATTAACACTTAGAAACTGACAGAGGAACTCAGTGTGCACTGTTTAAATGTCACACACGCAGCAACATATACATTCCTCTACAACTCAACCAACAAAGAGTTACTGTTGAAATCTTCAGTATGTAGAGTTAAAGGAACAAAGAATTTTTTGGGACAAATTTTGGAAATTACACTCTTTGAGCCCAAATAACTAATTATGTCTTCCACTTTAGAAGACGCTGTGGCATCAGCTTAGCATATGAACAGGAGTTCGTGAATTGTGCAGAATATTCAAATTTCTTAAATGTATACTTTTACGAAAATTTATTGTTGAGTTTGTTAAATACATATTCGTATCTAAGTTCAGCAACTTTTTCTCTTCATCAGATTGGGAGTTTCGGATACAAAATTCAACGTACTGAAATATGTGGTATCTTCCCATTCACTATTATCTTATGGCCTACTTTATCGGTAATTCGTCACTGTGAAAGAAAGTATTGATTGCAGGAGAGCAGGAATAAAAGAGGTAGCCGCCTGGTATAATTTTGCACAGACGTTTATTTAACCGCCAGTAACGTGTGGTTTAAGAATCTTGAAATAAAGTTATATACGCGGCAAAGACCTGGAGACACGAAAAGGTTTCAGAATGATTATATAATGGGAAGACAGAGATTTCGGAACCAAATTTAAAATTGTAAGACATTTCGAGGGGCAGATGTGTAATCTGAACACAATTCATTGGTTACGAACTGTTGATGAAAACTGAAGAAATCGCTAAAAGATAGGAAATTAAGGAGATGGGACTGGATAATAAAAGGGCGAGAGGTTGTTGAGAGTTTCAGTGGGAAGCTGTAGAATGGCTTTTAGTGATGAAACAGTGAAGGCAGCAGAGGATCAAATAGGTAACAATACAAGGCCTCGTATAAATCCTTGGGTAACACAGGAGACATTGAATTTAAAAACGAAGAAGAGAATATAAAAATGCGGTAAATGAAGCATGTAAACGAACATGTAAAAAATGAGGTCGACAGGAAGTGGAAAATGGCATGCAGGAATGGCCAGAGGCCAAATGTAAAGATTCAGAAGCATGTTTCACTAGGGGAAAGACAGATACCGTCTTCAGGAAAATCAAAGAGAGCTTTGGAGAGAAGAAAAATAGCGATATGAATATCAAGAGCTTAGTTGGAAAACCAGTCATAAACAAAGAAAAGAAAGCTGAAAGCCGGAAGGAGTATATACACGGTCTATAAAAGGTAAACGAACTTGAAGGCAATATTATAGAAATGGAGGAGGGCGTAGATGAAGTTGATATGCGAGATATGATACTGCGCGAAGGATTTGACAGAGCATTGAAAGTCCTTTCGCAAAACAAGGCCCCGGAGTAGACGAGATTCAGTTAGAAATACTGACAACCTTGGTAGAGCCAGCTGTGACGAAACAGTTCTATCTGGTGTGCAAGAATTTGGTGTGCAAGATTTTATGAGACAGGCGAAGTAGCCTCAAAATTGAAGAAGAATATAATAATTCTAATTCCAACGGAAGCAGTTGCTGACAGGTGGGCAAATTACTGAACTATCGGTTTAATAAGTCTGGTTGAGAAATACTAACACGATTTATTTACAGAAGAATGGAAAAACTGGTTGAAGCCGACCTCGGGTAAGATGAGTTTGGATTCCGGAGAAATACTGGAATACGTAAGGCAATACTGATCCTACGGCTTATCTTTGAAGATAAGTAGCATTTTTAGAGCTAGAAAAAGCTTTTGATAATGTTGAGTGCAATACCCCCTTTGGAATTATCGTAGCAGGGATAAAATGCAGGGAGCGAATGGCTATCTACAGCTTGTACAGTAACCAGATGGCAGTTATCAGAGTCGAGGGGCATGAAAAGGGAAGTAGTGGTTGAAAAGGGACGTGAGACAAGATTCTAGCCTACCCCAAATGTTATTCAGTCCGTACATGGGGCAAGCAGTAAAGGAAAACAAAGAAAAATGTGGAGTAGGTTTAAAATCCAGGGAAAAACCTTGAGGTTTGCCGATGACGTTGTAATTCTGCCTGAGACAGCAAACGACTTTGAAGAGCAGCTGAATGGAATGGACTGTATCTTGAAAGGAGGATATAAGATGAGCGTCAACAAAATCGAAACAGGGATAATGGAGTGTAGTCGAATTAAATCAGGAAAAAAAACTAGATCAGGAAACGATACACTAAAAGTAATAGTTTATTTTTGCTATTTGGGCAGCAAAATAACTGATGATGGCCTGAGTAGAGAGGATATAAAATGCAGAATGGCAATGGCAAGGAAAAAGTATCTGAAGAAGAGAAATTTGTTGACGTCGAATATAGATTTAACTGTCAGGAAGTCTTTTTTGAAGGTATTTGTCTGGAGTGTAGCCATGCATGGAAGTGAAACATGGACGATAAACAGTATAGACAAGAACAGAATAAAAACTTTTGAAATGTGATACTACAGAAGAATACTGAACATTACATGGGTAGATCATGTAACTAATGACAAAGTAGTGAATAGAACTGGGGAGACAAGAAATTTGTGGCACAACTTGACTAAGAGAAGGGATCGGTTGGTATTACACATTCTGAGACTTCAAGGAATCACCAGTTTAGGATTAGAGGGAAGTGTGGGAAAAAATCGTAGAGGGAGAGCAAGAGTACACTAAGTAGGTTCAGAAGGATGTATGTTGCAATAGTTATTCGGAGCTAAAGAGGTTTGCACAGGATGGAGTAGCATGGAGAGCTGTATTAAATCAGTCTTCGGACTGAGGACCACAACAGTTACAACAAAAGAGAGCAGAAGTAAATAAAGTTTGATGTTAACTATGAGTCATATTGTAGGCACCTGTTCGAGTATTTCGGTATATTGATAATTTTAGTGACATGGCACTAAAATTGTGTTTTATTCAGGTGCTGTCAGACGGTCCATAAGTAAAAATTATCAATATACCGTAATATTACACGCAACTGAAGAAGACAGAACTACAAAAGTTGAAGATGTCAATACACCTGTTCGAGTAGGTACCTTCATAAAAGATTTATATTTAATATTTTGTGTAGGTGGATATTGACAGCTTTAAGGTATTTAAGAATCTTCGTTGCATGTTTACAGAGCTGTGCTTTGTTAAATAACCTATTTCGGTCAACTGCATGATTTGTCAGATTAGAATACAAGACGCTTCGAATCCGCGTCCGGCCACTCTGATTAAGGTTCAAATGGTTCAAATGGCTCTGAGCACTATGGGACTC
Organism: Schistocerca serialis cubense; assembly: GCF_023864345.2. Taxonomy (NCBI): domain Eukaryota; kingdom Metazoa; phylum Arthropoda; class Insecta; order Orthoptera; family Acrididae; genus Schistocerca; species Schistocerca serialis. Next base: position 117,014,030 of record NC_064642.1, on the reverse strand, counting down.
AACTGCTGAGGTCATTAGTCCCCTAGAACTTAGAACTAGTTAAACCTAACTAACCTAAGGACATCACAAACATCCATGCCCGAGGCAGGATTCGAACCTGCGACCGGAGCGGTCTTGCGGTTCCAGACTGCAGCGCCTTTAACCGCACGGCCACTTCGGCCGGCCTCTGATTAAGGTCTTCCGTGATTTCTGAAAGTCACTTAAGGCAAATGCCGAGATGGTTCCTTTGATAGGGCACTGGTGATTTCCTTAAAAGCCTACCCCAATTCGAGCTTGTGCTCCTTCTCTAATGACGTCATTGTCAACGAGGCGCTAAACTCTGATCTTGCTTCGTTTTTATTTAAGCTACTAGATGTATTTTTTTTATTAAGTGTGACTGCTCCAGAAACTAATATTAATTAAATGTAATTTATTCGCAGTTTAAAAGTCTGTGCAATCTTTCAACCCAAAAACAAAAACGTTAACCCGTGACTGATGGTTTTTGAGTGGTGGTAGATCAGCGGTCGTCTCGCATGTGACGGTTGTTTGTGATTCGCTACGGAATATAAGAGACTATAATAGCATATCTGTATCTCTCACAATAAGCGCGCGGTTTTACCAGGATGACTGATGTAATGTCAGAAAATTACTTGAATATTCTGTGCAATAGTTGTATTTACCTTTACTATACTATACGTGACTTTCAACCCGTTTTGTATTTATAATACCATGGAATGGTCCACATTTCGTAAAGGAACTTTATATACGATGCTCAGCGACTCACTTCATACACAACTATTACTAAAACTTTGTTTCAGTCTGTATACATTTAAATGTGTATCTGCATATGTGTACATTATGCATGCAAATTTCGTAACTACATTCGCTTTATGGTATGGTTAACATGAAGATTATCATAAACTGAACGAAATCGGTCGATTAATATAGCAAAAGGCACTATGTAAATATAACAATGAAGTTTCTAACGTACATTTGTAAATTAAATTCATCATAAACAGCCCAAAGGAATCGTAATATCTGCAGCATGAACACTAGAATACAAAGTGATCTCCACCTCTTATCACTACAGCTGTCAGCGGTTTAGAAAGAAGTTCAATATTTTTGCCTCAGAAATCTTCGATAAAGTACACAGTAATGCGACAAGCCTGACAGGTAGATTACGAGTTTATCTGTTTAAACTGAAATCATTCGCGAGCCTGTTGTGGGGAGGGTTCTCACGAGAAATTATCTGTTTCGGATCTTTATTGAGGCAGGAGCTTTCTTGCTTTTTGACATTGGCCTGAAAGACGGTCGCCTTTTGAGTAATTCATTTTGGCAGCGACGAAAGAGTCGTCCACAAGAGGGTTTTCGCCGAGCCTCTCAGGTGAACGTGCTCGGTTTGGGGCCGGTAATGTAGTTGACCCATTGGGTTTTGGAACACATAGTATGTGTTGTAGGGGAGAGACACAGTACCGGATGAATTTTTGGTTGGAGTCTCGGTTAGGGTTTGTAAACCGCTGAAAATAATTAGCACACCCTTTTGGAGGTCTCCAGTTCACTCAAGATTTATTCTGCAACAATGCATATGGAGAACGTAAAGTGATTACATTTACAGTTCAATAGCGTAAGCGGTTTTGAGGTAACAGGTACCGACCCATGCTGAACCATCCATGCCAGTACGCTGCGCAGCCTCCACGGGTGGCAATGCAGTCGCTGATCTGCCATCCAGCCGATTGTACAGATGTGACTACTGCCCTGGGATACGTTATGCCACGCCTGCTCGACCTGTTCGCGTTGTTGTGTAGAAATTGTGGTTGTCGAGTCACACAAGTCACTTTTCGTCCCATCATATCCCACACGTACTTGAGTGGAGATTATTCTGGAGATCGTGCTGGCCAGGGAAGTTGCTGCACGTCTTGAAGAGCACTTTGAGTTTCACGGGCAGTGTGTGTTCGAGCATTATCCCGTTGGAACAACACTTCACCTTCCTGCTGCTAGAACGGCAAAACATTCTGCACGAACAGACCACTGGTTAGCGTCTCTTTCAGAGAAACCAAAGGTGAATGAGGAGGATGTTAAATTAAACACCTTGTAAGAGGTCGATGACTAAGGAATTTATTGCTAGCGCACTCGAGCAGATGTAATTTCGATCGATTGTTCACACGCTGCCTGCGGTATGTAAGCTGTAAGAGAATCTCAGACCGGAGAGCAGTGTTGACTGCAGTAGGAACTGTGTAGCAGCTGGAGTAAGTAGTAGCTAGCTAGCAGTCATGTGTGTGGAGTTGGCTGGGGCGGTCGTGTGGAGCGATGGCGGTGCCTGAGCGATGTAGTATAAGGTAAAAGCAGCCTCGCGCATATCGCGTTATATCAAGTCCCACGTAAATGTTTAAAAAAATCTCTGAGTAATAATCTTTCTTATAAAAATTAACTTTTGACAATCATTCATCTCAATTTAAAGAATTTACTAATTTCTCCAATCCATGGTCATCCCGATTATTGTAAAGAGAAATAAGTTGTTTCTTTTTATACATGACAAATCTATCGGCCAGCATTGCACTGGGCTGTCCCAGAAAAATTTCTTATAGGAGCAGATATATATATGCGTTATCCGGCGACCTTATTGAGGTAAGAATTTTCAATTTATTCAGAATGATCTTTCAGGGCCATGACGCAGCACTGCTGACGTCCAAATTAACCAGTTTAGATTCACAGTCAGTTAATTATTGAAAGGTTAGATATGAGTCACATTTTTTATTGGGAGGTTACGCTGAATGTGAATGATATATTATTTTTACTGTTGGGAGGTTACAACCTTTCAGCCATCTTGTTTCCAACCATGTTTTATTTGGCAACTAGTTTCAGCGTTTTACTACGACATCTTCAGACCCCTGACCGAGGTATAGCAAGATTCTATCTCGGTTCTGATCAAAACAGGGGCCAGCAATACTGGTATCAGTAGATTTTTGCTGTAGCGATCACTTCAACCATCATCTGCCGACTCGGCCTGAAGATGGCGTAGTAAAGCGCTGAAACTGGTTGCCAAATAAAATAAAGTTGGAAATTAGACATCTGAAAGGTGTTTAATTTGACATCCAGCATCGAACAGCCGAGTCCCGCAACCATCTATAAAAAGATGGACATACCGATAAAGGTGAACGAGAGTTGTAGCTTATCGCAACCCCAGACCATAAGCGAAATGTAGTGTGAGGAGGGCTATGCGAGAGGCGTTCAACGAATTCGAAAGTAAAGTTCTATGTACTGACTTGGCAGTAAATCCTAAGAAATTTTGGTCTTATTTCAAAGCGGTAGGTGGATCAAAACAAAATGTCCCGACACTCTGTGACCAAAATGGTACTGAAACAGACGATGACAGACTAAAGGCCGAAATACTAAATGTCTTTTTCCAAAGCTGTTTCACAGAGGACGACTGCATTGTAGTTCCTCCTGTAGATTGTCGCACAGATGACAACATGGTAGATATCGAAATATATGACAGAGGGATAGAAAAACAATTAAAATCGCTCAAAAGAGAAAAGGCCGCTGACCTGATGGGATACCAGTTCGATTTTACACAGAGTACGCGAAGGAACTTGCCCCCTTTCTTGCAGCGGTGTACCGTAGGTCTCTAGAAGAGTGTAACGTTCCAAAAGATTGGAAAAGAGCGCAAGTCATCCTCGTTTTCAAGAAGGGACGTCGAACAGATGTGCAGAACTATAGACCTATATCTCTGACGTCGATCAATTGTAGAATTTTGGAACACGTATTATGTTCGAGTATAATGACTTTTCTGGAGACTAGAAATCTCCTCTGTAGGAATCAGCACGGGTTTCGAAAAAGACAATTGTGTGAAACGTGAAACCCAGTTCGCGCTATTCGTCCACGAGACTCAGAGGGCCATAGACACGGGTTCCCAGGTAGATGCCGTATTTCTTGACTTCAGCATGGCGTTCGATTCAGTTCCTCACAGTCGTTTAATGAACAAAGTAAGAGTATATGGACTATCAGACCAATTGTGTGATTGGATTGAAGAGTTCCTAGATAACAGATCGGAGCATGTCATTCTCAATGGAGAGAAGTCTTCCGAAGTAAAAGTGATTTCAGGTATGCCGCAGGGGAGTGTCGTAGGACCGCTGCTATTCACAATACACATAAATGACCTTGTGGATGACATCGGAAGTTCACTGAGACTTTTTCCGGATGATGGTGTGGTATATGAAGAGGTTGTAACAATGGAAAATTGTACTGAAATGCAGGAGGATTTGCAACGAATTAACGCATGGTGCAGGGAATTGCAATTGACTCTCAATGTAGAAAAGCGTAACGTGCTGCGAATACATAGAAAGAAAGATTTTTTATCACTTAGCTACAATATAGCAGGTCAGCAACTGGAAGCAGTTAATTCCATAAATTATCTGGGAGTAGGCATTAGGAGTGATTTAAAATGTAATGAGCATATGAAATTAATCGTCGGTAAAGCAGATGCCAGACAGATTCATTGGAAGAACCCTAAGGAAATGCAATCTGAATACAAAGGAAGTAGTTTACAGTACACGCAAGCTTACGTTGGCCGTTCTATTCGCACAGTCCAAGACAGGTGTGTGGAACATCGCCGACATACGAGGCTACAACAGCCGGAAAAATCGGCGGTAGCAGAACACTGCCTAAATGAGGGACACAAAATGAAATTTGAGGAAACTGTTGTGGTTGCCAACATTTCCGGTTTTCGGAACAGTGTGTATAAAGAGGCGATTGAAATTAGGTTGACTGATAATTTAATCAACAGAGACAATGGGTTTCCTCTTAGCAAGACGTGGAATCCTGTATTATCTCGCATCAAAGCTGAACGTTCTTTGGTGCGGCCTTGATTGCGATATATCGTTGCCAGCAGTGTTTCACTAAGGGCGGCGCCACCTCCCTGTTTTAGAAGGGTGGAACTGTGATGGGCAGCGCATGCGCCGTGTACTGAACGGTGGCCAATATAGGACGTCGATTTGCAACCTGGCGTCAGTTCTCAGCGGGACTCATCAGCATAATCAGCATTTTCCTGAAGATGGCGAACAGTTGGATCGCCGAAATATCGACTCAAGTTGATTTTAGGATCCGGCAGCAAACCCGAAGAGACTTCCAAGGATCATTTAGTAATCGCGAAAGCGTTACGGAGATGACAGATAAACTCCAGTGGAAGACTCTGCAAGAGAGATGCTCAGTAGCTCGGTAAGGGCTTTTGTTGAAGTTTCGAGAACAAATCTTCACCGCGGAGTCAAGCAGTATATTGCTCCCTCCTGCGTATATCTCGCGAGGAGACCTTGAGGATAAAAATCAGAGAGATTAGAGCCCACACAGAGGCATACCGACAATCCTTCTTTCCACGAACGAGACTGGAATAGAAGGGAGAACCGATAGTGGTACTCAAGGTACCCTCCACCACACACCGTCAGGTGGCTTGAGGAGTATGGACGTAGATGTAGATAACGCCAGTCTCATTCTATGAGACAGCGCGCACCAGATCTACTTCGTACTTGCTTGCAGGCAGAATCTGCTTTGATCGCCGAAGACCACAGCACCCCATTCCATCTTCCAAGTGATCCTCTGACAATTTGACCCCTCTCAAACTTTCTCAATTGGCTGCAGAAAGCACGAGTGCTTCTCCGTGGCACCGATGCCAGCTTGCTGCACACATTTCCACCACCCTGAGCCTTCGGGCTGTGAGCATTCGTTATTAAAGGGTAGAAACAGATGGCGCTCTGGTAGCTATGCCTAGTACGCTATCTGGTGGCGGAAGACGTTGAAACAATTATCGGTACATCTGCTATACCCTATGTTGCATATGCTGTCATCGGATCAAAATCGACGTCGTCTTTCCACGTCCACAAATTTTTTTTCCGGCAGTGTAGGATTTCCCTTGCATTCCGGCTGACCGTAGGTATTCTGTCGTCGTCATTAATATTATTATGAAACTTTCTGGAAGGAGGCAACCGTTTGTAGAGCAATGACCATAGCGGGGACTGGTGGATGACTAATGCGAACACCGATAATCTGCTCCTGAAGCGGACTGTCTGAAACGTCTGAATGTTTTAACATAGCCAGGGTATCTTGCAACTCACAAAATCTAGGATCCGACCAGATGCGCTACAGGGTATAGGAGGGAGGCAGGTGTCTACTGGGCTCAAAGGGATGTTTAAAAGTGTTTCATATTGTTCTGTTTGGGAGTCAGTGATCCAAAAAAAAAAAAAAAAAAATGTGTGTGAAATCTTATGGGACTTAACTGCTAAGGTCATCAGTCCCTAAGCTTACGCACTACATAACCTAAATTATCCTAAGGACACCTATGCCCGAGGGAGGTCTCGAACCTCCGCCGGGATCAGCCGCACAATCCATGACTGCAGCGCTTCAAACCGCTCGGCTAATCCCGCGCGGCTCAGTGATCCACAATGATCGATAAAGTTATTCTGCCACAACGGAAAGCGCATACGAATTCGCAAATGCGGTTCCGTGCGGGAGCGTGAATTTACGGTTAGTCACTTGCCGGTCTTCAGGCGCCTGTTGAGGCTTAGTAAGCGTTCTCGTGTTCGGAAGGGAGGAGGGTCGTTAGACGACTGGAAACAGCAACTAATAGAGACGAGTTTGCCGAGGACAAACTGAAGTCAATGAATTGCATGTGTTTCCTTGCGTATTTCTAGTGTTTTGTGTTTAGTGTGACTCTTGACTTGAATAAGCTTGCCGCCCTTATAAAGATAGGTTCAAATGGCTCTGAGCACTATGGGACTTAACTACTGAGGTCATCAGTCCCCTAGAACTTAGAACTACTTAAACCTAACTAATCTAAGGACATCACACACATCCATGCCCGAGACAGGATTCGAACCTGCGACCGTAGCGGTCGTGCGGTTCCAGACTGTAGCGCCTAGAACCGCTCGGCCACTTCGGCCGGCTATAGAGGTAGTTTCACAAATTTAGTAGAGTATGTAATCGATCCAGATCGTTCGATAAGCGTTTCCGTGCGAATCAGTGGTGCTACACCGCACGATCTGTCTCGTGCGCTATACATTACGAAGAAGGCATGAATTCTAGCCGTTCTAGCAGCTCCGAGACGAAATGAAACACCTATCAGATTCTTTTTCAAAATCCGTTTTATTCCACGGATGAATTTTTAACTGAAGAACGCCATGAAAAAACCTCTCAGAGCTGCTGTAATGTGTATTTATTTACAAAGGATCAGTTTCGCCTTCAATTCACAGTTTAAAATTACACTGCTGGCCACCGTAAATGCAACACCCTGAAGGAAGCATCCGAATCAAGTGGAATTTACACCATGGGTTTGCAGCGATGAGATATGCAACTGATTAGAATTTCAGCGGAGACGCACATCACGCGCGCCTGTGGCGCCACCTCATAGCGCCATTTAAGGCTTGGCGATTTCGACGAGTGTACGTTCGGCACGTGTGTTTACCTTGTGGTTGTTTCACAAGACGATCAGTTCTGCCTCGTAGACAACAGCGAACATCTTTTGATCAAGTAGCCGAGTTCGACAAAGGAAGGATAGTGGCTTACCGAGATTGTGGATTATCATACAGAGAAATCGCTAGTCGTGTTGGACAAAACCAAACAACTGTAAAGCGGATGTGTGACCGCTGGATGCAGGAGGGTACGACGGACCGACGTGGTCGATCGCATTCACCTCGGTGCACCACTGCACGTGCTGATAGGCAAATTGTGCGCATGGCCGTGACGGATCGCCCAGTGACATCCCGAACCATAGCACAGCACATTGCGTCTGTAACGCATCATCCAGTGTCTGCGCGTACCATTCGACGCCGTTTACAGCAGAGTGGTCTGTCCGCAAGACGTCCATTGCTTCGTCTACCATTGACGCAGAACCACCGACGTCTCCGTCGCCAATGGTGTGATGACAGACGGATGTGGACGGCACAATGGAATGACGTTGTCTTTACTGACGAGGCACGCTTCTGTCTGCAGCACCACGATGGTCGGATTCGAGTGTGGAGACACCGTGGAGAGAGGATGCTGGACAGCTGCATTATGCACCGCCACACTGGTCTTGCACCGGGTAGTATGGTATGGGGCGGTATTGGGTATTACTCTCGCACGCCTCTAGTACGCATTGCCGTACTTCAAATAGCCGGCGCTACATATCCGAGGTGCTGGAGCCAGTTGTCCTTCCTTACCTTCAGGGCTCGGCCACAGCCATATTTCAACAGGATAATGCGCGACCCCACGTGGCACGCATTGTCCAAAGATTCTTCGTCAATAACCAGACTGAATTGCTTCCCTGGCCGGCTCGCTCTCCGGATCTTTCGCCGATAGAAAACATGTGGTCCGTGGTTGCTCAACGAGTGACCCAGATTACATCGCCAGCTGCCACACCAGATGATCTTTGGCAACGTGTGGAAGCTGCTTGGTCTGCTGTACCCCAGGAACACATCCAACGTCTCTTTGACTCAATGCCGAGACGTGTGGCAGCGGTGATCTCCAACAATGGAGGCTACTCTGGCTACTGAATCTGGCAGGAACCACATGTCACAGACGTCTGTAAACGTAATCATTTGATACTTGGTCAACATGTTATCTACAAAATAAATCTTGTTGTGCTACCTCTTGTCCTTCTTGGTGTTGCATTTACGGTGGCCAGCAGTGTACATTAGGTTAAAGGGAATCACATCGCCGTCAGATGCAGAATTATTATCAGTTGCATAATTACGTGTCTGACACCAAGAAACTTCCATTTAACCTGTTGCAATTTTAACCCGTGATTTTGAAAGCGAAACTGGTTACATTACAGCAGCTTTGGGTGATTTCGTCACGGCGTTCTTCAAAATACACAGAAGCTGTGTAGCACTGTTTAGGGAAAATACATTGAAGTTTTAGTTATAAGCTAGTAACACATGTAGCATAGAAAACACTTTTACTTGTTTCATTAACTATACGGTTAAACACTAATAATTTAATTTTTATGAATGATTTAAACGAAGAAAACAGCACCACTTACTTATTTTTGATGCTTAACAATACGCGTTTCGGGAATTTATTTTCATTTTCAAGTGCATTTGTGCATTATTTACATGAATATGTTTGGTGATGTTTGCATGTATGATTTTCTGCCTCTATTTCGTATTTTTGAAGTATCGGAAATCGGGCAAAATCAATCTTTGAGTGTTTTTAAACACCGGTGTTAGAAATGATATTTTTGTTTGGCTACTTACAGGTAGTGTGCCTCCTTCATTATACAGAATATCACACACATGCAGATCATCACTACACTGCTTGTTTACAAAACATGCTACAAAGACACAGTGAGTGCCACTCAAACCTCCTTGATATCAAGGACTCAAAAGAGAAACACCACAGTAGGTACGACAATGAAAAATGCACCACATTGAAGAGCATCTCAAAGAATTTATATTCCCGCATCAGAAATGCCAAGTGTTGTCGCCACAGTGCAGCATGAAGTGAAAATGGCGACTCCAGCAGTAGTGTGGTTTGCCCAAAGAAAATCGCCGATTACTGTGCAAAGAAGTTATCGTCGTATCTATTAATGTGATCCACCTGATGTGAAAACAATTAAGAAATGGTATAGGAAGTTTCTGGCAACATGCAGTTTTCTGAAACATTCTGGCAGTGCACGTTATGGAGTATGAGAAGAGACAGTGGAAGACATCAGACAAACGTTTCTCAGGATCCCACATAAGCCAATTCGTCAAGCTTCCAGGCAACTTGATGTACCTCGATCAACATAGCATCGTGTAGTTCACCAGCGTCTTCGTATGTGTGCTTACGAAGTGGAAATTCCGAAACATCTGACGCCGAACGACAAACCATGCCAACAACAGTTTGCTCCAGTTATGCTGCAGCGTATTGATTGTTCTTGTTGTTGTGGTCTTCAGTCCTGAGACTGGTTTGATGCAGCTCTCCATGCTACTCTATCCTGTGCAAGCCTTTTCATCTTCCAGTACTTACTGCAGCCTACATCCTTCTGAATCTGCTTAGTGTATTCATCTCTTGGTCTCCCTCTACGATTTTTACCCTCCACGCTACCCTCCAGTACTAAATTGGTGATCCCTTGATGCCTCAGAACATGTCCTACCAACCGATCCCTTCTTCTAGTCAAGTTGTGCCACAAATTCCTCTTCTCCCCAATTCTATTCAATACCTCCTCATTAGTTATATGATCTACCCATCTAATCTTCAGCATTCTTCTGTAGCATCACATTTCGAAAGCTTCTATTCTCTCCTTGTCTAAACTATTTATCGTTCATGTTTCACTTCCATACATGGCTGCACTCCATCAATTACTTTCAGAAACGACTTCCTGATACTTAAATCAATACTGGATGTTATCAAATTTCTCTTCTTCAGAGCCGCTTTCCTTGCCATTGCCAGTCTACATTTTATATCCTCTCTGCTTCAACCATCATGAGTTATTTTGCTCCCCAAATAGCAAAACTCCTTTACTACTTTAAGCGTCTCATTTCGTAATGTAATTCGCTCAGCATCACCCGATTTAATTCGACTACATTCCATTATCCTCGTTTTGCTTTTGTTGATGTTAATCTTATGCCCTCCTTTCAAGACACTGTCCATTCCGTTCAACTGCTCTTCCAAGTCCTTTGCTGTCTCTTGTAGAGTTACAATGTCATCGGCGAACCTCAAAGTTTTTATTTCTTCTCCATGGATTTTAATACCTACTCCGAACTTTTCTTTCGTTTCCTTTACTGCTTGCTCACTATACAGATTGAATAGCGACGGGGAGAGGCTACAACCCTGTCTCACTCCCTTCCCAACCACTGCTTCCCTTTCATGTCCTTCGACTCTTATAACTGCCATCTGGTTTCTGTACAAATTGTAAATAGCCTTTCGCTCCCTGTATTTTACCCCTGCCACCTATAGAATTTGAAAGAGAGTATTCTAGTCAACATTGTCAAAAGCTTTCTCTAAGTCTACAAATGCCAGAAACGTAGGTTTGCCTTTCCTTAATATTTCTTCTAAGATAAGTCGTAGGGTCAGTATTGCCTCACGTGTTCCAACATTTCTACGGAATCCAAACTGATCTTCCTCGAGGTCGGCTTCTACCAGTTTTTCCATACGTCTGTAGAGAATTCGCGTTAGCATTTTGCAGCTGTGATTTACTAAACTGATAGTTCGGTAATTTTCACATCTGTCAACACCTGCTTTCTTTGGGATTGGAATTATTATATTCTTCTTGAAGTCTGAGGGAATTTCGCCTGTCTCATACATCTTGCTCACCAGATGGTAGAGTTTTGTCAGGATTGGCTCTCCCAAGGCTGTCAGTAGTTCCAATGGAATGTTGTCTACTCCCGGGGCCTTGTTCCGACTTAGATCTTTCAGTGCTCTGTCAAACTCTTCACGCAGTATCATATCTCACATTTCATCTTCATCTATCTCCTCTTCCATTTCCGTAATATTGTCCTCAAAAACATCGCCCCTGTATAGACCCTCTACATACTCCTTCAACTTTTCTGCTTTCCCTTCTTTGCTTAGAACTGGGTTTCCATCTGAGCTCTTGATATTCATGCAAGTGGTTCTCTTTTCTCCAAAGGTCTCTTTAATGTTCCTGTAGGCAGTATCTATCTTACCCCTCGTGAGATAAGCCTCTACATCCTTACATTTGTCCTCTAGCCATGCCTGCTTAGCCATTTTGCACTTCCTGTCGATCACATTTTTGGGACGTTTGTATTCCTTTTTGCCTGGTTCACTTGCTGCATTTTTGTATTTTCTCCTTTCATCAATTAAGTTCAGTATCTGTTCTGTTAGCCAAGGTTTTCTACTAGCCCTCGTATTTTTACCTATTTGATCCTCTGCTGCCTTCACTACTTCATTCCTCAAAGCTACCCATTCTTCTTCTACTGTATTTCTTTCCCCCCGTCTTGTCAATTGTTCCCTTATGCTCTCCCTGAACCTCTGTACAACCTCTGGTTCTTTCAGTTTATCCAGGTCCCATTTCCTTAAATTCCCGCCTTTTTGCAGTTTCTTCAGTTTTAATCTTCAGTTCGTAACCAATAGATTGTGGTCAGAGTCCACATCTGCCCCTGGAAATGTCTTACAATTTAAAACCTGGTTCCTAAATCTCTGTCTTACCATTATATAAGCTATCTTAAACCTTTTAGTATTTCCAGGGTTCTTCCATGTATACAACCTTCTTTCATGATTCTTGAACCAAGTGTTAGGTATGATTAAGTTATGCTCTGTGCAAAATTCTACTAGGCGGCTTCCTCATTCATTTCTTAGCCCCAATCCATATTCACCTACTACGTTTCCTTCTCTTCTTTTTCCTACTGTCGGAGTCCAGTCACCCATGACTATTAAATGTTCATCTCTCTTCACTACCTGAATAATTTCTTTTATCTCATCATACATTTCATTAATTTCTTCATCATCTGAGAGCTAGTTGGCATATAAACTTGTACTTCTGTAGTAGGCATGGGCGTCGTGTCCATCTTGGCCACAATAATGCGTTCACTATGCTGTTTGTAATAGGTTACTCGCGCTCCTATTTTTTTATTCATTATTAAACCTACCCCTGCATTACCCCTATTTGATTTTGTATTTATAACCCTGTATTCACCTAACCTGAAGTCTTGTTCCTCCTGCCACCGAACTTCACTAATTCTCACTATATCTAACTTTAACCTATCCATTTACCTTTTTAAATTTTCTAACCTACCTGCCCGATTAAGGAATCTGACATTCCATGCTCTGATCCGTAGAACGCCAGTTTTCTTTCTCCTGATGACGATGTCCTCTTGAGTAGTCCCCGCCCTGAGATCCGAATGGGGGACTATTTTACCTCCAGAATATTTTACCCAAGAGGACGCCATCATCAATTACGCATACAGTAAAGCTGCATGCCCTCGGGAAAAATTACGGCTGTAGTTTCCCCTTGCTTTCAGCCGTTCGCAGTACCAAAACAGCAAGGCCGTTTTGGTTAGTGTTGCAAGGCCAGATCAGTCAATCATCCAGACTGTTGGCCCTGCAACTACTGAAAAGGCTGCTGCCCCTCTTCAGGAACAACACGTTTGTCTAGCCTCTCAACAGATACCCCTTCGTGTGGTTGCACCTACGGTACGGCTATCTGTATCGTTGAGGCACGCAAGCCTCCCCACCAACGGCAAGGTCCATGGTTCATAGGGGGGTATTGATATGGATGACAGTTTCCTCGAAAGATGTTTATCTCAGATAAGGCAACCTTTCTTCTATCAGGAACGGTTAATAGGCATAATGTTCGGATTTGGGATTCGCAAAATCCACACATTGTCATTGAAAATGTTCGTGATAGCCCTAAACTAAACGTCTTGTGCGGGCTGATGCACGACAGGATTGCTGGAAGTTTCTTCTTTGCAGAACAAACAGTGAATGGGTCAGTGTATCTGGACATGTTGGAGCAGTTTGTGTAACCTCAGATACAAGACTTGCAACCCAACATCATTTTTCAATAAGATGGAGCTCCACTGCATTGGTCAACGGCTGTTCGCAAGTTCCTGGATAGGGAATTTCCCAATCGTTGGATCGGACGCGGAGGACCCATTGCCTAGCCACCACATTCACCCAACATTACGCTGCTTGATTTATTCATGTGGGGATCGCGTGTATGCGACCAAAGTGGACATTATTCCTACGTTGCGACATCGTATCACTGATGCAATTGCAACAATAACAGAGGAAATGTTGCAAAGAACTTGCAAGAAATTGAATATAGACTCGATATTCTTTGTGCTACAAATGGTTCACATGTAGAGGGGTATTGATGATAAATAAATTCTTTGAGATGCTCTACAATCGGTGCATTTTTCATTGTATCTATTATGGTTTTTATTTCCTGGTTCTTTGAAATCAGGGAGGTTTGACTGGGACACCCTGTATTACGATACTATGGCTTCACAAAGAGTTTGTACACAGTCAGAGTTGTTACAGTGTTACTGGATTACATTATGTATTTATATAAGGTTATACATTATAAAGCGTATTTTTGCCATTATTGACTACAAAATTATCGATTACTTTTATGAAAATTGTTACAGTTACCATATGCAAGAGAAAAATTAGAAAAATTATCTGATTCACTTTCTAGTTCGTCATTAAGAATTTTTTCTCATTACTTTCTGTGGTGTACAAAAAATTACAAGCTCCTCCATAAAATCCATTGTATGAGATTTTTGGAAATGGTGGAGTATCTTAAGGTTCTCTTCTACGTTTTCGAATGGGTGTCCAGTGTTTTTGTGTATGTTGCTGTTGCTGATTTTGTAAATTGGTTATGTGTGAACAGCTTATATGATCATTGTATCTAATTTGCAAATTCCTGCCAGTTTGTTCTATGTAGTAGCTTGAGCAAGTTTTACGTGTCATTTTGTGTATTCCTGAGTCTGATAATTTATCTTTTTTATTCTTTAAGGTGTTGACTAGTTTCTGCTGTAGTCTGTTGTTTGTGGAGAAAGCTACTTTCACTTTATGTGGTCTGAGTAACTAAAACTAAACTCCTCCTGAACAGGCCATGAAGGCCCATCGGTACCGACTGGCCGCCGTTTCATCCTCAGCCCATAGATGTCACTGGATGCAGATACAGAGCGGCATGTGGTCTGCACACCGCTCTCCCTGCCGTATGTCAGTTTCCGAAACTGGAGCCGCTACTTCTCAGTCAAGTAGCTCCTCAATGTGCCTCACTAAGTCTGAGTGCACCCCACTTGCAAACAGTGCTCGGCAGACCGGATGGTCACCGATCCAAGTGCTAGCCCAGCCCGACAGTGCTTAACTTCAGTGATCTGATGGGAACCGGTGTTACCGGTATTACCACTGCGGCATGGCCGTTGGCTATGTGATCTGAGTAGGTTTGTCATTTTTTGAGAAATGTTACCTACGTAACATTTGATTGTATTGTTGGTGCCATCTAAAGCGCCATGAATTTCTTTCTGTTTATTTGTTTCGGTATACTGTCTATCACTGAGCTGGGGAATCATTCTTTGTTTACTGAAATTTTGTTTGGTCTGTGTATCACCGTTCTACATGCAGCTTTCTTGCGTACATCTGGGCGACATGATGTGGCAGGGGTTTTGTTGAGGGCAGTTATCTTCTTCCTCAGCTGTTAAACTGATTGTGCAATAATTCTCCCACTTGTCAGTTCTTGCAGTCTAGCTTAAGCGTCGAAAATCGAAGGAAAAGTCTTTTCCTGATTTTATTCATATGACGCAATGGCAAACCACCTTCACTAGCACATTGCCCTGAATAGCGTTGCAGGATTCTTGCCGCTGCTCCACTGCGCTTAGAGTATGGAACTGCTTTGACTTTACCAGAATCGAATTTTCACTCTGTAGAGGAGTGTTTCGCTGATCTGAAACTTTCTGGCACATTAAAACAGTGAGCCAGACCGAGATTCGAACTCCTAATCTTTATTTTTCGCAGGCGAGTGCTCTGGCAATTGAGCTACCGAAGTGCAACCCGTCCTCACAGCTCTACTTCCGCCAGTACCTCTCACCTTCTTCCAAACATTTTGAATATGCAAGGTGAACCAAATTTGACGCCCTCGGACGCCACAACGTGATTCCTTGCACGTTCTGTGTGCAAAATGCCCTTCACAAAATTTCGTCCCGTGCGTATTTTCGGTAGAAATGGAAGAACGGCAATTTGGAAACGATGTAATCGCATGTCCGACAAGAATCTACATTTCGTACTATGTACTGAGGTGAGAAAAGTCATGTGATACCTCCTAATACCGTGTGGGACCTCATTTTTCTCGACGCAGTGCAGCATCTCGACATGTCATGGACTCAACAAGTCGTTTTTTGGTTCCCTACAGAAATGTTGAACCAGGCTGCCTCTATAGCCATCCATAATTTCGAAAGCGTTGCTGGGCAGGATTTTGTGCACGAATTGACCTCGTGATTATGTCCCATAAATGTTACATGGGATTCATGTCGGGCAATCTGGGTGGCCAAACCATTCGCTCGAACTGTCCAGAACATTCTTCAAACCAATCACGAAAAAGTGTGGCCTGGTGACAAGGCGAATTGTCATCCACAAAAATTCCATCCAAAAATCCATAATTGGCTGCAAACCATCTCTAAGTAGCCGAACACAACCATTCCCAGTCAGTGATCGGTTTATTCCATGCAAACACACCCCGCACCATTATGGAGCCACCATCACCTTGCACAGTGTCTTGTTGACAACTTTGGTCCATGGCTTCGTGGGGTCTGCGCCACAGTCGAAGCATACCACCAGTTTTTACCAATTGAAATCGGGACTCACCTGACCAGGCAACGGTTTTCCAGTTGGCTGAGGATCAACCAATATGGTCACGAGCCTAGCAGAGGCACTGCAGGCGATGTTGTGCTGTTAGCAAAGACACTCGTGTTGGTCGTCTGCTGCCATAGACCATTAACGCCAAATTTCACCGCATTCTCCTAACAGGATACGTTCGTCTTATATTCCACATTGATTTCTACAGTTATGTTGCTTGTCTGATAGCACTGACCCCCCCCCCCCCCTCATCACTGTTACTGTTCTTCCTTACTTTTCTGAAGGGTATTCCCGTATAGGCCAACGGCCTTGGCGCAGTGGTAACACCGGTTACCGTCAGGTCACCGAAGTTATGCACTATCGGGCTTGGCTAGCACTTGGATGGGTGACTGTCCGGTCTGCTGGCAGGTGGGTTGCACTCAGCCCTTGTCCTGAGACAAATCGAGTAGCTACCTGACTGAGAAGTAACGGCTCCAATCGCGAAAACTGACACCGGTTGGGAGAGCGGTGTGTTTACCGCACGCCTCTCCGTATCCGCATCCAGGGACGCCTATAGACTGAAGATGACACGGCGGTCGGTCAATACCGTCAGCGTCTTCCGAGCCCTGTTCGGACGGAGTATAATTTAGTTTTTAGTATGTCGTCTAGTACGGCGTCCATCTTTTTCTGGATTTGCCAGGTTCATTTCGTTATGTAACACTGTAACTGGAATTTCCTGCTTATCGTCAGCAGTCCCGGCACTACCCTTCAGCAACTGAGGGAAACTACTGAAAACCTTAATGTGGGTGATCGGTACGGGATGTAAACCCTGGCCCATCGAGCGCAAGCCTAGTACCTCAACCACTGAGACGCCTCGCTCTGTGGTACAGTCGGCGTTCCTCCGACCCGTGTTACACAGTCAAAGGTCCCTGACAAATCTTTTGTAAAAGTTAGGATCACTCTGAAACATTTATAAAAGATATCATAAATTACACCAGTACAACATTTTATAAAACGATGTTATTTTGCAGTGAAACACGGGTACCAGATAGCATCAGTTGATTTCCCTTGTTCTTAATTAACGTCGTTAGTGAGAGGTACCTCCGAACACATGTTTTTATTGGCGCGCTTTTGTAATGAAGTCACGGTTATGCGCCACTAATGAAGTTTTTTGTCTGTCTCTCAGACGGCGAGAGGAATTTAACGTTATTAAGTTGATTGCTCCTCTGTTTTAAGGTAAACCGCATGTCGGATGTTGATAATTTGGTATGTGAGTGAGTTATTTGTTGATTGTGGTCATTAAACAGGCGGCGGTGAGTACTCATACATTTGGGTAGATAATTACTGTTTGCGGAAAGTAGGATCTTACCATTTCGTAGAATGAAACTTTACATATTTCAGTCCTGACTGAACAACGACTCAGAAGCCGAATTTCGCTGGTTGCGTCGCTGTGGTAAGTCTTTGCTACCTCGAGAAATGAGTACAAGATCTCGCACAGAGGGAGGACAAATTGACTGAAATCCCACGTACTGAGAAGCTAGAGTCAGACTCAAGACCGTCCGGTTTCCGCCCACTCATTTTATCTAACACGCCTAACTAGCCCAGCAACTGCCATACAAGAAATTTCTTTTAGCCACTTTTTTGGAACAGATGATTGCTGACAAATAGCTGTTAGAGTGAACCAACTTATGAAAGGAAACACGGCGTACCGTGGTCTACAATAAAAATACTAAAAATAATTTGTAGTGCGAGGGGCTTCCAGTAAGAAAAGCAACACTTCTTTTCTGAAAGAAAGTTGGTTTTACTCAGGATTGCAGATGGTTCAGATGGCACAAAGCATTATGGGACGTGACATCTGAGGTCATCAGTCCACTACACTTAGGACTACTTAAACCTAACTAACCTAAGGACATCACACACATCCATGCCCGAGGCAGGATTCGAACCTGCGACCGCAGCTCAGGATTGCAATGCACCATATTATTCCCCACTCTTTTAGCTGCAAAACCGTATTTTCCAAGTTAATATTCGTTCAGTGCGACAGCCTTAAGTCACCTTACTCGGAGAGCCTCTATGCCCGCCTGGTACCACTCTATTGGTCGACGTCGGAGCCTGGGTCATTTTTTTTCCTACCTCTTAGTTACGGCTGCAAAATACTAGCGAGAATTCTTTACAGACGAATGGAAAAACTGGTAGAAGCCGACCTCGGGGAAGATCAGTTTGGATTCCGTAGAAATGTTGGAACACATGAGGCAATACTAACCCTACAGCTTATCTTAGAAGCCAGATTAAGAAAAGGCAAAGCTTTTGACAATGTTGACTGGAATATTCTCTTACAAATTCTAAAGGTGGCAGGGGTAAAATACAGGGAGCGAAAGGCTATTTACAATTTGTACAGAAACCAGATGGCAGTTATAAGAGTCGAGGGGCATGAAAGGGAAGCAGTGGTTGGGAAGGGAGTGAGACAGAGTTGTAGCCTCTCCCCGATGTTATTCAATCTGTGTATTGAGCAAGCAGTAAAGGAAACAAAAGAAAAATTCGGAGCAGGAATTGAAATCCATGGAGAATAAATAAAAACTTTGAGGTTTGCCGATGACATTGTAATTCTGGCAGAGACAGCAAAGAACTTGGAAGAGCAGTTGAACGGAATGGACAGTGTCTTGAAAGGAGGATGTAAGATGAACATCAATAAAAGCGAAACGAGGATAATGGAATGTAGACGAGTTAACTCGGGTAATGCTGAGGGAATTAGATTAGGAAATGAGACACTAAAAGTAGTAAATGACTTTTGCTATTCGGGGAGCAAAATAACTGATGATGGTCGAAGTAGAGAGGATATAAAATGGAGACTGGCAATGGCAAGGAAATCGTTTCTGAAGAAGAGAAATTTGTTAATATCGAGTATAGATTTAAGTGTCAGGATGTCGTTTCTGAAAGTATTTGTATGGAGTGTAGCCATGTATGGAAGTGAAACATGGACGATAAATAGTTTGGCCAAGAAGAGAATAGAAGCTTTCGAAATGTGGTGCTACATAAGAAAGCTGAAGATTAGATGGGTAGATCACATAACTAATGAGGAGGTAGTGAACAGAATTGGGGAGAAGAGGAGTTTGTGGCACAACTTGACAAGAAGAAGGGATCGGTTGGTAGGACATGTTCTGAGGCATCAAGGTATCCCCAGTTTAGTATTGGAGAGCAGCGTGGAGGGTGAAAATCGTAGAGGGAGACCAAGAGATGAATACGCTAAACAGATTCAGAAGCATGTAGGTTGCAGTAGTAGGTACTGGGAGATAAGAAGCTTGCACGGGATAGAGTAGCATGGAGAGCTGCATCAAACCAGTCTCAGGACTGAAGACCACAACAACAACAACCTCTTAGTCCATCAAAAACTTTCCCGTTATCCACTTACTGCTTCCCGTGGAGTGCATCCTTCATTGTGCCAAAGAGAGCGAGGTGCGGGATCCGAGATGCGGAGTGGATGAGGAAGAACAGTCCATTGAAATTTTGTGAGCTGCTCTCAGGTGCGCAGACTTGTGTGAGACCTTGCGCTGTCACGGAGAAGCAGACGTTCGTCTGCATATTTTTGGCGACGAACACGCAGAAGTCGATTCTTGATTTTTCTGAGGGTGACACTATACACTTCAGAGTTGATCGTTGCACCATGAGGGAGGACATCAAACAGAATAATCCATTCAGAGTCCCGGAAGGCCGTCGCCATGACGTTACCGGCTGATGACGCGGCTTTGAAATTTTTCTTCGAAGAAGAGGTAGTGTAGCACCACTCCATGGATTGCCGTCTCGTTTCCGGTTCGAAGTGATGAACCCATGTTTCATCGCCTGTGATGATGTTCGACAAAAAAATCTCGCCATCAGCCTCGTAACGAACAAGCAACTATGCACAGATAGGTCTTTCTTTGCAATTTATTGTCTTCTGTTACGTGGCGAGGAAACAAGTGGGCACACCCTTTTGAGTACCCCAACTGGTGGACGAGTGTCTCAGCACTACCAACAGAGATGTTGGAAAGTTGTACAGGTCACACCAATATTCAACAAAGGTAATAGGAGTAACCCACTAAGTTACAGGCCCATACCGTTAACGTCGATATGCAGCTCGATTGTGGAACAAATATTGTGTTCAAACATTATGAATTACCTCGAAGAAAACTGTCTATTGATACACAGTCAACATGGGTTTAGAAAACATCGTCCTGTGAAACACAACTAGCCCTTTATTCGCGTGAAGTGTTGAGTGCCATTGACAAGGGATTTCAGATCGATTCCGTATTTCTGGATTTCCGGAAGGCTTTTGACACTGTACCACACAAGCGGCTCGTAGTGAAATTGCGTGCTTATGGAATATCATCTTAGTTATGTGACTGGATTTTCGATTTCCTGTCAGAGAGGTCACAGTTCGTAGTAATTGTCGGAAAGTCATCGAGTAAAACAGAAGTGATTTCAGGCGTTCCCCAAGGTAGTGTTATAGGCCCTTTGCTGTTCCTTATCTATATAAACGATTTGGGAGACAATCTGAGCAGCCGTCTTCGGCTGTTTGCAGATGACGCTGTCGTTTATCGACTAGTAGTAAAGTCATCAGAAGATCAGAAAATTGCAAAACAATTTTGAAAAGATATCTGAATGGTGCGAAAATTGGCAGTTGACCCTGAGTAAGGAAAAGTGTGAGGTCATCCATATGAGTGCTAAAAGGAACTTCTTAAACTTTGGTTACACGATAAATCAGTCTAAAGCCGTAAATTCAACTAAATACCTAGGTATTACAATTACGAACAACTTAAATTTGAAGGAACACATAGAAAATGTTGTGGGGAAGGCTAACCAAAGACTGCGTTTTATTGGCAGGACATTTAGAAAATGTAACCGACCTCCTAAGGAGGCTGCCTACGCTACGCTTGTCCATCCTCTTTTAGAATACTGCTGCGCGGTGTGGGATCATTACCAGATAGGACTGACGGAGTGTCACAGAAATGATACAGGATTTGGGCTGGACATCATTAAAAGAAAGGCGTTTTTAGTTGCGACGGACTCTTCTCACGAATTTCCAATCACCAACTTTCTCCTCCGAGTGCGGAAATATTTTTTTGACACCGACATACGTAGGAGAAACGACCACCACGATAAAATAGGGGAAATCAGAGCTCGTACGGAAAAATATAAGTGTTCGTTCTTTCCGCGTGTCATACGAGATTGGAATAATAGAGAATTGTGAAGGTGGTTCGATGAACCCTCTGCCAGGCACTTAAATGTGATTTGTAGAGTATCCGTGTAGATGTAAATGTAGATGTAGATGTCCAGTTGTGCAGCGCGGTGTTTCATTGTGAATCGCCCATCACCTCGAGTGGGAGTCTCCGCACGTCCCAACACTGCAGGAATCACAGCTGTGTGGGGCGGGCAGGCACGTAGAAGGATCAGACTGGTGTGCGCGACCTTGTTACGATGATGACGGCCGCCTCGACCAACGACTAAGGGTGCCTTTGTTCACAGCCAGGTCTCCGTGGAAATTCTGCAAGTGCCTATGAATATATGTGATGCTCCGGTTTCCGTCAAAAGGCACTCAGTGACATCTCTCTGGTTGGAACGCTTCACCGTTACAGACGCCTTTCTGAAGCACACCACCTATCGTAACTCAATGAAACCATAGGAGCTGGAGCGGGAATACTCCACGACGTCCCACAACAAATTCCAAATTTTTTTCAAATCATATTTATCGAAAAAAAGGTGTTGCATTACTCACTGAAGGGCACTCGTGTTCATTATTCGCATTATGTACTATAGCAGGAAAACCTTGTAAAGAAAATCGCCTCGACTACTAAAATAAATTTTATTAATCTTTAAAAACACAAGTAGCCTGTTTAAGTTCGGCGGATCATTTTCAAATGACTTCGCCACAATTATTGTATCAGGGGAAACGTGAATCAACACAACTCGAGTTTACCGTCTATCGAACCACGTTCATATCCCGATTCAGGACTTTCTTGGAGATATCATTCAAACATCGCCCTTAATGGAACACAAGCGACAGATGTAAATTCAGAAGCAGGACAAGGAAGTGTGATAAAACTGTCATTGTTTTACAACTGGTTTATAAATGCTCTAGTGATTAACTTTAGAAGCACCATCAGGCTGTTCACAGATGGTGTTATTTTGTATAAAAAGGTCGCAACGGAAAAAGACTGTAGTGAAATTCAGAATGAGTTGCAGAACATCGATGATAGCTGCAAGGACTGGAAGCTGAATCTGAACGCGGATAAACGAAACGTACTTGGTGTGAATAGGAGAAGAGATGCATTACTGTTCGATTACATTGTTGAAGACAAATCCCTGGAAACAGTAAGTACCGTAAAACTCTAGGAATAACTTGAGGTGGCATGAACATTTAAAACAAATAGCATGAAAAGCAATTGCCAGGCATTAATTGTTAGAATCTTACGAATGTGTAATTCGCCCACAAGAAAAGCGGCCTACATAACACTTGTTCGGCCGACTTTTCAGTATTGCTCATTAGTCTGCGACCCTTAGATGACACACAGAAATTCCAACGGGGAGTCACGCGTTTCGTCACAGGATCGTTTAGTATGTCACGGAGCGTTAACACAGTTGCTAAACAAGCTCCAATGGCTAACGCTTAAGTTTATTAATGAAATTTTTTAGAGCACTTTCCCGGAAGAGTCGGACAACATAGTGCTACCTCCCATCTAGGTATCGAAAAATGATCGTAACAAAAACTCCGAGATATTAGAGCTAATACGAAGGTGTACTCACATTCTTCCGACCCGCCATTCGCGAATGGAACGGAATAGGACTAGAACTACGCCCCATCATAAGGCGGCTTGCCGAGTACAGATGTTCGTAAACATGTGTCTCGGTTACTCCTGAATCAGGCTACTGATTCAAAGGTTCGTTTCCCAGTTACCTCTAACGTAAACCTTACTTGTAAACTGCCCCTAAAACATAAATTTCACCGCAGTGGAAATTTCCCCAATACCAAAAAAGTGCCCATACTCATATGACGTTTAAAATTTCCTCACGTACTGCTATGAAGTACAGACGGAGAATTAATTGATATACATTGTCCCGTAGTGATTTCGTGCGAACTATGCAAAAGGTAGCAAGTCGATCAGAAAAATGTCCTGGAGTTAAATCGGTGAATAAATAAGAACGTTTTGCGTTAATTAACATCAAGCCTCACAATTTATCTCATTAGACTCCTTTTCTGTTGAAGTTGTTCTCGTTCCTACGGCTTCTCTTTATTCTGGTTCCGTCCGTTAAATAAGACTCTCCGAAAGAAAACTTTTACCCAGGTATAATCATTATTGCGCTAGAATTTAATTTGTTCGGGACAGAACGTGGAAAAGGAACTAAATAACTTGGAAGTTCTCTTGCAAGGGAAGTGCGTGACGTCGAAGAGGCAGAACCGCACGAAATTGTGCTTAGAATGTAAACCGCTCCTTTCAAAAATAGCAGTATGTGTCACTCTCTTGACAAAACTGCGCGTCTGACCACAAGAGCCTTTGAATGCTCTCCTATTCAAGGTCTAAAGAGGAACTACGGTAACGCAAAGGGAAAATGGTCCAAAAACACACGTATTTCAGTGACATGACCTGTTGCTATATTTCCCTTTGCTTAAAATAATTACGCTGCCTGAACAACAAACGTTTTCTACTGACCAAATGGTGTTGTACAGCTATTCAGTCTTCAAAGCGCAGGTGAGCAATTGCAGTAAAGTAGTCAAAGCAAAGTGGAACACAACGGTACGCACATCATGACCCAAGCTACATTTCCATATTCACCGTAACTTCTACATTCAAACAGCCCCCAGCATCAGACGCCACGGTTGAGACATTTTCAAATGTTGATATTAGTATGTCAGTGTCATACTCTCCCTTTGCCAAGCATGTTGTGACAGTTTCTTGGTCAGAAGTGCTTAGTGTTCATTTCTACGAGGCGCGCTCAAAAAGCAATGCAAAACATTTTTTCTCGGACAGTTTCGATTGAAAAAGTGCGGAATTTGTTGAGAGACATCGATAAATATTCCCGCTTCAGCCCCTATAGTTTCATGAAGTTCCAATGGGTGGCGGAGCTGTAGCCTTCAAAATGGCGTCTGTCCAAGCAGAGAGCTATCATTGAGTTTCTTTTGGCGGAAAACCAGAGCGTCGCATACATTCATAGGCGCTTGCGGAATGTCTATAGGCATTTGCAGAATGTCTACGGAGACCTGGTAGTGAACAAAAGCACAGAGAGTCGTTGGGGGAGGCGTCTATCATCATTGCAACAAGGTCGCGCAAATCTATGCGATCTCCCGATCGCCGACTTGGCGCACACAACTGTGATTCGTGCAGTGCCTGAATGCGTGGACACACTCATTCAAAGTGATCGGCGGATAACAATTAAACAAGTTGCTGCTCAACTGGGCGTCTGTGTTGGTAGTGCTGACACTCGTCCTCGAGTTGGGGTATTCGAAGGTTTGTGCCTGCTGGGTTCCACGCCGGCTAACACATGTCGATAAAGAGTAACGAAGGACCAGCTACCACGAATGGGAAACAATGGTTTGAGTGAACAGTACGTACTTTTTGGCTTCAAACCCGAATATCCTAAAATGGGAGGGAGGGGAGAAAGGTCACATTTGAAAATACAAATTTGACAACGTCCACGCAGCGCAGGGGATGTGGGGGGGGGGGGGGGGAGGGGGGGGGTTAGAAGGTGGCCAGTTGTAATACAGACAGTTGTAACTGAAGTTAACTTTTTACCTAGAACACTTTTTACGTACAATATGACGTTTTCAAGACATTCAGTTGTCTCAAGTTAAAACAAACACCCTGTAGCCTATGTACAGATACTGGATCATTAGTACCTTAATACACTACTGGCCATTAAAATTGCTAGACCCAGAAGAAATGCAGATGATAAACGGTTATTTATCCGACAATTATATTATACTAGAACTTACATGTGATTACATTTTCACGCAATTTGGGTGCGTAGATCCTGAGAAATCAGAACCCAGAACAACCACCTCTGGCCGTAATAACGGCCTTGATACGCCTGGGCATTGAGTCAGAGCTTGAATGGCGTGTACAGGTACAGCTACCCATGCAGCATCAACACGATACCACAGTTCATCAATAGTAGTGACTGGCGTACTGTGACGAGCCAGTTGCTCGGCCACCATTGACAAGACGTTTTCAGTTGGTGAGAGATCTGGAGAATGTGCTGGCCAGGACAGCAGTCGAACATTTTCTGTATCCAGAAAGGCCCGTGCAGGACCTGCAACATGCGGTCGTGCATTATCCTGCTGAAATGTAGGGTTTCGCAGAGATCGAATGAAGGGTAGAACCACGGGTCGTAACACATCTGAAATGTAACGTCCACTGTTAAAAGTGCCGTCAATGCGAACAAGAGGTGACCGAGACGTGTGACCAATGGCACCCCATACCATCACGCCGGGTGATACGCCAGTATGGCGATGACGAATACACGCTTCCAATGTGCGTTCACCGCGATGTCGCTAAACACGGATGCGACCATCATGATGCTGTAAACAGAACCTGGATTTATCCGAAAAAATTACGTTTTGCCATTCGGTCAGCCAGGTTCGTCGTTGAGTACACCATCACAGGCGCTCCTGTCTGTGATGCAGTGTCAAGGGTAACCGCAGCCATGGTCTCCGAGCTGATAGTCCATGCTGCTGCAAACGTCGTCGAACTGTTCGTCCAGATGGTTGTTGTCTTGCAAACGTCCCCATCTGTTGACTCAGGGGTCAAGACGTGGCTGCACGATCTGTTACAGCCATGCGGATAAAATGTTGTCGTCTCAACTGCTACTGATACGAGGCCACTGGGATCCATCACGGCGTTTTGTATTGCCCTCCTGAACCTACCGATTCCATATACTGCTAACAGTCATTGGATCTCGACCAACGAGAGCAGCAGTGTCGTCATACGATAAACCGCAATCGCGATAGGCTACCATCCGACCTTTTATCAAATTCGGAAACGTGATGGTACGCATTCCTCCTTCTTACACGAGGCATCACAACAACGTTTCACCAGGCAACGCCTGTCAGCTGCTGCTTGTGTATGAGAAATCGGTTGGAAACTTTCCTCATGTGAGCACGTTGTAGGTGTCGCCACCGGCGCCAACCTTGTGTGAATGCTCTGAAAAGCTAATCATTTGCACATAACAGCATCTTCTTCCTGTCGGTTAAATTTCGCGTCTGTAGCACGTCGTCTTCGTGGTGTAGTAGTTTTAATGGCCAACTTGGGTGTGTAAGCCGTTTTTCTCTGCATCTTTCCGCTAACGCATCATTTAATTTATTACCTGATGTTTTCTGTACGTTCGTAACTGCACCGGGAAGTGGACTAAACCTGTCAGAATAGACTATCCATGCTGGGCGTACTTGGAGGTACTAACCAACCTAAAAACATGCTACTCGTAATAGCTGTAATTGTTAATCTAAAAATAAAACAAATATCTGCACGGATACCGTAACACCCCATGTATGTAATGTAACAGAAACTGCCAACGATGCCCACATCAACGTATCAATATCTACTCCATCTGTAGCATATCAAGGTAAACATACCTGTATCCTCACAATACTAAAAGATAAATATATTATTTTCCCCCTCCCCCTTTTGTTTACAACTAGAAAGCTCACGTTATCTGAAAATCTAAACCTTACTCCAGTTTTTCTCGTTGCATTTTGTAGGTGCTCAGGGGAAATAACTCATCGCAAGCCGTTGTCATTTCGTATCCTTGACCGCTCTCTGGGTGCTCCTCGGGTCCGGTACTAATTTGGGATCTCCGCGTTGGAGGTCAAGTGGCTGACGGCGAAAATGAGCCGCCTCGCTGGTGTCCTGACGTCACATGTGAACTTGCAGCCCAGCACCAACAACCTGCCAGCCTGTGTTGACTAGCAGAGTAACGGAACGTTTTATGACATTAAATGTATTCCGGCTGCGACCTAAATCGTCTCCCTCCTTTTCTCTTATCGAGCGAGATGGTGTAGTGATTAGCACACTGGATTCGCATTCAGGAGGACGACGGTTCAAATCCGTGTCCGGCCACCCAGATTTAGGTCTCCTCTGATTTCCCTAAACAAATCCAGGCAAATGCCGGGATGGTTCCTTTGAAAGGACACTGCGTGTTTCCTTCCCCGTCCTTTAAACGATTCGACTATGTGTTCCATCTTTAACGACCTCGTTTCATTCTTCTTTTCGAGTGTTCTGTACCACAATCGGTAAAAACGGAACCCTTACAGCCTCACTTTCTTGTCCGTCTGTCTATGTGTATCTCTGCCCGACTGTTAAAATCCATTTTTCTAAGGAACAGACTGACGAATCAAGTTGAAATTAAGGTCTACGGTTCCTGGTCTGTGTAAAAAATTAAAACTTATAAGTCAACGCAATCGAAAGATACGGCCATTTCTGTCACATATTTTGATACTCGCAAACTTGCTCACCGAAAAGTTTTCGATGGCGCTGAGACACAGTAATACAGTGTTTTTCGAAAGAATACACCGTCATTTGACAGTATGGTACTGCATTTTTCTTCTTTCCAAGCTTGATTTTGGCTTTCACCCCGTTATCGAGTACAATGTTCTTAGATCATTAACATCATTTTCCTCCGCACTGTGCAGGATGACAAATGTGTTGAACCAACCTTTGGATTGTGGACAGCTCAAGCTGTTCCGCCTGTCCAATATCTTGCATATCAAGTATTATGATACGCTCTCCCAAAATTAATAATAATTCTAAGGAAATACCATCTACTCATAGTGTCTTGTTTCGATTTAGACTTTCAATGTTCTGTCGAATTCTTCTTCATCTACCTTCTCTTCGCTTTTAACCATATTGTCTTTAATTTTCTTTCCTTTGTATTATCCTTCTACATATTCCTTCCACCGCCCCCTTGTTTTTCTAGTACATCTACATCTATATGAATACCCTGCACATCACACTTAAGTGCCTGGCAGAAGGTTCTACGAACCACCTTCTCAAGAATTCTCATTATTCCACTCTCGAACGCGCGCGGAAAAAACGAACACCTATATCTTTCCGCGCGGGCTCTGATTTCCCTTATCTTATTACGAGGCTCCTTTCCCCCTATGTAGGTCGGTGTCAACAAAATATTTTCACACTCGGTGCAGAAAGGTGGAGATTGAAATTTCGTGAGGAGATTCCGCCACGACGAAAACGTCTTTGTTTCAGTTATGCTGCATCATGTCGGTGACACTCTCTCCCCTGTTTCTTGATAATACAAAACGTGCTGATGTTTTTGGACATTTCTCGATGTACTCCGTTAACGGTATCTGGTAAAGGATCCCACACCGCTCAACAGTACTCCAAAAGAGGACGGAAAGCGCAATGTAGGCTCTCTTTAGTAGATCAGTTGCATTTTCTAAGCGCTCTGCCAATAAATAGCAGTCTTTAGTTTGCCTTCCCCACAACGTTTTCTGTGTATTCTTTCCAATTCAAATTGTTCTTAATTGTAATTCTTAGGTATTTGGTTGAATTTACGGCCTTTGGATTTGATTGACTTATCGTATAACCAAAGTTTAACGGATTCCTTTCAGCACTCACACTTTTCGTTATTTATGGTTGACTGCCAATGTTCGCACCATACAGATATATTTTCTAAGTCGTTTTGAATTTGTTTTGATCTTCTGATGGCTTTACTAGACGACAAACGAGGCATCATCTGCAAAAAACGTAAGATGGCTGCTCAGATTCTCTCCTAAATCGTTTACGGTAGATAAGGAACAGCAGAGGGGCTACAACACCACCTTGGGGAACGCCAAAAAATCATTTCTGTTTTACTCGATGACTTTCCGACAGTTACTATGAACTGTGACCTCTGTGACAGCAAATCACTAATCCAGACACATAACCGCGACGATATTCCATTAGCACGCAATTTGACTACAAGTCGCCTGTGAGGTACAGTATCGAAAGCTTTCTGACTTCCCGTCTGAATCCTCAGTACTCATACAGTCGCTTCTCGTTTCCCCAAGCGTATATTTAATTTTCTTATAAATGGAATCGATCTTTCCCATGGCCAAGAGTGATTCTACAACTCTGTATTTCTCCTCTAATCATTCCCGCTTTGCCACTTCGCTCTTACTATATATTTCATTTTTAGACATTGTATTTCCTTTTGCCTGCATCATTTGCTACGTTTTCGTACTCCCTACTAACATTACGTAGATTTATTCATGTCTGCCGGATACTTTAAACGGGCCGCTGACGTCCGCTGCCATTCTGTTCTCGTTCTTCCTTAATATTCACTGTTACTGGATTCCACGGCTTGTTATTAATTACAGGCTTGCCGGCTCATGGTTGTGCTTTTTGCTATGTCTGTGGTCTAGATCTTCGGGATTCGGGTTAGATGTTGTTGTGGCCTGTTCGAAGACTGGTTTTATGCAGCCCTCCGTACTGTTCTATCCTGTGGAATCTTCTTCATCTCTGAGTAAATACAGCAACCTACATCCTTTTGAATCTGCTTTCTCTATTCACTTCTCGGTCTCTCTCGACGATTTTTACCTCCTCCTGCCCCCTGCCCCCCGCCCCCTTCCCACAAACACACTTCCCTCCAATACTAAATTGGTGATTCTTTGATGTCTCAGAATCTGTCTTACCAGTCGATCTCTCCTTCTAGTCAGCTTGCGGCACAAATCTCTTTTCTTCCTTGTTCTGTTCCGTACTTCCTCTTTAGTTAAGTGACATAGCCAACTACTCTTCAACATTCTGGCAGCATTACTTTCCAAAAGCTTCTATTCTCTCCTTGTCTAACCTGTTTTAGATCCACGTTTCACTTCCATACATGGGTGCACTCCATAGGAATACTTTCAGAAAAGACTCCGTGACACCTATGTCTACTTGATGTCGACAGTTTTCTCTTTTGCCAGTCTTCATTTTACATATTCTCTCTACTTCGGCCGTTATCAGTTATTTTGCCGTCCAACTAACAAAACTCATATAGTATTTTAGGAGTCTCGTTCCTAATCTAATTTCCTCAGAATCACCTGATTTAATTCGGCTACTTCCCATTATCCTTGTTTTGCTTTTGTTGATATCCATCTTATAACCTCTTTTCAAGACACTGTCCATTCCGCTCAACTGCTCTTCCAAGTCCTTTGTTGTCTCTGACAGAATTACTGTGACATCGATAACCTCAAAGTTTTTATTCTTCTCCCTAAAGTTTGATTCCCACTCCATATTTTTCTTTGGTTTCTTTTATGCTTGCTCCATGTACAGGTTGAATAACATCGGAGATAGCCTACAATCTTGTCTCACTCCCTTATCGATCACTGTTTCCCTTTCATACTTCGATTCTTATAACTCGTGTCTTGTTTCTGTATAATTTACAAATAGCCTTTCGCTCCCTGTATTTCACCCCTGCTACATCCACGATTTCTCTAAGTCTACAAAAGCTATACATGTAGGTTTGCCTTTCCTTAACCTATTTTCCTATCTTCTAAAAATGCCTCACGCGTTCTTACATTTCTTCAGAATCAGAACTGATCTTCATCGAGTTTGGCTTTTACCAATTTTTGCATTCTTCTGTAAAGAATTCGTCTTAGTATTTTGCAATCATGACTTTTAAACTGATAGTTTGGCAATATTCACACCTGTCAGCACCTGCTTTCTTTGGAGTTGGAATTATTATGTTCTTGAAGTCTGAGGGTATTTCGCCTATCTCATCCATGATACAATTTCGAAACTTCTATATTTCACTCTGATTACGTCTTTTGATTGAAGTCAGATTTCTTAATTATACATCTGTATTCTGTAAATGCTTCAACTGAAAAATAATAAGCAGTATTTTAGCACTGACACAGTAAGTAACTCTCTGTGGCTTGATGACTCAGTTGCGTGCAGGGAGTTCGTATCATTAGAAATTTCTTGCAAAGCGCAGCACGATATGCAGATGATAAACGCGCCGTGCAGAATTTAGCAGCCCACTCAAGCTATTGCTGATCAATTTCTAGTACGTCACAGATATCTCTGAGTATGTACTCAGATTAACTGGAGCCATTGTCACTGAAATACATCCGTAGGAAAAATGTGGCCCACTCAGATGTAGGAAATTACTCACAGATCTATTTATTGTTTGGCATTCTTACCAAACTATCAACAGAATTGGCAGAGAAGAATTAATAAAGAGTAACATGTACGAAATTTTTGACGCTTTCGTGGACACATGATATAGTGCCTGGTAGCTTTTGTCACCGGTTCCTCTGCCCACGTTTGTTTGAAGATTTTTCTGACGTATCGCCAGAGCGAGAAGAAAACCTCAAGCTAAACGAATCATGGGTTCCCGCGCTACAGCTAACGACCGTTACAGATTACGAGGGAAGAACCACAGCAGTACTGACCAGTGAAAGGTCCCGAGTCTTCGCCGTGACTGGTATATATAGTCTTCCACCTTGGTATCGATTCCAATTCGCCACCAGCAGTGGAGGGGCAATGACAGTCACTCGTGCAGACGAAATGTCAGAAAAATCATGAAACTTAGGTCGACGACCCCGAGATAGAGGCCAACAGGCAGTATGTGTAGAAAATCATTATTCGCCACTGGCTTCTGCAGTCAGCCAGAGAGTGTCACACAAACGCTCAGTGAACATTCATCGTTGACGTTCTAAGAGGGACGTCGCGCATACGGAAACAATCGAAAAACTGATGTCCCAAACCCAGTACGGAAACGTTCTGCTCCCTTGCACGTACAAATCGCGTAATAGCATGGGGGTGAAAATAAGAGCCTCTCTGCCTTAGATACAAGCGTGCTAACGATTCTTCTTCTCACTGCCTATGAAAGAAAAAGGAGGGGAAGAAATGGTATCGGCAGGTACACGGAAGTGGATAGGTTGAAGTTAGATATAGTGACAATTAGTGAAGTTAGCTGGTAGGAGGTGTGTGTGTGTATGTGTGAATTCGCAAGCGACCAAACTGCTGACGTCATCGGTCCCTAGACTTACACACTACTTTAACTTAAACTAACTTATGCTAAGGACAACACACACACACATATGCTCGAAGAAGGACGCGAACCTCCGGCGGGAGGGGCCGCGCAATCCGTGATATGGCGCCTCAAACCGCGCGGTCACTACGCGCGGTCTGGTTGGAGGAAAAGAACTTCTGGTCAGGTGAATGCGGGGTTATAAATACAAAATCAAGTAGAGTAATAGAGCAGTAACTTTAGTAAATAAGAAAATAGGAATGCGGGTAAACTGCTAAGAACAGCATGTTGTTGTTGTGGTCTTCAGTCCTGAGACTGGTTTGATGCAGATCTCCACGCAACCCTATCCTGTGCAAGGTTCTTCATCCCCCAGTACTTACTGCAACCTACATCCTTCTGAAACTGCTTAGTGTATTCATCTCTTGGTCTCCCTCTACGATTTTTACCCTCCACGCTGCCCTCCAATACTAAATTTGTGATCCCTTGATGCCTCAGAACATGTCCTACCAACCGGTCCCTTCTTCTTGTCAAGTTGTGTCACAAACTCCTATTCTCCCCAATTCTATTCAATACCTCCTCATTAGTTATGTGATCTACCCATCTAATCTGCAGCATTCCTCTGTAGCACCACAGCATAGTGATCGCATTATCGTAGCCAAGGTAAAAACTAAGCACATACTCACCACAGTAGTACAAGTTTAAATGCCAACTAGCTCCGCAGATGAAGGAGATATTGAAGAAATGTATGATGAGAAAAAAGAAATTATTCAGATAGTTAAGGAAGACGAAAATGTAATTGTGATGGGGGACCGGAATGCGACAATAGGAAAAGTAAGGGAAGGTAAATTACTATGTGCATACAGACTGGGTGAGACGAATGAAAGAGAAAGCTGCTTGTTACAATTTTGCGCAGAGCATAATTCAATCATCGCTAGCACTTAGTTTAAGAATCATGAAAGAAGGTTGTATACATGGAACAAACCTGGAGACACAGAAGGTTTCAGATTGATTATACGAATATAATGGTATGGCAGAAATGTCAGAACCAGATTTTAAATTGTAAGCGATTTACACGGGCAGATGTGGACACTTACCACAATCTATTGGTTCTGAACTATAGATTAAAACTAAAAAAATTGCAAAAAGATAGGAAATTAAGGCGATGGGACTTGGGTAAGTTGAAAGAACGAGAAGCTGTTGAGAGTTTCAGTGGATGCATTAGGCAACGGATGACTAGAACAGGGGAAAGGGATATAGTAGAAGATGAGTGGGTAGCTTTCAGGGATGAAATAGTGAAGGCAGCAGAGGATCAAAAAGATAACATGGCCCACTAGAAATCCTTGAATAATACAGGAGATATTGAATTTAATTGACGGAAGCAAAAAATGCAAAAACGGGGTAAATGAAGCAGGCGAAAGGGAATACAAACATCTAAAAATGAGACTGACAGTAAGTGCAAAATGGCTAAGCAGGAATGGCTAGAGGACAAACGTAGGAATTTGGAAACATATATCACAGGGAGAAAGACAGATATTACCTACTGCAGAGGGTTTGGAGAAAAAGAAGCAGCTATACGAGCATGAAGAGATCAGACGGAAAACCAGTCCTAAGCAAAGAAGGAAATGATGAATGGCAACAAGAGTATGAGAGGGTCTGTGCAAGGAAGATTTTAGCAATAATTATAGAAATGGAGGAGGACGTAGATGAAGTTGAGGTGGGAGGTATCATACTACAAGAAGAAAATGATAGAGCAATGAAAGACCTAAATGTCAATGAGCTAGTTTTAAACATACAGAAGAAAATAACGACTTACCTGTCTTTTCTAGTAGTAGTAGCTGAGGTTTCCACAGCCAGGAAAAAATGGAAATACTGCTACAGTTTACCACTACGGTCAATATAAATGTATGCTCAGTTTGCGTTAAGTTGTAACAACTGTTGAATTTGCCTGATCGTACCTGGGTTTAGTGACGAGAACTGTGAAAAGACAGTCGTTTCGTGTTGTATGTCATTGTGGCTACGCTTCGATGTACCAGTTATTTGTACAGATTTCGTGTACTGGTACTGCTGGTTGAACCCAGGAGAAGCCTGTGCCCCAGCTTATCTGTCCCGTGTGACAGAGCTGTCTGCCTTAGCAGTCGTGCACAGGCCCCAGAGCTGACAGCTGCGACACCAGACTCTTTTTGTGTTCCCCGTCGCGTTTCTCGGCTGCTTGCGAAACATATGCTTTAGCGTAGTGACAAAAACCAACCTGAAAGACGAGCGCACAGGGAAAAACAGGAGGCGCCCGTTAGTCGATCCCAGGCGCGCAGCATAGCCCCATTCATTTGTGGCATTTTCGTGAATAACCGATATTGTGCAGAACTTCTATGCCTTCAGTGAAACAACGTGGACAGTATACAGGATGGGTCAGGAGGAAAGTTACAAGCTCAGGTGGGTGATCCTGGATAAAAACTTCAAATGAACTTATGCCCTTTTCCTGACTATGTATCTGACGTCAGGAAAATGGCATCAGGCCCCTTTTGCTGAATATATATCTGACGTTGAGTATCAAAATCTCAGATGGAAACCCAGTTCTAAACAAAGAAGGGAAAGCAGAAAGGTGGAAGGACTATATAGAGGGTCTATACAAGGGCGATGTTCTTGAGGATAATGTTATGGAAATGGAAGGGAATGCAGATGAAGATGAAATAGGAGATATGATACTGCGTGAAGAGTTTGACAGAGCACTGAAAGACCTAAGTCAAAACAAGGCCCCGGGAGTAGACAACAATCCATTAGAACAACTGAAAGCCTTGGGAGAGCCAGGCCTAACAAAAGTCTACCATCTAGTGAGTAAGATGTATGAGACAGGCGAAATACCCTCAGACTTCAAGAAGAATATGACAATTCCAATCCCAAAGAAAGCAGGCGTTGACAGAAGTAAAAATTACCGAACTATCCGTTTAATAAGTGACGGTTGCAAAATACTAACGCGAATTCATTACAGACGAATGGAAAACTGGTAGAAGCCGACCTCGGGGAAGATCAGTTTGGATTCCGTAGAAATGTTGGAACATGTGAGGCAATACTGACCCTACGACATATCTTAGAAGATAGGTTATGGAAAGGCAAACCTACGTTTCTAGCTTTTGTAGACTTAGGGAAAGCTTTTGGCAATGTTGACTGGAATACTCGCTTTCAAATTTTGAAGGAGGCAGGGGTAAAATACAGGGAGCAATAGGTTATTTACAATTTGTACAGAAACAAGAAGTCAGTTATAAGAGTCGAGGGGCATGAAAGGGAAGCAGTGGTTGGGAAGGGAATGAGACAAGGTTGTAGCCTATCACCGATGTTAAGGAAACAAAAGAAAAAAGAAAAATTCGGAGTAGGAATTAAAATCCATCGAGAGGAAATTAAAACTTTGAGGTTCACCGATGACACTGTAATTCTGTCAGAGACAGCAAAGGACCTGGAAGAGCAGTTGAACGGAATGGACAGTGTCTTGAAAGGACGATATAAGATGAACATCAACAAAAGCAAAACGAGGATAATGGAATGTAGTCGATTTAAATCAGGTGATGGTGAGGGAATTAGATAACGAAATGAGACAAAGTAGTACATGAGTTTTGCTATTTTGGGAGCAAAATAACTGATGATGATCGAAATACAAAGGATATAAAATGCAGACTGGCAATGGCAAGGAAAGCGTTTCTAAAGAAGAGAAATTTGTTAACATCGAGTATAGATTTAAGTGTTAGGAAGTCGTTTCTGAAAGTATTTGTATGGAGTGTAGCCATGTGTGGAAGTGAAACGTGGACGATAAGCAGTTTAGATAAGAAGAGAATAGAAGCTTTCGAAATGTGGTGTTACGGAAGAATGCTGAAGATTAGATGGGTAGATCACAACTACTGAGGAGGTATTGAATAGAATTGGAGAGAAGAGAAATTTGTGGCACACTAGAAGAAGGGATCGGTTGGTAGGGCATATTTTGACGCATCAAGGGATCACCAATTTGGTATTGGAGGGCAGCGTGGAGCGTAAATATCGTAGAGGGAGACCAAGAGATGAATACACTAAATAGTTTCAGAAGGACGTAGGTAGCAGTAGATGCTGGGAGACGATGAAGCTTGCACAGGATAGAGTAGCATGGAGAGCTGCATCAAACCAGTCTCTGGACTGAAGACCATAACAACAACATATCTGACGTACATCTGTTTGAAAATCAGGTACGTCAGTCTCTTATTCTTCACCACCAGTGACATGCGAACACAACCAATGTGGCATTAGGAGACGTAGTGTTTCTACTGGCCATTTTAAAGGGCACTTCACCTTGCTCACGTCTCAGCACTAGAATCGTTACACCAGTGTACTGTGATGTTATTACGTGTACGGCCGGCCAAGGTGGCCGAGCGGTTCTAGCCGCTACAGTCCGGAACCGCGCGACCGCTACGGTCGCAGGTTCGAATCCTGCCTCGGGGATGGATGTGTGTGATGTCCTTAGGTTAGTTAGGTTTAAGTAGTTCTATTCCGGCATTTGCCTGGAGCGATTTAGGGAAATCACGGAAAACCTATATCAGGATGGCCGGACGCGGGATTGAACCGTCGTCCTCCCGAATGCGAGTCCAGTGTCTAACCACTGCGCCACCTCGCTCGGTTTTTGTTACGTGTACAGGTGTGGAGTATTGTGAGATGAACTTTGCCTACGGGCTTTGCAACGGTAATTCCAAAGCTGCGGTTCGCGAATACAATTTCCTAATCGATGAGTTCCGGATAGCGGTATATTCAGCAGGATGTTTGACAGATTGCATGAGTTTCCCAGCGTACGTGTTGTATCTGTATGTCCCGTAGAGCAAATACTGAAGCTGAGAACATGCTTGAAATGGTAGAACACCACTCCAACTACTAGCTCTAGAAGAACTGCTGCACAGCTTGATATTCCACAAGGGCGAGTGTGGCGGGCAGTACACGAGCAGGGTCTGCAACTGTGTCATCACCAGGGTGTACATCTGCATATAGGAGATGTTGCCAAACGAAGGGACTTCTGTCAATGGGTCATGAACGCTGCATTCGACTATTCTGTTCAATGAAAAGTCGAAGTTAACACGCAACGTCATCAATAACACGTGCAGCCCTCACTTTTGGACTGATTAAAATCTGCACTCTTCTGTAGAAACAGAATTTCAACGACGTTTCTCAGTGTACGTGCGGTGTGGTATCATTGATGATCATCTCATGAGTCTAATTGTTTTAGACGACTTTCTTACTGGAGCACGGTATCTGGATTTCTCAAAACATGTCATCAGAATATTTGGAGGCTATTTCTTTGGTAACTTGTCGTTTGCACTTTCAGGACGACGGAGCTCCTGCACATTTGTACGGCCAGTGACGCAGAACCTCACTGACACGTATGCTGGTCGTTGGATCGTCGGTCACCGTGGACTCATTTCTCGACCACCGTGATAGCCCCATCTTACTCCAGTAGATTAATGTTTGTGGGGTTGACTTAAGGTCGAAGTCTACAAGCGCAGAGTGGACGCAAAGGAGGAACTCCTCCCTCATATTTTTGTTGCGTGTGCTCAAGTAAAGGACCATATCAAGGAGCTCAGATCAGCAACAAAGCAGCTGTCTACAAGGGCTGCAAAATCCATTGTAGTTGACGGTGGACTTTTCGAAGACCGTTTGTAAGGAAATGTACACAATAAAACAAAACATGAGATCACAACGTTTCATTTACTACCATCTGTATTTGTCCTGTTCTCCATTGTTTTCATTAATTTCCCGGGAAGCTGTTGCGAACTGGACATCTGTTTGTGCGATGTTTCTTGTCCAGAATCACTAATACTATTATCCCTCAAATCATGTACCTTTCCTCCTGACTCGCCCTATAAACGGAACGTCTGCAGGCTGTAATGATTCTTTATTTACGTGACCATTACGGGACTCCAACCCCGTTCTCCATACCAGTAATATCGTACTACTTTTCTGCGAAGTAACAGACATATTTTTGTGACAATATTCACATTTGGTTTTATTAATGTATAGGTACACCGATGTATCGATATATTACAGTGATATGGTTCTTGTGTGTATTCATTTCGGTGAGACTGTCATAATCTTTTACTTACTTGTAACCGTTTTGGCGCGAATGCGCACAGAGCAGTCTTTGTTTCACTTTGCAGAAGTTAAGTTGTTATTTCGCTTTGTAAAAGAACAGTCAAGTCTTGGGTTTGGTTAAAGTGGAAATTAAATATATGAATATTGATACAAAACTGTTTTCTTAATGATGTAACAGTTAAAAAGAAGTATATGTGAATTTACAAGAAGTTTAATGAAAACGTGGATCGTGAACACCAAGTCAAAAATTATGTCTACCATACCATTGTTCTGATCTGGGATTGTTTGATCATTAAGAATTTCCTGAAAAACGCATTTGTTAGGTCTTCAAATATTGCTAAAATACAGATCTGGACCTTCTAGCAGTCAAAGTGGAATCACCCTAGAATCAACAAGATGAGCCATAACAACTTCGACGAAATCTACGTGGGTATCCATTCAAGATAAGTGCCAAAATTAATGACTTTTTTACAGTGACCTCATTATTTCCATTCTGATGAGACAATCCACAGTCAATAACTTTGTTGTTGCCCGATAAAGCGAACATATGCTGCGTGAGCAACATTATTAATCTGATTCTAACCTACTTTGCAAGTGGTGGTATTGTTAGAAGGTGTTCTGTGGAACGTCCCTATTCTAGATGTATAGGGACTGATGTCCAACACCCTCTTTTGTTTCCCAGATTTCTCTAAGCCAGTAGCTCTGCACCAGTTTCCATGAACGATATTAGATGTCTGCCAAGAGCCCCGACGAAGCGTAACACCTTAATAAGCCCTCACTTAAATTGTTTAAAACTCTTATTTTGAAAACGACGATAGGTAAATACTGCAAGGTGTCCGAGAAGTCCCTGTACCCCTCTTGGCTATGTACACCTGATAAAATAAATACCTGTTATATTGGTATACATGTTTTGAAGGCGACGCAAAGGAGTGCTGTCAGTATTGCATTACTTTGTTTCAGTATTGCATCGTTTCAGTTGTGTAACCATGGATGATGTTAGCGGACACAGTTACACTGTTCAGGAGCGGTTAGAGAGGTATCTGTGTGTACACCAACATCCACAGAGAGGGAAAACAATAACGGAATAATGAGTGCGTTTTGAGATGGCTTTGGCAAGGCATCATCTTGTAAATCAGTGCTGCTTGGCTCGGGAGAGCCTCCTTTGGTTTCAGGTAATGCCAGAGGCAGGCCGAGAAGTGCACGTAAGAAAACACGAGAGAAAACGTGTGTCGCCGTCCCTCGAACAAAAGCAAAACGGCAGCTGAAATTTAAGTAACGCGGTCAGCAATGGATAGCCACATTAAAAATTATAATGGTAAGATTTAGACTGATGTTTCTGATCAAATTATCTGATAACTATTTAAAGCAGTGAGTTGTAGCCTGTCGCGCTTTGTTGGTACAATTTAGAAATGCCGTGTTTCGCACAAGAGTGTTATTTTTTCGTGAATGTGCGGTATATCGCAGATTACACTGGAGAAACTGGTTTCGTGTTCTAAGAGAAACCCCCATTTCTTCCAAGAGTTGCAAAGGAACCTGCCTCGTATGATATGGATTGGGATTTACTTATGATACCTCTTCGACCATATTTTGTTGATGGGTACGTGTTTGGAAATTCTTATTTTCCAATGTTACAAACGTACTCAGTACCTCGTTTCGAAGACAAGGGTATCATGGATCATGTGTGGTTACAGTAAAAAGAGCGCCAGCACAGTTTCCTTGATGAGCAATTTCGAGCCGCTGGATCGCGAGTTGTTCAGCAGCATCTTCAGTCCTACCGAAATGACCACCACAAAGCCCTGCCTCGCCATGCTAGGCAACTATTCGTCTTCTCTTCATCTATTGGCATAACTGCCTGTTACGGTACCCATCGTTGCCGGTATCTTCCTCTGTCTCTTCTTTCTTGGCACTTATATTTTCTAGCCTTTAAGGGGAGTCTGTCACTCTCCATTCTCTCTAGGTGTTCGTTCCATTTTCTCCTATAGTCTACAATTTTATCATTTAGATTAAAAATTTTAGTTCTTCTCTCGTATCTTGATTCCTTAGTCTTCTACTATGCAAGCATTAACTCGTCCCAGGAATTTCATTTCTTGTGCCTGAATAAGGCTTTCTTGCTTTTTGCTAAACATCCAAGTTGCTAGACAACTCGTTACGGGAATAATTAAGTACCTTGTTCCTAAACGTCAGTTCGAAACTAACGAAGAATTTCTCAAAAAAGTTAAGGAAATCTTTCGAAGAATAACGCCTGATGTGCTCCTCGAGATGCCAAGTAGGATATGGAGGCGCATAGATCTTTGTATAACGCACGATGATACAAATAAAGGCTTGCTGGATATTGTTACGTAAATGTACTCCAATATACAATAAACGACGGCTCCTCGCACATGCTATATACTTAGTCAACGTACAAAGGAGTAAAACACGCATATATGCTGTTGTATTATCAAACAAAGGAATAAAGAGTCAATGAGACGATTTGCGCTGCTAATTTGCAAAATTTATTTTTAATATCCAGGTTGGTCTTGTCCAATGTACGTCGACTGAAAATCGACTTTAGAGAATGGAATCAGTTCTTTTAAGGATTTTTGTAATATTTCTTCAAAATGGCGGAAAGGATGTTTTTGGATACATTTCTTTAACCTTATTTTCTAGCTTTACCTCGTGCAAACCAACAAACTGTACTTCAGTTCCAATTTCACTGTGTGAAAATAATTATTTATTCTCTGTAAATAGTATTATCACTGAGAAATTTAGTTTTCAGTGTTCAAAATTATGACAATAGTCGCTAAACGAATTTATCACTGATGATGTTGTTTCAGAGAGTAACTACTTTTCATTGTGTGAGTTGAGCATCATTTTCACTTCTGGGACATCAAAAAATCCGTAACAAAGCTGCATTGGCGAAGCTCCAATTTGCGAGGACACCTTCCTTTGCCCTCACTGTATTTCCTCGCAAGCTGAGCGGTTTTTGGAAATTACTGGATTAGCTGTGATATCGGCTGGTTCGATGTGTCAAACAACAGACGCGATGATTCAGTCTAACCACAGGACAACCAGCGCCGCAGAAAGCAAGGAGGCGCCCGTTGCGGTACGTTGTGGTCATCTTGGATAGTGTGCGAATTTCAAATAACGTCATCCATACATTCGTTTAAAAACAAGGACTTCCTCTAAACAACGTCATGTGCTAATGCTAGTATCTGAAAATATTAGGTTACCTACGCGTACTTATAAATATTGCAGTCTGCCAAAAGAGTGGTAAGAGAAATGATTTTTTTAAAAGAGAACAATGGCGACTGCCTCTGACAGTTTTTATGTTTACTCCAACAGAAAATTTTATCTCTCTTTCTCCGCCCCCCCCCCCCACCTCCTCTCTCTCTGTCTCACCCAAATGTGACAGAACCACATAGCGAAAGCGCATCACAAAAATGCTACGGTTAACATTCCGGAAGCAAACGTTGCAAGACATGAAGTAGCATATTACAAATCAGAGAAATTCATCGATGTAAAGTATTCTTCCTACCCGCTGTGCACTTATGACGGAGAGAAAAGTGATGTATCTATTTTTCAAAGCAATGTGCGAGTGTGTGTGTGTGTGTGTGTGCCTGTGTGCGTGTGTGTGTGTGTGTGTGTGTGTGTGTGTGTGTGTGTGTGTGTGTGTATCTGCAACAAAAAGATGCTAAGTAGCGCTGTGTCACTTTTAATTTGTGCGAGTGGTTTCTGCCTCTTACAGCAGCAACTTCAGTGAGCTGCGTACGCAGACTGTAACGAAGCTCGGAGCGGGCTACGCTGAAGTAAACATTGGGTGCCAGGTGCCAGGTGGTTGAGGCCTCTTATCGTGGGAGAAAGCTGTCGACTGGCAGAAGCGGGCCAGGTTGCGAATTCGGCCGGTGAAAGCGAGGTGAATGGCCACGCGGCCGGATCTGAAAGGGACATCGTGTGACTGCGCCGTCTCCAGCTTCTACCAAGAGATTCGCATCCTCTCGAGTCTGCTACTGCACGTATTCTGCTGAAAGTTTGACACATAGTGTTTAAGTCGCTTAGAACCTTGAACTGTGTATAGTGAAGTGCAATCGTAGTCGTAATGCGAAAACAGACCGATTTATCTGACGCCTTTCAGGTCAAGGGTGGGTGCTTTCCAAAACGGCTAAATTTGCAAACTGTTGGCATACTGCCGCGTTTAAAGTAAACCGTGGATGGTGCTATCCGAAACCAGCGCAGAGGCAACTATGATAAACCACGGGCAATAAATGACAGGCGTCAACGACGGCTGTGGAGATATATGCCGGTGAACAGATAGGCCTGATGAACCAGGGGGCTAACAATAACGTCTTTTCAACGCTCCAGCGAACGTTGCTGCGTATGGGTTAGGACTGTTGATATTTTTGAAAATATCGGGAAACCGATGCCTACTTAAAATATCATAACTGGCCCCCGACATATCGAGAAAAAGAATCGATATATAGACGAAAAAATGTCAAAGTACCGGCTAATAAATATATCGCCTTCAATATGAAACTTCCTGGCAGATTAAAACTGTGTGCCGGACCGAGACTCGAACTCGGGACCTTTGCCTCTCACTGGCAAGTGCTCTACCACCTGAGCAACCCAAGCACGACTCACGCCCCGTCCTCACAGCTTTACTTCTGCCAGTACTTCCTACCTTCCAAACTTTACAGAAGCTCTCCTGCGAACCTTGCAGAACTAGCACTCCTGAAAGAACGGATATTGCGGAGACATGGCTTAGCCACAGCCTCGGGATGTTTCCAGAATGAGAGTTTCACTCTGCAGCGGAGTGTGCGCTGATATGTTCGATGAGTCCGTCGTTCGGTT
The DNA here is from genome assembly GCF_023864345.2 of Schistocerca serialis cubense. Classification (NCBI taxonomy): domain Eukaryota; kingdom Metazoa; phylum Arthropoda; class Insecta; order Orthoptera; family Acrididae; genus Schistocerca; species Schistocerca serialis. The sequence continues at coordinate 116,970,914 of NC_064642.1, read as the reverse complement.
TCGTAACACATCAGATCTGTCCGGAACACTTTACGTCGACTTTCCTGTTTTTTCATTTCCGTCAACGTCAGCGACCTAGCACTTGTAGTGTCAAAACCGTGTGGCGAAGCTAAACGTTGCGGTTTCTGTTGGTAGCGCCGATTGCCGATTGCGTCAGCATTTTCCCTCGCACGTCTCCGTTCACCCCAAAGATCAATCTTGTCATTTAGATTTTTGTTCATCATTTTCACCAACTGTTTTTGAAGAATTTCGATTTGAAGGAATAGCACACTAGTCGCGTTAATTTTTTTCTGAACGCAACAGGTGTGCTATTTCTTCACGTCGGAAATCATGTCATTTCATTCATACTGCGAACCCTTAACCCCCTCCCCCCGCCCCCCTTAGTGCAATCGGACTTCTACTGTGCCACCTATGATTGTTTCACACAGGCAAAGAGAAAGACTGAACGTGATGAGTAGTAAGACTCCTTCACACAGTGAAAGTAAAATTATGTCCTACAACAGTTTCAAATGAACAATTTCAAATATTTACCGAAAATTGAGAAAGAAGTAATATAAAATAAGAAAGTCTCCAGTCGTTATTGTAATTTAGATATCGATATATCGGGGAAAAAATATCACCTATATACATTGATATACACGAGGGTTGTCTAGAAAGTAAGTTCCGATCGGTCGCGAAATGGTAACCACAGTGAAAACCAGAAACGTTTTATTTGCAACAGTTAGGTACACCTTCCACCTACTTCTCTACATAGTCGACGCTCCAACTTCGAGTGTTGTCGTAGTGTTGTATCAACTTTCCAATATCGAAGTCATAGGAAGCAGCCGCCTGTGCTTTTGGCCAGTTATCTACACTGGTCTGCAGTTCGTTGCCTGTGGAAAAATTTTATCTTCATAGCCAGCGGTTCTTGTGAGCAGAGATGAGACTCAGGGGGAGCCAATTACGGACTGTATTGTGGCTGGTCAAACACTTCTCATTGGAATCGCTGCAGGAGCGTCTTCATTGCCCCTGCACTGTGCGGCCGAGGGTTGGCATGAAGAAGGAACTGCTCGACAGTTGTGTTATGTGGGCTGCATGACACAGGCGAAATCTCTAACCAGGCCCATAAAATAGGCGGGAGACGCTATTCCCTACGCATCTTTACGTGCTCACTGTTCACTCAAAACTGAAAATAGCGACGCGATACGATCGACAGACATACTAGGGTCACTGCTCTACACATCTGTGCCAAGCTTTACCGGATTTTCTCAGTGGTTTCCATTTCGCGAGCGATAGGAACTTACTTTCTGGACAACCCTCGAACTATGGGCCCCTGCAGCGGGCTCCTCGTTCATGAACTCATGCTGACTGCTGGTCATCAGAGAAGAAGGCTGGTATTTGCAAGCCAATACCGCACCAGTAGGTCCCCTGACTGGTGAGAGACGGCTTTTCAGACGAATTACGTTTTATGTTCTGTCGGACAGATGCTGTTGGCGTATAAGGCGCTTTAACAATTGTCGGAAGTGTTCAAGCCGCAGGAGCGAAAGGGGAGACTTCTCATGGCACTCCCTGGGTGATCTCGTCATTCTGGAAGGCACAATGCAGCGTGCCACACATCTCGCAGTGTACGTGCGTGGTTGGAAGAACACCAGTATGATTTTATCATACTCCCCTGGCCACCAAACTCCACAGATTTAAACTCAATCGGGAATCTGTGAGGCCACTTCGATCGGGATGTTCGTACCACGGATCCCCGACCGCGAAACATAATAGCAGCTGACCACGGTACTGGAGTCGGCTTGACTCCACATCCCTGACGGTACCTTCCAAAAACTCGCTGACTCTCTTCCTGCAAGTCCGAGCTGGAAAAAGTGGTTATTCAAGCTTTTGACAGGTGGTCACATTAATATAACTGGACCGTGTACGGTTATTTGAAGGCAACAGCCTAGCTTTCTGCCGCTTACATTTATGTAAATACTGCATATTTCTGGTCGCCACTGTTCTGTTTGGTTTGATACGACTCGTCACTTTTTCCCCCACCTACGTCCTCATTTATTTGTTGTTGTTGGACGTATTCCAGTCTTTGTCTTCCCTTAGGGTTTTCACTTTGTAGAGATCCCTCTAGTATCATAGAAGTCATTTCCTGACGTCTGAACACAGATGGTGACGTCTTGTCCCTTGTTCTTGTCGCTGTTTGTCACACATTTTTTTCACTCACCGATTTAACGGAGAACCTCCTCAATTCTTATGGTATCAGTGCACATAATTTTGAACATACTTGTATGGCACCCACATCTTAAACGTTTCGATTTCTAACTTTTCCCGTTTGTTTTTAGTCATTGATTCATTTCAATACAATGCCTTGGTGAGGGTTCTATATTCTCACACACCATGTAATTTACTACTTCTTTAGCGTGTTCTAAGCTTCTAAGAAAAGTGCGAGGTCATCCAGATGGGTACTAAAAGAAATCCGACAAATTTTGGGTATACGATAAATCGCACAAATCTAAGGGCTGTCAATTCGACTAAATACCTAGGAATTACAATTATGAGAAACTTAAACTGGATAGACCACATAGATAATATTGTGGAGAAGGCGAAACGAAGACTGCGTTTTGTTGGCAGAACACGTATAAGATGCGCAAATCCACTAAAGAGACAGCCTACATTACATTTGTCCGCGCTCTGCTGGAATATTGCTGCGCTGTGTGGGATCCTTAGCAGGTAGGATTGACGGAGGACATCGAAAAAGTGCAAAGAAGGGCAGCCCGTTTCGTGTTACCGCATAATAGGGGTGAGAGTGTCACTGATATGATACGCGAGATGGGGTGGCAGTCACTGAAACAAAGGCGGTTTTCTTTGCGGTGCGATCTATTTACGAAATTTCAATCACCAATTTTCTCTTCTGAATGCGTAAATATTTTGTTGACACCCACCTACGCAGGGAGAAATGATCATCATAATAAAATAAGAGAAATCAGAGCTCGAACGGAAAGATTTAGGTGTTCCTTTTTCCCACGCGCCATTCGAGAGTGGAATGGTAGAGAAGTACTATGAAAATAGTTCGATGAACCCTCTGCCAGGCACTTAAATGTGAATTGCTGAGCAACCATGTAGATGTAGATGTAGGTGGTCTTGCTTTATATTGTGTATCGATAGTCATGCAGCAACAGCCGATTAACCCCTATCCAGAAGTAAAAAAAAAAAATCTTTACCTGCTAAATGGTTTGTGAATCGTCGTTGATATAATGTCGCGAGCGCAATGGGTATAATACTTGAAGCAGCGCAGTTGGTCGGCAGCACTCTTGAGATACAGTAGCGTTTAGAAGTGTGTACTTCGATATAATGGGATAATGAATCTTGATTTTTTTTTGTAAAAGCTTTACTAGCCAAGATCGCATACGGGACTGGAGTTTTTGTTCCACCGCCTCGTGGAAACTTTGACTGTTGCTGTTCGAATGTGTGTGAATTCCTAAGGGACCAAACTGCTGAGGTCATCGATCCCTAGACTTACACACTACTTCAACTATCTTAAACTAACTTATGCTAAGAACAACACACACACACACACACACACACAAACACACACACATACACTTTCCCAAGGGAGAACTCGAACCTCCGGCAGGAGGGGCCGCGCAACCCCTTGACAAGGCGCCTCTAACCGCGTGGCCACTCACCGCGGCTCTGTCGCTGTCATCAGACAGCCTGGCTACTGTGCTGTGTGTCTCACTTGGCATGCGCGACAACGGTGCTTGTCTGTACTTATGATTCGTCCGTGGTTCGAGTATGAGTTAGAAGCTGGCATTCTGTTGCGAATCGACAAAGTGTTCTCTTATCTTAATCGTTGCTGTGTATATTTCGATCTGAAGATGGCCCATAATGGCCGAAAGTAATAATCAGATTTCTTATACGCTACTTTGCTGATTAAGACTTTACAAAAAAATCAGCATTCGCTGAAACAATAGCTCGCGTCTCTACATTGACAGTGTCAGGTAATTACATAGGAATAAAACTGCATCCATCTCGAGAATATGTTCAGTCTAAACGCACGAGCCGTGTTTTCATAGTGTCTGAAGTTTCAGTTCGATGGATTCAGTCATGTTTTGTTTCATGCCGGATTTTTTCTAAATCAAAATCTAGCTGAACTGTTTTTTGGAAAAGGAACAAGTCCAATAGTAAATAATACGTATTGTGATCCATCACTGACTGCTATCGATTAAATCCTTTGTAATACGTTTCACAGTGCGGTACTGAAGGAATACGTACGCTCTGGTGACTGGAGAAATGGCTATGGAAAGGATTAATTGTAACACTGTCGCTAATATCTTCGCGACAGTGTTACATAATGGTCTTAGGACATGGATTATGCAAGAAACCTTCGGTGACATAATCTGATCGCCGACTGGACGAAACTGAATTAAAATTTACAGCGGCGTCTCGCAGTGTTATCTGTTACAGCGTTGGATAAAATGAAAATGTGGGATCTGGGTGCATGAACTGTAACCGATGTTAATATTTCTACGATTTTGAGCATTTTTGTGTGTGAAATAGTAATATGAAAAATCTCTGTGAGTTAATTGCTGGCCAGCCGGTGTGGCCGTGCGGTTCTAAGCGCGTCAGTTTGGAACCGCGTGACCGCTACGGTCGCAGGTTCGAATCCTGGCTCGGGCATGGATGTGTGTGATGTCCTTAGGTTAGTTAGGTTTAAGTAGTTCTAAGTTCTAGGGGACTGATGACCTCAGTAGTTAAGTCCCATAGTGCTCAGAGCCATTTGAACCATTTTAGTTAATTGCTGAAAGAGACAGTAATAGTGAAGAACTGAGAATAAATAATGAGCGTGCAGCAGGTGAAATGGTAACAATAATGAACTCTCAGATTCAGTTGTGATGGGGAATGTTTGTAAATTCAAATTCTAGTGCGTTGAGTCTACACACTATTGTGAATGATTCTCGAACGTTGATAGTACTTAATAGTAATTAAGTAATTCTTCAGTATTTGAAACAAATGAACAGTAAATTAGACGCAAACGCCCTCGAAACGATTAATAAATTAAACGCAAATACCCACGAAATAAACAATCAATTAGACGGAGGCACCTAAAGTAAATAAAGAATACATCAAGGGATGAGATGCAATAGCTATTCTTGAGTTTAAAATTGAGCTTCAAGAAACGAAACAAAGGAATCTGTTTTTACCGTGGAGATCCACTTCCAACGTAAGCGTTTAATGAAAATCCGCTCCTCTTACTTAGTTAGAACTAAATTGTGTCCACACCACTGATTTCGGGTTTTATATTAGGCCATTATCAAATGTGTCTGAAACTGTCACTATAAAACATAATATAGATGTACAAATAATTTATATAATATATGGGAAGCAACGCTTTTGTATGTTCACTATAAGTGCAAAAATATTACCTAACGTACGTTATGATGTAGAGAAACAACAACAGTTGCTATGGGTTTATTTATCGATTGTCATTTTATATTTGTAGTTTACTATTCCTACTTTAATTTACATGTTGTCATTTGGAGATAGTGACTGGAGTTGCGGACACTAGAAAATGGAGTGCCAAGTGGAGAAATGGGAACATTTCAGGCGGATTCTTTTGTTTGAGTCCAAACGACGGATGACAGTAGTGGAGGCAGCTAGAAACATTTGCCCCGTGCATGGGGATAATGCCATTGGACAGACCACGGTAAGAAAATGGCTTCCTCGTTTTAAGGAGGATCGGTTTGACATTAGTGACTCTCCAAGTTCACGAAGACTTTCAGAGTTTGATGATGATCATTTAAACGCATTAATCTACAATGATCAAGCCAGAAGAGCGCGGTTTCTAAGAACAACATGTAAAACAGATTGTGTCCTGATATACTTCGATAAACAAGCGCCGGCTTTGAACTTGCAGTTAACGAGGCAAGCTCATAGATAGTGTTTACAGTTCTAAACCTAAAGAAACAGAAGAACGAGGGACGTATGTCAGACATCTCGCAAAATGTTGGAAGCTTCAGGTAGCCGTGCTCAGTCCAAATACAAAACTGCTTAGCAGCTACCTTTTACGATTTCGCACACACTAGTTTCTCAGCAGCTGACATCACTGTCATTGAAGCTAACGTATGCAACAACATTTATTTATGTAGAGGGTAGAGCTTTTTCTAAACGAACGTCTCACCAATGACTTACAGTAACAGAAACTATCATAGTTCACTTCATTGCGATACGACCTTTTACGTGAGCACTTCCTTCTATTTGGTTACTTTATTACTGTTGCAAACGAAAAAGAAAGTGTTACGAATATCTCTTAATTTATACGAGTTTCTGTAGATCGCAAGCAGAGCTGGAAAGTAAGTGGACATGAAAGAGAAGCATATTACACAAAACGTATATTGTTAAAAATTTGTCAATATGTATCTAAGTCTATTATTTGCAGCTGGTGTTGTGTGAGAAGGTTGGAAACAGATACAGATAAACGACCAGGCTAATCAGAGGAGTAGCTATTATTTGTCCACACCAATAATTTTTCTGACCTGATCAACGGGGATCTCGTTTCTCCAATGATGATAATATTGTAGAGATGTTGTTTGTCAAGATGTTAGATGCACAACATGCATCGTAGGTGCTCGACGGTAAGGCAAACAGACGAATATCTGCAGCAAGCAACCGTAAGATAAGGAATGGTAGTTTGTTTGCTCAGACGTATGTACATCACTATGCCCACAACTGCAAAGTTAGAGGGCAGCAAGCTACAAGCTGAGAATTGAAGGGACCTTACCAAAATTCGCATTGCGAGGAAACAACAATCGGCGTGTCCAGTTAACAGTGAAGGACAGCTGTGTGGTCCATATATAGAGAAACGAAGCTGGCATCACTGTCTTAACGAGAAGTATGTTGCTGATAACGTTTAAACTTTGTATTAAAAACACATGTATTGTTCTATGTGATCGAACAGGCATAATATTTACAGGAAGTAAGATTGTAACAGTTACTCGTGGACTGAGGGAAGGCCCCGATGTTGCCTCTGTTGTTTGATTTGTACTAAAGATTCTAGAGCAGTGGCTAGAGACAAACTCAGATTGTAACAAAACTGAATAAAATTCTAGAAAATACCGAGCTCAAAATCACAATAAATAGGTATGCAAGAAAAATAAAATGGTCAAAATAAATATTGCATATTACTTTGTGTCAATACCAAACGTAATAGGAGACAAAACTGATTTTGTTCTGTCAATTACAGTCTTAAGAAAATAAAACTAAAAGATAAACAAATTTCCTCTTGCAAATAAACTTGTCGGGTTTGCCGCAGGACTGTACTGTCTAAATCCCACAATGTTTCACCGGTGCAACTGATCGACGTCTTCAGGTGGTGTTAGCTGCTGCTGTCACCGCAGGAGTGCAGCACTGCGTTAGTGACAACAGAAGCACCTGAAGATTTCTAGCAGTTGCACAGATGAAACAATGTGGGATTTACACAGTAGAATCCGGTGGCAAACCCGACAGGTGCATTTGCAACAGATCCGTCGGGAAAAACCAGAAAAGTCGCACGTTTCCAATTGATAAAAACGAACATAAAAACAAAAAACAGTACCTTGGAATATGTTCCACTCCAAATACTACAGTTTCTTCTCACTGACGTCTTGCATAATACATTATTTACGAACCAACTGGTCCTCTTTTCACTTTTGAATGTGGTTGGGCATATTCCTTGCCACATTGTCTAGATAAACCTGTGGGATATTGTCACATTCCTCCACAGCGGCCTCTACAGTTCCCTGTATGGTCTGTGGTGGGACAGGGCGATTGCGAACCGCTCGTTTTAGTATGGCACGAGCATTCTCAATGCAGTTCAGATCTCGAGAATATGGAGGCAGTTCCATCCAACTGATTCTACGCTTCACTAGGATAGTGTTCACAAGATTGTGACGAAGATTTTCGTCCATCATCGTGAATCCTTCTCCATTACGTTCACCAAATGGAGCCACAATGCGTGCAGAGATGTCATTCTCTCACGTATTGGCGCAAGGGGTCTTCTGCGACCACACATAATTCCACTCGAAAACTTGACTGAACCGCCCTGATAAGGGAGGCGACCTACGATACAGTTTGGGTGCAAATGTTGTCCCCATTGCCTTCACATCCGAATATCAATATTGTCAGGTTGATGATAGGGTTCTAATTAGAAAAGAACGCTGCCGCGCGGGATTAGCCGAGCGGTCTAGGGCGCTGCAGTCATGGACTGTGTGACTCGTCCCGGCGAAAGTTCGAGTCCTCCCTCGGGCATGGGTATGTGTGTTTGTCCTTAGGATAATTTAGGTTAAGTAGTGTGTAAGCTTAGGGACTGATGACCTTAGCAGTTAAGTCCCATAAGATTTCACGCACATTTGAACATTTTTGAAAGAACATTCTGTAACGCCACTGCCAAGTCCGGAAAGTGGTTTCGTGCCCACGTGGCACGTACCCCTCTCCAAATGCCTTGTAGCGGAAGAGACTTGAGAGGTCTTTTGGGTCGCGGAGCTATTTTGTGTCGTTTGTGTTGACACCGCTCTCCCGAAACTCCTTGTAACTGCAGCCGTAGATGCGTAGCATTGTACTCAGGGTTTCTTTTTTCTGTTATAAGCAGAATCGGTTCTGCACAGGTATTGTTTTACATTTGTGGCCACCTCTGTGTCAATCCTCAACTGCCGCGCGAGGTAAATGGTTCAAATGTCTCTGAGCACCTGTCTCATTCTCTTCTCCGTTAGAGTGAATATTCGGGGTCTCTCATGGTACGTTATTTCTGTCCGAACCATCCTGAAGCAACACAACACCCGTAATGACACACAGCAGAGGTACTGCAATGTTTACAGGTGACCATAGACTACAAATACTGCTTCCTCAAGTTAGAGACATGGACTGTTTCAGCTATAATTAAATTACAAACAAATCACTGTATTCATATCGTAACGCATTTCGGGATCACAACGTTCAATATTAAAGTTTCGGCATTATGCAACATTTATTTTGACCGCTAATTTTCCAGTAGTCTGCTTTAAAGGTTAAGAAGGAAATAATGTTTCACTTAAATATTCAGGTCGTGATACATATTAACAGATCTAAGAGTGGGCGGAAGACATTATCCAGAAACACAACAAAGTCACTGGATGACAGCGGCACATAATACGGAACAGCATTAACACTATCTTTCTATCTTTTGCCCTTTTCTGAAAAAATTACACAAATTAGTACATACAACTACACAGACATCCAAAGCACAAACCCGGAATGTGTATATATTTTCTAGAGAAAGAGCAAGAGCTCGAAAGCTAGTGTGAATGCTGTTTCCTGTTACGTGTCTATGGCACGGAGAAACAGCTGAAGTCAGCAAAATTAAAAAAGGCTCCGGGGACCCATGGAAAACCTACATCTACATCTACGTCTGAATGGATACTCAACAAATCACACTTACGTCCCTGGCAGAGGGTTCATCGAACCACGTTCACAATAATTTTCCTTTATTTCAATCTCGAACAGGAGGCGGTAAAAACGAACACCTATATCTTTCCGTGCGAGCTCTGATTTCCCTTATTTTAATATGATAATCGTTTATCCCTATGTAGATCGGCGTCAACAAAATATTTTTGTATTCGGAGGACAAAGTTGGTGATTGAAATTTCTTGAAAAGGTTCCGTCGCAACGAAAAATGCCTTTGTTTCAATGACGTCCACCCAAAATCCTGTATAATGTCGGTGACACCCTCTCCCCTATTTCTGTATAATACAAAAGGTGTTGCTCTTCTTTGAACTTCGTCGACTGACTCCGTTAATCCTATCTCGTAAGGATCCCACACCGCGCAGCAGTACTCCAAAAGAGGACGAACAACCTTAGCGTAGGCAGTCTCTTTAGTAGATCTGTTGCATCTGCCAAGTCTTCCGCCACTAAACGGCAGCCTTTGGTTCGCCTTTCCCACAAGATTTTCAGCGTGTTCTTTCCAATTTAAGTTGTTCGTAATCGTAATTCCTAGGCATCTAGTTGAATTTACGGCCTTTGGATTTGATTGACTTATTGTGTAACCAAAGTTTGACGGGTCCCTTTTAGCACTACGTGAGTCATCTGACAGTTTTCGTTATTTAGGATCATTCGCCAATTTTCGCACCATACAGATGTCTTTTCTAAATCGTTCTGTAATTTGTTTTGATCTTCTTATGACTTTACTAGACGATAAATGAGAGCATCATCTGCAAACAACCTACGACAGCTGCTCATATTGTCTCCCAAATCGTTTATATAGATAAGGAACAGCAAAGGGCAAACGCCAGAAATCACTTCTGTTTTACTCGATGACTTTCCGTCAGTTACTACGAACTGTGACCTCTCTGACGGGAAATCACGAATCTAGTCATACGACGGTTGTAACTTTAATAGTGGCAACTATTAATTTACAGCTCGTACAAAATAGATGCGTGTTTCAAAGTTTTACTGACCTTCAAAGTAGTAACCAGCATTGTGTATAACCCGTTGGCGCCGATGTGGAAGTTGTGGGATACTCTTAGCAGTGCCAGTTGTGTTGACAGTTCGAGCGGCGCGGTCTATCACCCGACGAATTTGTAACAGTTCTGAAGCGCCGTGAAATGGTTCTCTCAGTATAGAAATCGAGTTGAACTTACGAGGGTTTAAGTCAGGGGGGGGGGGGGTGCAATAGGTGGTATATAGCTTAGGAGCTCCATCAGTGAAACAAATCGGTAACAGCTTGCACTGCACGTGCTTGAGTATTGTCCTGCCCAATGATGGTCAGGTCCTACAGAAAGTGTCATCACTTCTGTCTCTAAGCTGGTCGTAGGTTGTGTTCCAAAAATGAACAGCATATTCGTCTGGCAATAAACCACGCCGCTCGAACTGTCAACACAACTGCCACTGCTAAGAGTATCCTACGACTTCCACATCGCTGTCAACGGGTTACACACAATGCTGGTGGCTACTTTGAAAGCCGGCCGGAGTGACCGAGCGGTTCTAGGCGCTACAGTCTGGAACTGGTCGACCGCTACGGTCGCAGGTTCGAATCCTGCCTCGGGCATGGATGTGTGTGATGTCCTTAGGTTAGTTAGGTTTAAGTAGTTCTAAGTTCTAGGGGACTGATGACCACAGCAGTTAAGCCCATAGTACTCAGAGCCATTTGAACCATTTGAAATACTTTGAAGGTGAGTAAATCTTTGAAACACGTATATATTTTGTACGAGCTGTAAATAAATAGTTTCCACTATTCAAGTTTCAACCTTCGTGTAACATACGATATTCCATAAGCATGCAATTTTAATACAAGCCGCATGTGAGTGTTGAAAACCTGGAAATCTAGAAATGCGGAATCAATTTGAAACCCCTTGTCAACAGCCATCAACACTTGGTGTGGGTAAGGAGCTAGTTATGTTTCACAAAAACGATGTTTTCTAAATCCGTGCCGACTGTGTGTTCAGTAGACCTGGAAATTGCGACAAACCTACCATTCAGCGTCATTGACGTCCGTCTCTTATTAGAAAATATTTCCGTCTCTTATACGGTATTAGAAAATATTCTGTGCTCGAGGTATCTCGAACAGAATGACCACATCTAAGGCAACCACCATTCATTCCTTGATTCCAGAAAAGCATTTGCCTCAGTGCCACAACAGCACAGGTTGACAAAATATGATCGAGTGGAGTATTAAACCAAATTTATTCTGGATTGATGATTTATTGGTAGGAAGGATCCAACATTTTATCTTGAATGGAGAGTCATCGAGAGTAGTAAATTCACCCGTGCCACAGGGAAGTGTATTGCAATACTCGTTGTGACTGTCGTAAATTAATGACCTGACAGTCAACATTAAGAGAAACCTAATATTATTTTCAGATGATGCAGTTGCGTAGAGTTAAATTCTATCTGAAAAACCTGCTCAAATGTCCAGTTAGACTATATTAGGATTTCTAGGTTGCGCAAAGACTGATACGTGATTTGAATCTACATCTACATCTACATCTACATTTATACTCCTCAAGCCACCCAACGGTGTGTGGCGGAGGGCACTTTACGTGCCACTGTCATTACCTCCCTTTCCTGTTCCAGTCGCGTATGGTTCGCGGGAAGAACGACTGCCTGAAAGCCTCCGTGCGTGCTCTAATCTCTCTAATTTTACATTCGTGATCTCCTCGGGAGGTATAAGTAGGGGGAAGCAATATATTCGATACCTCATCCAAAAACGCACCCTCTCGAAACCTGGCGAGCAAGCTACACCGCGATGCAGAGCGCCTCTCTTGCAGAGTCTGCCACTTGAGTATATTAAACATCTCCGTAACGCTATCACGGTTACCAAATAACCCTGTGACGAAACGCGCCGCTCTTCTTTGGATCTTCTCAATCTCCTCCGTCAGACCGATCTGGTACGGATCCCACACTGATGAGCAATACTCAAGTATAGGTCGAACGAGTGTTTTGTAAGCCACCTACTTTGTTGATGGACTACATTTTCTAAGCACTCTCCCAATGAATCTCAACCTGGTACCCGCCTTACTAACAATTAATTTTATATGATCATTCCACTTCAAATCGTTCCGCACGCATACTCCCAGATATTTTACAGAAGTAACTGCTACCAGTGTTTGTTCCGCTATCATATAATCATACAATAAAGGATCCTCCTTTCTATGTATTCGCAATACATTACATTTGTCTATGTTAAGGGTCAGTTGCCACTCCCTGCACCAAGTGCCTACCGCTGCAGATCTTCCTGCATTTCGCTACAATTTTCTAATGCTGCAACTTCTCTGTATACTACAGCATCATCCGCGAAAAGCCGCATGGAACTTCCGACACTATCTACTAGGTCATTTATATATATTGTGAAAAGCAATGGTCCCATAACACTCCCCTGTGGCACGCCAGAGGTTACGTTAACGTCTGTTTGCTAAAAACTCTTCAATCCAGCCACGCAGCTGGTCTGATATTCCGTAGGCTCTTACTTTGTTTATCAGGCGACAGTGCGGAACTGTATCGAACGCCTTCCGGAAGTCAAGAAAAATAGCATCTACCTGGGAGCCTGTATCTAATATTTTCTGGGTCTCATGAACAAATAAAGCGAGTTGGGTCTCACACGATCGCTGTTTCCGGAATCCATGTTGATTCCTACATAGTAGATTCTGGGTTTCCAAAAACGACATGATACGTGAGCAAAAAACATGTTCTAAAATTCTACAACGGATGGACGTCAGAGATATAGGTCTATAGTTTTGCGCATCTGCTCGACGACCCTTCTTGAAGACTGGGACTATCTGTGCGCTTTTCCAATCATTTGGAACCCTCCGTTCCTCTAGAGACTTGCGGTACACGGCTGTTAGAAGGGGGGCAAGTTCTTTCGCGTACTCTGTGTAGAATCGAATTGGTATCCCGTCAGGTCCAGTGGACTTTCCTCTATTGAGTGATTCCAGTTGCTGTGAATGCACAGAAATGTAAGACTGCTCGCATCACAAAACGAAAAGTACGCAGTCCTATGTCTACAATATCAGTGTGTCACATTTGGAGTCAGTCAACTCAAACACGTTACTGAGTTTCATTGTCTGACATGATCAAAACTGAGGTATGCTACGTGTGGTATCGTAGCTGTAAATTCAGAAAAATCCTTTGTACTCGAATACATGAAATTTATGCGCAATTGTGTGTGATGGAACGAGGACAATGAAAATTTGTGGCGGATCGGGACTCGAACGCGTATTTCCCGCTTATCGCGAGCGGTTGCCTTGATCGTTAGGCTACCCGACACACTCCCCTGCCATACCAAAACTTCCACACATCGTCAACCATGTGGCTATGGATGCGTGTGCAGAAGGATATTGCATCGTACTTCTAAACAACAATGGAATTGCAATATCGAATTTATAGTCAAGATCGCAATTTATTTTATTTAGTAGCTGGTTTCGACTTATACATGGTGGTCCATTGATACTGACTGTGCCAAATATCTCAGGAAATAAGCATCAAACGAAAAAACTACAAAGAACGAAACTCGTCTAGCTTGAAGGGGGAAACCAGATGGCGCTATGGCTGGCCCGCTAGATGGCGCTGCCATAGGTCAAACGGATATCAACTGCGTTTTTTAAATAGGAAAACCCATTTTTATTACATATTCGTGTAGTACGTAAAGAAATATGAATGATTTATTTGGACCCCTTTTTTCGCTTTGTGATAGATGGCGCCGTAATAGTCACAAACGTATAAGTACGTTGTATCACGTAATATTCCGTCAGTGCGGACGGTATTTGCTTCGTGATACATTACCCGTGTTAAAATGGACCGTTCGCCAACTACGGAAAATGTCGATGTCGTGTTGATGTATGGCTATTGTGATCAAAATGCCCAACGGGTGTGTGCTGGGTATGCTGCTCAGTATCCTGGACGACATCATCCAAGTGTCCGGACCGTTCACCGGATAGTTACGTTATTTAAGGAAACAGGAAGTGTTCAACCAAATGCGAAACGGCAACAACGACCTTCAACAAATGATGATGCCCAAGTAGTTGTTTTAGCTGCTGTCGCGGCTAATCCGCACATCAGTAGCAGACAAATTGCGCGAGAATCGGGAATCTCACAAACGTCGGTGTTTAGGATGCTACATCAACATCGATTGCACCCTACCATGTTTCTATGCACCAGGAATTGCATGACAACGACTTTGAACGTCGTGACAGTTCTGCCACTGGGCACAAGAGAAATTACGGGACGATGATAGATTTTTTGCACGCGTTCTATTTAGCGACGAAGCGTCATCACCAATAGCGTAAACGTAAACCGGCATAATATGGACTATTGGGCAATGGAAAATCCACGATGGCTGCGACAAGTGGAACATCGGCGACCTTGGCGGGATAATGTATGGTGTGGCATTATGGGAGGAAGGATAATTGGCCCCCATTTTACCAAGGACAATCTAAATGGTGCAATGTATGCTGACTTCCTACGTAATGTCCTACCGATGTTACTACAAGATGTTTCACTACATGACAGAATGGCGATGTACTTCCAACTGATGTATGTCCGGCACATAGATCGCGGTCGGCTGAAGGGGTACTGAATAGCATATTTCATGACAGGTGGATTGGTCGTCGAAGCACGTTCACCGGATCTGACGGTTGGCTCTGAGCACTATGGGACTTAACATCTATGGTCATCAGTCCCCTAGAACTTAGAACTAGTTAAACCTCACTAACTTAAGGACATCACACAACACCCAGTCATCACGAGACAGAGAAAATCCCTGACCCCGCCGGAAATCGAACCCGGGAACCCGGGCGTGGGTAGCAAGAACGCTACCGCACGACCACGAGCTGCGGACCCGTATCTGACGTCCCCGGATTTCTTTCTGTGGGGAAAGTTGAAGGATATTTGCCATCATGATCCACCGAGAACGCCTGACATTGTCAATGCATTGTCAATGCATGTGCCAACATTACAGAAGGCGAACTACTCGCTGTTGAGAGGAATGTCGTTACACGTATCGCCAAATGCATTGAGGTTGACAGACATCATTTTGATCATTTATTGCATTAATGTTGTATTTACTGGTAATCACCCTGTAACACCATGCGTTCTCAGAAATGATAAGTTCACAATGGTATATGTATAACATTGGAATAACCGAAATAAAATGTTCAAACGTACCTACTTTCCGTATTTTAATTTAAAAAACCTACCTGTTGCCAACCGTTCTTCTAAAATTGTGAGCAATATGTTTGTGGCTATTACAGCGCCATCTATCAACAAGCGAAAAAAGTGGTCCAACTAAAATATTCATATTTCTTTACGTACTACACGAATATGTAATAAAAATGGGAATTCCTATTTTAAAAAAAAGCAGTTGATATTCGTTTGACCTATGGCAGGATCATCTAGCGGGCCAGACAAAGCGCCATCTGGTTTCCCCCTTCAAGCTATACAAGTTTCGTTCTGTGTAGTTTTTTCGTTTGACGCTTATTTCGTGAGATATTTGGCCCGGTCACGATCAGTGGACCACCTTTCATACGCGACGTCTTCAGATCTGTAATACAGCTAAGTGCATCTAAGAGGCATAGAAGTCCAAGTTGTTAATATAAGAATTCCAGAGAACGATACATACGAAAACAACATACACTTATTAGTGTACAGCTCCCAAACGACGGAATACATCGTCGTAATTTGTGTGAGTAGGCTCTTTTGTTGAACAATCTAACGAACTCCTGTAAGGTTGTCGCATAGCATCGACCAGTCTTCTGTCTTCCTCGACATGGGCACTTCCTTGTTTACGAATGCTTGCGTCATGAGAGACACAGGATGTTTATATCCTAACTACGAATGTGCAACGTCTTAAGTTACTTTAGAGTAGATGATGATCACGGTGTCCACATACGTAAACTGTGTGATTCTGCCTGTATACATCACACATGACAAACTATTACATTGGGTAAGAGTTGCAGTCCCATCCTATACTTCCTTGTCATGCATTGTTGCACTGTAGAAGTTATTGTTACGATTTAAATGTGTTTTAGGATATATTGCATCATTGTTCCCTTGTGTTGCATAAGGAACGATACTGGTTAATCAGTGTATATTGTTTTGGCATGTATCGTGTGATGGAACTATTGTATTAACAATTTGAACTTCTATACCTTTCAGATGAAATTTTCTATATTGTAAATGTGAAGATGGGTTGTGTCTGAGCTGTAGGTAGTTATCAAATAAAATAAATTGCGATCTCGACTATCAAGGATTTTTTTCTGAAGCCACAGCTTTAAGTTCCTGAGTATAACAATTTGTGGGGATATGAATTGGATTGATCACGTAGCAGGTAGCAGACATCTGTTCGTTGACGGTATACTGAAGAAATGCAGTCAATCTGAAAATGTGACTGCTTACAGAATCCTTGTATGTCTCATATGTTGTCAATTCGGTGTTCTTTCGTACACCTTTTCATGCGTGGAAATAAAATAAGTCAGGCGAGTAAGGTGCGTGGTGCAGTGGAACCATGCCATTTTTAGCCAAAAACTGTCTAACAGAGATGGCTATGTGTGCAGTTGCTTTGTCGTGGTGGAAGGACCAATCTGCTGTCTGCCACAAATCGGGTCTTTTTTCACGAAAACTGTTGCGCAATCCTCTTAAAACTACCAAATAAAAGGTCTGATTGACGGTCTGACCTGGGGGAACAATTTTTTTCAATATTTTCGTCGATTCAGGCAATTGATGAACATCCAGAAAGAAGTCTGTCATCAATCGACGTGTACCCATTTTTAAATCGAGCAGACCACTCGTACACTTGAATTTTTCTATAGCGCCGTCACGGTAATCTGTTTTCAACATAGTTTCAGCAGCACTTTTACCGGGTAAACTTGCAATCACAAAACACGAAACAAGAACAAAACAGCGCCATCAAAATCAGTCACTGCAGATGAACAGAACAAGCCAGGTCGACAAAACAGGCAGCGCT
Source organism: Schistocerca serialis cubense (assembly GCF_023864345.2). Taxonomy (NCBI): domain Eukaryota; kingdom Metazoa; phylum Arthropoda; class Insecta; order Orthoptera; family Acrididae; genus Schistocerca; species Schistocerca serialis. The sequence goes on along the minus strand of NC_064642.1, from coordinate 116,953,477 downwards.
ATACACGCCTAGCGGCAGAAATGCGTACTGCAGAAACTCCGTCCACGGCACTACTTCCTCCCCCCCCCCCCCCCCACCCCCCTTCCATTGCGAAGCAACGTTGGGCAGACTTCGTTGTACAAGAGTTTCTTTTTAGTGATGAGAGTCTGTCAAAATGTGAACATTATGTGTGTGCTTATTTGGTTCGATTAATATTTGACTACATTTTCTAAGTGCTTGCGTATTTTTTGTGTTTGAGGCAAACATCTAGGGTCTACAGAACACATTATAGGGATCTTTCATTCTCTAAGTAGGATCAGTGATGAATTGCCTCCGAAATCGAAGACAGATCGGCCAAATTATTCTCAGAGAACGTTCGTCCTAGCTGATCGGAACTGCGTCCATGATAAGGTCCCAGAACTAGTATCGTTTATTAAAGGTCACAATGTCCAGACAGTGTTAGGAACAGAAAGCTGGTTGAAATTGTGATATACAGCAGGGATAGGTTAGACGTCAATGGTGGTAGCGCATTTATTGCAGTAAAGAATTCTGTATGTGAAATAATCTGGGTGAATTTAAGCATTAAAGGTGGGTCCAACGTGGTAATTGGACGCTTTTATAGAAAAAGACAAAAAACTGAACTTTTCGAATCAGTTAAGGTAGACGAGGGCGGAGTGACCATTAGATTGTGATAGAATCAATGACTATGGGTACTGTGAGGACTGTTAAGAAAAATGGGAAAATATTTTTGCTTAGCAAGAGTGACCGGATCAAACCACAGGGTATTTTATTACTTAATATTAAATACTCAGTTCTAAGGACGAAAACGTGTAGCTCAGATGGATTAAATTCAGAATCATCGTTCAACACGCCATAGATAATTAGCTATGTTCTAAGTATGGTTATATCGGATGCTACGGAACCAAAAAGGGCTACATCACAGATTTAAGCGAAGTAAAAACCGAAATGACAAAAAAAATGGTTGAACGAAGCAAAAACGAGCGTAAGAAGAGCAATGAAAACGCCCTGAATAAATCTGAAAATAAAATTTTGCCAACCGGTCTGACTAAAAACCCTAATAAATTTTGGCTTTGTGTGAAATCAATGACAGGGTCGATACATTTATTCATCGCTCAGTGCCTATATAGGCACCGAAACGGAAGCTGACAGAGAGAAGGCCGAAATATTCAATTTGATCCTCCGAAACTGTTTCATCGCGGAATATCGTAGTAAGGTCCCACCTATCAATCATTACACGAACGCCGAAACGGTAAATACTGAGGTAAGTCACCGCAGAACAGAAAAGGAACTACAATCGTTTACTATTAGAAAGGGATCCGGATCAATCGTTTAGAGAAATAAAAAAGGAGCTTAGCGAATATCGGGCCAGGTTTGTGACGAGATTCAAGATTTCCTTGAAGGTAGAATTCAACACGTCACTCTTAACGGATCAAAATCCATAAAGATAATGTCAGGAGTACGCAAAGGAAATGAGACAGGACCGTTACTGTTTACAATATATATAAATGATCTAGTGGCTAACTATGATAGTACCGTTACTATTTACAATGTACTCGTATATAAATGATACAGTGTAGGGAAATGAGCTAGTGGCCAACTGAGATAGGACCGTAACTGTTTACAATATACATAAATGATTCAGTGGTTAACTGTGATAGGACCGTTACTATTTACAATGTACTCGTATATAAATGATCTAGCGGATAACATACGAAACTGCCTGAGAAAAGACCTGCAGAGGGTTGATGAATGATGCAGAGCCTGGCAGTTGACTCTCAACGAAAATAAATGTAATATATTGTACAAACATAGGAGAACAAATCCACTACTGTACAATTGCCTATTGATGATTAATCACTGGAAACAGTAACTACTTTTAAATACCTACGTATAACCATCCAGAGTAACGTAAAGTCGAATGAGCATTTGAAACAAACAGTAAGAAAAGCGGATGCCAAGCCGAGTTTCGTAGGACGAATCTTGCGGAAATGTAATTCATCTAGAAATGAAGTCACTTACAAAACACTTGTTTGACCTATTCTTGAGTACTCCTAGTCAGTCTGGGACCCTTACCAGATTGGATTAATAAAAGAAATAAGCAAGATCCAAAGAACGTGAAGACGGCGGCGGAGCGTTAACGGAGCTGCTCAGCAGATTGCTGTGGCAAGCGCTAAGGGACTTCACGTCTCACACAGAAGTTTACCGTTGAAATTCCGAGAGAGGACATGCCGAAAGAGTCGGCCAACTTTTTACTTCCTACAACATACGTCTCGAGAAACAACGACAACGAGAAAATCTGAAAAATTAGAGCGATACAGAGATTTATCGAGAATGCGCCTTCTGCCAATGGAACAGGAAATGAGGAATCAGGTGTTATATCAGAAGAACCCTTCGCCAAACACCAAATCAGTGTCGAAACAGGAACTACAGACACAACTGTCAGTACTATTTGAAATATTTTAAGGAATCGTCCTTGTCCAACAAACGACGCAAAGTGTGTAACTGTACGCGCACATGAAAGACATCTCACGCAATTTGGCACGGGAGACAACTAGTCAGATACGGCTATCAACGTAGCGATTCGTGGTGAGACGATGCGCCCAATGTTAGTATTTTGGAAGACAATGAACGAGAACCAGAAGTAGAAAAGACAGAAGAACGTAAAGAAGAGCAGACATTGCCCGGGGTTATAGCAAATGAAGCAATAGTAGTTGGATTAGTTCGATTGCTTGTTATACGGGAAGAAAGCTTCCGAGAAAAATCAACTGATGAAGAGGAAGAAGATGCCATTGCAGAAAGCGCAAAGAGAGAAGATATTAATCTTTGTAAGTCTATCTCTGTAGGAGATGGTGGTTGGGACGTCAGCTCGTCAACTTGAAGCAAATAGCAGTACATCTTCAGCCATAAATTTCGAATCTTCACTATACTACCGGTTTCGATATTGTATTATAACAGTTAGAGTAATGAAGAGTACGAAATTTACGGCTGAAGGTATACTGCCTGTCTGCTTCAAGAAGACAGTGAAACTTCTTAATTTATTTAATTCTGAAACTGCTGAGTGACACTGAATGAAACTTAACCTTCTTAAACTCCTGAGTGAAACTGACGTCCTGTCACTTTGCTAGTCTTTATCATTTCAACTCTGAGCTACAGAATTTGCCCTGACAAACACAAATTTCTCCTATTCATTGTTGTTGTTGTTGTTGTGGTCTGCAGCCCTGAGACTGGTTTGATGCAGCTCTCCACGCTACTCTATCCTGTGCAAGCTTCTTCATCTCCCAGTACCTACTGCAACCTACATCCTCTGAATCTGTTTAGCGTATTCATCCCTTGGTCTCCCCCTACGATTTTTACCCTCCACGCTGCCCTCCAATACTAAATTGGTGATCCCTTGATGCCTCAGAACATGTCCTACCAACCGATCCCTTCTTCTAGTTAAGTTGTGCCACAAACTCCTCTTTTCCCCAATCCTATTCAATACATCATCATTAGTTATATGATCTACCCATCTAATCTTCATCATTCTTCTGTAGCACCACATTTCGAAAGCTTCTATTCTCTTCTTGTCCAAACTAGTTATCGTCCGTGTTTCACTTCGATTCATGGCTACGCTCATAACAAATACTTTCAGAAACGACTTCCTGACACTTGGATCTATACTCGATGTTAACAAATTTCTCTTCTTCAGAAACGCTTTCCTTGCCATTGCCAGTCTACATTTTATATCCCCTCTACTTCGACCATAATCAGTTATTTTGCTCCCCAAATAGCAAAACTCCTTTACTACTTTAAGTGTCTCGTTTCCTAATCTAATTCCCTCAGCATCACCCGACTTAATTCGACTACATTCCATTATCATCCTTTCGCTTTTGTTGATGTTCATCTTATACCCTCCATTCATGACGCTGTCCATTCCGTTCAACTGCTCTTCCAAGTCCTTTGCTGTCTCTGACAGAATTACAATGTCATCGGTGAACCTCAAAGTTTTTATTTCTTCTCCATGGATTTTAATACCCACTCCGAATTTTTCTTTTGTTTCTTTTACTGCTTGCTCAATATACAGATTGAACAACATCGGGCAGAGGCTACAACCCTGTCTCACTCCCTTCCCAACCACTGCTTCCCTTTCATGCCCCTCAACTCTTAAAACTGCCATCTGGTTTCTGTACAAATTGTAAATAGCCTTTCGCTCCCTGTATTTTACCCCTGCCACCTTCATAATTTGAAAGAGAGTATTCCAGTCAACATTGTCAAATGCTTTCTCTAAGTCTACAAATGCTAGAAACGTAGGTTTGCCTTTCCTTAATCTAGCTTCTAAGATAAGTCGTAGGGTCAGTATTGCCTCACGTGTTCCAACATTTCTACGGAATCCAAACTGATCTTCCGCGAGGTCGGCTTCTACGAGTTTTTTCCATTTGTCTGTAAAGAATTCGCGTTAGTATTTTGCAGCTGTGACGTATTAAACTGATTGTTCGGTAATTTTCACATCTGCCAACACCTGCTCTCTTTGGGATTGGAATTATTATATTCTTCTTGAAGTCCGAGGGAATTTCGCCTGTCTCATACATCTTGCTCACCAGATGGTAGAGTTTTGTCAGGAATGGCTCTCCCAAGGCTGTCAGTAGTTCTAATGGAATGTTGTCTACTCCCGGGGCCTTGTTTCGACTTAGGTCTTTCAGTGCTCTGTCAAACTCTTCACGCAGTATCGTATCTCCCATTTCATCTTCATCTACATCCTCTTCCATTTCCATAATATTGTCCTCAAGTACCTCGCCCTTGTATAGACCCTCTATATACTCGTTCCACCTTTCTGCTTTCCTTTCTTTGCTTAGAACTGGGTTTCCATCTGTGCTCTTGATATTCATACAAGTGCTTCTCTTTTCTCCAAAGGTCTCTTTAATTTTCCTGTAGGCAGTATCTATCTTACCCCTAGTGAGATAACCCTCTACATCTTTACATTTGTCCTCTAGCCATGCCTGCTTAGCCATTTTGCACTTCCTGTCGATCTCGTTTTTGAGACGTTTGTATTCCTTTTTGCCTGCTTCATTTACTGCATTTATATATTTTCTCCTTTCATCAATTAAATTCAGTATTTCTTCTGTTACCCAACGATTTCTACTAGCCCTCGTCTTTTTACCTACTAGGTCATCTGCTGCCTTCACTACTTCATCTCTCTAAGCTACCCATTCTTCTTCTACTGGATTTCTTTCCCCCATTCCTGTCAATTGTTCCCTTATGCTCTCCCTGAAACTCTGTACAACCTCTGGTTCTTTCAGTTTATCCAGGTCCCATTTCCTTAAATTCCCACCTTTTTGCAGTTTCTTCAGTTTTGATCTACAGTTCGTAGCCAATACATTGTGATCAGAGTCCACGTTTGCCGCTGGAAATGTCTTACAATTTAAAACTTGGTTCCTAAATCTCTGTCTTACCATTATGTAATCTATCTAAAACCTGTCAGTATCTCCAGGCTTCTTCCATGTATGCAACGTTCTTTTATGATTCTTGAACCAAGTGTTAGCTATGATTAAGTTGTGCTCTGTGCAAAATTCTAATAGGCGGCTTCCTCTTTCATTTCTTAGCCCCAATCCATATTCACCTACTACGTTTCCTCCTCTCCCTTTTCCTACTACCGAAATCCAGTCACCCATGACTATTAAATTTTCGTCTCCCTTCACTATCTGAATAATTTCATTTATTTCATCATACATTTCTTCAATTTCTTCGTCATCAGCAGAGCTAGGTGGCATATTAACTTGCAATACTGTAGTAGGCATGGGTTTCGTGTCTATCTTGGCCACAATAATGCGTTCGCTATGCTGTTTGTAGTAGCTTACCCGCACTCCTATTTTTTATTCATTGTTAAACCGACTCCTGCACTATCCCTATTTGATTTTGTATTTATAACTCCTATTCATTAATTACCCACAATATTCAAGGATAACGCAATCTGATTGCTTTAAAATTAACTAAAAGAATGGCCCTGAAGTAGAAGAAATCCTAACAATAACCCATGTCACTTACCTCACAGAAAATCTTCATTACACGAACTGCAGCAATACAGGCACCAATACAGCCACCTAAATAAAAAGATTCTAGCTACTGTAGGCTCTAACTACTAATAGGCATGTGGTTAGCAAAGGGCAGATTTTGTTGCAGAGCAAACAATGAATTTTGCAGATTTTACCTTCATCATGTTGCAACCAGTTCGAAAATTTTATAATCGTTAGTAATTCCGTTATTATTTTACGTTAAATCGTCCAGACCGTCCGCTCGCGCTAATACTGCAAACGTGTAACACTGCTAATTATTAACCTCTAACCTCCGCCACTGCTGGCTACTCACTTCCAACTGCGATTCCGACCAGCCACAGATTCTCTTACAGAGGGCACACACCGCTGTCAGTGATACTAATGCAGTCTATAGCGCTGCCAACATACGAAGACATAAATAGGCTACTTACAACAGTAATGTTGATGTTTTGTTGTTGTTGGATGTTATGAGAGCAAAAATGTTGATACGGAAAGGGGGGAGGTCTCAGCGGTCGAAGAGGAAAATAAAGAATGTAGTACATTAAAAAGTGCAGTGAGCGAGAGAAAAGGATGTTATTTCTCTGAAGAAGATAATTTTAGCAAAGATGAAAAAGAGAAAATAAAGAGGAATAGAAGAATGAAAATGAAGAGGAAGCGACGAAAGGAGATGAAGGAAAGGAGTAATAGTGAGGGCTTAGTAAGGTAGAAGGTGAAGAAAGGGAAGAATTAGCAGCAGGAGCAAGTTAAAGGAGCAGTGGTATGCATTTGAAAATGCAAGAAAGCGTTGAAATTCGTCAGACGGACTAAACAGTAACTGGCGGACTGAGATTGCTTTCAGTGAGTAAAGAAGAATCACAAAGAGCCGCAAAAATTCATTTGCTAGCCCATGAAGAGCAGGTGAGTGCGAAAACAAGGATACCTACTATACGTAGGTGCGTGCTAGTACCTCAAAGAAACAGAATTAGTCCCGAGAAAAGAATCAAGAAACGATCTGATAAATCAAGTAAAGCCAGCAGGTGGGCGGTGTCAGCTATATGTACCTAACGGAAGGTGGAAGACTGTTCATTGAGAGAATATGAAAGGGAAGAACAAATTCATGTAAGATTTCAGTCTTCGGCAATAACGGTGGGCAGGACACGAAACAGTGCAGAGTAGTGACTGTTGATATGATTGTTAGCCCTAGAGGGGCGTGGCTGTTTGGCAGCGAGTAGCGTAGTGCTCGTAGCAGACAAGTGAACGAGAAAAACAGAGAGCAAGCGACAGATCAGCTGAGAGGTGTTAACTGGGCGTGGCGTTGCACAGCGAACACAGGTAGGGTTACTAGAGAGTTAGTGTTTGAATGGTTGAATGAGAATAAACTAAAGTTGTTATTGTAAATTTCAGTTGAGGTAATGTCTTGTAGGCTTTATATCTCACGCTTTCGGATGTTTTTCAAAATTTGTACTATGATTTTGAATACAGTGGGGTGACAAAAATGTGATAGCGATATCCACATGTACAGAAGGTGGTAGAATAGCATACACAATGTATAAAAGGGCAGTGAATTTGCATTGGAGGAGCTGTGAAAAGGTTTCCGGCGTGATTATGTCGCACAAGAGGAATTAACAGACTTTGAATGTGCAAGGGTGGTTGGAGCTACATACATGGGACAACCCATTTCGGAAATCGTTAGGGGATTCAATATTCCGAGATACACAGTGCCAAGAGTGTGCCGAGGATACCAAATTTCAGGTATTACCTCTCATGACGGACAACGCAGTGGCCAGCGACCTTCACTTAACGACCGAGAGCAGCGGCGTTTGCATCGAGTTGCCAATGCTGACAGACAAACAACACTACGTGGAATGATCGCAGAAATCGATGTAGGACGTACGACGAAAGTATCCTTTAGGACAGTGAGGCGAAATTTGAGGTTAATGGGTTACAGTAGAAGGCGACCGACGCGAGTTCCTTTGCTAATAGCACGACTCGCCTGCAGTGCGTGTCCTGGGCTCATGGCCATATCGGTGGGACCCTATATTGGAAAATCGTGACCTGGGCGGATAAGTCCCGATTTCAGTTGGTAAGAGATGATGGTAGGGTTCGAGTGTGACACAGACCTCACGAACCCAGGGACCCAAGTTGTCGACAAGGCACTGTGCAAGCTGGTGGTGACTCCATAATGGTGTGGGCTGTGTTAACGTGGAATGGACTGAGTCCTCTGGTCCAACGGAATCGATCATTGACTGGAAATTGTTATGTTCGGCTGCTTATAGACCATTTGCAGTCATTCAAGTACTGTATGTTCACAAATAATGATGCCATAACTGTTCGCGATTGGTTTGAAGAACATTCCGAGTGAATAATTTGATCACCCAGATTATCCTACATGAATCCCATTGAACATTTACGGCACATAACTTAGAGGTCAGTTCGTGCACAAAATGCTGCACCTGCAACACTTTTGCAATTATGGATGGCCCGGGTTCCCGCGTTCGATTCCCGGCGGGGTCAGGGATTTTCTCTGCCTCGTGATGACTGGGTGTTGTGTGCTGTCCTTAGATTAGTTAGGCTTAAGTAGTTCTAAGTTCTAGGGTACTGATGACCATAGATGTAAAGTCCCATAGTGCTCAGAGCCATTTGAACCATTTGAATTATGGATGGCTCCATATTTCTGCAGGAGACTTCCAACGACTTGTTGAGTCCATGCTACGTCGAGCTGCTGCATTATGCCTTGCAAAAAAGGAGAGACACCATATTACGTGGTATACCACGATCTTTATCACTTTAGTGTTAATGTCTGAGGCAGATGCGACGAAATGTTGTCTGGTTGATAACTTTTCCTTTTCTTCTTTCGTTTATGCGTTGTATGTTGAATGACATATGTAAACTTACGCAGGGTACATGACTGTTGTAACTACAAATGAAAGTGGCGAGTTGAGGAGAATGAAAAGCAAATAATCCTAATATACATCCGTCCAGAAACCAATAGTTTTCTCAATATGACGTAGGCACATCTGCAGTCACGCCAGTGTGATAACACTATTAATGTCAAAAGCTACGTTTCTTTCAGAACATCGCAAGTGAGGCGTAGATTAGAATGGGATAAATTGCGCTCGTTTGATTTGTCTTACTGATATTGTTGGTGAACTCCGAGGACACATTGTGGACGGTTGTCAGTGTATATGGAACGCGTCTGTGGGTTTTGAACTTGTACGGGCGTTGATGAGGAAACATATTGAAACCTGAAACTTCCTGGCAGATTAAAACTGTGTGCCCGACCGAGACTCGAGCTCGGGACCTTTGCCTTTCGCGGGCAAGTGCTCTACCATCTGAGCTAGCGAAGCACGACTCACGCCCGGTACTCACAGCTTTACTTCTGCCAGTACCTCGTCTCCTACCTTCCAAACTTTACAGAAGCTCTCCTGCATACCTTGCAGAACTAGCACTCCTGAAAGAAAGGATATTGCGGAGACATGGCTTAGCCACAGCCTGGGGGATGTTTCCAGAATGAGATTTTCACTCTGCAGCGGAGTGTGCGCTGATATGAAACTTCCGAGTTCGAGTCTCGGTCGGGCACACAGTTTTAATCTGCCAAGAACTTTCATATCAGCGCACACTCCGCTGCAGAGTGAAAATCTCATTCTGGATATTGGAACCTGTCTTCACAAGAACGGTGGCCAGGTGGAACATTTGTCGTAATGTGTCTTCAGGTGCGTACCTGCAATCGGATCCTTGGACCTTCTGTGTTTCTTTTGCCTCTGCTCGCCCCTTTTGTTTGTACCTATAATAGTTACACACCAAGTACATCAAATATATTCGTATGTATATTTTCTGATGCAAAGGTACTATATACAAAGAAATTAAAATAAAGTAAAACAAAGACCGATACAGCTGTAGTAGTCTGGCTAGTCTGAACTGACTGTATTGGTGTTTCCCTCAGGATAATATAAAAAGAGATGCAGGCTGACTCTGGCTTTTCAGAAGCCAACTGGTGAGCATGCTTTTGGAACGGCCGGTAGGATTGTTGACAGCATCCATTTGGCCATTCTCTAGGCATTGGCTGCGAGCCCAAACAGGAGGGGAGAAAACCGCCGACTCACCACAGACACTCGCAGCTGCCAGCACGCATTCACACCCCGAACAGGCACGCGCCACAGAACGGTCAATGTGTGATTCGCAAAAAAATGTTTCCCGCTAAGAAAAGTTATACCGCAGCTGAAAACTAACACTTCAGCAGCAAAAATATTGAAAATATTGAGGCTTTACCAACGGACTAGTTATAGAAATGCTGTTCCGTCTGCTACCAACTGGCTTCATTCACTTGATACTGAACTCTGATTAAATGTATCTATTTTAATTAATAGTAATAATTTTAGGGTTTAACTTTTCTCCTTTTGTTTTGCTGAATTATTAATTTCCATAATTTAAACATAATAGCTTTGTGCCTAAATTCTTAAATGTATTGCTGCAGACTGTATGTATTTCTTAATATTTGCTGTTGTGGCCAATGATAAATGAAAGTTGTAGAAGTGGTTTTTGGGCGAGACGTCGGATAGCCTTGTGAAATCTCCACAATAGCTCATAGGTGCAATTGTTCGACCACGTGAGTCATTGGTTTCCAACCTTTCTGAGACAAATATCCCTGAATATAATCAATTAGCTAGTACCACCCACCCCTTCCCCTCCCCCCCCCCCCCCCCCCCACATGATCACTTCACCAAATTTTAGAATAACAAGGAGTATTCTTTGAACATCTTTATTTTTCAAACGACAAAAGGGAAAACATATTAACTTTTTGTAGGCATTCTATTAAACCACGAAGTAATGAGTCAATGAGACAACTGGAACTCCGTATTTTTAACAAGCTTCTTTTTACAAAACTGAGGAATACTCAGTGGATAGTGAGTGCTTCCTGCAAGTCCCTCTCAGAAAAGAAAGTTAACTATCCTCATTGAGGGCACACTCTTGTTACAAAACTAGCTTTCTCTGCGGCACTCATCTCTCTACAAACACTTGCCTCACTCATATCACGTACCGCAGTTTATATCAACCAAGTTAAAGCGTGTGCACTGTACATACTGTTTGTGAATCACTTGGTTGCTGGACTCGTTACTTCTGGACGAACAGAAACTGGTAGGCTTCAGGCTGTCAATTATTCGCGTCCACTACCTCGAATAATAATAATATTTAAGTACTGTGTAAGCTATACGTAGTTACTGTTGTGATATGCTGTCAATTAGTATGTTTATCTGTTACGAAGTGAATAATGAACCAATTTCTAGCCGTTACGGGAACTACCTACAACTCGAAGTAGGAATTTTCATGGAATATCCAAGAATATGTGAAGTATATGACACAATTTTGCTCTCGTACACGCGCGATACAAAGTATGTGTCAACTGGACGGACCATGTGAGGAAGATATTGTTCATACATTCGTTTCATAAGCTGTAACGTCCACCACATTGTGTCTCGCGGCATTGCCAGTATTACGAGTGCATGCTGAAAATTCATACATCCGAATTTTTTTATGGGAAAACTCTTAAAGCTTTTTAATAAAACAGACTTTATTAACATTCTACATTACGGTTAATTAAAGGAGGAAACTGTATATATAAAACGTCATAAAAAGGGGGATGTAAGAACATAATCGGTGGAGAAAATGGAGTACACTGACATGGAGTCGTTCATTGAGGGACAGTTAAAAATGTCGACATAAAGTCATGGAGCACATAAATACACTGAAGTCACATGCACAAAATAAATATTGGCCACAGTATTAAAACGCTCCAGAATGAAGACACCTGAAAACCACTGTAAAAGACAGCACACACGACGAAGAATAAAGGCTACCAGTAGGGACCTGCTGAGGGAGAGGAGGCCTGAGAGGAGGGAAAAGGAGAGGAAGGTGCAGCAGGGAAGGGGGGGAGGCTGGAGTGGGTGGGATGAAAAGAAAAGAGGGGTCGGTTGGCGCACCAAGGGGCAGAAGACGGGCAGGGTGGGAGGTGGAGAGGAAAGGCAAGGCAGCAGGGAGATGCAGAAGGGGTGCACTGGAAAGTGAGGAGCAGTGGAGGAGGGAGGAAAACTGCTCAGGGGAAAGGAGGAGGAGGGGAGAGGGAGCCCTGAGGAGCGGGAGGGGGGAAGGTAGGGTTAGAGTTGATAGGAAGGGTAGATATCAGGGTGAAGTTCATCATCTGGGAATGGAAGGTGCTGGAAGTTGTGCTGGAAAGGAGGTGGAGGGTGTGGAGATGGAGAGAGAGTAGGACACCATTGTAAAGGGGCGGCAATGGCCTGGGGGTAGAGAGGATAGAGGGCACCAGGGGATGTGGGGGGGGGGGGGCGATCTGCGGATGATGTACATACAGGGTGTGGATGTTTTCGAGGAAAAGAAGATGGTGTGGGAAGGGGATGATAGGGTCAGAAAACCAGGCGATGCTGTCATAACAAAGGATGGGGCGGATCAAGGACTTGTAGGTGTGAAGGATGGTGGCAGCATGCAGTTCCGACGTCCAGCTGGACAGGAGTTTCAGGAGGTGGAGTCTATTGTGGGCTTTGTGTTGGATTGGGGAGTCCAGGTGAGGAGACGGTGGAGGGTGAGGCCAAGATATATCAGGGTAGGAGTGAGGCGAATAAGATGACCATAAATGGTGAGGTAAAAATCGTGGAGCCAGAAGGGGCAGGTGGTAAAACCTGTGATGTTTGTCTGTGTCGTGGAAGCATTGATGCGATGGAGCCACTAGTTGCACCAAGCAGTGAACTGGTCGAGGTGGGTTTGAAGGGTACGTTGGGACCGTTGAAGGGTAGGATAAAGGGCTAGGAAGGCGGTGTCATCAGTATACTGGAGTAGGTGAGACTGCTAGTTCACAGTGTCAGCTTTATAGCAAAAACTGGTGTGAAGACGCATACGCATTGGCGCCCACCACAGGAGCGTCCTCTATCGACATCTGTACCCTCTGAAAATACTGTTCCATCTGTGGAGCACAGGCACTTGAGTATAGATGAAACTACATGTCTGCCCTCTGTCGGAAAGCGCGCTTATGGAGCTGAAAACAAATATCAGATGTCGCCAGACGTGCCATTATGAATACAATGTTTTCTCCCAGAAGAAATTAAAAAGACCACTGGGTCTCAAGCCTTGTCCAGTTGAAAGCATCCACCTCGATTTACATGATCTTGTGCTAGACGTATTTCCACAGATTCTTTGATTTCTGAATCTCAAAAAGATCTCGCTGGAGCCAAGATTTTTGTGGCAGAATAACACATAGTGTGACCCATGATGATGCAGCGCTCAGTTACAAGCGACTTACTGGGTTGAGTGAGCGAGTGTGGCGTTTTTGCTATTAAACCGACACTCTGAACTAGCAGTCTCCAGTGGCGGACACTCACCTGAAGGTGATGAACTATTGCCAGTCGAAATACTGTGGCAAGAAGTCAACATGATCCGGCTGCAATCCTGAAACCTCACAGAATATTCAGTACGCCAGCAAAACTTCAAGAATCACATGACTTTGGTCATCTTTGCTCCGCGAAGATGTGCGGGTGTTACGTGCTGATCGTGAGGAGAGGAGATAGGGAGTTGTAGCGGGGTGTCGTGGCAGTCAGCTTGTACAGGAAGGAGGCAGAACGTGGTGCTCTTGGGAATTATTTTATTGATCTGATGGGAGATATTATTATTACAAAAGGAATATTATCATTATGCATTGAATGAGGCGCATTTATTAAGACAGATACAATTTTGACAAGATTGATATTTAAGGTAACGAATGATTTTACCTTGGTGGGGCAGCATTTAGTTAGGCATTGTTGGTTCAACACAGACATACAAATGAATAATTTCTTGCTGTTTTTACAAAGTTTTGTCACAGTCAATGTTAATGGATATGAAAAGGCGAAAAGAATTTAATCATTAGTATGAGGACTTTTGTGTTAGAATGAATTTTCATACTGAGCTACATTTTTGTATCTCTCAAGTGTTGATCTTATGTAATCTTAATTCGTAACGAAATATTTTCTTAGTACTTGCTATACCTTCAACGTGAAATTTTTTAAGTGGGGTAGTGTCAAGAAATTATTTTTTGAGATGATTTTTTTATATACAGTTTTTTGAGAAGAATTTTTGTCTAAAGAGCAACTCAGTTTATCATATGTCATTATCCAGCTCCTATTACCTGACTATCATTCTTTTTTATGGGAATTAATTTTTATGAAAAACAAGTTTGGATTTTGCATGTATTGGAGAGAGCGAACTGCACTACCGCGATTATCTGCAGTTAGCAGAAGCGCAGAAACTGAGACACGACTTTTCTTCTTTTTGCAAGATAACAGTTACACAGCGTTTTCCATTGCGGCACAGGTGAGCCAAGTGAAGGAGATAACGATTTTTCAAATTTGCATGGTCAGTTAACTATGCTGAATTTAATTATTCTCATTAAAGTTTGTCATTTATTTGGTAACAAACAGTGCTGGTTCAGAGAGGGCACATTTAATTTATTTTCTCACAGTCACATTTGCATCTCGTTCTCGCAAGCTAATTTAGTTCTTAACTGTAAACGTTAGGTCAGCTTATACACTTATTTCTTTTTCATGATTGGAATTTTTTGGTATGCAACAGCTAACATTCATAAAAAGAATGTACACTCAGAATGAGACAATTCAGAAGTAAAGCAAAAAGGGGAACATTCACAAAATCTTCTTTATTTCTTTAATCTATTAAGATAACTTTCACAGATAACTTTCTTTGTTAGGCAGTATGTGTATAAAATGTTTAACAGGAGGGAGTCATATGTGGTCAGCAAGCAAACATGCAGAATAATTGTTGATGTATTTAGGAAGAGTCTATATGTACTTGCTGTTCGCATTTAAAATGTTAACATTACTACTGCAGCCTCTGATTAATTGTACTATTATGAAATCATGTTCCATAACTTAATAGATAGTATTTGTAATTTTAAATGTCCTCCATGTCATTGTTATGAGGAGAAAGTATTTAAGGGTGTTACATCTTAGTTGACCCTTCTGTGCGTACCGAATTAACAGTTAAGACATTGCTTACTCACTAAATATTGACCCTGCACTTTATTTCGAAAGTTTCAGTTTTACTGGAACACGTTTCACTGTTATTATTTGGTAATTAGTACATATAACTTATAATTTATTTTTATGTTGCTATTACTTTTACTTACAGAACAAAAACGCATAAAAACAAGATATATGACGAGGAAAAACATTTTTATATATAAGATTTCTATGCATTAGAGATTATCAGTATATTCCTATTTGCAAAATCAAGATTCATCAGATATGATCCATTTACGCATATTTCTTCTTCTTTTTCTCTAGCTACTAATAATATTTTTGATGAGTTGGAACCTTTTTGCTGATTCGTCTGCCCCGCTCCCGGTGAAGTACAATGGAAGTTATAGCGTTGATTTACATAGTTTTCAAAACTCGGACAAGGGTTGGTCCCATGATTCGCTAAGGCTTTTACTATTGAGTTTGTTGAAACTAAGCCAAAAGCTTCCTCTAAATCTGCGGATCTTTTCCAAAGTGGGAGTTCACACTTTTGTCCCATTCTACAACTTCCTTCGCATCTTACAAATGATCCGTTGTGGTACACCCACTTCAAATGCAAGCTATTACCTAGTTCAAAATCATTTTTCAGTTTAGTTGGTGGTATTTGTAGTCAGTATCTCATACGTTATAGATGGTAGATAGTTTGTTCTATAGCTATTTCCGTTTTATCTGCCTTCTTTCTCGTGAATTAGAAAATCCACAACACTGCGCCAGTTTTGAGGTATCGCTTCTGACCATAGACATGTAATAAGTGATTTCGCAAAATTTCTATGACTACATAATGTATAACTAATAACATACCGTGCGGTTTCTTTTATACAAAGACAAATATTATACAGTAAATTTCTTTCACGTATGCTTCCAGCGCTGTAACAAAAGACAAAATTATGTTCTTTGACGTCCCACAGCTAAGGTTACATCGTTGTGTTTTCATCAGAAACTTATTTCGCTCTCTGAGAATGGACGTTGGGACAAAGGAGATAATGCTGTGCTCCTCGTCTTCTGTGAAGATGGTTCAAATGGCTCTGAGCACCATGGGACTCAACTGCTGTGGTCATAAGTCCCCTAGAACTTAGAACTACTTAAACCTAACTAACCTAAGGACATCACACACATCCATGCCCGAGGCAGGATTCGAACCTGTGACCGTAGCGGACGTGCGGTTCCAGACTGTAGCGCCTTTAACCGCTCGGGCACTCCGGCCGGCTCTTCTGTGAAGTGCTTTTGTTTTGTTTGCTTATAAACTTTCGCTTCTTTCCGTCCAGGGAACGACTAGAGTCATCAGCTCTTTCATCTTTTCCCGCTCGACCGCTTTGTCGGCGCATTGTCCTTTAGAGCTGTGGCCATCCTATTTAAGCTCGACCAAGTGAGCGATCGCTCGGTTCTGCTCTTCATTTTTTCCATCATTATGGCTCGCTGGTACGCGGTTACGAAGCACGAAAGGCAGTGACACTTCATGTATCGATACGCTCCATCTTCTGACCTTGCCACAACAGCTTGCCGTACGTTTTGGTTAAGCGGTCTTATCTCTTAACGAGATAGCACAGACGAGCTGTTTTCCTATCCAGCTTCTACGAGTATTAGGACCTTTTATCTGAACGGAAAGTGCAGCACACCTAAATTCCCACCCATTATGCCTCAAAATGGGACTATACAAGCAAGTAAGTATCAGCTATGAGTACATGAACCAACATGAGCTAAGTAAATAACAGCTATAAGTACATGAAGAAATATGAGCTATAGAATGGATGGAAGTTCGTGGCTGAACTTCAGTTTTTACGACAGTAGTGACTTACACCAAGTTACGGTTGTCGGAATATAATTCATAACTGGTTTTGTGATATCAAATTGGGTATATGCGTTTATTGTTTTAATTACACGGAAACCGTGTTCTTGTATGGTGACGTAGTATTCGGACGTATGAATGAATTTTATTCAGAGATTCTTGGCAGAAAAGAACGACAGGCAGTAAATTTTTTCTTTCATTTTGGAAAATGCGGTTGTCCTGGGGTACAACAACCCCTCAAATTTATGATGAAAAGTGCTACTTTATTCGAGTGTCTGCAATTCTCTTCGGGGAGCGGTGAGGAATACACCGTCTGTTCAAAACGTTCGAAGACTGATTTTATTCCTGGCGTACAAGCTAAATCAGCGAAATGTCTACCGTGTTAGCTTGATTAATGATTGTAAGCAACTTACACAGAGGTGACAAGTCATGGGACAGAGGTATGCAGGTATACAGACAGCGGTAGTATCGCATACGTAAGTTTTATGACAGAGCATTGGCGGATCTTCATTCGTACTCAGGTCATTCACGAGAAAAGGTTTTTGACTTGATTACGGCCGTGCGAGGGGAATTGACAAGATTTGAAGAAGGGGTAGTAATTGGAACTAGACGCATGGGACATTTCAGTTTGGAGATCGTCAGGGAATTTAATATTCCGTGATCCACAGTGTCAAGAGAGTGCCGAGAATTCCAAATTACAAGCATTACCTCTCACAAAGGACAACGCAGTGGCCAGCTGCCTTTATTTAACGACCGAGAATAGAGGCGTTTGCGTAGAGTTGTCAGTGCTAACAGACAATCAACACTGGGTGAAATAACCGTAGAAATCGATGTACTACGAACGTATGTGTTAGGACAGGCGGTGAAATTTGGCATCAGTGGCCTATGGCAGCAGACTACCGACGCGATAATCTTTGCTAACGGCAGCACCTTTCCAGTGCTCATGACCATATCGGTTGGAACCTAGACGACTGCAAAACCGTAGCCTGGTCAGATGATTCCGTTATCAGTTGGTAAGAGCTGATGGTAGGGTTTGAGTGTCGCGCAGACCCCACGAAGCAACAGACCCAAGTTGTCAACAATGCGCTGTGCAAGGTGGTGGTGTCTCCATAATGGGATGGGCAGGACGAAATGGTTCAAATAGCTCTGAGCACTATGGGACTTAACATCTGAGGTCATCAGTCCCCTAGAACATAAAACTACTTAAACTTAACTAACCTAAGGACATTACACACATCCATGCCTGAGGCAGGATTCGAACCTGCGACCGTAGCGGTTGTGCGGATCCAGAATGAAGCTGGGTAGGACCAACTGAACCCATAACTGACTGGAAATGGTTACGTTCGGCTACTTGAATAACATTTGCACTCATTCATGGATTTCATATTTCCAGACTGCGATGAAATTTTTATGGATGGTAATGGGCCATGTCGCCGGGCCACAACTGTTCACGATTGGCCACCCATCCAACATTTAGGGGACATAATCAAGACGTCAGCTCGTGCAGGAAATTGTGCACCAGCAACACTTCCGCAATTATGGACGGTTATAGAGGCAGTATGGATCAATATTTCTGCATAGTACTCCCAGTGACTTGTTGAGTCTTTGTCACGTCGAGCGGCTGCTCTACATAGGGAAGTCAGACACGATATTAGGAGGTACTCCACTATTTTTCGCACTCCAGTGTATGTCCATCCTGCCAGTCAGTTGTGAGCGGGTAGTGTTCAGTAGCGGCCGTGCGGCAGTATTGTGTCAGTGTTGTTTTGTCACGGTTCAGAATGGAGCAACATCTCTAATTCAGGTGTTCAAGACACTCTCCAGAATGTTTTGAAGAAGAGGAAAGTGTTGTGCAAAGTTTGTCCCGTACACCCTCGATCCCTAATAGAAACAACGACTCGTGAACGACTGCCACAACTTGTCTGAAATGCAAGATGTGAACAATTATTTTCTGCAGAATTGGACTTGCTGTATTAACATGAACCTGCCACAAAATCACGAAGTGCAGAAAATTACACTACCGGCCATTAAAATTGCTACACCAAGAATAAATGCAGATGATATACGGGTATTCATTCGACAAATATATTATACTAGAACTGACAAGTGATTACATTTTCGCGCAATTTGGGTGCATAGATCCTGAGAAATCAGTACCCAGAACAACCACCCCTGGCCGTAATAACGGTCTTGATGCGCCTGGGCATTGAGACAAACAGAGCTTGGATGGCATGTACAGGTACAGCTGCCCATTCAGCTTCAACACGATACCAAAGTTTATCAAGAGTAGTGGCTGGCGTATTGTGACGAGCCAGTTACTCGGGCACCATTGACCAAACGTTTGCAATTGCTGAGAGATCTGGAGAATGAGCTGGCCAAGGCAGCAGTCGAACATTTTCTGTATCCAGAAAGACCCGCACAGGACCTGCAGCATGCGGTCGTGCATTATCATGCTGAAATGTAGGGTTTCGCAGGGATCGAATGAAGGGTAGAGCCACGGGTCGTAGCCCGCATCTCGTGGTCGTGCGGTAGCGTTCTCGCTTCCCACGCCCGGGTTCCCGGGTTCGATTCCCGGCGGGGTCAGGGATTTTCTCTGCCTCGTGATGGCTGGGTGTTGTGTGATGTCCTTAGGTTAGTTAGGTTTAAGTAGTTCTAAGTTCTAGGGGACTGATGACCATAGATGTTAAGTCCCATAGTGCTCAGAGCCATTTGAACCATTTGAACCACGGGTCGTAACACATCTGAAATGTAACGTCCACTGTTCAAAGTGCCGTCAATGCGCACAAGAGGTGTCCGAGACGTGTAACCAATGGTACCCCTACCACCACGCCGGGTGATACCTCAGTATGGCGATGACGAATACACGCTTCCAATGTGCGTTCACCGCGATGTCGCCAAAAACAGATGCGACCATCATGATGGTGTAAACAGAACCTGGATTCATCCGAAAAAATGACGTTTTGCCATTCGTGCACCCAGGTTCGTCGATGAGTACGTCATCGCAGGTGCTTCTGTCTGTGATGCAGTGTCAAGGGTAACCGCAGCCATGGTCTCCGAGCTGATAGTCTATGCTGCTCCAAACGTCGTCGAACTGTTCGTCCAGATTGTTGTTGTCTTGTAAACGTCCCCATCTGTTGACTCAGCGATCGAGACTTGGCTGCACGATCCGTTACAGCCATACGGATAAGATGCCTGTCATCTCGACTGCTAGTGATACAAAGCCGTTGGGATCGAGCACGGCGTTCCGTATTACCCTCCTGAACCCACCGATTCCATATTCTGCTAACAGTCACTGGATCTCGACCAACGAGAGCAGCAATATCGCGATGTGATAAACCGCGATCGCGATAGGCTACAATCCGACCTTTATCAAAGTCGGAAACGTGATGGTACGCATTTCTCCTCCTTACACGAGGCATCACAACAACGTTTCACCAGGCAACGCCGGTCAACTACTGTTTGTGTATGAGAAATCGGTTGGAAACTTTCCTCATGACAGCACGTTGTAGGTGTCGCCATCGGCGCCAGCCTTGCGTGAATGCTCTGAAAAGCTAATCATTTGCATATTACAGCATCTTCTTCCTGTCGGTTAAATTTCGCGCCTATAACACGTCATCTTCGTGGTGTAGCAATTTTAATGGCCAGTAGTGCAGACGAAGGGTCAATGCTTTGATAACATAACCGACATTCAAGTGGTAAATATTCGAGAAATCGGGCCAAGAACAGCTGCCAGCATGAGTAACTTGGACATAGATATTCTCGGAGAAGTGGGGCGGCTTACGTCACTTAATAAAAGCAAGTCTTCCGGTCCAGATTGTATACCAGTTAGCTTGCTTTCAGAGTACGCTGATACAATAGCTCCAACGATCTTGTACAACGGCCCGCTCGACGAATGATTCGCACCCAAAGACTGCAAAATTACACAGGTCACACTAAATTACAGTAACATATCAGTAACATCCATATTCAGCAGGATTAAGGAACATACATTGTGTTCGTACATTATGAATTACCTCGAAGAGCATGGTCTATTGATACATAGCCAACACGGATTTAAAAACATCGTTTTTGTGTAACACAACTAGCACTTCACTCACACGAAGTGTTGAGTGCTATGCCCACGGGATTTCAAACTAATTCCGTATTTCTAGATTTCCAGAAGGCTTTTAACACCGTACCTCATAAGCAGCTTGTAATCAAATTGCGTGTTTATCGAATACCTTCTCAGTTTCGCAACTGGCTTCGTGACTTCCTGTTAAAGAGGTCACAGTTTGTAGTGACTGACGGAAATTCATTGAGTAAACAGAAGTGACTTCTGGCGATCCCCAAGGCAGTGTTATAAACCCTCCAATGTTCCTTACCTTTATAAACTACACACATCAAAAAAAGTTTCGCATCACCTAGGCTGCGAGTTCCGGAACCTGTACAGAAAATTGGAATAGAGATCAACATAAACGTCATTTCCTGCCTTTTTATTGCTAATGAAAACCAAACATTGCATGTTGTACCACCATACAGTGAGACCTCCAGAGGTGGTCGTCCAGATTGCTGTACACACCAGTACCTCTAATACCCAGATGCACTGATGCATGCCTGTGTTAGTCGTGGCATACTAATCACAAGTTCATCAAGGCACTCTTGGTCCAGATTGTCCCACTCCTTAACTGCGATTCGGCGTAGATCCCTTAGAGTGGTTGGTGGGTCACGTCGTCCATAAACAGCCCTTCTCAATCTATACCAGCCCTGTTCGATAGTGTTCATGTCTGGAGCACACGCTGGCCTCTCTAGTCGAGCGATGTCGTTATCCTCAAGGAAGTCATTCAAAAGGTGTGCACGATGGGGGCGCGAATTGTCGTCCATGAAGACGAATGCCTCGCCAATATGCTGCCGATGTTGTTGAATTATCGGTCGGAGGATGAATTCACGTGTGGCACAGCCGTCACGGCGCCTTTCATGACCACCAGCGGCGTATGCCGGCCACACATAATGCCACGCCAAAATAGCAGGGAACCTCCACCTCGCTGCACTCGCTGGACAGTGTGTCTAAGGCGTTCAGCCTGTCTGGGTTCCCTCCAAATAAGTCTCCGACGATTGTCTGGTTGAAGGCGTATGCGACACTCATCGGTGAAGAGAACGTGATGCCAATCCTGAGAGGCCCATTCAGCATGTTGATGGGCCCATCTGTACCGCTCTGCATGTTGTGGTTGCAGAGATGAACTTCGCCATGGACGTCGGGAGTGAAGTTGCGTTTCGTGCAGTCTATTGTGCACAGTTTGAGTCTTAACACAACGTCCTGTGGCTGCACGAAAAGGATTATTCAACATATTGGCTTTGCTGTCTGGGTTCCTCCGTGCCATAATCCGTAGGTAGTAGTCATCTACTGCTGTAGTAGCCCTTGGGGAGCCTGAGCGAAGCATGTTATCGACCGTTCCTGTCTCTCTGTATCTCCTCCAAGTCCTGACAACATCGCTTTGGTTCACTCCGAGATGTCTGGACACTTCCCTTGTTGAGAGCCCTTCCTGGCACAAAGTAACAATGCGGATGCGATCGAACAGTGGTATTGACCGTCTAGGCATGGTTGAACAACAGACAACACAAGCCGTGTACCTTCTTCCTGGTGGAATGACTGGAACTGATAGGCGCTGCTCATGCATGGTTGTCTACATCTTTTGGCGGGTTTAGTGACATCTCTGAACAGTCAAAGCGTCTGTGTCTGTGATACAACATCCACAGTCAATGTCTGTCTTTAGGAGATCTGGTAACCGGGGTGATGCAATACTTTATTCTATATGTGTATTTAGGAGACAGTCTGAGCAAGCGTCTTAGCTTGTTTGCAGATGATGCTGTCGTTTATCGTCTCTGAAAATCAAAAGCAACTGGAAAACGATTTAGATATCTATGTGGTGCTAAAATTGGCAATTGACCCTAAATAACGGAAAGTGTGTGGTCATCCACTAAGTGCTAAAAGGAATCCGTTAAACTTCGGTTACACGATAGATCAGTCAAATCTAAAGGCCGTCAATTCAACTAAATAGCTAGTAATTACAATTACGAACAACTTAAATTAGAAAGAACACATAGAAAGTGTTGGGGCGATCCACAGACTGCGATTTATTGGCAGGGCACTTAGAAGAGCAACAGATCTACTGAAGAGATTGCCCACACTATGCTTGTCCGTCATCTTTTGGAGTGTAGAGGAAGTTCGAAGAAAGGCAGCACGTTCTGCACTATCGAGGAATAGGGAAGAGAGTGTCACAGACATGATACAAGATTTGAGGTGGAAATCATTAAAACTACGGAGTTTTTCATTGTGGGGGCATCTTCTCAAGAAATTTCAATCACAAATTTTCTCATCCGAAAGCGAAAATACTTTGTTGGCACCGAACTACATAGGGAGAAACGATCATCATAATAAAATAAGGGAACTCAGAGCTCGCACAGAAAGATATAAGTCTTCTTTCTTCCGCTCACTGTTCGAGAGTGGAATAACAGAGAATTTGCCAGGTACTTAAGTGTGATTTGCAGAGTACCCACGTAGAAGTCGATGTAAATTGAGAAGCGAGAGTTGAATAAATCCTAGAGAAGGACTTATCTGATAGTTTGATGTGATTTGTGTGAGTGTTCTGTACGTTGTACTCAAGCACTGGCGAGGTAAGTGGGCGGTCCGTTCTCTCCCCTTTCCAGTTTTTTGTCTGAGCTACTGGTACTGGTGTCAGTCAATTCGTAACTCCGTGTGAGCATTAGGCAACAGCAGTGTTGCCACATAATGGTCATCGTAATTCGCGGCTTTACGCTCGCAGTCAAAAAAAGTAATTTCTCCTAGTAGTCTTATTTGGCCATCTTTTCGGTGCAAGCGTAATTTACCGCGGTTTCGAAAGAAGCATAGATGCAGTTCAGCGCAGATCGACAGACATCGCACCAAACGAGGTCAGTTGTCGACCAAGCCGATGGTACAAGATCCTGATCATCCCCAGGAAATATGACGCTAATACAATGTAATTTCCGGGCGGGAAGGAGCGCCGGTCCCCGGCACGAATCCGCCCGGCGGATTAGTGTCGTGGTCCGATGAGCCGGCCAGTCTGTGGATGGTTTTTAGGCGGTTTTCCATCTGCCTCGGAAAATGCAGCCTGGTTCCCCTCATTCCGCCTCAGCTACACTATGTCGGCGATTACTGCGCAAACAAGTTCTCCACGTACGCGTACACCACCATTACTCTACCACGCAAACATAGAGGTTACACTCGTCTGGTGTGAGACGTTCGCTGAGGTGTCTACCGGGGGCCGAACCGCACAATAACCCTGGGTTCGGTGTGGGGCGGCGGAGGGGTGAAGTGGACTGCGGTAGTCATCGTGGGGTTGCGGACCACTGCGGCTGCGGCGGGGACGGTGCCTCTCCGTCGTTTCTAGGTCCCTGGTTAACATAACATAATACAGTGTAATACTGCCTGCAACCAGGATAATAACCTCAGTGCGAGGAAGAGTGTTCAGCTATGCCTTATCGAGCTGAAACCATTCACTGTCCATTAGATCCCGTTGAGCTACCACGTTGGGAGGTTGTTGACTGCTACATTCCAGCCACCCTTCCAAACAGTCTCAGTCATTTCCTACGGTATTAAGATCGGATGATTTAGCGGCACCGTTGTGGTGCGACAGAGAGCCAGACTATTAGTCAAACCAGGATCGCTTATGTGCAGCCCTGTGGACATGGCACATGTCATCTTGGAAAATGGGAGTGTCTAAAGCATATTCATCATAAAGATGTGAAAGAAAGTGAAACACTTGTGCACCGAGAGTGTTTCAATAACCATCCTGCTTCATGTTCATGGTACACCGACTAGGTGGACCAAAGTCAACGTACAAAAAACAACCTCAATACATCACAGAGCCACCTCTAGCCTCAAATCCATCCTCAATACGTAATGCCGGTTAAACGCCTCGCTGAGCCCTTAGAGCAGTCGGCGCCTTGCCTCATTTGATGATACCGAGATAGGTGGGGCAGTGTTTAGCACACTGGACTCGCATTCGGGAGGACGACTGTTCAGATCCCCGCCTAGCCATCTAAATTGAAGTATTCCGTGATTTCCCTAACTCGCTTAAGGCAAATGCCTTTGAAAAAGGCACGGACGATTTCGTTCCCCTTCCTTCCGCTTGTGCTCCATCTCTAGTGACCTAGCTGTCGACGGGACGTTAAACTCTAATTTCCTTTTCATGATTTTATGATATAATGGTAATGGTTTCATGACGCTTAATGATGCGGTTATCAGCGCACTTTGCAGAATATGAACAAAATACTTAGAGAAATGGCTCTGAGCACTATGGGACTTAACATCTATGGTCATCAGTTCCCTAGAACTTAGAACTACTTAAACCTAACTAACCTAAGGACATCACACACATCCATGCCCGAGGCAGGATTCGAACCTGCGACCGTAGCGGTCTCGCGGTTGCAGACTATAGCGCCTAGAACCGCACAATCACTCCGGCCGGCTAAATGACGGGCCATCCCTCCATCCTTTCAGTCCTTGCCACCCTCTACAATGTCATCCTTGCCACTGGCTTCTACCGCCACCTGTGGAAAACCTCCCATATCCTGATGTTCTCCGAACCCAGCAAGCCTCCATCTGATGCCTCTTCCCATCGTCTGTCTCACATCGGTGTTCAGCAAGCTCTTGGAATCCATCCTTATCCGGCGCATCCATCACCACCTCCGCCTAAACCACCACCACCCCACCACCCAATGTGGCTTTCGACCTTCCTTCTTTGCCGATGATCAACTCCTCCGCCTCACTCATCTCCTCTCCCTCCAGCTTAACTCCCGTCGCTCCGCCATTTTTGTCTCCCTCATCCTCGAAAAGGCCTACGACCGTGTCTGGCGTCCAGGTCTCCTTTTTAAACTCCAAACCTACACCCTTCCTGTCAACTACATCCGTCTGATGGCCTCCTTCCTCTCCCGCCGCCCCTTCTATGCATAGTGCCAATTCCCACACCTTCTACCCCTCTGTAGGTGTGCCCCAGGGCTCTGTTCTTTCCCCTCTCCTCTACCTCCTGTACATGGCAGATATGCCCCCCCCCCCCCCACTCCAGTACAACTCTTGCAATATGCCGATGACACCGCATTCCTTGCCCTCGCTCCTACCCTCCAACATTACCAACGCCTTCTCCAGAATCACCTTGACCTTTTTGCCGCATGGTGTAACCAGTGGCTCCTGAAAATCAATCCTTCCAAGACCCAGGCAATCATAGTAGGTCCTATCACTCGCTCCTTCTGGCTCCTGTATTTCTCCCTTACCG
Source organism: Schistocerca serialis cubense (assembly GCF_023864345.2). NCBI lineage: Eukaryota > Metazoa > Arthropoda > Insecta > Orthoptera > Acrididae > Schistocerca > Schistocerca serialis. Next base: position 116,927,322 of record NC_064642.1, on the reverse strand, counting down.
TCTGCGCCCATCTTGTCCACCTCAACCCCACCCTCACCTACCTTGGCCTCACCAGTGACTGTCACCTCACCTGGATCCCTCATCTCCACTCCATCCAATCCAAAGCCCACAACCGCCTCCAACTCCTCAAACTCCTCTCTGGCTGGACATGGGGGTTGCACCCCTCTACCATCCTCCACACCTACAAATCCTTAATTCGTTCCATCCTCTGTTATGCCAGTCCCGCCTGGATATCTGCCCCCCCCCCCCCCCAAATTCTATAAGTCCCTCCAGATCCTTGAGCGTCATGCACTCCGCCTTGCCTTCTGTATATGCCTCCCGTCCTCCACGCGGATCCTCTATGACCACATTCCTTTCCCCCATCTGCTCCTATTCCTCCAACATATCCACATACTCTACACCTCCCACCACCTTGATCGCCCTCACCCCCTGGTTGGTCCTCTCCCATCCCCATCCCCTGCCACGTCTTCACTGTTGTGTCCCCCCTACCCTCATCTCCTTTCCCAAGGTGGCTTCCATCAACTTCCCCTCCCGGATGATCCCTCTCTCCCTCCATTTATTCCTCCTATCAACACTGATCTTCACCCCCCCTTCTTTTCTCCTTCCTTTCCCTGGGCTCCCTCTTCCCCCCTTCCATCCTGTGTTTTATCCCCGCCTAACCTCTCTCTGCCTCCCTTCTTCCCCCCTCCCCCAAGTCCTTTTGTATTCCCATCCTCCGCCTTCCCCACTCCCTGTCGTGTCTGCTCAGCAACCCCCACCCCTCCTATGGGTCCTCATCCTCCATTGGCTCCTTTCCCCCCTCCCCCCTTCGCTTTTCCTCTCCTTCCCCCCTTTTTTATCTTTTCATCATCTGTCCAGTATCCCCCCACCTGCTCCCGGCTGTGGTACGTCAGATTTGCGCCAACTTTTTAGTGCAGTGTTTAAGTGAGTGTTCAGTGTTGTACGTCTTTTCACAGTGTTGCGAACAGAAATCATGCTGTTGCTGGGTGTGAATTTTATATCTCTTGCGAACAGAAACCAGACTGTCGCCATGTTTTTTAATTGTCCGTCTATTATTTTTCTGCTTCCTGTGTATTTTATTAGCATCATCAACCTTTTGTTTTATGTTTTAAGTTCCACACTTTTCCGCCATTTTACCTTTAAGTCACCGATTTTATTGCCAACTTTTATTGTTTATTATCTTCATCTTCTTAAAACAAATTCTGTAGGCTGAAGAGCGGCGTAATAAGCTGCTGCCAGCCCGCCCGCTTCAGGGGGAATCGAAACTCAATAAAGAAAGAAAGAAAAAAAAACCTGCTGTCCTGTCAGGTTTCTCATTTGTCATGATTCCCAGATGGGCCGGGGTCCAGCAAAATGATACTTCCTTCTCATGACAATACAGCATGTAAAGTGCGTTTTATATGTTTTAGACTACTTTTCTTGCCCGATACATTAGCTGAATATTTTGTGGGGCACTAAGAGAATCACAGGAAACGAGGAAGTTATTACGTCGATTTCACCTCATCTGCCCCAGAGCCTTTAGGGTAGTATCCTTCGCTGAGAGACTGAAAATTCTCCTGGGAGTCTAATCCTAAAGACATTGTCAGATAAGGCCCTGAGTTGCTGCCATTACGCAATTGCTTAGACCAATCAGTGTAAATGTTAAATTTTTATCATCATTCAAATCTCCGAAAACGCTTGTTTAAAAATAAATTCTGGCGTACAAGATTTCTTGTACGTTGACAAAGTTGAAGAAAAAAAGAAAAAAAAAACAGCCTTTCCTCACTACTAACTAGGGAAGATACTTACTTCAACATTAGGGTGAAACATATAAGCCTGCACCACCGAGTTCTGCAAGCTGTTCCTTGGTTCTAATTTGAACAGTCTTGTTTCTCTTCCAGATTTACATACATTTATTCCGCTGATGCTCGAGCAAGACGATTAAAGTCAGGACACTGAGGAACTGACCAGACATTGTACGCATGTTGTACCATGGTTAGAGGCTGTTTCCCAGTCTCGGCACACATGCCAGGTACAGGGCTCCTCCTGATGGCTCCAATCTAATGTCCTAATGATGAAAGGAGTCCAAGGTCTTTAAGCAGAATGATCGTCTCGCTAAGTCGGAGTTGGTACAACACATTGACTGAAACCTATCCATTTCAAGCAAAGTCAAAACTTGGTTTAGTCACCTCAAAGAGAGCCAACCAATAAAGTGTTATCAGCAAAACGATGGTGGTGAATATTTACTCTATAAACACAAATTATTTCTGTGTTTTCTCACTTCATTGCCAGAAAGTTTCCGCTAGTACTGTTGAGAGTAGTTTTGGTTATATGAACTGATTCCTCTCTCTCATTTCTGAATGTAATGATTGTGTAATGGTCGTTATAACCTTAACATATGTTCTTCAGTATACTAACATACAATATGCACGTCTGTGCCATAATTTCCTTTAGACTTTTGAAGCGAGTGAGAACTGTATATCTGTGTCTGATACTCTATAATTTTCAAGTCTGCGACAGTATTATTCACGAAACTGTTTGATCCGAGAGAGTGCGCGTATCGTTCGTTATTACCATAGTGTAATACGTACAGTTGCGACACACTCTGGTGCGAAAGTTATTACCGTTTGACAGCTGGAATGACACAAGCGGCGAAAAGCAGACAGTCAAAAGTGTCGTAAGGACAGTATTTGTTTTTAATTTTTTTTCTGCTTAATTAACGCAACAGTCGTTATATTTTTGCATTCCATGCGTTAATAAATTACCAAGAATTTATCGTGAAATAAATGTAAAAACTGCCGAATCTCACTGATTCAATGACATAAGCTACAACTTATTGATGAAGAAATACTTTTAAATATATGTATATTTGCAGCATACTCCGCTGAAAACAAGAGAATATAAACAGATATTTTATGCATGGGAAGCATACATTTCTATCTGTTGTTATTACAACAGGCATTTCTCTTGAAACCTAAAAATTGTTTATGGAGTTTAGTGACTAGCCCATTCTTATACATCACTCGGCTTTCTAATACACAAATATTTCTGTAAATGTAATAACTTTTGCTTCAAAAGCGACTGTGTTGAAAATTCTTACCGTTTGCAGCAACAATATTGTGAAATTGCTTTCATCTGTGTTGGGAAACAGTTTTTCTTTTTACGTTTTGTTACCAATTCTGTGTGGTATACCCTTTAGCTACAAATGTTTTAGCATATGTGGTTCGTTAGATAATGTAGGTATTACGTTCGATACAGGTTTCCTACGTTCCACACTGGAACTGAAACTAACAAAATTTGGTGTTTACTAACAATTTTTAAAATCGAAGGAAAACGACATACTGCAGCAAATATCTGTATATTACGAGAGAATCGTTAATAAACGGACTTGTTATGTACCGTTTTATACCTCCCAGGCATCTTAGGGAACTGAAGAATGACAAATGTGGTGTCATTTTTTAGTTATTGTCGATTTTTAGGTCACTATATACGCTCTCCAATGTAAACACTATGTTACAAATTGGTAGAAACGATACTGCTCGCACTCATCCGGCATCGTGTTATAAGTTCGCTTACTGGCCGCTTGGCGCGCCTCTGTCACAGTGGGTAGCGAACACGAGATTGAGTATCGCTACTGGTATGTAAGACTGTTGTTATTACGCTCTCCTGTCTTTGCTCAGACAATTCTACACTGAAGAGCCAAAGAAAATGGTACACCTGCCTAATATCTAATATCGCGTAGGGCCCCCGCGAGCGCTCGGAAGTTCCGCAACACAACACAACGTGGCATGGACTCGACTAATGTCTGAAGTAGTGCTGGAGGGAATTGACACCATAAATCAGTAAGAGTACGAGGGGGTGGAGATCTCTTCTGAGCAGCACGTTGCAAGACGTCCCAGATATGCTCAATAATGTTCATGACTGGGGAGTTTGGTGGCCAGCGGAGTGTTCCTGGAGCCACTCTGTAGCAATTCTGGCCGTGTGGGGTGTCGCGTTGTCCTGCTGGAGTTGTCAAAGTCGGTCGGAATGCACTACGGGCACGAATGGATGCGGGTGATCAGGCATACGTGTCACCTGTCAGAGTCGTATCTTGAAGTATCAGGGGTCCCAATCACTCCAACTGCACACGCTCCACACCATTAGAGCCTCCACAGCTTGAACAGTCCCCTGCTGACATGCAGGGTACATGGATTCATGAGGTTATCTCCATGCCCGTACACGTCCATCCGCTCGATACAATTGGAAACGAGACTTGTTCCGACCAGGCAAGGTGTCGGTGTTGACGGGCCCAGGCGAGGCGTAAAGCTTTGTGTCATGCAGTCATCAAGGGTACACGAATAAGCCTTCGGCCCCGAAAGCCGATATCGATGATGTTTCGTTGAATGGTTCGTACGCTGACACTTGTTGATGGCCCAGCATTGAAATCTGCAGCAATTTGCGGAAGGGTTGCACTTCTGTCACGTTGAACGATTCTCTTCAGTCGTCGTTGGTTCTGTTCGTGCAGGATCTTACTTCGGCCGCAGCGATGTCGGAGATTTGATGTTTTACTGGATTCCTGATATTCATGGTCCACTCGTGAAATGTCGTACGGGAAAATGCCCAGTTCACTGCTACCTCGGAGATGCTGTGTCACATCGCTCGTGCGCCGACTGTAACACCACGTTCAAGCTAATTTAAGTCTTGATATCCTGCCACTGTAGCAGCAGTAACCGATCTAACAACTGCGCCAAATACTTGTCTTATACAGGCGTTGCTGACCGCAGGACCATATTCCCCACGTTTACATATCTCTGTATTTGAGTAAGCGTATATGTATCAGTTTCTTTGGCGCTTCAGTGTAAATAATTTAGTGGTTAACTTTAGAAGCGCTATCACGCTGTTCACAGATGATCCTGGTTGTATGAAACGGTTTCTCAGAAAGGAAGACAACCGGGAATTACGAATGTTGTTTAATTTCTGTAATGAATGTGGACTGGGTGTTGCCTAGAAAAGATTGCATCGTGAGAAATTTGTGAAATTTATATTCCATACGTTGTTGAAAGTGCATAACGAGGCTGATTTTTGAAATTTAGCATCTCAGACATTTGAAGATGCCGTCACCAGAATAATAGCTGATTCACCTTCAAGTTTCTAAAACAAAAAGTAATAATGCAGTTCCGCTATCCTCATAGTACCATTTTCTAAAGGGTCGAGTTAATGAGACTTACGTGGACTAACTGGGTTCACGCGCTTTTCCAAATTTTCCGTCGTAACCTTATAGAGCTCAATAGTGTATATATAAGCCTGTGTTTGATTGTATGTTTTTATCTGTTGTAGTACTGGTCACTGTTGTGACATCCGTAATTACTGTTGTTCTGAGGGTTTTGCAGGACGGCCATTCAACCGCAGTTACTAGAGCGCATGGGGTGGTGAAAGGTTATTGGCTGGGAGTCAGATAATTTACTGTAAATTTTGAATTGTCACCAATAAGCGCAAGAAATCTACTGTGACTGGATTTGGAACATCCTTGCAGTTGAAATAAAATTAATTTTACTATTTACCGTTGTTTATGCAAACGCATTTAACATTTAGCTGTCTAAAACCTGGCATTTTGCCAGCTTTCGTATTCCAATTCATTCCTTAGTTTCATAACATAATTTCTTAATGTTGTACGTTGGGTTCTGCGCAGTTGCAGTAATGTTGCATTTCAGCGAACATTGCTTGTATATTTCTTTTACGATAGTTTTCCTTGCACAAACGTAATTGAATAACAGTGCCCTCCATTAAATTAAGAGCGTTCAGATGATCAGTCCCTGCATTTTATTTTAATCTGCTTGCGTGCTGTAAACTGTTTTGTTATTATTCATGCACTTTCACTAAAAACTTTACAAGTGTGTTATTCGGTAAATGCAATAAGTCAACTTCTGCGCATTCTTTCCAAATAATGGCTCCTTTTAGCCTACATTGCACTGCTTTCTGGTTCCTGATCACCTGCTGCGTCTCGTGTTATCATTTTTCGAATTTTCTTAAGTAATTGCAAAAAGGTTATCTAATGATCCTTTGATTAAATTTTTTTGTAACTGTGTATTAAAACACCTCCTGTGTGTCCTGTTATTATTTTGGAAACTTCTTCAGTAATTTTAAAAATGTTATCTTGTTGATCTTTTCATTAAAAATTTTTGTAACTATGTATTAAACAGTTATCAATATAATCTTGTGGGGAATTCCTGACAAATAAATTTACTCCTGGCAATTTCCACTCTGTTTCTTCCCACTTACCATTGTTACATAAAAACACAGTTTACACGATGTGGATCTACCTTCGTTGTCAGAGTTACATGTTAGGCATCTAAAGTTGCAATACATAATCTTAACTGAGTTGAGCTAAAATTTGAAGGAGGTTTATTTTAAAGAAAAAGATTGTAAACGAAAAACCAGACGACAAGTATAATGCAATTAAACCAAAAAGGCTACAGACAATGGTTCTATTACTTTGTACTTCTTTTAAATACTGCTATTTCTGACAATAAATTGTACATGTGAAAAATTCCGAGTTGCACCATGACTTGGATTCCATGTATAGTTGAAAGATCCCTGCAACTGTCTGTATAAGTCAGTCCGGAGGTTAGAGGAAGACAAGGGCAGATAACATGCAATGGGATGTCGCCTTGTAACCCTGCGAGTGAACCCTGCTGTTGAAACTAACCTTCGGGTTGAGGACAGTATCACTTACTCGTAATTCTGAGGCTTGTGGACAATGTTCAGCCGCACGATGAGTACCTCCTGGTGTGTTATGTGAGGGACAGCTGATGCAGGAAACTCATTACTCGCGCTGAGGTTCCATCTTAAGGCCCTTTTTCTGGTGTATGTCAATGATCTTTCATGAGTTACGTTACAAGATGCTAAGTTTAATTTGTTTGCAGATGATACAAACATTACAGTAAATCAAGTATAGTAAATGAAGTATAGCCTTAGAAATGTCGGTTAATGAAATTTTGATGGACATTAACAAATGGTTCCTAGCCACTAAACCCTGAAAAAACATCTTATCTACAGTTCAGAACTTGTAAAAAGTTTCTTGCCAGTATATGCCAAAATTCGACAAGCAGATGAAAGAAGTTGACAGTGTTAAGTTCTTGAGATCACAGATTGGCCATAAATTTGACAGGGAGGTGCATACCACAGAACTGCTGAAGCGCCTACACAAATCTCTATTTGCTATGCGAATGTTGTTAGACATAGGTAATATGAAAATCAAAATCTAGCCTACTATGCTTACTTTCATTCCATAACGTCATACGGGGTTGTTTTCTGTCACGATAAAATCTTTCGAGCCTAAAAACGTGCAATACAAATTATTTGTGGTATGAACTTAAGAATATTCTGCAGAGGACTGTTTAAGGAACTTGGGATACTAACTACTGTATCCCAATGTATTTATTCCTTAATGAAATTTGTCATTGAAAATATATCTTTTTTTGAAAGTAACAGCTCAGTTAGTGAAACCTGCACTAGAAATAAGAATAACTTTTACAAAAATTCAACAATAAATATTACTATTCAGCAATACAAATTTTCAGTAACATGCCAGTAGCCATAAAAAGTTTAACTGGCAATGAAGTTCTGTTTGGAAAGAGTCTAAAGGATTTATTGGTGGCCAACTCCTTCTACTTCACTGATTAATTTCTTCGCAGGAACGATTGCTGCGTGTATATTGTTAATAATATCACATAATGTGAATATTGCGTACAATCGGGATCCCGTAAAAAATTTGTGCAGTATTGCGATCATTGTAAGTAAGTGCTGTAAAACGCTTTTTATTTTATTTATTTTTATTGGATGATGTGTAGCTACAATAGCCTAAAAATTATCATAAGCATCTAAGTGTACTGAACATTTAATGTCTGGACAAATTTTATTCCTTTTAAATGTAAATACGCTTAAAGCTTTTTATTCTTCTTTTCCACGTCCACAAAAGCAATTTCGTTTGGGATCCGTGGAAGGTACATTAGCATATCTGTTCTTATTTTGTAATTATTTATTGTGTAGTCTCGTTTCCTGATATGTTCCACATTCCAGACGATCTGCTCACTATGGGTCAGTTGGAATGAAAAGTACATCTAATCTAATGCGATGACAGCTACGACAGAAACTCTTCTTGTTAACCCTACGCTTTCTGTCGAGTGCACCAGCGGACAACAAACTGGTTACATTTCAGCAGGCTGATAGTATATGTATCACCTCTACCGTTTGTGTGTTTCTGCATGTATACGGTTCTTTCAGAACTGATTTGAAATTTGTCACACTATTGATTAATGAATTTTTTCCGCAGTTAGACTCCCATTAATTTCTATCCTTGATAAAGAAAGTTGTAACTGCAGCTTATCTTGATCCGACAAGTATATCGAAGATACATGAAATTATGTTTAATTTCAACGGCTTCAATAGCATGATTTTTATGTTACCCTGATGAGGCGACCCTATAATCTTATTAAGTATCGTCTATCGGTTCTATATGACTGAACTGTGGTCTCCCTGTGGCGGTGTTCCACTGTAAATTACTAGGAGATTTCCTATTTTAGGTAATTAAACGTCACCTCTATTTGCACTGAGCATCGTGAGTGATTATCATTGCCAACTGTTCTGCTGCGGACGTAAAAGGCGTAGAATTGCTGGTTGAGTTAATCGTGTATTCAGTTAGCAAGTATGGCAGGCAGCATGCATTTACTGTTGCCAAACCCCGTCTCCGCACATCACTAACAATACGGAAAAAAGCAGAAATTTCAACGTGTGCGATACCAGGTGCTCAAGATATTCACCATAGTTGCTGTATTCGCATACTATCGGGCTGTTTTTCTTTGATATAACCGCTATTTTGTATTTATTCTCATTTAACGAGACCTGCTATTCAGTGGACAAAGTGCAAATTTTGTGCAAGCTTTTATGCATTTTCTTACGATCGTCCAACGACGATACCTCCTTGTAGACAACAGTCAGAAATCTTACAGTGTTGCTGATCCTAACGGACAAATTGTTTATGTATATAGAGAATATGATTGGTCGATAAAGAAGAAGCATTTAATTTTTAATCCCCCAGCGTTATATTCCAAACGGCAGTATTTTACCGGTACACCTTTTAAGATTTTTGTACATAGCCTTATTAACAGAGAAAATATTAATAAGAAAAGTAGCCCGATGCGTGATAACGTACATTTATTTTTCAAGAGTACAGTCATCTCATAAATTTGACCAACGGAGCGAAATTGATATCATTGCAGATGGTTTTCGATATCGAAAATTTGAAGGCGTTGATTCTGAATTTTCATCCCGCATGTCCAGTTTTAACTTTACGACTTACGGTTACCCATATAGGCATACACGTAAGGATAGTTGGCGATATTGTGTACAGCAGCTTACGTACTCGCCATCAATCATCATATCGAAACTACTGATACGCGAGTGTAGCCGCCGATAACAGCTAGTTCTGCATATTAGCTCATTAATACTTAATTATTCGCAGGCCTGTCGCAGGCGTACTACTTATGTCGTTTCACTTTTAAAGAGATACAAACTCTTAACACAACATTTCAGAAACTGCCACTTATGAAACAAAGTACGTGACTTAACGTATGAATGGTGTGTTGCTTGTGTGTGAATTTCTGCTTGATGATGCAGGCACAATTCCTTGAAAACATACCGTCTGCAGTAAAAGAGACACAGAACAAAACACACGGAGACGTATCCAATACGTATACAGCGTGGTCCATTGATAGTGACCGGGCCAAATATCTCACGAAATAAGCGTCAAACGAAAAAACTCGTCTAGCTTGAAGGGGGAAACCAGATGGCGCCATGGTTGGCCCGGTAGATGGCGATGCCATAGGTCAAACGGATATCAACTGCGTTTTTTTAAATTGGAAACCCCATTTTTATTACATATTCGTGTATTACGTAAAGAAATATGAATGTTTTAGTCGGACCACTTTTTCCGCTTTGTGACAGATGGCCCTGTAATAGTCACAAACGTATAAGTATGTGGCATCACGTAACATTCCGCCAGTGCGGACGGCATTTGCTTCGTGATACATTACGCGAGTTAAAATGGACCGTTTACCAATTGCGGAAAAGGTCGATATCGGGTTGATGCATGGCTATTGTGATCAAAATCGTCCCAAGTGTCCGGATCATTCGTCAGATAGTTATGTTATTTAAGGAAACAGGAAGTGTTCATCCACATGTGAAACGTGAACCACGACTTGCAAAAAATGATGATGCCCAAGTAGGTGTTTTAGCTGCTGTCGCGGCTAATCCGCACATCAGTAGCAGACAAATTTCGCAAGAATCGGGAATATCAAAAGAGTCGGTGTTGAGAATGCTACATCAACATCGATTGCACCCGTACCATATTTCTATGCACCAGGAATTGCATGGCGAGGACTTTGAACGTCGTGTACAGTTCTGCCTCTGGGCACAAGACAAACTATGGGACGATGACAGATTTTTTGAACGCGTTCTATTTAGCGACGAAGCGTCATTCACCAACAGCAGTAACGTAAACCGCATAATATGCACTATTGGGCAACGGAAAATCCACGATGGCTGCGACGAGTGGAACATCAGCGACCCTGGCGGGTCAATGGATGGTGCGGCATTATGGGAGGAAGGGTAATTGGCCCCCACTTTATCGATGGGAATCTAAATGGTGCAATGTATGCTGATTTCCTACGTAATGTTCTACCGATGTTACTACAAGATATTTCACTGCATGACAGAATGTTGATGCAGTTCCAACATGATGGATGTCCGGAACATAGATCGCGTGCGGTCGATGCGATATTGAGTAGCATATTTCATGACAGGTGGATTGGTCGTCGAAGCACCATAGTATGGCCCGCATGTTCACCGGATCTGACGTCCCCGGATTTCTTTCTGTGGGGAAAGTTGAAGGATATTTGCTAGTTCTCGCTTCCCACGCCCGGGTTCCCGGGTTCGATTCCCGGCGGGGTCAGGGATTTTCTCTGCCTCGTGATGACTGGGTGTTGTGTGCTGTCCTTAGGTTAGTTAGGTTTAAGTAGTTCTAAGTTCTAGGGGACTGATGACCATAGATGTTAAGTCCCATAGTGCTCAGAGCCATTTGAACCATTTGATATTTGTTATCGTGATCCACCGACAACGCCTGACAACATGCGTCAGCGCATTGTCAATGCATGTGCGAGCATTACGGAATGCGAAGTACTGTCTGTTGAGAGGAATGTCGTTACACGCATTGCCAAATGCATTGAGGTTGACGGACATCATTTTGAGCATTTATTGCATTAATGTGGTATTTACAGGTAATCGCCCTGTCAACAGTATGCTTTCCCAGAAATGACAAGTTCACATAGGTACATGTATCACTTTGGAACAACCGAAATAAAATGTTCAAACGTATCTACGTTCTGTATTTTAATTTAAAAAACATACCTGTTACCAATTGTTCGTCTAAAATTGTGATCCATATGTTTGTGACTATTACAGCGCCATCTATCAAAAAGCGAAATAAGTGGTCCAACTAAAACATTCGTATTTCTTTACGTACTACACGAATATGTAATAAAAGTGGGGATTCCTATTTTAAAAAACGCAGTTGATATCCGTTTGACCTATGGCAGCGCCATCTAGCGGGCCAACCATAGCGCGATCTGGCTTCCCCCTACAAGCTATACGCTTTTCGTTCTTTGTAGTTTTTTTCGTTTGACGCTTATTTCGTGAGATATTTGGCCCGGTAATGATGAATGGACCACCGTGTGCATACACACACTTCACTTGAAAATGCGAACAAATTTCTTGAACGGGTCATCGTAAGTGCTGGAGTATTTTGTTATTCAAACGATTATTGACAAGGCTGCTAGGCTTTACCAGAACATCGTTTACTGCGGATAAAATGCGAGGAAAACTGTTAGGAGTTGATGTATGCACGCTGATAGGAAGATAACAATAGAAACGCGTGGCTGAACACTAACGCCGAAAACGACGCCAAGGATTCGAATGCCCGTTTGGCACACTGCTTCAGTCTGTCGTATACATTGACTCAGTTACTTCTGCGGAGAGAAATTTTGTTAGGACTACGTCAAAGAATGAATATGTTTTTCATAGGACGAAGCAGAATGCATCGGTAGTGGACATCTTCCCAGGTCTTCTGAGATTGACCCACAGCCAAAAGCAACTACAATCCTGACAAGTGATTGTCCTATCAATAACGTTGTCCACTTTCTGTATGTAACTATGTGTTAGAGGTTGTTTGTTACGGTATTTGGCGTCATTACGTTCGTGCAAGCACCACAGCCCTGCTTTCACTTGATTAGAATTTAGGAGCGATACGTACAATGCAAATTTTGTTCAGGCTACTGTCGGTGGCTTATGACGCTCTCGCGTTCTGGCGACCCCGCCAGGTCCCCGGGCGCCGCAAGACATACGTGTTGCTGACCCGCAGTCGGCATGTGCGACGCCGACGACGCGACGCGACATTGTGTGCAGTTGAGCCGCATGAATAATTCACCCCTCACACCAGCGGGGGCTATGTGTGCGACTCTGAAGTGCACTTATAAACTTTAATATTTTTTTCTGCGAAAATAGGGCATGTATAAAAAATGCATATTATTGTTCAACGTTTTACTGCCTTTCGAAGAACTCTTCCTTAAGTTGAAGCTACTTCTTTGCGTCTCTAATCCCACAGGCACGAGGAACATCAAGGAAAAAAGACGATGCAAGCAGTCAAAAATGTCATCGTATGTTTTACTTAACGTAATTGCTTTTGTGCGTACATCAACAGCTTTATATGAAACTGCTCGCGCTTCATGAATCGGATTATATAAGATAGGCGCACCATATACAGAAGACATCGCCAGACGGAGTGGCCGAGCGGTTCTAGGCACTACAGTCTGGAGCCGCGCGACCGCTACGGTGCAGTTTCGAATCCTGGCTGGGGCAAGTATGTGTGTGATGTCCTTAGGTTAGTTAGGTTTAAGTAGTTCTAAGTTCTAGGGGACTGATGACCACAGCAGTTAAGTCCCATAGTGCTCAGAGCCAGTTGAACCAGAAGACATCACGCTAATACTGTGTAACAACACTTCTGTTCAAGTGGTTCAAATGGCTCTGAGCACTATGGGACTTAACATCTGAGGTCATCAGTCCCCTAGAAGAACTACTTAAACCTAACTAACCGCAGGACATCACACACATCCATGCCCGAGGCAGGATTCAAACCCGCGACCGAAGCGGTCGTGCGGTTCCAGACTGCAGCGCCTAGAACCGCTCGGCCATTCTGGCCGGCAACACTTCTGTCTTTGATGTTACGTTGTTGTGGCCTCCAATCCGAAGACTGGCTGTGGTTTAACACAGCCACTTCGTCTGTGCATACCCATCTCAGTTTTCATTCATCTCGACCTGCTTGCTATATTCAAGCCTCTCTCTCTCTCTCTCTCTCTCTCTCTCTCTCTCTCTCTCTCTCTCTAACTCTCCCCCTCCCTCTACCCCCCTAAACACACACACACACACACACACACACACACACACACACACACACACACACACATATACACATATACTTCCGCCCATTACAAGTTAACTCTTTAGAGATGGAAGAAGCAAAGAACAAATACGAGGCTGGAGAACCCTAGCTTACTTCGGTTAATAAAAAGAAGATATTAGCCTTGAAACGAAACAAACTACAAATCTGGTAAATGTTTCTGAAAACTCTGGAACTATATGGTCTTTGGGTCATTGATTCTGGGAACTGAGGAAAGGAAAAGCCTGAGTTCTTTTGAGACACTGTGTTACAGGCACATCCAGAAAATCAGATTGAAAATCATGCGTGGCGAAATCCTTTAAGGGGGGACGTTGATGAAAAACACACACTATTTCAAAAATGCACCGAATCCACAGTTTTGTAGATACGGCAATGAAATTTTGTACCACACTTTACGTGAAAGTAACACATTTACATATAAAATACTTTGATTATATACATTCAACTTTTTTTAAAATAAAATTTGAAGTTTTATTTTCAAAAAATAAGGCATGTTCCTTTTTCTCAGAAAGTATTCAAGAGATTTCTACAAAAAAATTCTCTGTTTCATCTCTTTATGTGTTGTAGGCTTCTCTCATGAGGTTTTTGAGTAGGTCAAATAAAAGAATTTTCATAATTTTTTAATTATAGTTCCACAGCTTTACTGTATGATTAAATGATGACGGCGTCCTCTTGGGTAAAGTATTTCGGAGGTAAAATAGTCCCCCATTCGGATCTCCGGGCGGGGACTACTCAAGAGAACGTCATTATCAGGAGAAAGAAAACTGGCATTCTACGGATCGGAGCGTGGAATGTCAGATCCCTTAACCGGGCAGGTAGGTTAGAAAATTTAAAAAGGGAAATGGATAGGTTAAAGTTAGATATAGTGGGAATTAGTGAAGTTCGGTGGCAGGAGGAACAAGACTTTTGGTCAGGTGATTACAGGGTTATAAATACAAAATCGAATAGGGGTAATGCAGGAGTAGGTTTAATAATGAATAAAAAAATAGGAGTGTGGGTTAGCTACTACAAACAGCATAGTGAACGCATTATTGTGGCCAAGATAGACACAAAGCCCATGTCTACTACAGTAGTACAAGTTTATATGCCAACTAGCTCTGCAGATGATGGAGAAATAGATGAAATGTATGACGAGATAAAGGAAATTATTCAGGAAGTGAAGGGAGACGAAAATTTAATAGTCATGTGTGACTGGAATTCGTCAGTAGGAAAAGGGAGAGAAGGAAACATAGTAGGTGAATATGGGTTGGGGGGAAGGAATGAGAGAGGAAGCCGCCTTGTAGAATTTTGCACAGAGCATAACTTAATCATAGCTAACACTTGGTTCAAGAATCATAAAAGAAGGTTGTATACCTGGAAGAATCCTGGAGATACTAAAAGGTATCAGATAGATTATATAATGGTAAGACAGAGATTTAGGAACCAGGTTTTAAATTGTAAGACATTTCCTGGGGCAGATGTGGAACCTGACCACAATCTATTGGTTATGAACTGCAGATTGAAACTGAAGAAACTGCAAAAAGGTGGGAATTTAAGGAGATGGGACCTGGATAAACTGAAAGAACCAGAGGCTGTAGAGAGTTTCAGGGAGAGCATAAGGGAACAATTGACAGGAATGGGGGAAAGAAATACAGTAGAAGAAGAATGGGTAGCTCTGAGGGATGAAGTAGTGAAGGCAGCAGACGATCAAGTAGGTAAAAAGACGAGGGCTAGTAGAAATCCTTGGCTAACAGAAGAAATATGGAATTTAATTGATGAAAGGAGTAAATATAAAAATGCAGTAAATGAAGCAGGCAAAAAGGAATACAAACGTCTCAAAAATGATATCGACAGGAAGTGCAAAATGGCTAAGCAGGGATGGCTAGAGAACAAATGTAAGGATGTAGAGGCTTGTCTCACTAGGGGTAAGATAGATACTGCCTACAGGAAAATTAAAGACACCTTTGGAGAGAAGAGAACCACTTGTATGAATATCAAGAACTCAGTAGCAACCCAGTTCTAAGCAAAGAAGTGAAGGCAGAAAGGTGGAAGGAGTATATAGAGGGTTTATACAAGGGCGATGTACTTGAGGACAATATTATGGAAATGGAAGAGGATGTAGATGAAGACGAAATGGGAGATAACATACTGCGTGAAGAGTTTGACAGAGCACTGAAAGACCTGAGTCGAAACAAGGCCCCGGGAGTAGACAACATTCCATTAGAACTACTGATGGCCTCGGGAGAGCCAGTCATGACAAAACTCTACCATCTGGTGGGCAAGATGTATGAGACAGGCGAAATACCCTCAGACTTCAAGAAGAATATAATAATTCCAATCCCAAAGAAAGCAGGTGTTGACAGATGTGAAAATTACCGAACTATTAGTTTAATAAGTCACAGCTGCAAAATACTAACGCGAATTCTTTACAGACGAATGGAAAAACTGGTAGAAGCCGACCTAGGGGAAGATCAGTTTGGATTCCGTAGAAATGTTGGAACACGTGAGGCAATACTGACCTTACGACTTATCTTAGAAGAAAGATTAAGAAAAGGCAAACCTACGTTTCTAGCATTTGTAGACTTAGAGAAAGCTTTTGACAATGTTGACCGGAATACTCTCTTTCAAATTCTGAAGGTGGCAGGGGTAAAACACAGGGAGCGAAAGGCTATTTATAATTTGTTCAGAAACCAGATGGCAGTTATAAGAGTCGTGGGGCATGAAAGGGAAGCAGTGGTTGGGAAAGGAGTGAGACAGGGTTGTAGCCTTTCACCGAAGTTATTCAATCTGTATATTGAGCAAGCAGTAAGGGAAACAAAAGAAAAATTCGGAGTAGGTATTAAAATTCATGGAGAAGAAGTAAAAACTTTGAGGTTCGCCGATGACTTTGTAATTCTGTCAGAGACAGCAAAGGACTTGGAAGAGCAGTTGAACGGAATGGACAGTGTCTTGAAAGGAGGATATAAGATGAACATCAACAAAAGGAAAACGAGGATAATGGAATGTAGTCGAATTAAGTCGGGTGGTGCTGAGGGAATTAGATTAGGAAATGAGACACTTAAAGTAGTAAAGGAGTTTTGCTATTTAGGGAGTAAAATAACCGATGATGGTCGAAGCAGAGAGGATGTAAAATGTAGACTGGCAATGGCAAGGAACGCGTTTCTCAAGAAGAGAAACTTGTTAACATCGAGTACAGATTGAAGTGTCAGGAAGTCGTTTCTGAAAGTATTTGCGTGGAGTGTAGCCATGTATGGAAGTGAAACATGGACGATAACTAGTTTGGACAAGAAGACAGTAGAAGCTTTCGAAATGTGGTGCTACAGAAGAATGCTGAAGATAAGGTGGGTAGATCACGTAACTAATGAGGAGGTGTTGAGTAGGATTGGGGAGAAGAGGAGTTTGTGGCACAAATTGACTAGAAGAAGGGATCGGTTGGTAGGACATGTTTTGAGGCATCGAGGGATCACAAATTTAGCATTGGAGGGCACCGTGGAGGGTAAAAATCGTAGAAGGAGACCAAGAGATGAATACACTAAGCAGATTCAGAAGGATGTAGGTTGCAGTAGGTACTGGGAGATGAAGAAGCTTGCACAGGATAGAGTAGCATGGAGAGCTGCATCAAACCAGTCTCAGGACTGAAGGCCACAACAATAACAAACAGTTCCACAAGTACAATTTTAAAATCATGCAAAATTCCAAGCACTTTGCCATATATCTCAGCTTGCAGTCAGAATTTCAAAATTTTCTCTTGCGACAACGTTTATTCGGTTTACAAAAATATGTGTACATAATTTCGTGATTCTAGCATTCATAGAATCTGAGGAAAAGGTACATACCTTTAAAAAACAAACTTCTCAGGAAATGCAGTTTAAAGTTTAACCTAAATTTTTTACTTATGTCACTTCTTAAGAAGGCACCACATTTGTACTCTGGGTTGTCTTTCCCTTGATGGCTTCTCTTCTGGTTTCTTGTTGTCTGTCTTCTTTCCTTTACCGGGTCTTCAATTGACTTTTCAGCTATAGAGACGCGCTGTAAATCTATTTTTTTCAGGATATCTTGAGTAAAATTTCCTATCTTGAAGCCCATTCTTTCTAATAACTTCATCCTCCCGACATTTCCATCATTAAATACAATAACTGCGTCATAAGTTGGAATTCTGACAACTGTAGCAGATGCAAATGCGTTTTTAGGGCATCGTTTCCATATGAGTGAATTTAGAGACTCATTTGGATCTTGGGTTTTGCCATAAACACACTTTTTGAGAAGTGCAGGATCGGCCAAAGATGACTTATAAAACCAAAGAGAATGTATCACGGCCTTCTAGATGTATCCCGCACACGTTTGGTTGAAAGTAATACACAGAATCGTTGTTCATTGAGATGGTTTTGAAATGCTGCTTCAAACGTGGGTGTGGCAGGGAGGCTGCTTCACACTTTTAATTAATTTTCAGGCAGTTCGAATGCCATTTCAACATTGAAACTTTCGGAACTCATTGTCCATGAGTTGTACTAACAAATAAAAAATAAATCTAAAGTTGACATTTTTTGGTCAATTTCATCAACGTCCCCTCTTGAAGAATGGGAGAGAAGTTTATCGAACTCTAGTGAAAGAGAGCAGATTATTTATCATCTAATAGAAAAGGAGCCTCAAAAACAAAAACAGAAGGATGCGTCCAAGGAAAAAGAACTAGAGGAAGACCACAACTGATGTGCAGAGATGAAACTGCAAAAGATGCTTGTTGTAAATCTCACATAGTCATTAAGAAGAAGGCAGAAAGGTATGAAGACTGGAGATCTGATGCTAATCAAACTGCTGCCGACCATTTATCGGAGGGAGCGCTAATAAGTGGAAAGAAAAAGAGATTCCTTAAAACACAACAATACTAAAAGCAAGGCACCGGAAAAAAATTACCGCAGATGACAAAGTACGGTTTTTAAAGAAATAGAAAGTGATTTAATAAACAAGACAGTTAATAACATCAAATAGAATTTACAGAAAACAATTACACACTTAAATCTAACGAAAGACTATTTATACCTGAAGCTACGTATTACAGGCCACTGAAGATGCTTCACAAATGATAGAAGAGAAACGCGTATGACAATAAACAAACCGCCTTTCATTTAGTTGCGTAGACGGGACATACCTCCATAAACTGTGAAGCAACTAAGGGACGATGGAAAACAGAAAAGATGACTATTTATAGCGTTTCTGACAAACAACTCTTGTAACGGCAGCATGCTATGATCTCAAAAGCATCAAGTGGATCAATGAAGTCCAATATTTTAAATTTCTTCAAATGAAAATGGATGCAACGGTTTCTTGGAAGTATGTCTTCCGTGAACGTTTGCAGAAGGCAAGTACTGCAACGTTCAACATCAGCTCCAACGCAAAAGCAAGTTTACTTTAACCCAGATGGGTTCCAAAGGATTTGCATCATGCGAATTTGGTCTCCGAGACATCAATGTTCACTACAATGGTCCTCATATCACTGTAGCACGATTCTGGCTCAGACACAGGAAATTATACTGCTGGCAAATGATATCGCTGTCGGAGAAGACATCAAGCATCATGGGATGCACGCGGTTCCTAGCTGGCAACGTGTCTTCGATTACTACCAGAGGTCCCATGCAAGCGCAGGAGAACGTCTCCCATGGCATGGTACTGCTCCCACCAACCCGCGTCCGTGGTGCGCCGCACGTTTCGAGCCGCTGTTCATCTTCATGACGGCGTTTGTGGAGACAATATCGACTTAGTATAGCAAAAATGCGATTCACCCGAAGAGCCGACACGTTTCCATTGATCGGCTGTCGAATCCCAATAGTTCCCTGCCCACTGAAGATGTCATTGAGTGAACATGTGAACGTGCAGAGGTGGTCTGCTGCGAAGCTACATATTCAACAATGTACGGTGGACGATGTGCTCCGAAACACCTTTGCTCTTTCAACAGAGACGCCACAGATCAATATCTAACGTAATTTACAGAGCAGACAAGCATCCGAACTCCTCGTTCTGTGAAGAGCCGTGGGAGTCGAACCATTTAGCGCCTAATGGTACTTTCACTGTCCTTCTGCCTCTTTCTGTAGCGCGTGAGCATTCGACCAGCTTCACCGTTTACGAGATACTCTTTTACAGGCTCTTCATAATAATAATCTGCCCTTTGTCAAAGTCGCTTATCTCAGTGGATTTCCCCATTTGCAGCCCATATCTTCTCTAGGGTGATCCCCTTCTGTCTCTGCGGCGCTTACATTATTTTCATAGCGCGTCACGTGCCCGCAACGTCACCGGGCGGCACACGACCTCGCGGTAGGCAGTTGTCATGATGTTTTGGCCTATCAGTGTATAACCCCTTTTTAATAACTTATGCATTCCGTTCAGCTAATCTGCCAAGTGATCCACCTCTCTGACAAAATAACAGTGTCATCAGCAAACCCCAAGTTTTTGTTGCTGCTCCCTGAACTTCAATTCCTCTTCAAAATCTCTTCTGTTACTGCTCGCTCAATGTCTACATTGAATAACATGGGGGATAGACTACAACTTTGTCTCAAAATCTTTTCAGTTGTTGGTTCCTTTTCACGTTTTTGGACTATTAGAACCATAGTCTTGTTTCTTTACTAGTTATAGATGACATCCAACTCCCTGTACTGATCTCTGCTACTTTTACAGTTTCAAAGATTGATCCCACTCAATATTGCTAAAAGCCGTTGGAGGAAATGGAGCTAGTTGCTGTTAAGAAAAGCCTCGTCTTCTATGAATGCAGTGCTCTATTACCTGGGGGAAAGACGATTCCGACACGTGTTTCCGTCTGCAGTTTATTTTCCTCCTGTATACCGTACAACATTGGAGACTTTACAGGTTTTCAGGAGAAAAATAGCTGCGCATAGAAACCTGTGCCTGAAGCCGTCATCCAATTATGTGGCATTAGGAGTGATTTAAAATGGCATGACCATATAAAATTAACCGTCGGTAAAGCAGACGCCAGACTGAGATTCATTGGAAGAAAACAAAGGAAGTTGGATGCAGTACACTTGTTCGCACACTGAATACCGCTCACCGGTGTGGGATCCGTACCAGATAGGGTTGATAGAAGAGACAGAGAAGATCCAACGAAGAGCAGCGCGTTTCGTTACAGAATCATTTAGTAATCGCGAAAGCGTTACGGAGATGATACATAAACTGTGGTGTCACCGCCAGACACCACACTTGCTAGGTGGTAGTCTTTAAATCGGCCGCGGTCCGTTAGTATACGTCGGACCCGCGTGTCGCCACTGTCAGTGATTGCAGACCGAGCGCCGCCACACGGCAGGTCTAGAGACACTTCCTAGCACTCGCCCCAGTTGTACAGCCGACTTTGCTAGCGAAGCTACACTGACAAATACGCTCTCATTTGCCGAGACGATGGTTAACATAGCCTTCAGCTACGTCATTTGCTACGACCTAGCAAGGCGCCATTTATCCTTTGCTATGTATCTGATGAAGCATGAACCATCTGACCGATGTACACCAATTATGGATTAAAGTTAAGTATTACTTCAACTACGTACTTTATTTGCTACTATAATTTCCGTTAACTGTTCCAGACCTCACGCCAGTCTGCGTGAGCTTGCACGCGTGCATTTCGGCCTCCTCTAGTAACACGGTGTTGGCTCCTCTGCCAACACTACATAAACTCCAGTGGAAGACTCTGCAAGAGAGACGCTCAGTAGCTCTGTACGAGCTTTTTTTGAAGTTTCGGGAACTTACCTTCACCGAGGAGTCAACCAGTGTATTGCTCCCTCCTACGTATATCTCGCGAAGAGACCATGAGGATGAAATCAGAGAGATTGGAGCCCACACACAGGCATACCGACAATCTTTGTTTCCACGAACAATACGAGACTGGAATAGAAGGGAGAACCGATAGAGGTACTCAAGGTACCCTGCGCCACACACCGTCAGGTGGCGTGCGGAGTATGGATGTGGATGTAGATGTAGATGATGCAACAGAGCATCGCATTCATCGGAAACAAGGTCTCTCTTCGAAGCACCTAGCTCCATCTTTTCAATCGGCATCACTGTGAATAACAAGCTACATCGCCAGACGTTCCGTCTACTGTCGCACACAGTACAAAGTCGCGTTTGCTGTGGATGGGGTGGCCTAGATGCAGGCACTGGCGCCTATAATTTCGATGCTGAGTAGCGTCGTTGGATGATGTTTCCAGACATGTGTTTCTACCCTGGATTTGTTCCTCAAGACACCCCCTGCAACCTCTCGAAGCTTGTCGCAACATTTCCGCGGCACCCTGGACATTCTAGTTTGCCCGTTTGATTGGCTCTACTTATACGTTTTTCCTCTAAACAACCAGATTTAATTTGTCCCGCGTTTTCCAGGATTTTCTCACATGCTATAACGCTGCGCATTTTGTTGTTCGAGTAAATCGGTCGGATTCGACATCTGCTCCAGAAACAATTTTGCAGGTCAAAACCTAGTTTCGAAACCTGTCTTACCAGGGACTACCTGAGTCACAAGAGGTCACAATGACGGCAAGCCGCTGGCCGAGATGCTGGTGCGCTGGAGCGGGGAGGGGCAGAGCGTGAGCCGTTGCGTAGGCGGTTGCACAACGCTTGCCGGGCGGGCCGGGCCGCCGGAGGTCGGTGGTCCCTTTGGCCAGATTAGGCGCGGCTCTTACAACGCCCGCCACCGGAACAGCCCGAGCCCCGAGGCTCGGCGAACGGGCACAGCGGCCGCACGTAGCGTATCGACCGCGGCTACACACTCCACTCCACTTTCCTGCGGAGTCGCCGCCGTCTCATGAATATAGCCGCAGGGTTGTGACGTAACAGGGACACCTGTTCAGGCGAGGGGATGCGGCTTTGCGAACTGCCAGGCGCCAGCACACAGGAGCAGTCACACGCCACTCCGGATTCACTAATGGGCACGTGGCGATGAAACGTTCCCTGTTCTTAAGCCGGAACAAACGCGGGTAAAGCCTTGCAGTTTTGACTGCTGATACACAAGCATATTAAGAGCTCAGATGGAAACCCAGTTCTAAGCAAAGAAGGGAAAGCAGAAAGGTGGAGGGAGTATATAGAGAGTCTATAAAAGGGCGATGTACTTGAGGACAATATTATGGAAATGGAAGAGGATGTAGATGAAGATGAAATGGGAGATATGATACTGCGTGAAGAGCTTGACAGAGCACTGAAAGACCTGAGTCGAAACAAGGCCCCGGGAGTAGACAACATTCCATTAGAACTACTGACGACCTTGGGAGAGCCAGTCCTGACAAAACTCTACCATCTGGTGAGCAAGATGTATGAGACAGGCGAAATACCCTCAGACTTCAAGAAGAATATAATAATTCCAATCCCAAAGAAAGCAGGTGTTGACATATGTGAAAATTACCAAACTATCAGTTTAATAAGTCACGGCTGCAAAATACTAACACGAATTCTTTACAGACGAATGGAAAAACTAGTAGAAGCCGACCTAGGGGAAGATCAGTTTGGATTCCGTAGAAATATTGGAACACGTGAGGCAATACTGACCCTACGACATATCTTAGAAGCTAGATTAAGGAAAGGCAAACCTACGTTTCTAGCATTTGTAGACTCAGAGAAAGCTATTGACAATGTTGACTGGAATACTCTCTTTCAAATTATGAAGGTGGCAGGGGTAAAATACAGGGAGCGAAAGGCTATTTACGATTTGTATAGAAACCAAATGGCAATTATAAGAGTTGAAGGGCATGAAAGGGAAGCAGGGGTTGGGAAGGAAGTGAGACAGGGCTGTAGCCTCTCCCCGATGTTATTCAATCTGCATATTGAGCAAGCAGTGAAGGAAACAAAAGAAAAATTTGGTGTAGGTATTAAAATCCATGGAGAAGAAATAAAAACTTTTAGGTTTGCCGATGACATTGTAATTCTGTCAGAGACAGCAAAGGACTTAGAAGAGCAGTTGAACGGAATGGATAGTGTCTTGAAAGGAGGATATAAGATGAACATGAACAAAAGCAAAACGAGGATAATGGAATGTAGTCGAATTAAGTCGGGTGATGCTGAGGGAATTGGATTAGGAAATGAGACACTTAAAGTAGTAAAGGAGTTTTGCTATTTAGGGAGCAAAATAACTGATGATGGCCGAAGTAGAGTGGATATAAAATGTAGACTGGCAATGGCAAGGAAAACGTTTCTGAAGAACATAAATTTGTTAAACATCGAATATAGATTTAAGTGTCAGGATGTCGTTTCTGAAAGTATTTGTGTGGAGTGTAGCCATGTATGGAAGTGAAACATGGACGATAAATAGTTTAGACAAGAAGAGAATAGAAGCTTTCGAAATGTGGTGCTACAGAAGAATGCTGAAGATTAGATGGGTAGATCACGTAACTAATGAGGAGGTATTGAATAGAATTGGGGAGAAGAGATATTTGCGGCGCAACTTGACTAGAAGAAGGGATCGGTTGATAGGACATGTTCTGAGGCATCAAGGGATCACAAATTTAGCATTGGAGGGCAGCGTGGAGGGTAAAAATCGTAGGGGGAGACCAAGAGATGAATACACTAAGCAGATTCAGAAGGGTGTAGGCTGCAGTAGGTACTGGGAGATGAAGAAGCTTGCACAGGATAGAGTAGCATGGAGAGCTGCATCAAACCAGTCCCAGGACTGAAGACCACAACAACAACATATTTTATTAATAGGATTACGGAGCAGTAATTAATATTTGTCATGTTGGAAATAATTGTGGTAGTAGGGAATTTCTGCACCAAAGTATTGTTGGCAGGAGAGACCGCTCATTAATATAATTTTAAAAAGGGCGGGAGAGACCGCGTATGGATACATTTTAAGAAAAGATCGGGAAAGACCGCGCACTGATACATTTTGTGATGGTAGCAGGGATTGTCTGCACCAGAAAGCATTGTTGGCGGGAGAGACCGCACTTTAGTGTTCGTAGGAAGTCAGTAGTAAGCGAGAAGTGAATCGAGTCGGTAGCAGGTCTCAAGCGAGAGGTTGAGAGGAGCGGTGTGCCTGCCAGCCACCAGCTATGATTTACAAGAGATTATAAATGGATGTACAGAGACATCAGCTAACTATTATCATAAGAGGAACTAATATTATTGAATTATTTTTGAGAAACTCAAGACTATTGAAGGTATGTTTGCGCAATGCTAGTTGTAAGATTATTGTAAAAAGTAAGTCCCATTTGAAAGTTTGTAAAATCATTTCATTCAGAATATAATTAATTTTTGCCAGCAATATTGCATTACTGATTATAATCCATCCCAAAAACCATCAACGTAAAACTCTATAAAATTTTATTGTTGTCAATAAAAAGTTTAACTATGAATTACGTAACTACAGTCAAGTTAATTAAAGAGTAACGTCAGCTTTGCTATTAAAGAATAGCGTCAGCTTTGGTAATAAATACAGCCACTTATTACGACAGCCCACCAGCAGCTAACAGAGTATAGTAAACCAGAGTAAGTATATTCATGCCGCAGCTCGATGTAGCAGTCAGATGACGATCCAGTATCAGTAAAATAAGGTAAGGAACAGTTTTGGGTTATTGCAGGTAACGACTGATTGGTTCAAATGGCTCTGAGCACTATGGGACTTAACATCTATGGTCATCAGTCCCCTAGAACTTAGAACTACTTAACCTTAACTAACCTAAGGACATCACACACATCCATGCCCGAGGCAGGATTCGAACCTGCGACCGTAGCAGTCGCGCGGCTCCGGACTGAGCGCCTAGAACCGCTAGACCACCGCGGCCGGCGTAACGACTGAGGGCCGCGACGACGACACATTCTATGTTTCGTCGAAATAATCAGAACATCACTTTTAATAAGCAGCATTTAAATTTGTATGCTAAGATTGAGAAAGAGAATTAATTTCAAGGGGAAGATTTCATTTGTTATTATTAAGCAAGAGACAGTAATTCTAAGGGAAGGTTTCGTAGGTAATTGTAAAAGGGAAGGTTGCGTAACAAAAGAGATGTAGAGGAGACGGGAAGGTTTCAACTGCACTGATTGTGCAGTGTCCGGTATTTCTCATACTTTGCGGACCATTCCATCAAATAATGATCGATAAAAATCAAGCAATCATTCCTTTCGGAAGTGACGTCTATCATCGACATCAATACTAGGTTACTAATATACTCTTGTGTTCTTTATGGCATCGAATCAGACAGCCTCGGAATGTCATCTTGAGGAATTCCTTGCCATGCCTGAAACACACGCTGTGTGATTTCATGAAAACTGCTGGCTGGAGGCTCGTATGAAAGTATAACCTACATATTTCCATCGCATCCTATGTATGCTGTATGGGTGACAAAACAGGGTACCAGACAGATCATGCATTAATTCGTACATTCTTC
The DNA here is from genome assembly GCF_023864345.2 of Schistocerca serialis cubense. Classification (NCBI taxonomy): domain Eukaryota; kingdom Metazoa; phylum Arthropoda; class Insecta; order Orthoptera; family Acrididae; genus Schistocerca; species Schistocerca serialis. The sequence continues at coordinate 116,901,459 of NC_064642.1, read as the reverse complement.
AAAGCGTCTGGGGTGGGCTTGTGACCTTTGACCAGTTCATTTATGGACACGTTGTCGCTGATGTGACAGAAACAAAGAGAAGCGAGATTCATCGCTAAATACCAGAGAATGGCATAAAATGTTTGAACCCACTTAATCAACCTATGGGCAAGGGAAGCAAGACCTCAGGGGTCGTAATGTCTGGCAGCAAAGACAACAAATTTAAAACTCCCATAAGGTATTTATTTTAACCCAGAGCGTTGCAAGTAAATCTGACACGTTACAATAACCAAACAGTGAAACATAAAATTACGCCTTTTGCAAAAATTTTAAAAAAGGATAACAATAAGTTTACTTTTATGTACACCAAACCTCATCTGATAGCACAATAAACCTTAAAGGAAAAATGCCTCAACTTCTTTAATTTTGACTTGATTCTTAATTGAATTAAAATTCATACTGACTGAATTACACTCCTGGAAATGGAAAAAAGAACACACTGACACCGGTGTGTCAGACCCACCATACTTGCTCCGGACACTGCGAGAGGGCTGTACAAGCAATGATCACACGCACGGCACAGCGGACACACCAGGAACCGCGGTGTTGGCCGTCGAATGGCGCTAGCTGCGCAGCATTTGTGCACCGCCGCCGTCAGTGTCAGCCAGTTTGCCGTGGCATACGGAGCTCCATCGCCGTCTTTAACACTGGTAGCATGCCGCGACAGCGTGGACGTGAACCGTATGTGCAGTTGACGGAGTTTGAGCGAGGGCGTATAGTGGGCATGCGGGAGGCCGGGTGGACGTACCGCCGAATTGCTCAACACGTGGGGCGTGAGGTCTCCACAGTACATCGATGTTGTCGCCAGTGGTCGGCGGAAGGTGCACGTGCCCGTCGACCTGGGACCGGACCGCAGCGACGCACGGATGCACGCCAAGACCGTAGGATCCTACGCAGTGCCGTAGGGGACCGCACCGCCACTTCCCAGCAAATTAGGGACACTGTTGCTCCTGGGGTATCGGCGAGGACCATTTCGCAACCGTCTCCATGAAGCTGGGCTACGGTCCCGCACACCGTTAGGCCGTCTTCCGCTCACGCCCCAACATCGTGCAGCCCGCCTCCAGTGGTGTCGCGACAGGCGTGAATGGAGGGACGAATGGAGACGTGTCGTCTTCAGCGATGAGAGTCGCTTCTGCCTTGGTGCCAATGATGGTCGTATGCGTGTTTGGCGCCGTGCAGGTGAGCGCCACAATCAGGACTGCATACGACCGAGGCACACAGGGCCAACACCCGGCATCATGGTGTGGGGAGCGTTCTCCTACACTGGCCGTACACCACTGGTGATCGTCGAGGGGACACTGAATAGTGCACGGTACATCCAAACCGTCATCGAACCCATCGTTCTACCATTCCTAGACCGGCAAGGGAACTTGCTGTTCCAACAGGACAATGCACGTCCGCATGTATCCCGTGCCACCCAACGTGCTCTAGAAGGTGTAAGTCAACTACCCTGGCCAGCAAGATCTCCGGATCTGTCCCCCATTGAGCATGTTTGGGACTGGATGAAGCGTCGTCTCACGCGGTCTGCACGTCCAGCACGAACGCTGGTCCAACTGAGGCGCCAGGTGGAAATAGCATGGCAAGCCGTTCCACAGGACTACATCCAGCATCTCTACGATCGTCTCCATGGGAGAATAGCAGCCTGCATTGCTGCGAAAGGTGGATATACACTGTACTAGTGCCGACATTGTGCATGCTCTGTTGCCTGTGTCTATGTGCCTGTGGTTCTGTCAGTGCGATCATGTGATGTATCTGACCCCAGGAATGTGTCAATAAAGTTTCCCTTTCCTGGGACAATGAATTCACGGTGTTCTTATTTCAATTTCCAGGAGTGTATAATGCAAAAAAATAATTTTACCGAATCGGTAGTCACGTAACGAGACTATAAAAAATTGTTTCCTTGCTTTTTTGACATGGATTACAACCAATAAACTAATATCTGGCAAAAATGAGATATGTGTTTTATAACATGGAAATTCTGCGAGTGACATATCTTTTCAAGTGAAAGTAACTGTAGGCAAATCACTGCTGAAGGAAAGGAAACAAACAGATTCCTCCGTCACCACACGAACCGGGCAAACACAGTACAGGAAGTAGCAGAGTGACACTTACAGGCTGACAGTTATTGAACTATATGAAATAAAATCGTCATAACTTCTGAACGGTTTGCGTTAGGACGTTCAAACTGCACAGCTGGCCTCTGGGCATGATGGGAATTAGTTTGCGCATGCACCTTGTTGTTGGTGTACCGAAGTCCTCTTTCATTTGGATGGGCTCGTCAAATTGACGCATTTGAGGGACTGAGAATCCACATTTCGCGGTCGAGAAGTCTCTTTAACGGTTGACTGTGTGGTGTGCAATGTGCAGTCATGGAATAATACGTGCGATACTCTTTGATGGGACGGTGGCTAGCAAACAATACGTGAAGGTTCTGGAACGTGCTTTCATCCCCACTATCCAAAGTAACCCCGATTTCGACAAAATGTGGTTAATGTAAGACGGTGCTCGACCCCATCGAAGCAGGAGGGTGTTTGATGTCCTGGAGGAGCACTTCGGGGACCGCACTGTGGCTCTGTGGTACCCAGAGGCGACTGTCACGGGCCTCGATTGGTTGCCATGTTCTCCGGATCTTAACACAAGCGACTATTTTTGTGTGGCTACATTAAAGACAAGGTGTACAGCAATAATCCCAAAAGTATTTCTGAGCTAAAGAGAGCCATTTAGGAGGTCATCGACAGCATAGATATTCCGACACTTCAGTGGGTCACGCAGAATTTCGCTATTCGTCTGCACCACATCATCGACAATGATGGCAGGCATATCGATTATGTCATAACCTAAAGCCGAATATCTGTTGTGACGTTTAAATGTTGAACAAAGTGTTTGCACGCTGTAGTTTGCAACAAATTTAATAATTGTCACCCAATATGAACAATAGTCAGAACCGTTCTTTATCCCAGTACGCACCAATTACGATAGTAAATATGCAGTCGATTTCTCCGAGACGTACCAGTTGAGAACTATTAGTAACAACTTTAGCTGAATCACTGCAGTTCGTACAGTCCGTGAAGTTTAGAACGAACAACATATCATTACCAGATTACGTAACTGAGCGTACATAAGTGCCGCTTGAGTTTATTTCAGATTAAACAATAATATCAACAGAGAAGGTTTTGATCAGTTAACTGTAGCCGCAACCGGTGTGTGGCTTTAATCGCAGCACGACCAGGAGCCAACTAGATATCAGGGGACACAGCGTTCAAACGCAAGTCCTCACCAGTAACATCGACCGACGCGCAGTCTCTCTGATGCAGTTGCATCCCTGACCTGTAGCGTAGTCCATAATCCAGCATGGAATCAACTCTAAAACGATCAGGGGCATTCTTCTCAAGACTGCACATCCTTTTTGTGCCCCGCTACCAACGGCCACTGGTTGCGCCAGCGTCGCGGTGTCTAGCCCCACTGACTGTCTGGAACCTCTTCCTGGCGGAAGCTGACCTAACCTAGCCTAACATCAGACACTCCACACTTCTCCCGTAGGCTCGGCCGCACTGCCCTTCTGCGGTCAGAGACAAAGCTCTTTGGTACGACGAGATTGATTGCTTTGATACAACGGGATCGATCCGAGCCGGCCATGGCTCAACGTTCCAGTTCGCTCTGGCTCTATACCATCAACACTCGGTGGTGTGGTGTCAGCGGTCAGTGACGGATGTCAGCTTGAGACCTCAACCCACCTTGACGGTAATATGTTCCCGTCAATTCTGCCTGTTGCCTCTGCCCTGACTTCACTTGTTTTTCATCCATCTATACGTCAGAGGTAGTAGAGCAGCGCGGCGATATTCTCGTGGTCTCCTCCTTCTTTAGAGACGCCTTCCCAGTTTTCTTGGCGCAGTGTTGTCCTCAATACATCGTGTCACCACTCGATCTGCAGTCAGATCTGTCGATGCGATACTCCCATATCCCTCAGGCGAATCATTCGACCTTTTACAAAGTCAGAAAGATGGTGATAAGCTGCTCGTGGACCCGTCTAGGCACCCTGTGTTGCGATCTCCGCCTGACAAGATCTATTAACGTTACGCACACCCAACAGTCATCATGTAGTCAGTTCTTCCTCCGAAGGAGCGGCTTTTTTCTGCACTGGAAAGATCGCAAGAGGACGACATTTTCGTCGGCGGATCCCACAGGTGCGACAATAATGGCGTATCAGTTTGGTGGTGCTCGGCTCAGGTTTTCATGGTTCAACACTGACCGTTACCGTCAGTGTATGAATGTGTCTACACAAGAAAATGCGCAGCAGCGTTGTTGTTGTTGTGGTCTTCAGCCCTGAGACTGCAGTACCTACTGCAACCTACATCCTCTGAATCTGTTTAGCGTATTCATCTCTTGGTCTCTCTCTACGATTTTTACCCTCCACGCTGCCCTCCAATACTAAATTGGTGATCCCTTGATGCCTCAGAACATGTCCTACCAACCGATCCCTTCTTCTAGTTAAGTTGTGCCACAAACTTCTCTTTTCCCCAATCCTATTCAATATCTCCTCATTAGTTATATGATCTACCCATCTAATCTTCATCAGTCTTCTGTAGCACCACATTTCGAAAGCTTCTATTCTCTTCTTGTCCAAACTAGTTATCGTCAATGTTTCACTTCGATTCATGGCTACGCTCCATACAAATACTTTCAGAAACGACTTCCTGACACTTAAATCAATACTCGATGTTAAGAAATTTCTCTTATTCAGAAACGCTTTCCTTGCCATTGCCAGTCTACATTTTATATCCCCTCTACTTCGACCATCATCAGTTATTTTGCTCCCCAAATAGCGAAACTCCTTTACTACTTTAAGTGTCTCATTTCCTAATCTAATTCCCTCAGCATCACCCGACTTAATTCGACTACATTCCATTATCCTCGTTTTGCTTTTGTTGATGTTCATCTTATATCTCCTTTCGAGACACTGTCCATTCCGTTCAACTGCTCTTCCAAGTCCTTTGCTGTTTCTGACAGAATTAGAATGTCAGCGGGGAACGTCGAAGTTTTTATTTCTTCTCCATGGATTTTAATTCCTACTCCGAATTTTTCTTTTGTTTCCTTTACTGCTCGCACAATATACAGATTGAATAACATCGGGGAGAGGCTACAGCCCTGTCTCACTCCCTTCCCAACCACTGCTTCCCTTTCATGCCCCTCAACTCTTATAACTGCCCTCTGGTTTCTGTACAAATTGTAAATAGCCTTTCGCTCCCTGTATTTTACCCCTGCCACCTTTAGAATTTGAAAGAGAATATTCCAGTCAACATTGCCAAAAGCTTTCTCTAAGTCTACAAATGCTAGAAACGTAGGTTTGCCTTTCTTTAATCTTTCTTCTAAGATAAGTCGTAAGGTCAGTATTGCCTCACGTGTTGCAATATTTCTACGGAATCCAAACTGATCTTCCCCGAGGTCGAGGTCTGTAAAGAATTCGTGTTAGTATTTTGCAGCTGTGATTTATTAAACTGATAGTTCGGTGATTTTCACATCTGTCAACGCCTGCTTTCTTTGGGATTGGGTCGACTGAAATTATGCAGTGAGTTAGGCTAGATCATACACCAAAACACTTGCCATCTACTAAGCAGATTCTTTTACTTTTGCGGGGGGATACAAGATGGCGGAATTCTCCGGTTAACTTCTTGTGTCTCTTTCTCAGTGTGTGTGTGTGTGTGTGTGTGTGTGTGTGTGTTTGCATGTATGTATAAACATAACGCATGTGAACACACACGCTGGAATGACGCTCTTCAAGACTGATCATATTAATGGCTCTTTGACCATATAAATTACCTTCACAATTGAGATGTGTGTCACATACCTCAATTAAATGCTCGTAAGCCAAAGGTCTTTATCTAGTAAGGTAGTGCTCACACCTGTTATTCTTTGTGCCTCGGACAGCGTCTTTCTTGGACACAGAGATGTCCCAATTTTCGGTTTTCTACAAGATCCATGACCTCACACACTTGGACTTTCGCGTACTGAACTGTCACAGCATCTATAATCTGAGGCCTCGGTCTGGTGGTGGATTCAGGCGGCGTCAACTGCGGATGGTATTGGAGAACAGATCAGGCGTCGAGCGGGCGACAAGACGTGCGCCTGCTGTGGTGGACTCAAATGGGAAGCAGATTTTTGAGCTCATCTACGATGTACATTACAATTAATTATTCCATTAAATTTACATGTTAAGATACTGCGCTGTGTATTTGTAAAATCTGTGGCCAAAGTGTCATCGTCCACTTTAATCTACTTCCTGCATTCAGCCCTTGGTTTCCCTCTAATCTTTTTTTAGCACCTTACTATCCTTACCTCCATTACGAAATGAACTTTTCCCTGATGTCTCAGAATGCGCCCTATCAATCTACACCTTTTAGTCACATTCTGACAGAAAATTCCTTTCTTTCTTCCAGATTATAATTAGTGAGTTCATTATTTATCCATCTAATCTATGAAGATCTACGAATATAATCTTCTAAAACACCAAAATCTTCTATTTTCTCTCGTCTATATTGCTTGTAGTCCACATTTAGCGTCCATATTAATTAATAACAGTGTGCAAATACCCACGTGAGGCACTTTGTCGTACTCACCTTTGCTTCCAAAGAGCGGTTGACGATCCTGAAACAAAAGAAAATTTTATATTAGTTTTCGTCACTATCCTTAGAACTGAAATAGTTGGGAAAAGTTAATCTTCAGTGAAATTGGTGTCAGTTACGAAGTAAAGGTCGGATAACAAGAAAAAAACTCTCAAACTCCATTATTAAAAAAATGTAAAGAAGACTATAGCAATGTCGCAGAGTGAACACTATCGTGAGGCTTACAGACGGATTCAACTGTGGGCCTCGAAAGCTCAGTCGGCATGAGCATTCCCCACGATTTACATTTTCAGATGGTAGATGGTTGTTGGCTGTCAGCAAATTTCAAAATCGAATAGGTTTCGGGGAACTATTCTAAAATCTGGCAGCAGTTGTGGAAAATTGCAAGCTGATCAAATGTGAATAAGATGCTGTTTGCAGATATAAAGGAAAAGGTAAAGTTTCGCATTCTGGCCGTAGACGAGCCGACAGGGTCCCGACCGACCGCTGTGTCATCCTCTGCTAATGGTGTCACTGAATGCGGTATAGAAGGGGATGTAGTTAGCACACCGCTCTGCCAGTCATTGTCGGGTTTCTTGATCCTGGAACCGCTAATATTGGGTCGATAGATTCCTCAGGTGTCTTCACGAGGCTGAGAGCACTCCGTACCAGTCCTTCTACCAAGGAAAATCCTGGGAAATTCCAGGAAACGAACCCGAGTCCCCCACAGGGCAATCAAGAGCGCTGACCACTTAACTACGGAGACGGACATTTATAGAGATCCAGAGGGTGAAGATTATTTCCGTTTTGAATTTCATTTAGATCGCCCTTGTCGTGTAGTCATATTTCATTAATTGCCAGGTAAGATACTGAAGCAGTTGATCAGTTAATAAGTCAGAACACTGGAACTGAAAAATGAATTTTAGTTTCTAAATGTATTAGCCGTCGAGAAAGTGGTAAACATATAGTACCTGCAGACATATTTGACTCTTTCCTTACAGGATTAAGGGAACAGGTCGAGAACAAGTCAATGTTTTGTGCGGTCACGGTGAAAGCGTCACAAACTCTTAACAATCTCCAGTAAGTGAAAACAAAACAGCCTTATGCATCACCGGGGATTATTTTTAAATTCAGATCCCTCACCTTTCCGTAAGATTCCATTAATAATCTGCGACAACTCACATATTTTGACGTGTTGACCAAGAGGACTACATCAAAGATAATCGGGGGCAAGGGGACTACAGAGAAGTTACACTTGTTTGTCTTTCACAAGTGAATTATGATGGCTAACACAAACGCTCCGTCAGAGGCTGTATTGTGACTTTCGCAATAGTGAAGGGGATGTGACTGTAGGAATCTATACAACAGGAATGAAGAAATGTATACGTTACTGGGTATAAGAACATCCGGACTTGCACTACAGAATTTTTGACAGCCAATTGGTGAAAACAAACTGCACAACAATGACAGGGTTACCTTTCTAATGGGGCAGTCACTATCTAGACTTCAGTGTTTACATCAAGGAAACTTATTATTGATCGAAAAACTCGAAGAGAAATGTCATTTGATCCTAAAAGAGAGGCTGTTACATTCCATATAAACTACCTATCCTTGTTAGTTAGTTCTAGTCACCGAAGTTATTTCAGGAAAGTTAGTCGTGATATGTAAATATGTCGTGGGAATTTGTAAAAATATTTTTCACTCTCAGAGCAGATTAATTTGGGCTTACATTGCTTGCTTGGGCTGCTGAGTGTTGCCTTTCACTGATTCATCGGTATGAACTTAACATGAGAAGTCAGTGAACTGCGTACACTTCTCCAGAATTTGCAAATGAAAATGTGACTGACCATTCATGTTTACCAATATTTTGGTAGTTACATGTACGACATTATACGGTGTGTTTCATTCTTGCGTGAGATACGGAAAATATCTTACGCTTGACGTCTCACGCGAAGGTCATTGTGTAACAAGGGTGGCGCATTTGCAAGAGAGAGTAGATGTTCCCGCTTCTACATCTACATCTAAATAGACAGTCCACAAGCCACCGTACGGAGCGTATCGGAGGCTACCCTGTACCACTACTAGTCATTTCCTTTCTTGTTCTACCTGCAAACAGAGCGAGGGAAAGACGACTATCTATATGCCTCCATATGAGTCCTAATTTCTCGTATCTTATCTTCGTGGTTCTTACGCGCAATGTATGTTGGTGGCAGTACTGCAGTCATCTTTAAATGACGGTTCTCTAAACTTTCTCAGCAGTGTTCCTAAAAAGAACGTCGCCTTCCCTTCAGGGATTCCCTTTTAAGTTCCCGAAGCACATACGTAATACTCACGTGTTATTCAGACCTATCGGTAACAAATCTAAAAGCCGGCCTCTGAATTGCTTCGATGTCTACCTTCAGCTCGACGTGGTATGGATCCCAAACTCTAGAGCAGTACTCAAGACTAGCTCGCACCAGCGTCTTATATGCGGTTTCCTTTACAGGTCAAACACTCTTTGCTAAATTTCTCCCAATAAACCGAAGTCGGCCATTCGCCTTCCCCACTACAGCACTCATATGCTCCTTCCATTTCATATGATTTGCAATCCTATGCCCAGATATTTAAACGAATTGACTGCGTCAAGCACTACACTGGTAATACTGTATCGGAACATTACAGGTATCTTCTTCCTACTCATCCTCTTTAACTTACATTTTTCCACGCTTAGGGCTAGCTGCCATTCATCGCACCAACTGGAAATTTTTTCCAAGTCGTCTTGTATCTCCCTGCACTCACTCAACTTCGACACCTTACCGTGCACCGCAGCATCATCAGCAAACAACCACAGACTGCTGCCCACCCTGTCCGCCAAATCATTTATGTGTACAGAGAACAACAGCGGTGCTATCACACTTCTCTGGAGCACTCCTGACGATACCCTTGTTTCTGACGAACACTCGTCGTCAAGAACAACATATCTGTGATCTTATTCCATATGCTGTACCTCCGTTAACGGCCTGCAACGGGGCACCGTGTCAAATGCTTTCCGGAAATCTATAAATATGGAATCTGAATGTTGTCCATCATCCATAGTTCGCAGTGTATCATGCGAGAAAAGCACGGGCTGAGTTTCGCACGAGTGATGCCTTCTAAAACTATTCTGATTCGTGGACGTGAGCTTCCCAGTCTCAAGGAAGTTTATTATAAAAAAAAATGGTTCAAATGGCTCTGAGCACTATGGGACTTAACTTCTAAGGTCATCAGTCCCCTAGAACTTAGAACTACTTAAACCTAACTAACCTAAGGACATCACACACATCCATGCCCGAGGCAGGATTCGAACCTGCGACCGTAGCGATCGCGCCTAGAACCACTCGGCCACCCCGGCCGGCAAGTTTATTATATTCAAGGATTCTGCAGCAGACAGAAGTTAGGCATATTGGTCTGTAGTTTTACGGGTCCTTCCTTCCCCTTGTTATATACTGGAATCACCTGCGCCTTTTTTCCAGTCAGTTGGGACTTTGCCCTGGGCGAGAGATTTGCGGTAAATACAAGCTAGATCAGGGGCCAGTGGCGTGGAATATTCTTTGTAAAATCGAACTGGGATTCCATCCGGACCTGGGATTCAAATCTTGGTCAAACGACGGAATGTTTGTACTGTTCTTCTCTGTGAACGATTTCTTGAAGGTGAAATTTCAAACTTTAGCTTTCATTTTGCTCTCTTCAACTGGCACTCCAGACTGGTCAACAAGGGACTGAATGAATGCATTAGATTCGATTAGCTATTTAACGTAAGACCAGAATTTCCTCGGGTTCTCTGCCGATCTTTTGCTAAGGTGTGACGGTGGTAGGTGTTGTATGCTCCGCGCATAGATCTTTTCACAGACGCTCGAATCTCTACTAACCTTCGATTGTCGTCATTTGTGGGTTCCCTTTCGAACCGAGAGTGCAACAGCCTCTTCTTCCTCAACATTCCCTGAATTTCATTATTAAACCATGGGGGGTCTTTTTCATCCTTTATCTACTTACGAGGCACATAACTCTCCAGACCACGATTTACAGTCTGCAGAGACAGTTCTGTTGCGGTACGGTTAACAGGTGCCCCAAAATGTGGGATTGAAATATTGCGGCAACTGCAGACACACCGAAAGTTCAGGTATGCGGGACAGTACAATTCTTGTGGGCAAACAGACAGATTCACCGTGAGATTGTGACGGTATAGAGACTAAATGCAATATCGCGTCCACCCGCAGTCAAATGGTCACAACGATTTGACCAAGGCCACACAGATGTGGGTGATCAGATCGGCAAGTCCAAATGTTGCACCCTGCGACAGTGCCCATCTTTCCGACAATTCGACAAGGTGAAGGAAACATTTCGCGGGGGGTGGGGGGTGGAGGGGGGTGGGGGGAATGAGATCTTCCAACGATGAGAAAGTTCACACAGCGTTTCTCGACTGTCTCAGTGACCAAGGACCAGACTTCTATCGTCGAGTAACTGAACGACTGCTAGTACGTTCCGGCCGCTGTTTACAGAGTCTTTGGTGACTACGTTGAGAAATAATGTCATCCGTCTGCGTTGCTACGACGTCTATTATGTGGTGTCACCGCCAGACACCACACTTGCTAGGTGGTAGCCTTTAAATCGGCCGCGGTACGTTAGTATACGTCGGACCCGCATGTCGCCACTATCAGTGATTGCAGACCGAGCGCCGCCACACGGCAGGTCTAGAGAGACTACCTAGCACTCGCCCCAGTTGTACAGCCGACTTTGCTAGCGATGGTTCACTGACAAATTACGCTCTCATTTGCCGAGACGATAGTTAGCATAGCCTTCAGCTACGTCATTTGCTACGACCTAGCAAGGCGCCATTATCAGTTACTATTGATATTGTAAATAATGTACAGACAAGAGCTACATTCAACATTAATGGATTAAAGTTAAGTATTCTACCAGTTACCTCCTTTTTTGCTAGTCTCATTTCCTTGTCCTGTTACAGACCTCACGCCAGCCTGCGTGAGCTTAAACGCGTGCCTTTCGGCTTCCTGTCATAGTTGGTTGGCTGCCTTGCCAATCCACAACATATTACACCATTCTATGAAAGTTACTTGACTTACCGTGCCGCACTCAGCGGCCGCCTGGTTAGAGGCGCCATGTCACGGATTACACTGCTCCTCCCGCCGGAGGTTCGAGTCCTCCGTCGGGCATGAGTGTGTGTGTTGTTCTTAGCATACGTTAGTTTTAGTTTAAGTAATGTGTAAGTCTAAGGACCGATGACCTTAGCTGTTTGGTCCCTTATGAATTCACACACACAATCGACTTGCAGTGATAACGTCAACTTACTTTTTGAAGTCCCTTCGCTGTACATCTCGAAGGTAGAGGAAAAAGATCCGGTAAAACTGTGTCCGAAAACGAATATTTTTTTAAGCATTGGCCATCTTATGATCAGCAGACGAGCAGTCTTAGAACACGCCAGGGCAGCCGAGAGCGCTAACGCGCTGCTTCTTGGATTCGGGTACGAGCGCCGGCCCCGGATCGAATCCGCCCGGCGGATTAGCGACGAGGGCCGGTGTGGCGGCCACCCTGGACGTGGTTTTTAGGCGGTTTTCCACGTCCTACTAGGTGGATGCCGGGCTGGTCCCCACATTCCACCTCAGTTACACGACTCGCAGACATTCACACTATTTAACGATCTGGGGTATACTAATTCCGTCCCGGGGGGTATGGGTTGGCGGCAGGAAGGGCATCCGGCCATCCCTTAAAAATTAACCATGCCAAATCCGTACTTAACACTGCCGACCCCGCGCACCATGCGGTATAAAGGCAGTAGCGAAAGAAAGAAAGACGAGCAAAGTTGGCAGTCTCGTTGTTGGGGATCATTGCTCATTTATTACTGGCTATGCTTTTTTCTGAACTTAGTGCTCTGACAGATGTTGTCAGACATTGGGCTTACAACTACCTCCTGCATCAGCCATTCCGTACGTATCGTTTCGAGGCGGTGCTGAGCAGCGGTACTGCAGAGTGCGAACAAAGCAGACAGTGAATAGGGGTCCTATTATTCCATGCCGAAAATGATAGACGCGATATTCTGGAGTGGTTTCGTCAACTATGTTCATCGTCAGGCACGCGCCACGTTCCAGACGCCGCAAATCACCAGAAAGTATGTTCAGCAGATGTGGTCTAGAGATTTCTGGACACGGTACCATTCACATTGAGAACAAGGTAGACGTGCGCACTTTGCACGCCGGATGTGGAGGAGCAAGTGGTGCGGTGTGTAGAGGAAGATACCGAACCAAGTGCGAGAAGAACTGGAGGTGCTAAAGGCATAAACCACACCCTTTATTTGCCCACATCTCCACGAGCAGTTAGCTTATCCACTTCACTCTTATCGTGAGCTAGCTCTCAGGTCACAACAACACCCTGTAAAATCGCTGTGTTGATGACGGATTATAAGACTTGAGCGGAGAAAATCCACAGTTAGTAGCGTGCATTTTATTTATGTATGATGTAAGGTTCACACTATGTTAACTCATTGATAGGATGGAAATACAGTACACAAACTTGACGACACCATTAAAATGAAGATATAAATAGAAAACGGTAAAATTAAAACAATACAGATACAACAACACATAAAAAGCTCATCCGTCGGAGCACACCATCGCATACCGCAACTATTTCACAAACAATATTAGTAACAACAACAACTCCAAGAAACCTAAAATTAATACGTCCTTCCAGACAAATGACACAATTGTTGTAAGTGTTTCTTCCGTGACTGTACTACTTTCGTAAAAGAAAGAGCAGCCCCCTTCAGTCACAATAGTGATTTTATTTCAATGCACAGCGCGTTTCGAGCCCTGGGTGCTCATCTTCAGGTACTTTGACAGTCCGCAACAATTGTTTTTCGAAATTTAGATTAATTCTGGTCCTGGTAAGATTACACTGGTATATTACAATGTGGCACTGGTGAGTACAAATAGGAAAAATTGCTGTTTCCAGTAGTATATATATGGTTTTGAAGTATAATATGAGTAGACATGTTTATGTACATGTATACACCTTCAATTATACAGCACATTTGTAAACAGAAGTCAGAACAAGCCAAAGAATTTAAATGTAAATATGCTGCATTCGTACAAATATGCAGCTGTTGTTATTTCAAAGAAGATACAACGCTGTTGTATTATGAATTGTGAATAGATACCCTTTACTAAACAAATATGTCCACTCACACTATACTTCAAAATATGTGTCCACTACCGAAAATAGTAATTTATTTTTCAGTTTGCCTAAATATTGTAATTTTGTACTTCAACACTTTGTATCAACTACTGGAAACAGTAAGCTATTTTTGAGTGTATCTTAGTTTTGTAATTTTAAGTCCACAATGTGCCACTTTCTAATATATTAACGTAATCTTGCCTGGACCAGTATCAACTTAGGTTTGGAAAGTGCCAAAGCACCGGAAGATGAGCCCCCAGGCCTCGACATGCATCGTGCACTGAAATAAAATCACGACTGCGGCTAAAGGCTGTTGTTCTTTAATTTTTATTCGTTAAAAAAATTCGCACACAGCCAATGAAAGACGTTATACTAGATTTACTATTAAAAGACAAGAAAACCTGCATTTTTAACATCTCAAAAGTATCGCACCGCAAGTGTTAGTCATGTAAAGTGTTTAGATGTGCAGTTGTATAAGTAATATGTAAGATATGTGTAAGCTTGTGGGTTTTTGTAGCGACGCATCGAGGAGCAGCAGCCGTGTTGGCCCTGGTCAGTCCGCTGTACGACCTCTGTGAGTCGAGACGGGCGCGGATGAGCGGCGTGCCACTCGCGGTTAGACTGTATGATAATTTTCTGGTGACAGTTCTAGCGGCTCTTAAAGTTCTTCAAGAGTTCGGGAGCTTAGAGAAGTTCTCGACAGTTGTGGTCGTAGAGTAACTCAGAACAGCAGGACTATGAAAATTTCTACGTTGGTTCGTGGCCTTTGAAGAGTTATGCACAACCGATATTTAGAACATTAACTTTGAACAGCAACGTAGTGTGCCGGACTTCGTGGATTCTCGATCGAAGTCGCACGAGTTGCGTACCCTGCCGAGGCGGGAAAAAAGAAATTGCAGAAAATGAGGGCAGGTATGGTTGTTTCGTGGAAGGTAGTGTATGTAGAGCGAAACAGAACTGGTGTGCAGCCCTGTATTTTGAACCACAAACGCGGGCTGGAAGCCTTAGACAGGTGTCACGTGCAGTAGACAAGTGGCGGAGACCGCCTTACCTCTCTTGTGCGGCGCCCGGCGGTGGCGGTCGTCAGCTCGGCGCACTCCCACGCCGCTGTCTCCGGCAGGCTATTTTCGCTGCCTCTGGCCGACTGGGAAAGACGCAAGCGTTCTAACAGACGTTCCGTTGTTGTCGCCAGCGAGTTCGTTCCGCTCCACACCTGTTCAATCCGCACGAGTCGTGCGTGTCGGTGCAAGTCTCCCTCCTCACGTGACAACTTCCCCACTCCGTACGTGACCCTTCATATGAAATACAACAGAGCAAGAGAGTAACGACTGTGGTGAGAGATAAGAGAACTAATCCAAAAACGAGCGGGTTTCACTCTTATCTACAGCTCTCCGATACGTCAGCTAGCAATATCCTGGTGTTTCTTCAAGTCCGATACCTTTCGCAATCACTTGCCACCAAAGAAGGTACCCAGGACTTGAGCTAGAGGTGAAGGAAACAACTCACTTTAGTTCTGCAGTGAATGATGATGGAGCCTGAGACTTTTTCATGACTGTGGGTACACCTGCTGCTAGTCAGTATGCATCTTGATTTGGTTGACAATGAAGCCGCTCTTACAAACTCTCTGATCTGAAAACATGAAACCTACTGCTTTGGCAGAAGCGCACACTCCCTTGCCGAGTTAAAATTCCTGCTAGATGCAACCTATTCTTTGTGACAAGTGGTCGGATTCGATAGCGTGAGACTATCGATCCAGATCGTCTGTAAACAGCTGTGCAGGATGGTTTTCTTCTTTGTAAAGTTTTCAGTTATAATACAAATTGATTCGATTGATCTCGATGCGCTGCAGGTGGCAGTGTCTGAGGAAGGTCCCTTCATACAAATGGTATTCTCAAAACAATACGCTGTAGAATAAGGCCTCAGTCAGCATGAGAGGAATGTTCAAATTTGGTTTGATGAGCGCTCTGGCGAATCGTCCATGAACATCGCGCTCACCAGCGTAGCCTGTAGGACCCAAAAAGATCACAAGTCGGTATGCCTAAATGTTCTTACTTCAGAGACGTGGATGACGTGGCACATTTTTAAAATCTCTGCATTCCTGATGTCTCTGCCCTTTTATTGATTCAATAGCACATTCCTCGCGTAGGGATCTTCGGTATTCCTCCTGTGCCTTTTGTAGAGGCAGTGCATCGCGTAGCGAATATTTATTTCATTCACAAAGGCAAATGAAACTTATTCTTCGACAAACTAAATGTCTGCATAGTTATCGTAGTAGCATGTAATGCATCATTTATCCTCATTTTACATATTTCACGTCTTTTGAGAATTTTGCAGAGGTATCAAGGCTATTTACAATTTGTACAGAAACCAGATGGCAGTTATGAGTCGAGGGGCACGAAAGGGAAGCAGCGGTTGGGAATTGAGTGAGACAGGGTTGTAGCCTATCCCTGATGTTATTCAATCTGTATATTGAGCAAGCAGTAAAGGAAACAAAAGAAAAATTCGGAGTAGGAATTAAAATCCATGGAGAAGAAATAAAAACTTCGACGTTCCCCGATGACATTCTAATTCTGTCAGAGACAGCAAAGGACCTGGAAGAGCAGTTGAATGGAATGGACAATGTCTTGAAAAGAGGATATAAGATGAACATCAATAAAAGCAAAACGAGGATAATGGAATGTAGTCGAGTTAACTCGGGTGATGCTGAGGGAAATAGATTAGGAAATGAGACACTTAAAGTAGTAAATGACTTTTGTTATTTGGGGAGCAAAATAACTAATGATGGTCGAAGTAGAGAGGATATAAAATATAGACTGGCAAAGGCAAGGAAAGCGTTTCTGAAGAACAGAAATTTGTTAACATCGAGTAGAAATTTAAGTGTCAGGAAGTCATTCCTGAAAGTATTTGTATGGAGTGTAGCCATGTATGGAAGTGAAACATGGACGATAAACAGTTTGGACAAGAAGAGAATAGAAGCTTTTGAAATGTGGTGCTACAGAAGAATGCTGAAGATTGGATGGGTAGATCACATAACTAATGAGGAGGTATTGAATAGAATCGGGGAGAAGAGAAATTTGTGGCACTACTTGACTACAAGAAGGGATCGGTTGGTAGGACATGTTCTGAGGCATCAAGGGATCACCAATTTAGTATTGGAGGCAGCGTGGAGGGTAAAAATCGTAGAGGGAGACCAAGAGAGGAATACAGTCAGCAGATTCAGAAGGATGTAGGTTGCAATAGGTACTGGGAGATCAAGAAGCTTGCACAGGATAGAGTAGCATGGTGAGCTGCATCAAACCAGTCTTCGGACTGAAGACCACAACAACAACAACGGCAGTAAGATGTGAGGACGCGGCGGTTTTGAGTCGTTTGTCACCGATATTACTGCGTTAACACCACAACACAAGCCCATGTGTTTGATATGGAGCCATGACTGGGAAGCACGTGCTGCTAATGAATGGTGTAGCGTTATGTTCAGCAATGAATCGCGGTTCTGCACTGCCCCAGATGACCGTAGTTAGCGAGTACGGCGGCGAGCTGGGATGAGATCCCATTCTTGCAATGGTTTGGAGAGGCGCAGCCGTGTTGCTCCTGGCGTCCATGGTGTGGGAAGCCATCAGCTGTGACTTTAGGTAACAACTCCTAGTGATTGAGGGAACTCTTGACAGCACAATAGTACAGATGAGTTGCCGTGAAACGACCACCTCGACCACTTTTCTGTTTCACCGTCTTTCTCATTCGTTTGTTTCTTCTCAACTTCACTCACAGTGATCTACGTTGTGGTCGATTGACAACAACGCATGAAACATAGATGCACCACATGTTTTGGACTCACTTATGTTAGAGTTTCATTTAAAACTGAAAAGCAGCAGCCCATTTGGCATATCCTTTTCCATTTAATACAAGAATTATACTCCACTAAGAGGAATATGAAGAGGTGGATCGTGGCAATAATGATGACTGTATGTGTTGACTTTTAACTAGCTTCATACCTCAACTACATTTAACAAGGTACAGGTCTTTTTTTTTAAAAAAAAAATTGCCATGACCGGGCGAGTCCCAGGGGACCGGTGCTGTTCATTTATGACTCGTCTCCAGCCTAGCAGCTGAGCACTGCCGATGGCAGAAACTTCTTTTAGCTAGAGATCGACACTCTGCGTGTTCTGAAAAAGTTCCTTCATCAGATAACACGGAAAGTGGCAAAATAAGAGCCTAGACTCGAGCGCAGATTTTTATTTTCCGAGTTCCTTTGACGCGAGGCTAGCTGTTGGGCTACGAAAACAGTTTGGCACGAAAACACACTATTGGTAGCACGTCACTAAGACTGATCGAAGGGAGAAGTTTTCCAGAAAAGATGAGTGGATCAGAATATCACGGAGTTTTAACACGGCGCGTTTTTCTTGTCACGATTTTTGTGGAAGAAGCCATCGTGTCATTAGCAGGCTGAGCATCCTTGTACAGTGACTGGCGGTAAACACTTGTTTGCCGGGAAGAGGAAAGCGGGCTGTACGACTCAGCTGGAAAATTAGGAGCTCCTCTGGGGATGGAGGCGAGTGCGCTTGGAAGAATTCATCCGGAGACAGAGACAACGACGGATATACGCAGGAGTTTGTGGGAGATCCAGAGTTTGCAACAGCAGAACGACGTCTCTCGCCCTGTAATTCGGAGAGGCAGTTGTGAGAGAACTGCTCTGAATGCCTCACGCTGATAATTTACAGTGAGCCTTATTAGCGGCAGCGGCACTTTAGGACAGTCCTTGGTCAGAATTTAGTCAGGTCATTGTAGTTATCCAAGTCCAGCAGTGTTGTGGTAGATGCATGCCTTTCTCAATCTAGCTGTCAGGGCAACGGTCATTATGTCGTTTAATTGGAAGCTTGCAGATCATTTTTGAATGCCAGGTGCGCCTCAAGGACACGTTCTCAAGACTCGGAAAACAAGCAGGTTCACTTGTTGTAATCCATGCAGTGCAGCTTTTTAATAGTAACGGGGGTTGTTACTCAGATGCATTTCCCATTTGTTTTAATTGAATATATTAATGTATTCAAAACTTGTTTCTTCTAATACCTTCAATGATCCTCATTTTTAATATTATGCACTTCTTTCCGTTAGTTAATCCATTTCTGCACAATAATCCAGCTTCGGTCTTAAAGTGGTTCCAGATCTTAAATTTCTGGGTCAGTTAGCCATTTGAAAAATACGCGGGGTTTTGCAAAGTGAAACAAGACCAAACTGTAACTGGTTGTTGCCGTAGGTTATAACCATTCTCTATCATATAATAGCCACGGATCTCCAAAAATATGCTTATTTGGCAAAATAGCATAATTACTTCAGGTACAACTACATCATTTCCATTGCTAGTATTTCTTGGACTGGTCTTTTCGTCCCCGAACGCCACTGTAATACAGTATGTGATAGTTATTAAAATTGGTCCCACAAAATCGCCGAGTCTGAGTGAAATTCATAGTTTGCTCGTAATTTCTTCCAATTCCTTAAATGACATTTCCCATTGGCGCTGGCCTGTGTCAGACAATTTCAGTGTCAACACCACGTCAGACACAATGGAGGAGGGAAGGGAGGAAAGGTGTAGGCCTCTCTACGACAATTTCAGTGTGAACACCACGTCAGCCACAGTGGGGGAGGAAAGGCTACTCTCTTTCATGCCTCGCACACTTTTCTTTCTGAGTTCTAAGATTTCTAAACGTCTCACGCACCCCTGAGATGACAAGATTTCTCTATGATGTAATGGTACCGTCACGTGCAGGTACTGTTAGTTCCTCGTAAATTTCTTCTTCTTCTTGTACTTTCAAATGCTATAGGACACTGAAATAGAATGATGCATTCCCTGATGTGGTAAGAAAATGTTTGCGCAGCAGTCGAGAGAACTGCCAGAAAAAAATGTCTGTCTGTAACAAAGTCACGTCTTTTATCGAGGGACATTATATAGAAAACAACTTTTCTTATATACAGAATTGATTTCAGAGGCCAATTGCAGATGGAGAGTGGTACTACATATTCATTGCCTGACAAAAAAATGAAGCAGCCGGAAGTGGAGGAGGAAACGTACTGAAACATCACTGGTTGAGAGGATATGTGATGTTATTTGAGAGATCACAAAATCGAGCCAAATTTACGAAGAATTTGACAGCATGAGCCCCACTTATCATTATGATGTTGCATCCCCCTTTGGCCTGGATGCAAGTACCTATTCGGTTGACAAGGGTGTCATAATCCGTCGTATGCTGTCTTCAGGCACGCTGGCCCCCAACTGTTGTCACTGGCCCTTGATATCCTGGATACTAGCGCTGGATACTGTAACAAACTCACGTCGTTTAACGAGAGACGCTATATAGAAAATAACTTTTCTTACATACATAATGGATTTCAGAGGCCAATTGCAGATGCAGAGTATGACAGGCGGAACTACATACACATTGCCTGACGTTCGAGCTAGTCCTACACATCGTGTTGTATCGGGGACACATCTGGGGATCTTGCTAGCTGCAGGGATAACTCAACTTCACGCAGACAGTTCATAGCCGAATGATGTCTGGATGAGTATTGTTCAGTTGAAAAAAGGCACCACGACCCTACTGCCGCATGAGACACACATGAGGACGCGAGATGTCCATGATGTGTCGATGTGCCGTCAGAGTTCCCTCAGTCACTGCCAATCGTGACCTTCAGGGGGCAGTCCTCTTGAAAATTTCAAAACATCGATTTTGTTTTTGCTTAAAATTTTCTCTGGGATGTCTACGCTATTGCGGTGTCCACTCGAAGATCGCCAGAAACTTCCTTATCGACTTACAATGCAATTTGTGAAAAGTGTCTCCGAAAACCATTTAGCGAAGAAAAAAATAGTCGACATCGCGGCCAATGTGGCAGCACGTAATTTCAGCGACGACTGAACAACTTTTTCACCTTCAGCACAAAAGCCGAAGAAAAGCATATCGAGCGAGCAGAGTAGTGGATGATAGAAGCTGCCAAAGATGTCTGTAGAACCATCATGCCCACGAAGAAGATGGAAGGGGACTCCATTTTCGATTTTGAAGGATTGCTTTATGGTTCAGGGATCGCTCACTTGCTGACTAAAGATATGTGCACCTTAACTACAAGGAATGTAACTACTCAGCTCGCTCGATATGCTTTCCTTCCAATTCTGTGCTTCAGTGTAACAGGCTGGTCCGGTCCGAAGTTCTTGCACCTTTATAATGCGTGTTAGGTCGTCGTTGAAATTACTTGCCGCCACTTTGGCAGCCGTGTCGATTGTGAGTGATTTCGGAGACACTTTCTTACAAATTGCATTGTAGCTCAATAACGAAATTTCTGGCGAACTTGAGATGGACACCACAATAAAGCAGACATCCCATAGAACATTTTAAGCAAAAACAAAATGCGTTTTCTTCGAAAACTTATTTTTCAAATTGGCGGGAAAAGTAACTTAAGAACAGTACACACGATTTTAATCACAATTCGATGCCGGCATTCTAAACTGAATTGGCATTCTAAACTGAATTGTATCAGCGTACCTAGCCGTTTTGCGATGTCTTCAAAAGTTTATTTTCGGTGCACGCTTTAGTCTCGAAGTTTTGGGCGGAGGAAACGACTTGTTTCAATATCACTATTTTGTTAGAACTTTTTCAGTTAACTTATGTATGTTGATGAAAATTATATTGAAAATCATTGATACATGATTATTTTGTTACAGGTTCATTAGGAGGGCTTCGAGAATTACCGCCGATGACCAATGAATGTCATGGGGTGCTGGGGGTCCTTCCACCTGGTGCAGCGGTTACAGGGAGCGTCCTATGTGGACACAGAAATGATTTCATAACAACAGGTGTGTAAGGAATAAAATTTTATCATCAACAGTTTTAGCATTCCTTTTTATTTTACTTGAAAAAGATCACTGAAATCACCTACTTTTCGTGCATCCAAACAGGACTACACCCTTAAGTCACGCCTGATAACTCTCCAAACCGTGACGTCAGGAGTAACACCCCTGTGACTCTCCACACCTTTGGAAGAATGGGACCGCTCCCCAAATTTCCGGCCAACTCGCTGGCGGTCGTCACGTGGGACTGTGCCGAATGAAGAATGCAATGCCACACCATTCATCACCAGTCCATGCTTCTGGTCACGGCATTACTTCAAATGCAGCCTTTGGTGTTGTTGTGTTAACGACAGCCTACGCAAGGGGCTTCATTTCCTAGTTCGGCTGCTCCTAGTTCGGCTGCTACTAGGATGATACAGAACACTGCAGGGAGGCAATTACTTGTTCTTGAATGGCAGATGCAGAAGTGAAGGGGTCACTACGTACTTGGTGCGCAATATGACGATCCTCCGTTCTTGTGGTCAGACGCGATCGATTGGAACCTTGACGACGTGACTGCCTGCCCTCGCATTCCCATGAAGTCTGACATCGGGCCACTGACACATCCGAATGTCCCATAAACTTGGATACTGCACGATTCGACCAGCCGCCGAAATGGAGACCCAAAATGAGGTCACTTTCAAACTCTGTCTGCTGCTGATAACGCTGTCTCGCACGATTACGCGGTATCTCCATGTTCTTCAAAGAGATCGCTCGATGTATGATGCTGTTCACGTCCTTATATATCCTGCCTGGTAACAACACTAAACACGGACAACACTAACGCATTCTGGTGGCGCCCGCATCTCGTGGTCGTGCGGTAGCGTTCTCGCTTCCCACGCCCGGGTTCCCGGGTTCGATTCCCGGCGGGGTCAGAGATTTTCTCTGCCTCGTGATGGCTGGGTGTTGTGTGCTGTCCTTAGGTTAGTTAGGTTTAACTAGTTCTAAGTTCTAGGGGACTTATGACCACAGCAGTTGAGTCCCATAGTGCTCAGAGCCATTTGAACCATTTTGAACCATTCTGGTGGCCCTTCTACTTATCATAGAGAACTGCAACTCTAATCATTTACACACCCGTCGATGCTGTGTACGTGAACGAAATTATACTGACATCAAGGCCATGTATTCCGTGAGCTTGAGCTTTTTTTTTTCAGGCAGTATACTTCAAAATCGTGCTTACCATCCTGCAATGGAATTCAGGGACAGACTACGAAATTTGATTAGTGTAATCATTACCTTTTGGAAAGCATCTGTCCCACAAAATCTAGAAACAGAGCACGTTAAATACGAAAACAAGACGTAAAATAGAATATTGAATTGTGCAACCTCTCCAGTATTTTCGTTTCAGTCTGAAATTTAGCCCAACTTTACCTCCCACTCTATAAAAGTCTACGTATTACCAAAACTATGTCCGATGTTCCCACAAACTGTTATATAACTAATCTGAAGTGAACTGTAACTGACCTGGATGCAACTTGCCTTTATGTTAAACGCGCAACTGAAGTATAAAAAATTTCTGGCCCTGATCAAACTTTCCACTTACCTCGCGTCTTGACAATATTGTTGCAGACTTCTCGAAAGCACAACAGCCAACCGCAGGTAGGCAGCGCCTAAGCTAGATTTCCATTTCTAAATACATATTCGAATCGTTGCATGTGATAATGCATGATGACAAACAGTGGGATGGGGAGAGTAACTATTCCAATGAAATGATATCCCAAGTCATCGATTTTAGAAAGAAATACGTACTCAAAAAGCCAGAGTAAAACTTCGGCTGAAATTCACACATAACATAGATCTGAACAATAATACGCCTAACAAAGTGAACAATGATTTAAAGAGGGTACAATGTTAACAGGAAATTTCTATAAAAATCAAACAGTTTACTCAGTTAATATGTTAATGCGTAACTAAGAGAAGTGGGGTGGTCTTCCTCTCAGATCTGAGCAAATGAACAAAGTTAACTAGCTGACAACAACCATTCTAACAAAGTAGCTGCGCAGTGCTGCACACTTAACTCAAGTTTCTTCTCTTCAAAAAAAAATAAAATTATTCAAAATTTATATTCTGTTTGCTTTATTATGTATGCATCTTATTCATTCTTGATGTCCTTTACAATCAATCTTTCTTCATTTAACAGATACACTCACAAGGCCACGCAGCACTGCTAGATACGCCCGTCCTCTACCACTCTTCAACTAAGAATGTATCAGACAGCGCAGAGGCAAAGACTGTGCTACGACAACACCAAAGGCTGTTTAACAGTAACGTAACTTGCTCTCTTTCTGACGTGCACATCGATAATATACAGAAACCAACACGCCTTACAACTGGCACGCAGTGGTATAACTCACTTGTTTATTTATTTTCTGATAATACAGTCTGTTTCTTATGCTAACGAGGATGGCGCCTGAGAGTAAAAATTATAGGTAGTAGCTATAACGTTCCGTTCAGTTTAAGCTCTTAACTGAAAATATTTGAAAAATACTTGTAGAAATCAGCGACTACTGTTAGTGACGAATACACTTGAGGCTTCAGCAATCTCTCTGCTTACAACGGCACACTTTGTCGCTAACCCTCGTTACGAATAAGAGCAATAAGTAGGACGAACACTATTTCCTTTGGGCCTGGTATGATACTACAAGCGACTTGGAAACACTTTATGCCCAAAAATATGTCAACTTGCAGTGGTATGCAACGTAACGCAATGAACGGACAAGTAACCAGAAATTTAGTAGCCTAAGCTGACGTTAACGCGAGTTTCTTCCTGCAGGATCTAGACCGCAATGTAACGTAACAATTTTTTTTGGGCATATGTTGCTATCCAGCAACTAAGCTCGAAAAAGTTCTGCATCTCTTTGACCTGTATCTTCTTGTACGATTTTTGCCGTAAATGTTTTAAGAAATAGTATAAGTGGATTTTCATTGTGCAAAATATTTTATTTGCTCTAAACGAACGATATTCATTTAATGTATTTTGGACATGAAATGGATTTTGTATACGCAAAAAATGATGTTGGCACGCATATGCGGGTAAAACTCAAAGGAAACTATGTATTTTATCCAAATAATTGTCACAGAACGGTACACATAGTGTAAACACAGAATTACAACCACCTACCTACATCTGACCATAAAGCTACGAAACCACAATCCACCGTAAGAGTATAGATACGTGATGCCGAAGTTGAAAAAAATTCTGATGAGATAAAACAAATTTTTCAATACATTGAAATGGAATATTAATTTAGAAAGTGAGGAAAGGGGACGAAGGAGAAAGAGGAGAACATGGCGTTGGGGGGAAAGATATGAAAGGAAAATCCGCTGGTAAAATTTTCGACAGACATCAGTTTGGTCATTGGAAACAGTTATTTCAAGAAGTATGAAAGATTATTGTGTACGTTCAAGAAACCTGGAGATATTAGAAGATTTCAGTTAGGTTTCGCAGAGTATTTCACAATTCCTATTAAAAGTTCCTATCGACTGTAGAAAGGGGTTAGTAGATAAAAGTTTTCATAAGAAACTCATATACGGAAATGTACTGTTTGGATATGTGATAAGCGGTTATAATCAGATCACTTTCAAAACTTCCGCTTCAGGGTACACACATGAACTGAGAAGGGGGCGCCGTCGTCAGACTGTTGTTGTTACATTTATGACATGACATACTACTTTCGTCCGATTAAAACAAGGGCTCGACATTGGTAAAACTAGGAGAAGGGAATGTGATGCTCCACGAACGCACCGCACTCTCGCCTCTGAAGACGTCGTTCTTCCTGACACGAAACATCGTCCACGCCGTGGGCTCCTTGTAGTGCTCACATGTCAGAGCTCACTAACTCCGCTGCATTCCGCAGAGCGGGAGATTTGAAAGTGGAGTCATGTCTTATGTAACAGCCATTTTGGTAATAAACACACCTGTCGCTACCTGCCTTGTTTGGAAATGGGATTATTACATACTTCGTGAAGTTAAGGGTTTTCTCCTGTCCCATATACTGGTGTCTTGCACACCAAATGGATTGTAGTTTTGTTGTAATAGGCTCTCACAAGTATTTCAATAATACTACGGAAATGTCGTCTATTTTAAGTGGCTTCTTTCGTCTTAGATTTTTATGTGCTCTCTTAAATTGTTCTCGCAGTATCGCATCCCCCGTATCTTATTTATTCTATTTCTCTTTCCTTTCCGTAATACTGGCTTCCAACTTCCTTCACATGTAAGCGGTACACTTTCTGAAGAGGGCTTCCTTATCAATACTCTATCTTCAAAGGTTCCTCTACAACGCCTAGGAGCCCTTAACAGGAATTGTAAAACACCTTGTATAATGGTAAGAGGTATGGAAATCGGATTTTAAATTCTAAATCGTTTTGACAGGTAGACGTGGACTTTGGCCCAATTTACTAGTTTAAATTTTGGATTAAACTGAAGAAATTCCAGAAAGGTGGGAAAATAAAGAGACGGGACCTAGATAAGTAGAAAAAAACCAGATGTTGTTGAGAGTTTCAGAGGGGGTATGAAGCAACAAATGAGTGAAATAAGGAAAAGAATGCAATAGAAGATGAATGGTTTGCTTTGATAGATGAGACAGAGAAGACATCAGAGGAACAAGACCTAGTAGAAACCCTTTACAACATACAAGCTATTAAATTTAATCGACGAAACGTGAAAACATGAAAATACGGTAAACGAAGAAGACAAAAGGAAACAAACATGTATAAGAAATGAGACTGACTGGAAGTGCAAAATGGGAAAGCAGAAATTTGTAGAAGAGAATTGCAAAGCAGTAGAACCATGCGTGACCATGGAAATATATAGGTTATGTACATAGAAAAATTAACGAAATACTGCGAGGAAAGAGAATCGCCTGCATTAACATCTAGAGGTCAGGCGGAAACCCAGTATTAAGCACAGAACAAAAGGTACAAAGAAGGAAGGAATATCAAAAAGCCATAAATTGATTTTAGGTCGCTTTACTCAATTCATCATCAGACTACTTTCATGCTTTATCAAAAAACATCTCTCCAATTATGTCTTTGACAAAATTGCGTATGTAGGAGGCCTAATTAAAGGAAATAAACTTGAAGACAATATTACGGAAAGGGTAAAGGAAGAGCGTAAATAAGTTAAGGAGGGTGTGATACTATGTGAATAATTTAAGAACGCATATAAAAACCTAGGTCGAAAGAAGACACCTAATATAGACATTTCCTTAGTATTACTGAAATACTTGTGAGAACCTACTGCGACAACACAATATTGCATCTGATGTGCAATATAGTGGTATGTGAGACAGGCGAAATCCCTCAAACTTCACGAAGAATGTAAGACTCGCAATTCCAAAGAAGGCAGATAATTATGAATACAGCTTTTTCATATAGTATGGTTGCAAAATAGTAATACGATAAATGAGACTAAAGCGATGGTAATGGAGTGTAGCAGAATCAGTACAGGTGATGCTGACGGAAATGGATAAGGAAATGAATGCTAAAAGTATCAGATTATTTTGTTTTATTCGTATAACACAATAACTAACGATGGTGGAAGTAAAGCCCTGGTAATAGCGGAATATCTTTCCTGACAAAGAGAACTGTGTTAACACAAAAATAGATGTAAATGTTTGTAAGTTTTTCGTGATGCTATTTTTCTGCAGCGCATGTAGTCTTGTGCAGAAGAAAAACTTGGACAATGTTGTTGTTGTTTTGGTCTTCAGTCCAGAGACTGGTTTGATGCAGGTCTCCATGCTACTCTATCCAAACACTGCAAAACAGGAAGAGAAGACAAGCGTTTGAAATGCGGTGCTACTGAAGAATGCCAAAGAACAGATAGGTAGATCAGATAAGTGATGAAGAGGTATTGATGAAAATCGGCGAGAAGATGGGTTCATGGCACAACTTGAATCCATCTTCATGGCACAACTAGACTGAAAGAACGGATAATTTGATAGCTACGAACTGTAGATGGGGATTAAGGCTTTATTAATAGTAGCCGGCCAGAGCGGCCGAGCGGTTCTAGGCGCTACAGTCTGGAGCCGCGCGACCGCTACCATCGCAGGTTCGAATCCTGCCTCAGGCATGGATGTGTATGATGTCATTAGGTTAGTTAGGTTTAAATAGTTCTAAGTTCTAGGGGACTGATGACCTCAGAAGTTAAGTCTTATAGTGCTCAGAGACATTTAAACCATTTACTAATAGTAAATACAGAATTATGCATAAGTACCATAGGGGTTTCAGAAGACAATTGCGTAAAACCTAGAAGACATGCAAAAAAAATTACGCATATCAGTGGACAGAGCATCTCGTTTAGATTCATAATACACGCCATCGGTGTAGTTGCAGAGAGCACGACCAGGGGGCAGGCGTATCAGAACATGGCGTGTTATGGAGCGATGCGTGCATTTTGTGTCCTTGCATTCGTCTCTTGTGGGTCAGTTGCAACGGTTCATTAGCGATTTCGCACCATATATCAGGTAAAAGCTATAACAAACAAAACAATCCGCGGGTGGAACAACTAATTATTTGAGAGTGTCTGATTACACGGTGCGAAGAAAATATGCCGATCGGGATTGTCAGTAGCGAAGGTAAAGCGTGTGCTGAAATCATTTGTCAGGAGCGTGAAGATATCGATGACACACGGGAGCAGAGAACTATAGATACCTCAATCGAATGTCTGGCTCGTTTGTCGCAGACGTATGCTTGTAAATCAGGAACTATACCGAACGCAGTCGTTAGTATTACATGACCTGACTACTCATGCCAATGAGCTAGTTCTGACTTGCAGCGGCTGCTGGGGGAAGACGGTTTTTCACGGAAGTTAGTAACCAGTGAAGAACAAAAATCTACGCCTCATTTGTCCAGAAAGGTGAATGGTCACAACATGCACGCTTGGGACACAGAATATCCACTGAGAGCTCTGTTGATCCATTGTGGACGTGGGACAGCGGATGGTCAAATATTTAACAAAGAAATTCACCAAACAGCCGTGAAAATTAAGAAGTTAACTTTATTTTTTCTGCCAGTTTCGGCAATTCAATATGCCATCTGCTATTGCTGTCAAGTCCTCGAAGAAAGCATTTGAGAATTCATGACATCCAGAAGTAGATGGCGCCAGTATGACATTATCGATAATTTTTGAGAGGTGCATATGGAGCCTGACGAAGGCATATTGAAGTGCCGAAACTGGTAGTGAAAATAAAATAACTTCTTAATTTGCACGGCTGTTTAGTGAATTTCTTTGTTAAATCCACTGAGATGTGGAACACATTGGTGATTCAGCTGCAGTTAACGTCTTTTGTTCCTTGATTTCTTCAAACATTTACAGACCTTTCCTCGTTTCAGAGGAAACTGTGCCTGGACGTGCTACCAATATTACAGCAAGGCAGTGGGAACTCCATTTTGCAACAAATGGGTGCTCCACCAGACTGTTTCAGACGTTCACGATTGCCCCCAAACGAACTGCCTCAGTGTTAGACTGGACGAACTTCCATCATGACTCCCATCTCATTTTAGTGGCAGCCACAGTCACCTGGCTTAACTCCAAGTGATTTCTTCTTATCAGGTTATGTCGAAGATCGCATGCTCCTGCCTTCACTGCCACGTAATTTGGAAGAGCTCTAAGAAAGGTTAAATAATGTCCCAGGGATATGAAACATGACGTGTTGGGACGTTTACGGCAAAAGTTTGACTGTTGTATTGACGTTCGTCGCGTCACAGTTTGTTCCCATATTGAGCATTTGCGAAGCAAGTTAAAAACTTGGATAGATAGCGTATTCGGTGATGTGTCTTTATTTTATGTGTCGTGTGGTTTAGCTAACACTTGGTTCAAGAATCATGAAAGAATGTTGTATACAAGGAAGAGGCCTGAAGATACTGGAAGGTTTCAGATAGATTATATAATCTTAAGACAGAGATTTAGGAACCAGGTTTCAAATTGTAAGACACTTCCAGGGGCAAATATGGACACTGACCACAATCTATTGGTTATGAACTGTAGATTAAAATTAAAGAAACTGCAAAAAGGTTGGAATTTAAGGAGATGGGACCTGGATAAACTGACAGAACCAAAGGTTGTGGAGAGTTTCAGGGAGAACATTACGGAACGATTGACAAGAAGAGGGGAAAGAAATGCACTAGAAGAAGAATGGGTAGCTTTGAGAGATGGAATAGTGAGGGCAACAGAGGATCAAATAGGTAAACAGACGAGGGCTAGTAGAAATCCTTGGGTAATAGAAGAAATATTGAATTTAATTGTTGAAAGGAGAAAATATAAAAATGCAGTAAATGAAGCAGGCAAAAAGGAATACAAATGTCTCAAAAAGAGATCGACAGGGAGCGCAAAATGGCTAAGCAGGGATAACTAGAGGACAAATGTAAGAATTTAGAGGTGTATATCACTAGGGGTAAGATAGATACTGCCTACAGGAAAATGACCTTTGGACAAAAGAGAACCACTTGTACGAATATCAAGAGCTCAGATGGAAACCCAGTTCTAAGCAAAGAAGGGAAAGCAGAAAGCTGGAAGGAGTATATAGAGGGTCTATACAAGCGCGATGTACTTGAGGACAATATTATGGAAACGGAAGAGGATGTAGATGAACATGAAATGGCAGATATGATACTGAGTGAAGAGTTTGACAGAGCACTGAAACACCTGAGTCGAAACAAGGCCCAGGGAGTAACTACATTCCGTTAGAACTACTGACGGCCTTGGGAGAGCAAGCCCTAACAAAACTCTACCATCTGGTAAGCAAGATGTATGAGACAAGCGAAATACCCTCAGACTTCAAAAAGAATATAATAATTCCAATCCCAAGGAAAGCAGGTGTTGACAGATGTGAAAATTACCGAACTATCAGTTTAATAAGTCACGGCTGCAAAATACTAACACGAATTCTTTACAGACGAATGGAAAAACTAGTAGAAGCCGACCTCGGGGAAGATCAGTTTGGATTCCGTAGAAATATTGGAACACGTGAGGCAATACTGACCCTACGACTTATCTTAGAAGCTAGATTAAGGAAAGGCAAACCTACGTTTATAGCATTTGTAGATTTAGAGAAAGCTTTTGACAATGTTGACTGGAATACTCTCTTTCAAATTCAGAAGGTGGCAGGGGTAAAATACAGGGAGCGAAAGGCTATTTACAATTTGTACAGAAACCAGACGGCAGTTATAAGAGTCGAGGGGCACGAAAGGGAAGCAGTGGTTGGGAAGAGAGTGAGAAAGGGCTGTAGCCTATCCCCGATGTTAAAAATGATTCAAATGGGTCTGAGTACTATGTGACATAACTTTTGAGGTCATCAGTCGCCTAGAACTTAGAACTAATTAAACCTCACTGACCTAAGGACATCACACGCATCCATGCCCGAGGCAGGATTCGAACCTGCGACCGTAGCGGTCACTCGGCTCCAGACTGCAGCGCCTAGAACCGCACGGCCACTCCGGCCGGCTATCCCCGATGTTACTCAATCTGTATATTGAGCAAGCAGGAAAGGAAAAAAAAGAAAAATTCGGAGTAGGAATTACTTTGAGGTTCACCGATGACATGGTAATTCTGTCAGAGACAGCAAAGGAGCTGGAAGAGCAGTTGAACGGAATGGACAGGGTCTTGAAAGGATGATATAAGATGAACATGAACAAAATCAAAAAGAAGATAATGGAATATAGTCGAATTAAATCGGGTGATGCTGAAGGAATTAGATTAGGAAATGAGTCACTTAAAGTAGTAAATGAATTTTGCTATTTGGGGAGCAAAATAACTGATGATGGTCGAACTAGAGAGGATATAAAATGAAGACTGGCAATGGCAAGGAAAGCATTTCTGAAGAAGAGTAATTAGTTAACTTCGAGTATAGATTTAAGTGCCAGGAAGTCGCTTCTGAAAGTATTTGTGTGGAGTGTAGCCATGTATGGAAGTGAAACATGGACGAAAAATAGTTTAGAAAGAAGAGAATAGAAGCTTTCGAAATGTAGTGCTACAGAAGAATGCTGAGGATTAGCTGGGTAGATCACATAACTAATGAGGAGGTATTGAATAGAACTGGGGAGAAGAGGAGTTTGTGGCACAACTTGGCAAGAAGAAGGAATCGGTTGGTAGAACATGTTCTGAGGCATGAAGGGATCACCAATTTAGTACTGGAGGGCAGAGTGGAGGGTAAAAATCGTAGAGGGAGACCAAGAGAGGAATACACTAAGCAGATTCTGATGGGTGTAGGTTGCAGTAGGTACTGGGAGATGAAGAAGCTTGCACAGGATAGGGCAGCATGGAGAGCTGCATCAAACCAGTCTCTGGACTGAAGACCACAAAAAAACAATGTGTAGTTTTCGTGAAGTTATCTTCTGAAAAGCCAGAGGTACTGTATTTATGAATAACACTGTTGGTTCAGATTTTTGTCGGTGGAAACAATTAAAACCGGAAGGTTATGGCCGGCGCCTTCGGTTTTTCACCAAAGTCCAGGAACTACTTGAGGATGAACATTTCACCTCCAGTCTGATTTTCAGCGACGAAGCAACCTTCCGTTTACCTGGAAAGGTTAATCGTCACAACATGAGAGTGTCGGACATTGAATATCCTCATGAAACTGTGACGCATGAACGATATTCGCCGAAATTTAATGTTTTGTGTGCCGTTTTTCTTGTGTGAGTGCAATGCGACGTTTATCTCTTATCTTGATTGTTGCAGTTATGAATGTTTCCAACAGCTGACTTCTGATTCCAAGAATTTCATCTTCCAACAAGACAAGGCACCTCCTCATTGGAACGTCGCTACCTAAACGACGTTTTTCCGCACTGGCGTAGTGGCGAAGATAATGAAGCTCTTTTCCCTTGGGCTCACAGGTCGCCTGACCTAACGAGTTGTGACTTTCACGTTTGGGTGTTCATTAAAGATCGTGTTTACGTACTCCCATTGGTAAGAACATTGCAGCAACTGAGAGTACGCATGAATGCTGCTGTGATGACCATTGACAGGATCTACATCTACATCTACATGGTTACTCTGCAATTCACCCTTAAGTGCCTGGCAGAGGGTTCATCGGCGAGGATGTTGCTACAAAAGATAAGGAACGAACTTGACTAGCACTTGGATTTGTGTCGTGTGACCAGAGGGGTACTCATAGAACATTCGTAGAGTGAAAAATGCAAACTTGGTGAGATTACGATTCTATTCATGCGTCAGTCATATTTCTACTTGTAATACTTTGGGAAATAAAGAGCATTGAAAATGAATGAATTATTTATAGTAGCACTGTAGCCTTGTGGAGCGGATTGGAGCTCGTGGAAAAGCGAGTTCGGGTGGTAGCTTTTGTAAGGCTGATTACCACATCGGAATCTTCCCTGAAGGTAGTCAAATAACTACATGGCTTTTAATCACTGACTTTCGAGAAGTGAGAAGTTTAACCTCCTGAGACTTGGCGCCAATTGTCATGAATTTACTTGAAAGAGATTTTATATACTTGTTGAACAGAAGGTAGCGAAATCGAATCTAACAAATTTTAGAGTAAAGAAAACCATGTTTTTCAGGAGTGTCCATTACAGTGGACGCTGGGCGTTGGCAACTTATCAGTAAGCATTAGAAAGAAACTGAAAATGTAAAAAAAGTGCTTTATTGGTAGTTTTATTAACAAAATACGGTCTTATTACAGAGACATCACTTATATAACGATCATAAATTTAAAAAAAATGGCATAAATTACGGCAATTTTGTTTCTGATGATACTGGAGAAGCAGTTATTCCGTAATGTCAGACAGAGGAAAGCTGAACAGCCTAAGTACTTCATTTCCGTTTCCTTTGTGCAGCTAGTATTCTTACACCTCCTGCTATTTTTAAACTCAGTCATCCACAGCAAACGGGCTGCAGTAGATGAGCGTGATTGTGAGCGCAATAGTCTTCAGCCTATTGGGAGTAGCGTCTTCGTCTTCTCCTTCAAAATATTGATCCTCTTGGCCACTTAACAAATAGTCTGCAACTAATAGTGTGAAATCTAGATATTGCGGGGTATTCTTTTTTGGCTGATCCCTCTTAATTCACTCAATCCTGTACTGATTTCTGATATTAGCAAATCCCAGATCTACGAGTTCAAAACAGTTTTTACAATCTACTTTGTGGTTCTAATGCAGAGCCCTAAAATCATTATCCTGTCAATTAAGAATATGCCAGACTTTTTTTATTGTAGCAGCCGATTGTTATTGGATGAGGAAACTGAATGTATCTCGCATCTTTCTCTGATCATATTTTGCACTGATCCATAGCTGTTTCCCAGCCGTAGCGTAGTAGATGGAGTTGTGGCTCGCGTCTGATCACAGCTTTTTGCTATAGAATCAGTCTTCTCTCAGTGTCTGGTCAACTGACATGTGTCCTTGATTTGCAAGAATCGTGTCCGCTGTCAGATGGACTGCTCTGGGTATTCACAGCTCCATTATTATTCCAGAAAGTGATTGTGCTTATAAAAAATAGTAATTATGTGTAAGATAATGCTGATTAGCAACAATAACGACAAGAAGTGTACAGGAAATTAGCGACTTCTGATGCCTAGGAACACTAGGTCGAAAATGTGGCAAGCATCCATTACGTCCTAGCGTCCATTGAAGTGGGCGTTACTTTTTTGTAATTATAGTTAAAGAAATATGCAGTACTATCATAACTTACTACACAGTAAAGCCATAAAAACAAGAATTACAGCTATCGCCTACAATGAACTGTCGAGAAACACACGTTTGTGGAGGATTACTCACATACCATGGTAACAGAGCTGCTAATTGGCGCTAAGTGATTGTAATGACTGTTTCTTCCTCCAGATGACTGCACCATACTGTTCAAATGGTTCAAATCACTCTGAGCAATATGGGTCTTAACATCTGAGGTCATCAGTCCCCTAGAACTTAGAATTACTTAAGCCTAACTAACCTAAGGATATCACATACATCCATGCCAGAGGCAGGATTCGAACCTGCTACCGTAGCGGTCGCACGGTTCCAGACTGAAGCGCCTAGAACCGCTCGGCCACACCGGCCGGCCCACCATACTATCCATTTGGGTGGACCACAACTACTATGACGGAAAATGCAGAATCTCTGATAGCAGGACACAAAACTCTATGTCCATTATAATGGACATCAGGTCTCAAGGAGGTTAGCCATCATGTCTCGCGGACGAAAACGAGGCCGACGATCCTGGACTGACTTTGGATGTGTGATGACAGAGATGTAATCGGGGACTTCCAATAAACGTTTCCGATTAATCTCCGAGGCAGAATGTCGCACAGTTTTCCTCGCGCACCGCGCATCGCCACGAGTACATGGATTCTGGCCACGCAGAGCTACGAAAGCTTCTAGAGCGGACGGAAAGACCGTTTCAGTACATCCTCTCGTTTCTGTTCACTGTAATGAAGCTTTGTTCTTCCTCTACAATTCTTATCCATTCCTCTGTGTCTCAGGATGAGCAGGGGAAATACACTACTGGCAATTAAAATTGCTACACCACGAAGATAACGTGCTACAGACGCGAAATTTAACCGACTGGAAGAAGATGCTGTGATGTGCAAATGATTAGCTTTTCAGAGCATTCACACAAGGCTGGCGCCAGTGGCGACACCTACAACGTGCTTACGTGAGAAAAGTTTCCAACCGATTTCTCATACACAAACAGCAGTTGACCGGCGTTGCCTGGTGAAATGTTGTTGTGATGCCTCGTGTAAGGAGGAGAAATGCGTACCATCACGTTTCCGACTTTGATAAAGGTCGGATTGTAGTCTGACGCGATTGCGGTTTATCGTATCGCGACATTGCTGCTCACGTTGGTCGAGATCCAAGGACTGTTAGCAGAATATGGAATCGATGGGTTCAGGAGGGTAATACGGAACGCCGCGCTGGATCCCAACGGCCTCGTATCACTAGCAGTCGAGATGACAGACATCTTACCCGCATTGCTGTAACGGATCGTGCAGCCACGTCTCGATCCCTGAGTCAACAGATGGGGACGTTTGCAAGACAACAACCATCTTCACGAACAGTTCGACGACGTTTGCAGCAGCATGGACTATCCGCTCGGAGACCAAGGCTGCGGTTACCCTGACACTGCATCACAGACAGGAGCGCCTGCGATGGTGTACTCAACGACGAACCTGGGTGCACGAATGGCAAAACGTCATTTTTTCGGATGAATCCAGGTTTTGTTTACAACATCATGATGGTCGCATCCGTGTTTAGCGACATCGCGGTGAACGCACATTGGAAGCGTGTATTCGTCATTGCCATACTGGCGTATCACCGGGCGTGATGGTATGGGGTGCCATTGGTTACGCGTCTCGGTCACCTCTTGTTCGCTCTGACGGCACTTTGAACAGTGGACGTTACATTTAAGATGTGTTACGACCCGTGGTTATACCCTTCATCCAATCCTTGCGAAACCCTATATTTCAGCAGGATAATGCACGACCGCAAGTTGCAGGTCGTGTACGGGCCTTTCTGAATACAGAAAATGTTCGACTGCTGCCCTGGCCAGCACGTTATCCAGATCTCTCACCAATTGAAAACGTCTGGTCAATGGTGGCCGAGCAACTGGCTCGTCACAATACGCCAGTCACTAGTCTTGATGAACTGTGGTATCGTGTTGAAGCTGCACGGCCAGCTGTACCTGTACACGCCATCCAAGCTCTGTTTGTCTCAATGCCCAGGCGTCTCAAGGCCGTTATTACGGCCAGAGGTGGTTGTTCTGGGTACTGGGTACTGGACCCAAATTGCGTGAAAATGTAATCACACGTCAGTTTTAGTATAATATATGTTTCCCATGACCGTTTATCATCTGCATTTCTTCTTGGTGTAGCTATTTTAATGGCCACTAGTGTACAATCGCCTGGCTGAGCACCCCCAACAAAAAGTGTTAATTTGAGAGTTGTTTACGGTCCTTCAGAGCCTGCCAGGGCCCTGCTCTGCACAGTGGATCATCCATCCTGTGCTGTGCCCTAGTCTGCGCAGACGTATTTCGGTGCGGGGACAGCGCGTCCCGTGACGCCTCGGTCTTCGGCAGTCACGCCCACGCGCGTGTGGCCTCACTGCCAGCTACTGTTAGCGCCGATTAGCACTCGTCTGGTCAAGCGTAGGTCAGCCGCGCACCGGCAGTCCGTGTCCTTCCTGCCCGTAATCCAGCGCGGGGACGTCGCACTTCCTCACTGGCCAAGTGCTTATCTCCTTGCAGCAAACTATGAACTGGATCTCTCTGTTATAGATTTATGTGTGCGATAAAAACAGAATTGCGGAATTGCGGTAGCAGTGGTCTTGTTTTATTATTTCATGGAGAAAACAGTGTAGAGCACACGCTACTTTGTACGAGGGACAACTACAGCCATAAGCAGACATCTTGAGTAATAGCCGCTTGGTTGCTCTTGTAAATAATTTATTTAACGACATATTTCGTAGCCTAGAAGCCACATCATTAGGTTAAACATGGTGAAACATAACATTAAAGTTGAAACATGGACGAGACCGAACATTCCTTGTCTATGAGTAATATTATAATCTAGCGTCATTTATTCGTAGGAATGTTCGCTCCCATCCATGTTGCAACTTTCATGCCATGATTCACCATATTTAACGTGATAATGTGTCTTTTAGGCTACTCAATCAGTTGTCAAACACATTATTTACAAGAGCAGCCAATCGGTTATTATTTAAGAGATCTAAAGCACCTTTGTATTATTTACAGGTTATTGTATGTAAAGAAATGACTACCTACTCAATGATCAAATTGAACTGAGAAACACATTTTTCCTTCAGAACTTTGAAGATCTACTAGTTCAAAACAAGTAACCACTCAACGAACCCTAAACCGCCTCTCCATCCCCACCCCCAAACGACCCCCCTCCCTCTCCTCACATCCTAACTACACCAGTGCCAACGTAATATCGTACCACAGAATAAAACCTGTACTATATTTCTAAATGTTAAAGCCCTCTACAGCTAACATAAATCAGTACTTTTATACATATTACTTCCAGCTGGAACAAAGAGAAGCTGCCTTTACCAATATTCCAGATCACTTTAATGTTAGAATAAAAATAAGTCAACAGTTAAAGAATTTTTGTTCATGTTTTTTAAATATAAAGTGTACAGCCATACAAACAGCTTTAGTCCATTACAATCACTATAACTTTTATACATAGACCTTTAGCTAAAATAAACAGAATCTACTCTTGCTAATACCCCAGATCTTGTTAAAAGAGCACAGATAGTCCCAGTCTTCAAGAAGGGTCGTCGAGCAGATGCGCAAAACTATAGACCTATATCTCTTACGTCGATCTCTTGTAGAATTTTAGAACATGTTTTTTGCTCGCGTATCATGTCATTTCTGGAAACCCAGAATCTACTATGTAGGAATCAACATGGATTCCGGAAACAGCGATCGTGTGAGACCCAACTCGCCTTATTTGTTCATGAGACCCAGAAAATATTAGATACAGGCTCCCAGGTAGATGCTATTTTTCTTGACTTCCGGAAGGCGTTCGATACAGTTCCGCACTGTCGCCTGATAAGCAAAGTAAGAGCCTACGGAATATCAGACCAGCTGTGTGGCTGGATTGAGGAGTTTTTGGCAAACAGAACACAGCATGTTGTTATCAATGGAGAGACGTCTACAGACGTTAAAGTAACCTCTGGCGTGCCACAGGGGAGTGTTATGGGACCATTGCTTTTCACAATATATATAAATGACTTAGTAGATAGTGTCGGAAGTTCCATGCGGCTTTTCGCGGATGATGCTGTAGTATACAGAGAAGTTGCTGCATTAGAAAATTGTAGCGAAATACAGGAAGATCTGCAGCGGATAGGCACTTGGTGCAGGGAGTGGCAACTGACCCTTAACATAGACAAATGTAATGTATTGCGAATACATAGAAAGAAGGATCCTTTATTGTATGATTATATGATAGCGGAACAAACACTGGTAGCAGTTACTTCTGTAAAATATCTGGGAGTATGCGTACGGAACGATTTGAAGTGGAATGATCATATAAAACTAATTGTTGGTAAGGCGGGTACCAGGTTGAGATTCATTGGGAGAGTGCTTAGAAAATGTAGTCCATCAACAAAGGAGGTGGCTTACAAAACACTCGTTCGACCTATACTTGAGTATTGCTCATCAGTGTGGGATCCGTACCAGGTCGGGTTGACGGAGGAGATAGAGAAGATCCAAAGAAGAGCGGCGCGTTTCGTCACTGGGTTATTTGGTAACCGTGATAGCGTTACGGAGATGTTTAATAAACTCAAGTGGCAGACTCTGCAAGAGAGGCGCTCTGCATCGCGGTGTAGCTTGCTCGCCAGGTTTCGAGAGGGTGCGTTTCTGGATGAGGTATCGAATATATTGCTTCCCCCTACTTATACTTCCCGAGGAGATCACGAATGTAAAATTAGAGAGATTAGAGCGCGCACGGAGGCTTTCAGACAGTCGTTCTTCCCGCGAACCATACGCGACTGGAACAGGAAAGGGAGGTAATGACAGTGGCACGTAAGGTGCCCTCCGCCACACACCGTTGGGTGGCTTGCGGAGTATCAATGTAGATGTAGATGTAGATGTAGAACATAACACAAATAAGTCAACAGTTCATCTGAAGGTTAGTTATTAATTTAAATTTAAATATAAAGGTCTTAGTCTAACAGACAGCTGCATCTCACTGCAGATACAATAACTCTGTAGCATTGATTCACGGATATCCATGTTAACGCCAATCACATAAAAAATGCTAGAAACTGCCTGTTTATACGTAATATACAAATAGAAATAAGATATCAGATCACTTGAAGTTTGTTCTTGTGGTAGTTCATTTATTTTATTTTGTGCTCTCATGTTATCGCCAGTCTGATTAAAATATTTGCTCTTGTATCAACCTTAATACATGTAAAGAATAACAAATTACATCTGTGTGCAAAGTAGGCCCATGCCATATCTTTCTGTCAAGATATTTGTTACAAGCGACAGTTGTAAAGCGCATGCTGGATGCCGGAAAAGTCTCACTGTCAGAGTGTAAATTAATATTGCTTGTGTGGAAGTGTGTGTAGTGATACAACAACTGGACATCAAAATGGAGGCAGGCAGATGGACACTAACCGAAAAAAGCCGCCTATACTGCCGCAGTAAGTAAAAAACTAAATATACATCCATATCGACAGATAAGCTATAGTCATGGCAATACATTAAAGTGTGTCCCATCTTTTTGTCATAGAGCCAGCACCCAGCATTATGCTAGAAATAATCATGTAACTTCCTGAAACCATCTGAAGATGAACCTGAAAAGGTTCGAAAACCGGTTCATGGAATAAAACATAATTATTCAAAAACGTGACTGGTTGCAGTTTTGTATAACATTTTTACATTCAATATACAGTCATGGTTCTAAAATATCCGTAATGGATATGCATAATTACAGGTTATTGTGCAAGAACTCTAGAGCATCTTTTTTTTAACTTTTAATACCATTTCTGATCTTCAGACCTGACACTCAAATACAGGGGGAATGATGTCACTGCCAGAGTCGGCGCGTCATTGCAGTACTCTTAACCCCTTATTCTATACATGTTATAAAAAGGGGTGTATGTATGGGTGCATGTGTGTTCCACATCTCCTCCTAAACCACTGGACATCTTTCAATTAAACTTGGTGCGAATATCTCTCACTGGGAGGCAACAATCACTGTGGGGGTAAGAACCACCTACCTAGCATAAGAGGGCTATTCGGAAAGTGAGGAACGATCGGTCACAAAATGGAAACCAACGTGAAAATCCGTAGAAGCTTTTCACAGACGTTTTGGGCAGTGTCTCTAGTACGCCCGTCGGTCGCATCAAGACGCTCTTTTCAGTTGTGAGCGCACTGTGAGCGAGTAAAGGTGCCTGGAACAACGATGTCTCCCGCCAAGTAGGAGGGACCGCTGAGAGGCTTAGCCTTAATGAATGCAGCCCACCTAACACAACTGCCACGCACTTCCTTCTTCATGGCAATTCTCAGCCGCACTCTGCAGGGGCAGTGAAGACGCTCCTGCAGCCTTTTCAATGGGAAGTGTTCACTCACCCACAACACAGCCCTAACTGTCTCTTCCTGAATATCATCTCTGTTCACATTAAACGCTGGATACGAAGACAGCACTTGGGCCCAGTCTACGCACTATAGACCAGCGTAGAGAATTATTGGAAAGCACAGGTGGCTGCCTTCTATGACGATGGTGTTGGAAATTTGGTATAATGCACTGACAAATGTCTAAGTCGGAGAGGCGACTATGTAGAGAAGTACCTGGAAGGTGTAGCTAAATGTGCAAATAAAACAGTTTAGATTTTCACTGTGGTTTCCATTTCGAGACCGATCGTTCCTTAGTTTCCGAACAACCCTCGTGTTAAGGAAATATGACTCCATAAACAATGAGATGCGTGAAAAACTGCTCTTCGCTCTTAGCTCCAGT
Source organism: Schistocerca serialis cubense (assembly GCF_023864345.2). Taxonomy (NCBI): domain Eukaryota; kingdom Metazoa; phylum Arthropoda; class Insecta; order Orthoptera; family Acrididae; genus Schistocerca; species Schistocerca serialis. The sequence goes on along the minus strand of NC_064642.1, from coordinate 116,860,312 downwards.
TGCAATAAATATCGCAGACAGTATCCCCATGTGCCGTTAAACGTTGATCCACACATAGTTCAGGAGACATGACGTTAGAAACAATGAGATTTGTGAAAAACTGTCACATTGTGCATGACATTTAAATTTATTACCTCTTTGATACTAGCTCTATTCGCAACATGTTTTGCAGACGCTAATCCACACATGCCGCTGAAGTTACCTACAAAATTTTATCACTGTACGACCATAGGTCAAGAAAATAAATGACGTCAGAAACACTGAAATTCGTGAAAAAATGCCGCATCGTGCATCAAGTTTTGTTTGGTTAGTTCATTTGTGGGAGGGGATCAAACAGCGAGATCGTCGGTCCCATAGGATTAGAGAGGGGTGGGGGAGAAAGTCGGCTGTGCTCTTTCAAAGCAACCATCTCGGCATTTGCCTGAACCTATTTAGGGAGATCACGGAAACATAATCATGGTGGCCGATGCGAGTTTCAACCGTCGTCTTGCCGAATGAGATTCCAACAGGCTAACCACTACGCCATCAAGCTCAATACGCAAGTTTTAAAATATTTTTTTCTTTCCTATTAAGCCATTCCTAAAGTCGAGTCAACTTAAGGAAATCGTTGACACCTAACTGCCCTTTTGACATCTTCCAGCTGGTAAATGCGAATGATTGCAGGTGAAAACTATAACTGTCAAGAGCTATGATGAGGGGTTGGTATAGAAATGTTTACAAAATCGCACTGTAGGCATGTGAAGCAGCTGCGCCCAGCGTACTGAAACTGTCCAGGGTATTGTACTTACACATATGTACATTATGCACATCTCTTGCTTGCCCGGCTAGCCGTGTGGTCTAACACGCTGCTTCCCGAGCGGGAAGGCGTGCCGGGCCCCGGCAATAATCCGCCCAGAGGGAACCGAACCGAACAATAACCCTGGGTACGGTGTGTGGCGGCAGTGAGGTGGGTGGACTGCTGCGGCCTGTTGTAGGGTTGTGAACCACTGAGGGCTATGGCGGGAAAAGCTTCTCTGTCGTTTCTAGGTCCCCAGTTTAATACATACGTACATGCATGCATGCATATCTCTTTGTGCAACTGTTTCATAAGTTCAAAAGTGTTTTTACGAATACATGGACATGAAACTTTTTCGATACTGAACTACAGATACTTCTAATAGAAAACTGGCAAAATGAATACCTGGGAAGTGCTGGGTTTATCAGCTAATACCTGAATAAATTTCTACTTGAAAGAAAAAATGAAAAATCATACTTTTGTAACCAGTAATAAATGTTGTGTGTTCTCCATCGTCATTTCATCATCATTGACTTGCAAGTAGCCGAAGTGGCGTCAACTAAAAAGGACTTGCAATACGGCGGCCGAACTCTCCCGCATGGGGCCTCCCGGCCAACAATGCCATACGATCATTTCATTTCATTTCATTCAGAAATGCCGGCCGGAGTGCCCGAGCGGTTAAAGGCGCTACAGTCTGGAACCGCACGACCGCTACGGTCGCAGGTTCGAATCCTGCCTCGGGCATGGATGTGTGTGATGTCTTTAGGTTAGTTAGGTTTCAGTAGTTCTAAGTTCTAGGGCACTTGTGGCCACAGCAGTTGAGTCCCATAGTGCTCAGAGCCATTTTTTTTTTCATTCAGAAATAAACTACTATAGAATACATAAAGTCAAGTGTAAGATGTATTATTATACTTGTTAGGAGTGACTAGATACGTGATACATTTGCCAAAACAGTCATTTGATTAATTGAACTCTTACAAAAATAATTAAATGATTAAAAATTAAAAACACATGGTGGCATACAACTTAAATAAATACATGTAATACAGTATAGCCTTACTCGTGAAATTCAGGGAACCTGCAGCCAATGACCTGCTGCCTCAGTTCAGGTGCCTTATCTGGAACTGCCTCCCCCCAATGAACCATGGACCTTGCCGTTGGTGGGGAGGCTTGCGTGCCTCAGCGATACAGATAGCCGTACCGTAGGTGCAACCACAACGGAGGGGTATCTGTTGAGAGGCCAGACAAACGTATGGTTCCTGAAGAGGGGCAGCAGCCTTTTCAGTAGTCGCAGGGGCAACAGTCTGGATGATTGACTGATCTGGCCTTGTAACACTAACCAAAACGGCCTTGGTGTGCTGGTACTGCGAACGGCTGAAAGCAAGGGGAAACTACGACCGTGATTTTTTCCCGAGGGCATGCAGCTTTACTCTATGGATAAATGATGATGGCATCCTCTTGGGTAAAATATTCCGGAGGTAAAATAGTCCCCCATTCGGATCTCCGGGCGGGGACTACTCAGGAGGACGTCGTTATCAGGAGAAAGAAAACTGGCGTTCTACGGATCGGAGCGTGGAATGTAAGATCCCTTAATCGGGCAGGTAGGTTAGAAAATTTGAAAGGGGAAATGGATAGGTTAAAGTTGGATATAGTGGGAATTAATGAAGTTCGGTGGCAGGAGGATCAAGACTTTTGGTCAGGTGAATACAGTGTTATAAATACAATATCAAATAGGGGTAATGCAGGAGTAGGTTTAATAATGAATAAAGCAATAGGAATGCGGGTAAGCTACTACAAACAGCATAGCGAACGCATTGTTGGGGCCAAGATAGACACGAAGCCCACGCCTACGACAGTAGTACAAGTCTACATGCCTACTAGCTCTGCAGATGACGAAGAAATTGAAGAAATGTATGATGAGATAAAAGAAATTATTCAGATAGTGAAGGGAGATGAAAATTTAAAAGTCATGGGTGACTGGAATTCGATAGTGGGAAAAGGAAGAGAAGGAAACGTAGTAGGTGAATATGGATTGGGGTTAAGAAATGAAAGAGGAAGCCGCCTCGTGGAATTTTGCACAGAGCACAACTTAATGATAGCTAACACTTGGTTCAAGAAACATAAAAGAAGGTTGTATACATGGAAGAAGCCTGGAGATACTGACTGGTTTCAGATAGATTATATAATGGTAAGACAGAGATTTAGGAACCAGGTTTTAAATTGTAAGACATTTCCACGGGCAGATGTGGACTCTGACCACAATCTATTGGTTATGAACTGCAGATTAATACTGAAGAAACTGCAAAAAGGTGGGAATCTAAGGAGATGGGACCTGGATAAACTAACTAAACCGAGGTTGTACAGAGTTTCAGGGAGAGCATAAGGGAACAATTGACAAGAATGGGGGAAAGAAATACAGTAGAAGAAGAATGGGTAAATCCGAGTGATGAAGTAGTGAAGGCAACATAGGATCCAGTAGGTAAAAAGACGAGGGCTAATAGAAATCCTTGGGTAACAGAAGAAATATTGAATTTAATTGACGAAAGGAGAAAACATAAAAATGCAGTAAATGAAACAGGCAAAAAGGAATACAAACGTCTCAAAAATGAGATCGACAGGAAGTGCATAATGGCTAAGCAGACATGGCTAGAGGATAAATGTAAGGATGTAGAGGCTTGTCTCACTAGGGGTAAGATAGATACTGCCTACAGGAAAATTAAAGAGACCTTTGGAGAAAAGAGAACCACTTGTATGAATATCAAGAGCTCAGATGGAAACCCAGTTCTAAGCAAAGAAGGGAAAGCAGAAAGCTGGAAGGAGTATATAGAGTGTCTATGCAAGGGCGATGTACTTGAGGGCAATGTTATAGAAATGGAAGAGGATGTAGATGAAGATGAAATGGGAGATATCATACTGCGTGAAGAGTTTGATAGAGCACTGAAAGACCTAAGTCGAAACAAGGCCCCGGGAGTAGACAACATTCCATTAGAACTACTGACAGCCTTAGGAGAGCCAGTCCTGACAAAACTCTACCATCTGGAGAGCAAAATGTATCAGACAGGCGAAATACCCTCAGACTTCAAGAAGAATATAATAATTCCAATCCCAAAGAAAGCAGGCGTTTACAGATGTGAAAATCAGCGAACTGTCGGATTAATAAGCCACAGCTGCAAAATACTAACGCGAATTCTTTACAGACGAATGGAAAAACTGGTTGAAGCCGACCTCGGGGAAGATCAGTTTGGATTCCGTAGAAATGTTGGAACACGTGAGGCAATACTGACCCTACGACTTATCTTAGACGCTAGATTAAGAAAAGGCACACCTACGTTTCTAGCATTTGTAGACTTAGAGAAAGCTTTTGAAAATGTTGACTGAAATACTCTCTTTCTAATCCTGAAGGTGGCAGGTGTAAAATACAAGGAGCGAAAGGCTATTTACAATTTGTACAGAAACCAGATGGCAGTTATAAGAGTCGAGGGACATGAAAGGGAAGCAGTGGTTGTGAATGGAGTGAGACAGGGTTGTAGCCTTTCCCCGGTGTTGTTCAATCTGTATATTGAGTAAGCAGTAAAAGAAACAAAAGAAAAATTCAGAGTAGGTATTAAAATCCATGGAGAAGACATAAAAACTTTAAGGTTCGCCGATGACATTGTAATTCTGTCAGAGACAGCAAAGGACTTGGAAGAGCAGTTGAACGGAATGGATAGTGTCTTGAAAGGAGGATATAAGATGAACATCAACAATAGCAAAACCAGGATAATGGAATGTAGTCGAATTAAATCGGGTGATGCTGAGGGAATTAGATTGGGAAATGAGACACTTAAAGTAGTAAAGGAGTTTTGCTATTTGGGGAGGAAAATAACTGATGATGGTCGAAGTAGAGAGGACATAAAATGTAGACTGACAATGGCAAGGAAAGCGTTTCTGAAGAAGAGAAATTTGTTAACATCAAGTATAGATTTAAGTGTCAGGAAGTCGTTTTTGAAAGTATTTGTATGGAGGGTAGCCATGTATGGAAGTGAAACAGGGACGATAAACAGTTTGGACAAGAAGAGAATAGAAGTTTTCGAAATGTGGTGCTACAGAAGAATGCTGAAGATTAGATGGATAGATCGCATAACTAATGAGGAGGTACTGAATAGAATTGGGGAGAAGAGGAGTTTGTGGCACAACTTGACTAGAGGAAGGGATTGGTTTGTAGGACATGTTCTGAGGCATCAAGGGATCACCAATTTAGTATTGGAGGGCAGAGTGGTGGGTAAAAATCGTAGAGGGAGACCAAGAGATAAATACGGTAAGGAGATTCAGAAGGATGTAGGCTGCAGTACGTACTGGGAGATGAAGAAGCTTGCACAGGATAGAGTAGCATGGAGAGCTGCATCAAACCAGTCTCAGGACTGAAAACAGCAACAACAATCTGGAACTGGTTTTGTTGGACCCTCAACCTTGTTGCACATTGGTTATGCCCCTATACTGGGTGAGGGCTTGTCTCTCTTTTCGTGTGTTATGTCTTTTCCGCGTTTGCAGAGTGCTCCTGCTGTTCTGGATTTGAATTCTACTAAATCATTTTGTTTGATACAGCGAACTTTGTCGCTGTTCTCTCAGCAATTCGCAGACGAGCATTTAAATCTCCATTCGCATTTCGGGGATCTATCACTAACAAAATGAAAGTTTCAGAGTGTTAGCAGTAATTGGAATTTCCGCCTGGCAATGAAAGTGAAATGTTGTCAGTCAAAACAGATGAGATAGGATGCACATATGAATAATCGGAAATCTGTTATAAATTAAAGTATATATACGTAAATAATGAACACAGTTGAGCACTGAAGTATTTCAGTGCCACAAATCAACAGAAACATTTGCTTTCGCTTCACTTGATTTCATATTTTCCATTCGTTCAAAAGAGGATACAAACGTCGAATGATACGTATTTTACACACACAGTATTTTTCGAATTCACTTGCATGTGGAACGAGTCTATTACATGAAAATATTACGTCACCTCACAGAAACTATAGAAAAAATAAATAATTTTCAGAATCCAACTTACCTCTGTATCCGGCCGTAATTCTGCAAAAAAATACGGTACCTTCTCGTGTGTGTGTGTGTGTGTGTGTGTGTTACGAAGAAATGTGCAAACAAGAAGTGCCCAAATCAGTCAGGAGACGGAAGTATGATACATGTCAGGGGCGTTGGTAGCTTCGTGCAGAATTTGCGCCTACCGTCACTGGCACCCAAAAGGAATTAAACTTATATTGGTTAGTATCGCTTTGGCATGATGCGAATTCCCGATGCGCGGCATTAAGTGGTAACACCACTGTAAAATTTTCTAAAACTCATTTTTTTAATGGCTTAAAAGACGCTTTGAACCCCCTACAATGTAAAATATGCGGTAAAAAGGATAATCCGTTAAAGAAGTTTGTTCTGTGGAATTCCTAACTATAGTTAGAAGCACTTCAAAACAATAATACTTTAGCTTGGCGTCAGCAAGCGTTGATAGCGTACGAAAAAGACAGTTCTTTCGCTTGCTTACAGAACTGGCATTTGATAATATATTTGTGGTGTTTTAGCATACAGTTTTGCCTTCCGAGTGAGAATGAGTGGTAAGAAAACGTACTAGGGCAGAAAAGGTACGAAAACATCGTATCCATTGCGCCGTCGAAGCGGTGTCATCAAATCGTCCAAAGAATAGATGAGGCTGAGAGTAGTACGGAAGGAGTCAGTGGCTCTGCTAAAAAACTTAGACAGTGACCAGGATTTTAATGTGAATTATGGGTTGAGCAATAGTGTTATAAATTTTCTTGTCGTTTCCTCTGTTATTTCTCTACACGCGTAACGTACAACGCGCAATACGATCGTAATGTTGCAAGAATGAAGTTCTCGAGGTTTAGGCTTCACAATAATTATTGCTTGTCCAATCTGCGCTGATGTTGTTACACCACGCAGTAAGTTTGTACGGAACGCATATGAAATCAACCGTCAAATCGTCCTAGCAATGCGCCTGCTTGGAGCAGGGCTAAGCGGAATTGTTAAGTTTTGCGCGATCATTGAATTGCCACGACAGATTTTCCAGTCGTTCTGTGATAAACTAGTGGATATGATTTCGATCGCAATAGTAACAGTACGGCAGGCCAGTCTTGCGATAGCAGATTAGCGGTAAGAGTTTTCCACAAAAACGTTTTCATTTGTTCATGTCTAAACTTCAAAAACGTTTTTCTCGGAAAAAGATTTTTCGAAACGACACGCGCTACACCTCCAACAATTTTTAATCTTTTATCTGAAAATTCAACCACAACTTTGGAATAACATTTCAAACTGAACCACTAAGGGGATTGCAGATTTGTTAATTGAAACAATATTTCTAACAAATGACTGTCTTTTTTGGTGAAAATTGAACGACGTCATTCAAACAGACGCCAATTGCACAAAAATCAATGTTTTTAAAATCCTCTACAAGGTTCAGCAGCTACAATCATGTAGACACATCAAAAAATGTTTTGCAACACCTCGGTTCCAGCAGTTCCGGAACCTGTACAGAAAACTGGAATAGAGATCAACATAAATATCATTTCCGCCTATTTTATTGCCCATGAAAACCACACATTGCATGTTGTACCACCATACAGCGAGACCTTCAGAGGGGACAGTCCAGATTGCTGTACACACCGGTACCTCTAATACCCAGTAGCACGTCCTCTTGCATTGATGCATGCCTGTATTCGTCGTGAAATACTATCCACAAGTTCATCAAGGCACTGTTGGTCCAGATTGTCCCGCTCCTCTACAGCGCTTCGGCGTGGATCCCTCGGAGTGGTTGGTGGGTCACGTCGTCCATAAACAGCCCTTTTCAGTCCATCCCAGGCATGCTGGATAGGGTTCATGTCTGGAGAACATGCTGGCCACTCTAGTTGAGCGATGTCGTTATCCTGAAGGAAGTCATTCACAAGATGTGCACGATGGGGGCGCGAATTGTCGTCCATGAAGACGAATGCCTCCCCAGTATGCTGTCGGTATGGTTGCATTTTCGGTCGGTGGGTGGAATTCAGGTATCGTACAGCCGTTACGGCGCCTTCCATGAACACCGGCGGCGTACGTCGGCCCCACATAATGCCACCCCAAAACAGCAGGGATCCTTCACCTTGCTGCACTCGCTAGAAGTGTGTCTAAGGCGTTCAGCCTGACCGGGTTGCCTCCAAACACATCTCCGACGATTGTCTGCTTGAAGGCATAAACGACACTCATCGAGTGAAGAGAACATGATGCCAATCCTGAGCGGTCGATTCAGATGTTGGCCGGTCTGTGTGGCCGAGCGGTTCTAGGTGCTTCAGTCTGGAACCTCGCGACCGCTACGGTTGCAGGTTCGAATCCTGTCTTGGGCATGGATGTGTGTGATGTCCTTAGGTTGGTTAGGTTTAAGTAGTTCTAAGTTCTAGATGACTGACGACCTCAGATGTTAACTCCCGTAGTGCTCAGAGCCATTTCAACCATTTTCGGCATGTTGTAAGGCCCATCTGTACCGCGCTGCATAGTGTCGTGTCGCAAAAATGGACATATGGACATCACCAAGGACGTCTGGCATGAAGTTGCGCATCATGCAGCCTAATGAGTCATAACACGATGTCTTGTGGCTGCACGTAAAGCATTATTCCAAACGGTGGCGTTGCTGTCAGGGTTCCTCCGAACCGTAATCCGTACGTAGCGGTCATACCATTGTAGTAGTAGCCTTTGGGCGGCCTGAGCGAGTCATGTCATCGACAGTTCCTGTCTCTGTGTATCTCTTCCATTAATACAAAAAGAAATAATTGATGAGTTCTAATTACATGTGGTCAATCATTTTAAATAACAGGAATCCGGTACCATAGTAAATCCATATGTTATGCACCGGCGGATAGTATACAGCGTCTACATCAGTGATCGTCAAACAGCGGCCCAAACCAAGTATTTGTGTGGCCCTAGATTCTCAGGCGTATTGTATGGTAATATACATTTAGCAACTAATGTCCGAATCCAAAAAAGTTAACTGAAGTTAAGAGAGTCTCAAGACAGAAGTTTTCCTGCTCAGTAACAGAGACAGTAATATTTTAAGATGTGCTTAATTTTAATTGATGTTAGTGAATTCGAGCAAACAGCGCGAGTTAGGGGACTGAGACGGACGTGTTTTGTTATTTGTCTTCCAGTAGTGAAAAGTTACGGACATGCGTGACTCCTATGCAAATGAGATACATACAGGTTGGTTCCGTGATGATGTTATAAAATTTCCGGAACGATGAAGAAGGACAGACGTATCACTTTGAAATAAGGGACCCTTGCCCGGAAACGACCGAGTTGAATGTTATAAGCGAAAATCGTTGTGATACCTCTGACAGGTACCAAAACTGTTGTTGCTAAGATTGTGTAGTAGCCAGGTTTCTGAGGATTAGATAGACAAAAACAAGAAAAAATGTTCATAAAACAAGAGCTCTAAAATGCATACCTTAAGAGCTACGAGCACTTGTTCAGTTCAAGAGATATACACTCCTGGAAATGGAAAAAAAGAACACATTGACACCAGTGTGTCAGACCCACCATACTTGCTCCGGACACTGCGAGAGGGCTGTACAAGCAATGATCACACGCACGGCACAGAGGACACACCAGGAACCGCGGTGTTGGCCGTCGAATGGCGCTAGCTGCGCAGCATTTGTGCACCGCCGCCGTCAGTGTCAGCCAGTTTGCCGTGGCATACGGAGCTCCATCGCAGTCTTTAACACGGGTAGCATGCCGCGACGGCGTGGACGTGAACCGTATGTGCAGTTGACGGACTTTGAGCGAGGGCGTATAGTGGGCATGCGGGAGGCCGGGTGGACGTACCGCCGAATTGCTCAACACGTGGGGCGTGAGGTCTCCACAGTACATCGAAGTTGTCGCCAGTGGTCGGCGGAAGGTGCACGTGCCCGTCGACCTGGGACCGGACCGCAGCGACGCACGGATGCACGCCAAGACCGTAGGATCCTACGCAGTGCCGTAGGGGACCGCACCGCCACTTCCCAGCAAATTAGGGACACTGTTGCTCCTGGGGTATCGGCGAGGACCATTCGCAACCGTCTCCATGAAGCTGGGCTACGGTCCCGCACACCGTTAGGCTGTCTTCCGCTCACGCCCCAACATCGTGCAGCCCGCCTCCAGTGGTGTCGCGACAGGCGTTAATGGAGGGACGAATGGAGACGTGTCGTCTTCAGCGATGAGAGTCGCTTCTGCCTTGGTGCCAATGATGGTCGTATGCGTGTTTGGCGCCGTGCAGGTGAGCGCCACAATCAGGACTGCATACGACCGAGGCACACAGGGCCAACACCCGGCATCATGGTGTGGGGAGCGATCTCCTACACTGGCCGTACACCACTGGTGATCGTCGAGGGGACACTGAATAGTGCACGGTACATCCAAACCGTCATCGAACCCATCGTTCTACCATTCCTAGACCGGCAAGGGAACTTGCTGTTCCAACAGGACAATGCACGTCCGCATGTATCCCGTGCCACCCAACGTGCTCTAAAAGGTGTAAGTCAACTACCCTGGCCAGCAAGATCTCCGGATCTGTCCCCCATTGAGCATGTTTGGGACTGGATGAAGCGTCGTCTCACGCGGTCTGCACGTCCAGCACGAACGCTGGTCCAACTGAGGCGCCAGGTGGAAATGGCATGGCAAGCCGTTCCACAGGACTACATCCAGAATCTCTACGATCGTCTCCATGGGAGAGTAGCAGCCTGCATTGCTGCGAAAGGTGGATATGCACTGTACTAGTGCCGACATTGTGCATGCTCTGTTGCCTATGTCTATGTGCCTGTGGTTCTGTCAGTGTGATCATGTGATGTATCTGACCCCAGGAATGTGTCAATAAAGTTTCCCCTTCCTGGGACAATGAATTCACGGTGTTCTTATTTCAATTTCCAGGAGTGTATTTCACGCCAGCGAAGATGACCAAGCGCTCAATGCTCTAAAGATCTGCATTTTAAAGCCCATGTTTACTCGACAGTTTTTTGTTGTTTTGGTCTACACTACCAGCTCTGAAAGTTGCCTCCCTACTATCTTAGCAACTACAATACCTGTACATGTATTCCACTGTCAGAGGTATCAGAAAGACTTTCGCTTATAACTTTTGACTGGATTGTTTCCGTACCACGGTACCTTACCTCAGATTGATACATTTACCCTTCTCCGTTATCCCTGAAAGTTTTTAACATTATCACGGAATCACACTGTATTTGCAGCAGGGAATATGTAATTAAACTAGCCATGCTTTGCTATGGTTCAGTCTGCTTAAATGAAAAAGGGAGGAAAGAGAAGTCACATGTTTCTAACATGTATGGGAATTGGATTTATGTCCCAATCTCCTTCTGTTCCCTGTCTCTGTCCATCTCCTCCTTCCCTCTCTAGACTTCAGCCTACTCCCATGCATAAACGCCACTGGTCTGGTGTGAATGATTTTGGCTACAAAGTGAAATGTACGGACACTAAACGTAAGATTTACCATCACGGTATGGTGGAAGTCCGAAATTTCTCATTGGATGCATAAATTTCGAACTTTTACTGATAGACATTGGTAAATCTTAGGATTTAGCAACGCGAACTGGTAAAAGCTGGATCGAAGACTCGCGCCTCCGTCGTGCAGGTTCAGACAAGTCATTGTACACTAGGAACCAATTTGCATTCTGCAAGGAAAATCTTACCAACGTCGAAGAACCAGTAAGAGAAGAAATTAGTCTACAGGAAGTGGTTGCCAAACAATCTTTTGTTGGAGGACAAGGATTCAAGAAGTGCAATTGCTTAAAGTATTCAACTAAAAAATGCTTGTGTAAATCGTCTTCCATATTATGTAATTCGAAATGCCACAATAGTCAGCCTTGTTGTAACAAAAATTAAGGTTCACAAGGTAACATTTTTTTACAACATTTTTCACTATTATGGAATATTGCTCATTATAATCACACTGGAATGCAAGAATGTTTAAAATACATAAATTTACAATAAATACAAACTATTTCAATAAATTATTAAGCTGATTTTTTAATGAATATGGTTTCACCAGTTGGTGACGGGTACGTCCTAAGATTTGACAACATCTCTTGGTAAAAGTTCGAAATCTATGCATATAATAATAAATTTCGGATTTTTACCTCACCGTGATGGTAAGTCTTAGATTTCACCAGTTAATTCTAGGATTTACCAGTCATCTTACTTGTACAGTTATATTTATGGCGCTGCCGTAGGTCAAACGGATATCAACTGTGTTTGTTTTTTTAAATAGGAACCCCCATTTCTTATTACATATTCGTGTAGTACGTAAAGAAATATGAATGTTTTAGTTGGACCACTTTTTCTCTTTGTGATAGATTGCGCTGTAATAGTCACAAACGTATAAGTACATGGTATCACGTAACATTCCGCCAGTGCGGACGGTATTTGCTTCGTAATACATTACCCGTGTTAAAATGGATCGTTTACCAATTGCAGAAAAGGTCGATATCGTGTTGATGTATGGCTATTGTGATCAAAATGCCCAACGGGCGTGTGCAATGTATGCTGCTCGGTATCCAGGACGATATCATCCAAGTGTCCGGACCGTTCGCCGGATAGTTACATTATTTAAGGAAACAGGAAGTGTTCAGCCACGACCTGCAACAGATGATAATGCCCAAGTAGGTGTTTTAGCTGCTGTTGCGGCTAATCCGCGCTTCAGTAGCAAACAAACTGCGCGAAAACCGGGAATCTCAAAAACGTCGGGGTTGAGAATGCTACATCAACATCGATTGCACCCGTACCATATTTCTATCCAGGAGGAATTGCATGGCGACGACTTTGAACGTCGTGTGCAGTTCTGCCATTGGGCAAAAGAGAAATGACGGGACGAGGACAGATTTTCTGCATGCGTTCTATTTAGCGACGAAGCGTCATTCACCAACAGCGGTAACGTAAACCGGCATAATTGCACTACTGGGCAACGGAAAATCCACGACGTCTGCGACAAATGGAACATCAGTGACCTTGGAGGGTTTATGTATGGTGCGGCATTGTGGAGGAAGGATAATTGACCCTCATTTTATCAATGGTAATCTAAATGGTGCAATGTATTCTGATTTCCTACGTAATGTTCTACCGATGTTACAAGATGTTTCACTGCATGACAGAATGGCGATGTACTTCCAACATGATGGATGTCCGGCACATAGCTCGCGTACGGTTGAAACGGTATTGAATAGCCTATTTCATGACAGGTGGATTGGTCGTCGAAGCACCATACCATGGCCCGCACGTTCACCGGATCTGGCGTCCCCGGATTTCTTTCTGTGGGAAAAGTTGAAGGATACTTGCTATCGTGATCCGCCGACAACGCCTGACAATATGCGTCGGAGCATTGTCAATGCATGTGCGAACACTACGAAAGGCGAACTACTCGCTGTTGAGAGGAATGTCGTTACACGTGTTACCAAATGCATTGAGGTTGATGTACATCATTTTGAGCATTTATTGCATTAATGTGGTATTTACAGGTAAACACGCTGTAACAGCATGCGTTCTCAGAAATGATAAGTTCACAAAGGTACATGTATCATATTGGCACAACCGAAATAAAATGTTCAAACGTACCTGCGTTCTGTATTTTAATTCAAAATCTACCTGTTACCAACTGTTCATCTCAAATTGTGAGCCATATGTTTGTGACTGTTACAGCGCCATCTATCACAAAGCGGAAAATTTGGTCCGCCCGAAACATTCATATTTCTTTACGTACTAATGAATATGTAATAAAAAATGGGGGTTCCTATTTTTAAAAAAACGCAGTTGATATCCGTTTGACCTATGGCAGCGCCATCTAGCGGGCCAACCATAGCGCCATCTGGTTTCCCCCTTCAAGCTAGACAAGTTTCGTCCTTTGTAGTTTTTTCGTTTGACGCTCATTTCGTGTGTTGTGACACAGCGTAATGAGTAGGAGAGAAATGACACCGAAAACATTTAATAAACATTTGTGGTCGTGACTCATAATGCATGATGCATTTAAATATAATTGCTGTTATTGATCAAGTAATTATCCGCCCACACAGGCAATACAACACATCCTCAGTTTATCAGATTGTTACAACTTTGGCATCGCTGTTGTCGGCAGGAATCTGAGACAGAACAGTCGAAACGAAGTGTTCCCAATTGTGTCGACTTTTGACGATTATTGCTTGTGGGTTGGAGTCATTAGCTCATATAGTGTATTGGGGACTCATAACATTCTAACTTTTCTATGTGACCAGTTAATAATAAGCTCGATATACATGCGCCCCGAGGTGTCGCCACACAGTGTCGGCATTGACTCCTGGGCAAAAAAGTTTCACAGCCACTGGGCTGACTCATCAGTCAAGATGTGGTTTTCCATCTTTACAGCGTCCTTTGGCGTCCTCACTATACCTATGTTAATCTCAGTGTGCGATGGCCAGAGGTAAATGTTTGGAGTGGTAGCTTTTCCACACAGAGCAAAATGGTTGAAATAGCTCTGAGCACTATTGGACTTAACATCTGAGGTCATCAGTCCCCTAGAACTTAGAACTACTTAAACTTAACTAACCTAAGGGCATCACACACATCCATGCCCGAGGCAGGATTCGAACCTGCGACCGTAGCGGTCGCGCGGTTCCAGACTGAAGCGCTTAGAACTGCACGGCCACACCGGCCGGCTCCACACAGAGCAGATGGTTTCAGATGACAGAACTTGTCACTTGTTATATTGGCGAATGATTTGCTTCATTGTGGAACACCTATCCGCTGTTACAGTTTTCGGAAGCCGACGTTGACCCCTGTCACCAAGTCGTTTTGCCCACGTCATTTGGTGGCGACGGCTTCTCCAGGATGGATCCGTTCACCCTGGTCGTGGTGGCTCGTGAAGAGATCGGTGCCTATTCGGCTTCGCCAGTGGAGTGTGCCTTTCGTCGGACACCCACGATCTGACAGCTACCAAACACTCTGAAAACGGTGTGCTTTGCCCACCTTTATGGTGGGCTGTCACACTGATGACTAGGGAGAGATCTGACGAAAAGGTAGTAATGTGATTCGCTGTCGCATTTCGCTAGTGGTAGCGACAGTAGCACACTCTGCGAAACACAGTACCCAACAATATACACTCCTGGAAATGGAAAAAAGAACACATTGACACCGGTGTGTCAGACCCACCATACTTGCTCCGGACACTGCGAGAGGGCTGTACAAGCAATGACCACACGCACGGCACAGCGGACACACCAGGAACCGCGGTGTTGGCCGTCGAATGGCGCTAGCTGCGCAGCATTTGTGCACCGCCGCCGTCAGTGTCAGCCAGTTTGCCGTGGCATACGGAGCTCCATCGCAGTCTTTAACACTGGTAGCATGCCGCGACAGCGTGGACGTGAACCGTATGTTCAGTTGACGGACTTTGAGCGAGGGCGTATAGTGGGCATGCGGGAGGCCGGGTGGACGTACCGCCGAATTGCTCAACACGTGGGGCGTGAGGTCTCCACAGTACATCGATGTTGTCGCCAGTGGTCGGCGGAAGGTGCACGTGCCCGTCGACCTGGGACCGGACCGCAGCGACGCACGGATGCACGCCAGGACCGTAGGATCCTAGCAGTGCCGTAGGGGACCGCACCGCCACTTCCCAGCAAATTAGGGACACTGTTGCTCCTGGGGTATCGGCGAGGACCATTCGCAACCGTCTCCATGAAGCTGGGCTACGGTCCTGCACACCGTTAGGCCGTCTTCCGCTCACGCCCCAACATCGTGCAGCCCGCCTCCAGTGGTGTCGCGACAGGCGTGAATGGAGGGACGAATGGAGACGTGTCGTCTTCAGCGATGAGAGTCGCTTCTGCCTTGGTGCCAATGATGGTCGTATGCGTGTTTGGCGCCGTGCAGGTGAGCGCCACAATCAGGACTGCATACGACCGAGGCACACAGGGCCAACACCCGGCATCATGGTGTGGGGAGCGATCTCCTACACTGGCCGTACACCACTGGTGATCGTCGAGGGGACACTGAATAGTGCACGGTACATCCAAACCATCATCGAACCCATCGTTCTACCATTCCTAGACCGGCAAGGGAACTTGCTGTTCCAACAGGACAATGCACGTCCGCATGTATCCCGTGCCACCCAACGTGCTCTAGAAGGTGTAAGTCAACTACCCTGGCCAGCAAGATCTCCGGATCTGTCCCCCATTGAGCATGTTTGGGACTGGATGAAGCGTCGTCTCACGCGGTCTGCACGTCCAGCACGAACGCTGGTCCAACTGAGGCGCCAGGTGGAAATGGCATGGCAAGCCGTTCCACAGGACTACATCCAGCATCTCTACGATCGTCTCCATGGGAGAGTAGCAGCCTGCATTGCTGCGAAAGGTGGATATACACTGTACTAGTGCCGACATTGTGCATGCTCTGTTGCCTATGTCTATGTGCCTGTGGTTCTGTCAGTGTGATCATGTGATGTATCTGACCCCAGGAATGTGTCAATAAAGTTTCCCCTTCCTGGGACAATGAATTCACGGTGTTCTTATTTCAATTTCCAGGAGTGTATTTTCTCCCGAGCGGAAGTCAAAGTGAACTAGTCGCGCGACGCTTGACCTAGAGGTATGTATATTCTAATTCCAATTGATCCAGAAACTCTCAGCGACCGTATGTATCCGAATGGGAAACGAACAGCTGCTGGTTACCAGACTACTTATCCAGTTCTTGGGATAAACCTTGAATCTCCGCAGCATCTCAAGAAGTTAGGAAATGTGACACCTGATGCTGACCCGCTAGTCTTACTGAACACTGAACTCGGAAGCCCCATTGGCGTTATTCCAGATGAGTATCTTGTGTGTCAGCAGCAGGATTCCACAGACCTTTAACTGCCGTCTTCTACATAAATATCTACATAGATATTCCGCAAGCGGCGGAGTATAGCCTGTACAATACTGGTCCTTTCCTGTTCCACTCGCAAACAGAGCGAGCGAAAAACGACTATCTGTATACCTCCATATGAGCCCTAATTTCTTGTATCTTCGTGGTCCTTACGCCAATGGATGTTGGAGGCAGTAGAATCTTTCGGCAGTCAGCTTCAAGTGCCGGGTCTCTAAATTTTCTCTATAGTACTTCTCGACAAGAACGTCGCCTTCCCTCAGTGGATTCCCATTTGAGCTCCAGAAGCAGCTACATAACACTTAAGCGTTATTTGAACCTACCGGTAACAAATCTAGTAGCCCGACTCTGAACTGAGTCGCTGTCTTCCTTCAATCCGATATGGTACGGACCCCAAACGCTCCAGGAGTGCTCACGAAGAGGTCTCACCAGTTTCCTGCACGCGGTCTCCTTTACATGCGAACCACTCTTCCTAAAATTCTCCCAATAAACCGAAGTCGACCTTCCATACCTCAGTTCTCACATGCTTGTTCCATTTCATATCGATTTGCAACGTTACGCCCATATATTTAAACGACTGTGTCAAGCAGGACACTAGTAATATTGTAACCGAACATTACACTTTTTTTTCCCTACTCATCCTCATTAACTTATATTTTTCCGCATTTAGAGCTAGCTGCCATTCATCACACCAACTGGAAATTTTGTCTAAGACGTTTTGTAGCTTCCTACAGTCACTCACCTTCGACGCCTTACCACACACCAGAGCGTCAGCAGCAAACAACTGCAGATTGCTATCCGCCATGTTCTCCAAATCATTTATGTATACAGAGATCAACAGCGGTCCTATCACACTTCTCTGGGCTGCTCCTGACGATACTCTTGGATCTGATGAACATTCGCCGTCGAGGGCGAACTGAGAATATCTTCCAGGATTCAGCAGCAAATCGAAGTTAGGGATACTGGTCTGCAATTTTGTGGCTTCATTCTCTTACCCTTCTTGTGCATATCACAGACACAATACCACTCAGCAGACATATCTAATACACCAATCCATATCTACATCTACATCAATACTCCGCAAGACACCAGTCTCGTATTGTTTGTGGAAAGAAGGATTGTCGGTATGCCTCTGTGTGGGCTCTAATCTCTCTGATTTTATCCTCATGTTCTCTTCGCGAGATATACGTAGGAGGGAGCAATATACTGCTTGACTCCTCGGTGAAGGTATGTTCTCGAAACTTCAACAGAAGCCCGTACCGAGCTACTGAGCGTCTCTCCTGCAGAGTCTTCCACTGGAGTGTATCTATCATCTCCGTAACGCTTTCGCGATTACTAAATGATCCTGTAACGAAGCGCGCTGCTCACCGTTGGATCTTCTCTATCTCTTCTACCAACCCTATCTGGTACGGATCCCACACTGCTGAGCAGTATTCAAGCAGCGGGCGAACAAGCGTACTGTATCCTACTTGCTTTGTTTTCGGATTGCATATGACACAAATGGTAAAAAATACACTTATTTCTAGAAAACAAAGAAAAGCCACACAAATGACAAGACATGGTTTGAGACTGCAGTGAGACTAACAATTTTGTAGAAGCCATGTGTGAACTGTGACTTCAGATCACGAGTTTCAAAAGTATCTCCCTCAGAGGACGCTACGCATTTAGACAGTTCGCATTTTGACAGTTCGGCAGAGGATGAAGCTTTAAGCAGTCTGAAAGGAGTGGCTATCTGACAGTTGCCGACACATTAGGATAACGTGCGCAAAGCCTATGCACCGGCTCTGTCGGTAAAGCTGAGTTCACAGGCGTTTACTCCCTTATACCCCACGTCTATTCTCCGTCCCCGTGCCTATTGTGCTATGGATTTGTGGTGGCCTGAATTTACGGAATTGTTTCTATTTTGAATTCAGGCTTGACATTAAGTGCTTTGGAAATTTAATAATTTCGACACATGAGAACGTGGCTTATCATTGTGGTGTGCGACATACTCTGTACCCATCACTACTGTGAAAATAAAATTTGTGTAAAAGAAAACACCAATAATAAGCATACCGAATCCACCTTGCATACAAAAGAGCATTTAGTCCTCAAGTAAGTGGGACATTTTGTTCCTATAAGGAGCAAAAAAATCAATTGCTAAATGCAAAAACACTTAACGTAACCTCCACAGTCTTCAAAGAAAATAGGATAGTAATAATAATAATAATAATAATGATAATAATAATGTGTCAATACATGGCCGACGTCCTGTCCTCAACTAGATCTGCAAGTATACAAATTTTTGTATACATAAATTACGTTGTTTTTGTTGTTCTTAAATTGCAATGCCAAGACAAGTCCAATATCTCTGCAAAAGTGATCGGAGGATGAAAAAAGCTGCTACTACTACCACCACGACGCATGCCAATCAACGTTGGAAATTCTGCTAAAACCAAGTGCGAGATAGGTAGACAAACCATGGGAAACCAGAGAAGAAATAGTATACAAAATTTTAAAAAAAACACATGCCAAAATCGTGCTAGACGACTTCAGTGCACTGCTAGGAAAACGAAAGAAAGTGCAGAAAAACAATTCGAAAATTCCCAGCGCATATATGGACCAATAAAAAACCTAAATGGACGAACATTAGTTGAACTCTGAAGGAAATTTAACCTTAAAAGCATATCAACAGACTTCAAAAAGAAACCATCAAAACAGATAACCTGAAGATCAACGAACTGAGTCATCGGTGAGTTCCAAATTGACGTTTGCAACAGAAAAAGTTTTGAAGGTCCAAGTCAGAAAGGGTGCAAACATCGACTCGAGACCATTTCTGACAAAAATAAAACTGCGTTTAATACTTCAAAGGTACACAAAAAGCAGACACAAATCCCCAAATTTGACGGTAGCTGGATCCAACCATCGCTCACCGGAGACTTACAGAAAAAGCAGTCAAACAATTGACTACAACTCAAAAGTATGTTGAACAATCGGGAAGAAGACCCGATTATTCAACATGTCTACACATCGCCGAGAAAACCTGAAGAATTAAGACTGAAAAGTAAATTACTCGAAGCAGCACAAACGGTAACTCATCTCCAGAAAAGGAAAAAAGTCACTCTTGGTGGGATGAGGAATGTGAGCATGTAATCCAGCTTCGAAAGGACGCATCCAACAACTAAAACAAAGATAAGACAGAGGACAACTATAGCACATTCCTGTCAATGAGAACAAAAGCAGCCACATTAATAAGAAAGACGACGGAAATACGAGAATACTCAACTAGCAGAAATCCAGAAAAACTTCGAAAGAAACAACACACAAGATTTCTATAAAAACTTCAAAATTAAGCTTATAGGATATCGACCACAAAGTCTCTGCTTCAAGAAAAAAATGGGCATTCGGCACTAAGCAATCACGGAAACGGCAAGGAACTTGCCACATGTTTCAAAGAACTACTTAAATGTCCAGAGTCTACCCGACGATTCCGAGCACAAGAAACTCAGTGCACTAATCCAAATTCATTACCACTAGATGAAGAAGAAATTGCGACGGATCAAGATTCTAAAACAATAAAGCACGGGGGAAAGATAAGCAAAGCAGAAATCCTCAAATCAATAGGCTCAAACGCTGTAAACGAAATCACCAAAAACGTGCAATATGTTCTGAAAATTGAACAATTTCCAGAAGACTGGAAAAACCGTTATACAAGGAGGGAGACAATACAGATGGAAATAACTACATGGGAATCTCAGAAATATTACTTGCTTACGAAGTTCTATCCCACTGTCTTCTCGATAGAACACAGAAACAACTTGAACCAAAAATTGAGAACATCAGGCAAGATTCAAATCTTGAACCTAAAGGTAATCCTGAGACGTCATAGAATTTGTAGCAAAAATTTAGTTTGGACGTTTGTTATTTTCAAAAAAGCGTTCGACTCAGTTGATCACGAGTAACTCTTCCCAATATTAAAAGAATAAGGTCAGAATCATGAAACAAACGGTAATAAACACGAAGTCCAAGGTTAAATATATGGGAGGACCTCAGATCCTTTCAAAATTAAAACGAGAGTAAGACAAGAAGAGGGGCTGCCTCGATTAATTATCAGCTGCGTCCTTGAGAAAGTGTTATATGAATGGTGCAAACAGAAATTAGCTCCCAGAATTGGCCACCCAGTCATTCCTGGAAGAAACTTCAGAAAAAGTCGGTCTCCAAGTACATTTTGAAAAGACAGAATATGTAACCTCCAACATAATTCATGATGCACCGAAGTCCACGGAGACGAAATGTGGCAAAATTAAACGAATTACACGATATAAAAGTCACAGAGAAAGCATTCAGGAAAACGGAATCGAAACAGAAGCAAACGAAATTAGATATCAAACAATGAGAGCTGCGTACCGGCTTACACAAAATATCTGCAACAAGAAATGTTTCTCCACCACACAAAATTCAGACATTGCAATGTAGTAATCAAATCAGAATGCCTCTATGGATCAGAAACAGACATTGAAAAGATTGGAAAAAAGGAATGCAAAATCTTAAGAAAAATTTTAGGTTCAAATCCTGTAGAAGAACAGTACCGACTCAGTAGAAACCTGGAGATCAAGTAATCTACAGATATCCATAATAACGTTTGAGACATTGACAGAATTAACGCAGACAGACTTGCAAGAAGAATAGGGGATATCTTCGACAAAAAGAGTAAAGCAAAGACGGACACTATGAAATAGCTTGGACAAATCAAAACTGATCTGAAATTGGCGGGAATTAGACCAGAAACGTCAAAATAGTGAAATATTCGGGTATATGATATGTCATTATACTTGCGCGTCTTATCCTCCCTGAAGAAAGTTTGGTGACTGAATTATAAAGAAAAGCCATCTTACATATTATACTGGACTCACAACTACATCTATGTTTACATGGTTACTCTACAACTCACACTTAAGTGCCTGGCAGAGAGTTCACTGAACCATTTCATACTACTTCTCTGCCATTCCACTCTCGAATGACGCGTGGGAAAAAGGAACACCTAAATGTTACCGTTCGACCTCTGATTTTTCTCATTTTATTATGATAATCATTTCTCCCTACGTAGGTGGGTGACAGCAAAATATTTTCGCATTCGGAAGAGAAAGTTGGTGACTGAAATTTCGTAAATAGATCTTGCCGCAAAGAAAACCACCCCAACTCGCGTATCATGTCAGAGACAGTCCCACCACTACAGTGCGATAACACGAAACGAGCTGCACTTTTTCAATGTCCTCCGTCAATCCTACCAGTTAAGGATCCCATACCGCGCAGCAATATTCCAGCAGAGGACGAACAAGTGTAATGTAGGCTGTCTCTTTAGTGGGTTTGTCGCCTCTTTTAGGTGTTCTGCCAACAAAGCGCAATCTTTGTTTCGCCTTCCCCACAATACTATCTACGTGATCTTCCCAATTTAAGTTGCTCGTAACTGTAATTCCTAGGTATTTAGTCGAATTGACAGCCCATAGATTTGTGCGATTTATCGCATACCCAACATTTATCGGATTTCTTTTACTACCCATGTGGATGACCTCACACTTTTCTTTGTTTAGTGCCAATTGCCACTTTTCGCACCGTACAGAAATTTTCTCTAGGTCATTTTGTAATTATAATTGATCGTCTGATTATGAAAACGGGATCTAAATAAAAAATCTGAAACAAGAAATATATTCCAAATCAGAGAGACTTATTAACAAAATGTGGAAATGCTTTTCCCGTTTTAAACGACGTATGAACGAGTCCGTGTGTAGGAAATAATCTTCGATCTCTGAATAGAAATGAAAGACTCTGTTTCAAATGGCTCTGAGCACTATGGGACTTAACATCTGAGATCATCAGTCCCCTAGAACTTAGAACTACTTAAACCTAACTAACCTAAGGACATCACACACATCCATGCCCGAGGCAGGATTCGTACCTGCAACTGTAGCAGTCATGCGGTTCCGGACTGAAGCGCCTAAAACCGCTCGGCCACCACGGCCGGCTTAACACTCTGGTTTATGAACATCAAGAAGGATCTAGAGGAAATGGTCATACGACCAGACGATGCAAAAACACGAAACATATTGATAGTACTTATAGAGGCATTTGGAACCTTCTGAGATGAGAAAATGGTTGGATGAATATCGCGTTAAGCACAGTGAATAACGTAAATCGTAGGACTCTGCCGAAAAAACAACAAATGAGAACAATAGCCAGGTTGCCTGTAGGCTTATAATGATTCTCAAAGACCTGAATACTGAAATAATAACAGCAATTACTACAATCACAGTAATAAAAAATACGGCCGCTGGTGCGGTACTGCTGTGGCGGGATTCAAACTGAATTAGTAATTGCCTCCCGCGTCACCAGAGTGAGAAGCTATTTATTAACGGAAGGTGTATGTAATGGAGACGAAAGATAGATATACTCAATGTCTAGTCTAGAGCGTCATATACTCTGTCCGCTTACCTGTCCTGGTTTCAGTACGATTGATTCTTAACGAACAGGAACTCAGCAACAGCATCTAGTGAGACGGTGGTGACACGGTGAACGGTAAAAAAATTATGTCAAGTTGATTGTAGAAGCCGTCAGCAAAACCAGGACGGATGTCACATTACTTGTTCTTCTCTGCCAATGATATCTGATGAATTTTAATAACTAACCCAGTTACAGATTCTAAACTTCTAAGACCGCGGACACGAAACATAGAGTACAACAAACACCTCCAGAGAGCAACGAAAGGCGATGAACTCTTGTCCGTAAGTAAGAAGAAGGAAATCGAGTATTTTGGACGCTAGTTTTTTTTTTTTTTTTTTTTTTTTTTTGTCTTCAGTCGTTTGCTTGGTTTCACGTGGCCCACACGACAACCACTCCAATGTCAGCCTCCTCATTCAGAATAGCACTAATATCGAACGACCTTGGTTATTTGTTGGATATATTCTAATCTCTGTCTTTCACTACTGTTTTTACCATCAATCGCTGTCTCTAGCACCACTGAAGTAATATCGTGATGTCTTAATAAGTGTATCACCTGTCCCTTGTCAGTGTTCCCCGCAAATTCGTTTCATTGCCGATTCTGCGTAGGATCTCCTCATTTTTCATCCTATCAGTGCCCTTAATTTTCAGTATCCTTTCGTAGCACCACATCGCAAACGCTTCGATTCTTTACTTTTCCAGTTTCCTCACAGTCCATGACTAACTGCACCAAACCTACACTCACAGAAATTTATTTCTCAAATTAAGGCCTATTTTGGATACTAGTAAGCTTCTCCTAGCGAGGAACGACAACTTTGCTTTTGCTAGCATAATTCCATCACTTAGTGTATTATGTGGTATCCAGTTTTGATGTTAAGTTCATACTCAAGTTCGTCTCTGCTACTCCGCACTACATTCGTCTTTCCTCTGTATATCTCACTCAATACTCCGTACTCACTAGACTGTTCATTCCACTCAATGGGTCCTGTAATTTTACCTGAATTTTACTCCCACTCACGAAACGTTCTTTCATTTCCGTCATTGCTTCTTCGATGAGCAGGTTGAGCAGTAGGGGAGAAATATCACAATCCTGCCTGACACCCTTTTTAATCCGAGCACTTTTTCGGAGTCCCAATCAGTACAAAATTTCAAATGTCACTTCAGGCAGTACATCTATACCTATTATAGTTGGGTTTCAAAACATGCCTGTTGGGCTTCCATTGTCACAATTCCTTCCTCGTTCTTTTAGGTATTGTATATTATCTGTCTTTTATTGTACCGTTTTTCTTGAAAGTTCGAATATCTTGTACTATTTTATGTTTTAGAACTGTTTTTCTCGGTTAAAAAAATCATACAATTGTGTCTTGATTTTCCTTAAATCTTAGCTCCATTATCAAGTGCAATGAAAAAGCTGCCCCTCTGGTGCGTTTAGAAGAGGCAGTCAAATGAAGGCAAGACAGATGGAAGAAAAGCAAGTAAACTGTTATTACTTCGAAAGTAATCGCCTTAACAGTTAACACATTTATCTCACTACGAGACAAGATGGTGAGTGCCTTCATAGAAAAATGTTTTCCGTTGTCTGCAGAGCCACGATTGTACCCAGATGTGAGCCTCTTCTTTCGAAGCAAATCGACGGTCACGAAAGTCTTTCTACAGGACTCCAAAAATATGGAAAACCCAAACTGATCATCATTTAACAGTTCCTCAATTTCTTACTCTGTCCTTCTGTGGATTATTCTCGTGATCAACTTTAAGGCATGAACTTTTAAGCTGATTATGCAATAGTTCTCCCATTTTGCAACGAAATAAGTCTCAGTGCTTGAATTTATCACGAAACACGTAGCACTGTGGCCAGACGTGGTGTCAGATGCAAGGAAAAATCAAGGGAAAAAATCAAGGGAAAATGACATAAAACAAAGGCATATAGAACAACATGGAAAACTGGTGCCGGTCTAAGCAGTTGATGAGTGTTACGACTTACGAAGGCCTCAAGTAGGAAGTGTCTTCATGGTGAAGCGCGATAGACTTGGTGTCTGTTGTGGTTGCTACACCTTCTGAACCGACGGAACTTACGCCTCATCGTGATTTGCGACATTAACACTTCCATCGGCAGCCCCCGGCTGCATGTGGTGCGTAAATCACACGTTTTCCTTACGAAATTGGACACGCTTGAAACTGCTGCGTTAACTCTGTTGGCGATTGTCGAAGAAAAACGGAGAAAATCGCGAAGAAGGTTCTGGACTCGTCCAGGGCTTGAAGAGCGATCGGTGACACTACACAACAGTGAATGACGATCTGAGATAGATACCTCTAAACGTTATTCATTAATTCAATTGAACGTCCCATTTTCAGTTTGAAATTGAATGTAGTTGCAGAGCCGAGTGTTTTTTTTGTGTGTTTTTTTTTGTGTGTTTTTTTTTTACTTATCGGCAAAGTACAAGGATGACAAGTTGGCCCGCATCTCGTGGTCGTGCGGTAGCGTTCTCGCTTCCCACGCCCAGGTTCCCGGGTTCGATTCCCGGCGAGGTCAGGGATTTTCTCTACCTCGTGATGGCTGGGTGTTGTGTGCTGTCCTTAGGTTAGTTAGGTTTAAGTGGTTCTAGGGGACTTATGACCCCAGCAGTTGAGTCCCATAGTGCTCAGAGCCATTTGAACCATTTTTGACAAGTTGATAAAAACAAGAGATAGGTGCAAATATTTTACGCAAAGTTTCATAAAAGTGAAAACTTCCTGTATTTACCTTGTGTTTACTTTCTGACATCGACTGGCAGTCACGTTAAGATTTCTGGCGACTGGGAAAAAAATGCACTTATTGATATGAAGAAACAACAGTTCTTGGTTCCAGTGCTAAAATTTCTTTTTCATTATTTCCCAATGACGTCTTTCACCTCTACTTAGGGGTCTTATGATTGGCTGCTTTATGGCAGCGATGGGTACATGGGTCAAAGCTTTTAAACGCTGTGCGGTATTGTTACAACGGCATGTGGCGCAGTCCAATGCAATCCAAATGGGATTAGGCCTACAGTAAAGCTTTACGTTATAAACATGCCGGAGGTGTAGTGCATATTCTGCTTGACACATCATCCATTCATTGGCCTTTGCAACAAGAATTGCAGCAAATACATGATTTATAACAAATAACATCGGTTTTTACACATAAGCCTGTTACATTAATACAAACGACCCACAATCTTCCAGAAAAAAAGGTGAAAAATGTTTGGAAGAAGGGGGACGCAAACCTGCTACCTTTCTCTTCATATCTCACAGCTTCCGACACTATCAAGTTCGCTCCAGCTTCGACATGGCAGCCACGGCTCTGTGTGTAATAGGAAGTGTCCAAAGACTGTATCTACGAATGTCATTATTTTGTATTTGACGTGAAAATTGTACCAAAAAGACACGTCTTTAATATATCAACATTATGTCGTAACACTGAAAAGGTGTACTTCCATGGCACACAAGTTATAAAACTAGAAACATCAACTACAGGAACCTTTAACCTACTGACAAGTAGCTTCCTGTCACTTTAACAAATCGTAGTTAACACGACGCTTGTTCCATAAATCCTCAATATGCTGATGTTTTGAAATAAGTCATACTCATACCACGCAGTCTGTGATAAAGAAAAGCCGCCAAACACGACGTTTAACGCCGTACTATATGGTGGCTCGTGATTTCTGTTTGTAACGTGAAAAACGAACTCGCATCTCATTGGCCACGTTCCTCTCCGTGAGGCGAAAATCTGACATGCTAGACTCTTTAACTCACGCGTCACAGTTTAGTGGAAAGTGGAGTCCCACGCTGTGACGACCCCAGCACCTCGTCTACTTGCGTTCTCCAGTCCCATGAGAGGACAGCTTATTAGTCTTTCTCTATCGTGGCACACTCCTCCACCAACGGTTTCTTCAGTGATCGCTGGACTTGTGCCGCACGTATTGTACCCGTACGGTTCAACTTCTGAAGCTGACATAGTTGTACCACTGCGCTCTAAACAGTCGCAATGTTACCAGTTTCATCTCACATATTAAAGTTAAATGAAACTGGCGTGGAATCAGAGTTTGGCTAGAGAACTGTAAGTCAAATGTTCATCATTCTACATTAAGCAAGCGACGCAGCGTGCCGATGAAATGAGCCATGTGCAGCTTTCCTTTCACACCTGTTCCTCTCGCATGCAGGCCAGCCCTCGCGGCGTGACCTACCTCGCGGATCATTGTCCGGTCCACTGTCGGCAACTACGCCTCTATAACCGGTACTCGCGCTGCTGTGGAACGCGCCGATAATTGCAAAACGGGTCGAACGAGTTTATGAAACGAAAGAGTAATAGAAAGCTTAATCACAACTTGCAAAGAAAGTCCGGTCCACTTTTGCAGGCGTAGCCAACGCGAGCAGCGAGTAAAAACTCGGCAACTAAGATCAAGTCACATCAACATACAAGAAGAACAACAGGAATACGCCCAAAGTGATACTTAATGAGCTGCTGGAGAAAAGAAATTTGCTTAGGTGCTCTAGCTTGCAAATCAGCTACTCGTGTGAAAAAGGACTTTCATTTCCTGAGCGTTACGTAGTATACTCGGATTGAGGACAGTCTTTCTGTAATTGGATGTCTGACTTACACCACGGCAAGGATATAAAACGCCGGAAAACAAAAAAAACTGGGCGCAGGAGAAGGACTATTCTAATTTCGAGTCAGAATGTTCAACTTATGAGATTTAAAAACGTATATTGTCACAAAGATATGATAACTCTGGTGTCGTAGGTAAATTTGGAAGAGCTTGCTAAGAAACTGAAACTAAACTAAAATACGCAGGAACAGGCCGTGAAGGTCCAACGGTACCGACCGGCCGCCGTGTCATCTTCAGACCATAGGCGTCACTGGATGCGGGTAAGTAGGGGCACGTGATCAGCACACCGCTCTCCCGGCTGTATGCCAGTTTACGACACCGTGCTTAGGAACTAGCAATTGAAATTACCTCTTCAAATGCTTGATTCTAATTTTTCAGTTTGTAGTTCACCATAAACACAACCGTTCGGCTAGTCTTCAGGCAAGCTTCATTTCCTGAGGTTGCACTTGGATTCCTTAACATCGCTTCTCGAGCGACTAAGTTCTTCCAGATCATCCATCCCAGTTTACGGAAAGGTCATAAAAGTTAAATCGACAGATGAAGTAAAGGGTGCTAGGAAGAACAGGCGAGAGAAGAAGTCTGTGCTAAAAAACTAACGAGGAGAAGAGACTAGTGAGTGAGATAACTCCTTAAGCTGAAACAGGATGCAGCAATAGAGTCGAAAAATTTTAGGGGTTGTTTTTGTCATTGGAAAACAAAATCAGTCATGCAGTTCCATGTGGTTCAATATGAAGTTTACTGGTTGTTTTTTTTTTTTTTTTTTTTTTTTTTTTGCCTTCCATTGAATATAAGTGAAGCAGGATTAATTCAATTTGCGGATGTATCAACCCGAATAAACATGTAGCAAGAGTGTAATCAGTAAATGTTTTTAAAAGTGCTACTAATTTTCTCTACAAATGGACTTCCTCTTATTTAAAAAGAAAATGAACCGCATTTACTCAGTTCTATACTTTAAAATCACGGTCTCATTGCCCCTATTCACCTGACTCATTATTTACTTCTCCTGCCCTTACTTGAAAAAAATGAGTGGACATCGTACTGCCGTGTCCGCCAGCAGCGACACAGGATTTGGTATTTAGATGACATTTTTTATAATTTGCAGCGCGCTTATTAATTTAAAGAAAAGGGTTTGTATATGTGCGTAGCAGCAGACGGTAATTTTGATTATGATAGGAGTTGAATTCTTAAGGGAAACCATTGTTAGGCGAATAGATTAAGTATTGATTTTTGTCATTGATTTCTTTTGTAATTGTCAGGGAATTGTTTCACTATGTATTTAATTGAGAAGTATCTCAGTCTGTCTCAAGAGTTTGATTAATTTGTAATGCCACTGGAGGCAGATTTACATACGAAGCGATTGTTCAAAGAACTTTTAGCGTTTTGTTAATTGAATGAGAAAGAATCGCTTTCAGAATATAGTTTTTTAAAAAAGGAATTACTTGTTTCGGTTATCATTTATCGAGTTTAGATCTGACCAAACCCATTCTCTTGTATTATATGTAGTTGTAGTAAGCAGCAGCAGCAGCAACAGCAGGAGCCGCCATACAGAACATGCATTGCACTCAGCATGAATAATAGTTTTTTTTTATGTTTTTGTTAAATAATGGAATGCAGCAGATCAAACAGTGGTAGCAGGAAGACCAAGTAAGTCATTTGTTGCGCACCAATAACAAAAAAATAGAGTTTAGGCGATCTCTGTAACAGTGAAGTTAACAAGAGTAGAGGCACGAGATTTTCAGTAGGAAACACGAGATAAGAAGAAAGAGCTCGCACTGTGTTGTACCTTGAAACAGAAGAAGGTCTCTCACCATGGAATATGTGATACTTGCCAATGAAGTGAGTTTCTTTGGGGCCTTAAAGTTTCTTAACTGTCTGAACAATATTAATTGCCTTGTGTTATTTCCCAGCAGCTTCTATTACAAAATGTATATAACTTTTAAGTGATTATTGATAATACTTCTGCTTGATTTCATTTTACTTGCAGACAATTGGTTTGTAGTAGAGCAATAATGGACAGATAAATGATTAAATACAGTATTGGCAATATTTTCCAGATTGCAAAGCTTTTAAAATTCAATAGAATATTTGTTCTTAGGCACATGACTATGTCGTACCTTGGAACACATTTTTACATTTAGAAAAACCTTAATTTCTTGGAAAAGTTTCTGTATTTTCAGAAAAAGACTGCAGCACATAAAAAGTGAACGCTATGATATAAAAATGAAATAAGAAAGGTTATTTAACTTCTATTACAGGGCTAGCTACAGATGGAGGTCTGAAAAATGGACCAGATTTTCTTCACTACTTCTCCATCCAGTACCAGAAAAGCGTACTGTGAAGGGCAGCTGGATCAAAAGCAACGCTGTAGGTTTGGAGCATAATCCAGAACAATGCAAACAGTTTTGTGGGAAAAAAATTTCTGACACATAGATACTGATCTACTGGTGTAACTAACACAACTAATAATTACTGTTATCTTTTAAGGTACCATTACACAAAAGCAGGAAAAAGAAGGAAGAGAAATTTCTATACACGGAGGACGTAACAGAAATACATTATAACCGAAAAAGAAAGCAAATAGGCTTCCATTTATCAAGATCTACAGGAAAGTTCCTTTTATTCTGAAGAAGGTTGGGTTATCCAAACTGAAACCTAGGTAAATATAGGTAAATAGTGCAACTGATGCTGTCGTTAATTTAAAATTAATATTTATACAGTTGCTGACAGGTCCGAGAAATGTTGAAAATATTTGTGAACGTGTCAAATGTGGCTCTATCTTATCAAATGGTTGCACAATTTAAGTTTTGTAAACTAATGTTCACAATGTACCACTTTGTAATATACCAATGTAATATTACCAGGACAAGAATTAACCTAAATTTGAAAAAAATAAATCATATTGACAGCTGAAGCAAGAAGGGGTATCGTTCCAAATTCTGTCCAATTGGCGGCTTAGATCGTCGAATCCTGAGCTCGTTGGAGGACTCTGCCAATAATGCTCCAAACGTTCTGAGTGCGGATGGAAGGTCCAGCGACCTTGGCGGTCAATGTAAGCTTTGGCAGGCACAATCAATAGAAACTCTCACCATGTGCGGACGGACATTATCTTGCTGGAATGTAAGCTGAATATGGCTTGCCATGAAGGGAAACCAAACAGGGCGTAGAATATCGTCGACTTACCGTTGTCCTGTTAGGGTGCCGCAGATGAAAACCAACGCGGTACTGCTGTGAAAAGAAATGACACTCCTGTCGGGCCGTATGGTGGGCGACAATGAGGTGGTAACCCACTGCTGTCTGCGGCGTCTTCAGATACGTCTTCCCTGGTCATCGAAGCTGAGTCATTAGTGTGAAGACAATATCCTACTCCAGTCATTGAGATTCCAGGCCGAACGTGACTAGAGACGCCCCAAATGCAGATGGGATAGGTCTGCAAACCTTACTGGCACCCGCCATACGGCCCTACAAACAGGAGAGATGCTACGGGGTGCCATTTCATTTCATCTGAGGACCACTTTGATTGTGATGTGTGGCACGCTTGCAGCTTAGCGGTATATCGACATATTCTAGTCCCAGTTTTATCGGCCTTCACGGCCAATCGCAAGCTTACATTTCAGCGAGATAGTGCCCGCCCGCACACGGCGTGAGTTTCTATTGCTTGTCTTCGTGTCTGCCGAAGCCTACATTGCGCAGGAATGTCGCTGGATATCGCCCCGATTGAGAAAATTTACAACATTACGGGAAGGGTCCTCGAACCAACTCGGGATTTTGACGATCTAACGCGCCAGTTGGACAGAATTTGGCACATCACTCAGGAGGACACACAACAACATCAATCAGTGCCAAGCCAAATAACTGCTTGCGTAAGGGCCAGAAGTGGACCAACACGTTACTGATTTTCTCAATTTGTGAAGTTCTTTGTGCCGGCCGGGGTGGCCGAGCGGTTCTAGGCGCAAGAGTCTGGAACCGCGCGACCACTACGGTCGCAGGTTCGAATTCTGCCTCGAGCATGGATGTGTGTGATATCCTTAGGTTAGTTAGGTTTAAGTAGTTCTAAGTTCTAGTAGGGGACTGATGACCTCAGATGTTAAGTCCCATAGTGCTCAGAGCCATTTGAACCATTTGAAGCTCTTTGTCTTGAATAGATGTAATTATTTGTTTGTACATGTACATAACATCTACGGATTTCCATCTCATTCGGATAATTCCTTCGTGGTGTGTCGTTTTTTTGTCTTGCAGTGAACATCATTTTAGTCTTGTTATAATCGGTTTTCAGTCCTATTTGTAACCTTGATCTATTAATTTCTTCCAACCTTTCTGAAATTTCATCCACACGTGAGGCAAAAGCCACAATGTGTTCACAGCAAAAGCATTTCGATCAATCATGGTTTAGCAACATCTATTTCTTCAGCTTTGATGAAACATAATATTCTTCTTTTAAATTTCCTAGTAACGTGATTCAGACTAGCTAAAGCTGCATCATTGACGTACATACTCTTTAGGGTATTGACGTAGGGTGAATCAGTGTTTTGTTTCTCAATGGCTACTAGAACAGATGGTGCGACAAACTTTTCACCAACATAAATGTATGTCATGGTCGTAATTCATGTTCTCTGCTTCGGTTTATAATCCTGCTGACAACTTAAAAAAAAACTATTAATGCTATTTTCACTTCTTGAGTACAGTTATATTTTGTTTTATTTGGTTGGCGATAATTATTTTCGTGAATACAGTACGGGCCTATAATAGTCTTAACGGCTTACAGGGTTTTTATGTCTGTTTCGTCTCCTGTGAACCAGAAAAATTACAGCACTGCTCCAGATGTGGGGAATTCCCTAAAACCGCAAAAATTCTGTAATTAATTTTGGAAAGTTCATTGTGTATTGCTCTTTCTCCGGGTTCATTAACGTATGGTGAAATACTGTTATTTTCGGGTGTCATCGAAACTACATACATATGTTGGATTTTTATGACTGTGGAAGTTCTGCAGCAGGGACCCCTCACTCTTAGAAAATATGAGAAACAGTAATACTGAGACGCAAGATGCATCATGTCAAGAGACTTGCACCGGATGGAAAACACATTTCTCTACCACAAAATAAAAGGCAAACTTTTAAATTTTGCCGTTATCGTATGGCAAATGAATGTACTCGTGTTCACGATGGATCAGGAGTTTGTTTTCTAACCAAATGGAGCCCTACCATATCTCCACGAATACGAAGTGTTATCTAAATGTATAAGTAACAGATCGACAGATTATTTATGAATCATCCCTTGTTTTTTATAATGTTACACTAGTAGTGTCTACAGAACAAATTAGACGATTTCCCCATCCTACTGATGCACAACACATTTTCTCATTAAGTTACATTTCTCGCCTACACATGCTTCGACATATTTGTTCCATTATTTGCTGCCAAGGTGGGAAGAAAGCCAGTGTGCACTTCGTGTTCACACCGGGTGGAGTTATTCCAGACGTGGAGCAGGTCCTTCCGGATGCCATAAAGAGCAAAGTGTGCAGCCAACCGCAGGTGGTGGCTCACTTCGGTGCCTATGACATGTGTCGCTTAGGACAGGGAGAGATTCTCTCTGGTTTCAGAAGTGGTAAAGGCTACCAGTCTTGCTTGCGAAATGAAAGCAGAACTCACCATCTGCAGCATAGTCGACAGGCTGATTGCTGACCTTGGTACAGAGCCGAGTGGATGGTCTGAATCAGAGGCTTGGAACGTTCTGCGACAGTGTAGGCTTCATATTTCTCGACTTGCGCCAAAGGGTGGTGGGATTTTGGGTTGCACTAAACAGGTCAGGAGTCCATTACAACAGGAGACGGTTACGTGGGTAGTGGGTACTATATGGCTTGGACGGCGTTTTTTTAGGTTAGAGTACCTTGGGGAAACACCAAAAAGGATTCAGTATCAAAGAGTGCAGGCCGAACACAGGAAGAAACGTAGATACAGGAACCATCGGTATAAGAGGTGTAAATTGTCGTAGCTGTGTTGGGACAGTACCACAGCTCCAAGCGCTAACAGAAACCACTGATCCTAAGATCGTTAAAGGCAATTTTTTGCGAAGGACGTAAAGGTGTTCAGAAAGGATAGGATAAATACAATCGGCGGTGGTGTGTTTGTTGCTGTTAGAAGCACTTTATGTGGTAGCGAAACTGAAGTAGATAGTTCCTGTGAGTTAGTAATTAGACGCCATTCTTGGCAACCGGAATAAAATAATACACACATAAAAAAGTTTTGTATCACCTCCGTTCCTAGAGTTCCGGAACCTGTACAAAAAATGGAACAGAGATCAACATAAACATCGTTTCCGCCCTTTTTATTGCTTATGAAAACCACACATTGCATGTTGTACCACCATACAGCGAGACCTTCAGATGTGGCGGTCCAGATTGCTGTACACACCGGAACCTATAATACCCAGTAGCACGTCCTCTTGCATTGATGCATGCCTGTATTCGTCGTGGCTTACTATCCACAAGTTCATCAAGGCACTGTTGGTCCAGATTATCCCGCTCCTCTACGGCGCTTCGGAGTGGATCCCTCGGAGTGGTTGGTGGTTCACGTCGTCCATAAACAGACCTTTTCAATCTATCCCAGGCATGCTGGATAGGGTTCATGTCTGGAGAAAATGCTGGCCACTCTAGTCGAGCGATGTCGTTATCCTGAAGGAAGTCATTCACAAGATGTGCACGATGGGGGCGCGGATTGTCGTCCATGAAGACGAATGCCTCGCCATGCTGCCGATATGGATGCACTATAGGTCGGAGGATGGTATTCACATGTCTTACAGCCGTTACGGCGCCTTCCATGAACACCAGCGGCGTACGTCGGCCCGACATAACGCCACCCCAAAACAGCAAGGAACCTCCACTTTGCTGCACTCGCTGAACACTGTGTCTAAGGCGTTCAGCCTGACCGGGTTGCCTCCAAACACGTCTCCGACGATTGTCTGGTTGAAGGCATATGCGACACTCATCGGTTAAAAGAACGTAGTGCCAATCCTGAGAGGGCCATTCGGCATGTTGTTGGGCCCATCTTTACCGAGCTGCAGGGTGTTGTGGTTGCAAAGATGGACCTCGGCAGAGAGTAACAGGGCTCTGTCTCGCGAATTCTTCGGCAGGCGTCGCTAGCCAGGGACACAGCAGAGGATTTACCTCAACAGTGGTGCGCCGTGCGAGAGCGGCACGGCATTTAGGCCCTGTATTCAATGTTACAAATGTCGTGCTGCTGTTACTGTTATGGTATTAGACCAGCTTACTTCGAGTGGGCTGTGTCTCTGTTAGAATGTAGGGCGTCTCCCTATTCTAAGATGTTTCAAGAAATTATCCGTTCAGGTGTAGGCGGCCTGCCACTCTATATCACCCCCCCCCCCTTCCTACCCCCACCCCACCTCCCGGCACCCACGAACTCTGGACCTTGCCGTCCGCAGGGTGCTTGCGTGCTTCAACGATACAGATAGCCATACCGTACGTACAACCACAACGGAGGGGTATCTGTTGAGAGGCCAGACAAACGTGTGGTTTCTGAAGAGAGGCAGCAGCCTTTTCAGTAATTGCAGAGGCAAAGTCTGAATGATTGACTGATCTGGCCTTGTAACATCAACCAAAACGGTCTTGATGTGCTGGTACTGCGAACGGCTTAAAGCAAGGGGGAAACTACAGCCGTAATTTTTTTCCAAGGGCATGCAGCTTTACTGTATGGTCAAATGACGACGGCGTCCTCTAGGGTAACATATTCTGCATGTAAAATAGTCTCCTGTTCGGATCTCCGGGCGGGGAATACTGAGGAGGTCATCGCCATCAGGGGAAACAAAACTGACATTCTGCGGATTGGGGCGTGGAATGTTAGATGCCTTAATTGAGCAAGCAGGTTAGAAAATTTATAAAAGAAAATCGATAGGTTGAAATTAGATATAGTGGGAATGAGGGAAGATCGGTGGCCGGAGGAATAGGACTTCTGTTCAAATAAGACAAGAAATTTGTGGCACAATTTCACCAAAAGAAGGGAACTGCTAATAGGACACATTCTGAGACATCAAGGGATCACCAATTTAGTAGTGTGTGTGTGTGTGTGTGTGTGTGTGTGTGTGTGTGTGTGTGTGTGTGTATGTGTGTGTGCGTGTGTGTTTGGATGTGGGGGGTTCGGTAAAAATCATAGTGGGAGACCAAGAGATGAATACAGTAAAAAATTCAGAAGGATATAGGTTGCAGTAGTTATCCAGAGAAAAACAGGCTCGCACAAGATAGAGTAGCATGGAGAGCTAGATCAAAGCAGTCTTCCGACTGAAGACCACAACAACTACAACCTTAACGAAAAATGAAACTCACGTGACTGTTTGCTCTTACATCAATACCACAATAAATGTTCAAAATGCCCACGATTACGTTCGACACATGCTTCATTACGGAGAATCGAGTTTCGTAGCAGTCGTTCACACACACATCTTTACGCTATTGGCGGCACCGAAAGTTCTCTGCGTAAGATCATCTACGTTATTTACTTTCTGATAATAATAAGCTCTTTCATATTACCCTAAAAGTAAAAATCCAGTGGATTTACATCAAGACTACGTGTTGGCCATTGATGACCAAGATCTCCTATCCACCGTCCTGAAAATCGTTTACTCAAAAACCATTCGTACTCTGTGACCGTTGTGGGTGGAGTACCATCGTGGAGGAACCAAATATTATGACGTACGGTTAACAGAATATCTTCTAATAAAGTTTTTGGCAATGTTCCCTCTAGAAATCTTCGGTAATTATTAGCAGTCAGTCGCGTAGGTAAGACATAAGGCCCAATAATGTAATAATCGATTATACCCGCCTATAAATTCACGGAAAACAGGCGCTGAAAATCTGTTACTGCTACTTGGCGCGGACTGTGTACACTTCACGTGTGCATGTTATGGATATTAATTATTCCATCTCGAATAACAACTGTTTTGTTTACAAAATCATTCTGAGCACTTTGCAACGAAAAACATTCTGAGAATTATGGTTACGGAGGGAAATCTTGGTCTTCCAACGCTTGTATGCTTAAATGTGGTAAGGCCCCAGAAACTCCTGATGATGATGATGATGATGATGATGATTAGTGTTTTAGGGCGCAAAACACCCAGAAACTCCTCTTTCAAAGTGCAATAAACAGATTTGGCGACGATGCTTCTTGTACTCTTAGTAGGATCTTCGTGGATACGGTCTTGAATTTGTTCCTCAGCTATCAAATACGTTCTTCGTGTTCTGGGTCTCTGCCTTTTATGCGGAGCAGTAAAGAGCCGGTATCTCTCAAACAATGCAAATTAAATACGTACTCGTAAGTTGTACTATGTCATGACTTATTTAATAACAAAATGGAAGCGTACCAGAACAGACAATACGTTTTGTGCACAGAATTAAAAGTACGAAGGTGAAGTTGACTACTGTACTGCGTTACGGATGAATTTGCAAAGTAGTCGTGTAAGAGTAGACAATTATGACGATACAAATCTATGATAAACAGCAACAAATGGCGATCGTGCAGGAAGCTTTGGGAAGCGTTCTCGATAAATTCATACAGCTTGTGAAGGGATCACCGGCTGAGACCTATATAACAGGTGTTTTTCTGTTTTGTTTCTTGCTTTCTTATTTTCGTATTCTGGATTTCTGGTGATATACCACAGTGTTTTTTTTTTCTATAATGTAATGAGTAACTGTTTGTTGAAAATAAAAATATGCAACTGCTATTTACCTTTTAGACATAAGTAATAAGGTTTTCTTGTCTATTGAATATGTAAAATATTTTGATTCTTCGTTTATCTTTTATTGCATTGATTTTGATTGTAATAACTTTGTAAAGTAAAATGTGTACTGAAACGTTGTAAAAGCAGAGCGAGAGCGATCAGAGTATCGAATATGAGGGTCGAACAGTGTGAGCAGAGGTTGTGTTGCACTCATGTTTGTACGAGAAGGCGGAAGGAGGTTAAAAAGTGCGATGAATATGTCGTGTCGTGAAACAATCGGTGCGAACGAAACTGACTAACGATGAGATGCGTTTCTGCTCCTTCCTGTAAAGCAAGGTAAAAACGTTTAAGGGGCTCCGGAACGCCCTATACTTGCAATGTTAAAATAACGCTTATAAATTACATCTTTCCTCACAAAGTATTTGAGGTAGGAAGTTGAACTTTTTACAGATTATTTATTGGAATATGGGCTACAACTTAACACAGGGATTTTACAAAATTTTAGTTCAGTTATTAAAGATGATTTTTTTTCAATTGTAATGAAAATTCACAACATTTTTTTGCAATTTTTTATTTATATATTCAAAAATATACAGTTTTTTTGGAAAAAGGCTGTGTTAAATTATGCAGAAGGTACTGTGTAACATTTACTGAAAGTTTGAGACAAATATGTTTGGAAGATCCTTAGAAAACATGTAATTAGTATGAGAAAATAAAAGTTTTGGGAATCGAGCGACAAAGATTGGATTAACTTTTTAGTGCATTCCAGGTCCATAGGATGGATTATCTTCATCCTCTGCAAACTCCTCCTCCAGCTTCCTCTTGTTCCTCCTCCTGTTTACTCTTGCTTGTATTTCTAGACTCTTTACAGCCCTGTCTGCAGCCCGAAGGCGTTCCTTGTCTAAAGCAAGCATCGCTCGTTGTTGTGTTCGTAGATTTTGCTACCATTTTCTTCAGTTGCAGTTACTGCAACACTGTTCCAAAAGGTGGTCATGTATGAACACTTATCACATTTCAGTTGTATTTCACTAGCAAGTCCTACGTGCTTTATTATGGAGAGTTCCAGACCAACTTCACTACAATGAATACATCTTACACAGTTTGAAAAAATTCCTTTGAGAACCGACATATCAAATATTTCATTCACATCCGATTCGCCCATAAAACATTCATAGTTTTCACTCATTGAACCAAGCTTCTTCTGTGAAGTATTTTCTTTCCCACTTTGACTGCTATGGGCAGGTGTACTTGAGAGGCTAGGTTCACTCACTTGGTTATCGTCTTCATTGTTTACAGTAATAACACATACCTTTGGCTTTCCAACATTTCTCCTTTTCTTAAAAGCCTTCAGAGGATTTCTAATAACTTTACTTTTACTCATTATTATACTTCAACAAAACAGAGACTCAAGAAACAGAATTAATTACGAATATTTTCGAGATAACGACAGAGTAAATAAACATGAAACAATCGACAATCACACCAGCGATATATATTGAACCATCACGGGTTAGCCACAACACATACTTTATCTCACATCACTAAAATGTACCTGATGAACACGGACGTTAATAATAACACCATTTGACAGCAGTTTAACAGCGCCACAGTGGGTCACGCCCATGTAGAACACATTTCAAAAAAAATTTAAAAATAGTTGTAGTCTTCGGAATTGAATAAATTATATATATATCAAAAGGTAATAGTCTGCAGATTCAGAAAACGCAAAAAAGTAAAAATTGAACTTTTCATGATTTTGAGCCTTTCCGGAGCCCCTTAAGTACTTTTTGGCTAGTGTGAAACACGCATGAATCGTAATTTCTGTGAGTGAATTTAACGTGCAATTATTTAGGCATTGTGTTTGTTCGAACTGTGGCGTCCGCCATTAAGCTGAATGCAACAGCTAGTGACAACAGAGTTGCTTACATCCGATTGGTGCAATAAAAGCACATGCGAGTAAACATAACAACATATGTTAGACTGAGCACTGTGTGTTCACTTAGAAGCAAATGTCCTGTTGCCACAGCAACATAACCATATATGCAGGCAGTTGTACCGTACTTCACTGTCACATTTATCCTGTTTAATGAATTCTTTCAGTATTGTGCAGAATGTTTACACAAGTCTCGGCCCCTGAAATCAATTAATTGTGCTCTATTAAGAGGAAGTTTTTGCGTCATATATCGTTTACACCCTGTATATTGTGTTACAGTTAGCTTATTTATCGTACTGTAAAAACCTTGAATTGTAAAATCCTTGACATTATAAACGGTTACATGAAGGCCGTGGCGTACCTTCTGCTTGACAAAGGTCGTTCTTGTGACCACATTACAAAAAGATCCTTCACTTTGTACAGCAGAAGTATCTTGGTCACGTGCTCTGGAAATTAAAGTTGTAAACCTTGTATTTTGTTTTCTTTAAAGAGCATTTTTTAGACATTGAAGGTTTCTTGTTTTAAAGTTCACGC
This sequence comes from Schistocerca serialis cubense, assembly GCF_023864345.2. Lineage (NCBI taxonomy): Eukaryota > Metazoa > Arthropoda > Insecta > Orthoptera > Acrididae > Schistocerca > Schistocerca serialis. The sequence continues at coordinate 116,820,360 of NC_064642.1, read as the reverse complement.
ATCATCACTGAGTTGTACGAGTTTAATCAGTTGAAAAATTTACTTAAATAGCTCAAGGTATTTAACTGTGAGTTTAATAATTGGTTTTGGTTGGTACTGTTTTTAATTAAATTCATTATTTCCTTTCGTCTATTGTGGGCGCATTGTATTGTGTAGGCTCAAATCTGCTTTCACACTCTTCGTTTTTGAATATTTAAATAAATTTGTCTAAAGTATTATGGTGTTTTGCCACTCCACCACCTAGCTCCCTGCTATTTCAGTCAAGATAAAATACGCACGCAGGAAGCGTCGTCGGCTGAGAGTGCCTCTGAACGGAGGCGATGCGCCGCGGAGAGCGTTTCCGTGTTTCGGAGATAGTGTGAGGACATGGTCCGCCAGCAAAACTTCCTACCGCGAACAACGCAGTGGCCGCGCTGGAAAAGGTTTTTAAAGAGTCAATGAGAGTATGCTGCCTTGAATGCTTTCACACTCTCTTATGGGCCTAGTCGCGAAACAAGGAGACTGATCTTAAGATCCTCAGAGAAAACAACAGTCTCTATTAAAAAAGAAAAAAAAAATAGAGGGGAACTACCACATACAAAAAGCAATAATACAGGGAAAGAGAGTCCTGAACGAAAATACAACACTGTGCAATAAAACACTGTTTGGGTCACTCAATGAGCTATGCAAAGGTGACTCCCTACAAAAAACATAACAAAAAAACAAAAAAAAAACCTTCTGTTTTCTTGGTTATCTCCCCACCCATCTTTCCATCTCTCTCTCTCCCTCTCACACGTACACACGCACGCACGTACGCACGCACACACACACACACACACACACACACACACACACACACACATTCAAAATCAGTGCCATAACAAACACAAGACCAACGATAAACAAGTGAGCAGCGACAATGACATGACACATCTCACTGAGTGTATTGTCAGAAATGTCTGCTCAGACCTCATTTCGCCACATTTTGTGAAAGTGCTTCTGAGGTGAAGTAGTGAGCGGAAATTTATGAAAAACTTAGTGAAAGCAATGCACTAAATAGTAGCTGATTGAGGCACCAACCAGGGACACGAAACAGGACCGAAAATGTAAGTACAGAAACGTACATAGCCTCTACCCTCGAAACAGCTCTCCAAAAATATGCAATAATTTTCTCCATGGCTAGTTTGCAGATGACATACTGTCAAAAAAAAAAAAAAAAAATACGAAAACGAACACTAAAATCGATGTACAATAGTACAGTTCAATTAGCGATGTAATTTTAAGGTGAGTGTCCAAACAAAACGAAGCAAATTTCAAATATTGTATTTCTTAGGGCTACAGTAGTTAAATTATTACAAATGTGATTATGTACTTTACAGAAATAAAAATTTAGCCCACAGAAGATGATACATTGGTGTCGAAACATGTCTGGGGGAAATAAAAATAAACTAATTATGTTTGCATAAGTCGGCTGCGGTGGCCGAGCGGTTCTAGGCGCTTCAGTCCGGAACCACGCTGCTGTTACGGTCGCAGGTTCTTATTCTGCCTCGGGCATGAATTTGTGTGATGTCCTTAGGTTAGTTAGGTTTCATAAGTTCTAAGTCTAGAGGACTGATGACGTCAGATGTTAAGTCCTATAGTGCTTAGAGCCATTTGATTTTTTTGTGTTTGCATAAGGCTGATTTCCAAAACAAACGACTTTTTGGTAGCTATCTTTACTTGAAAATGTAATGGCCAATGAAAATTGGGTGTTCAGAAGTAGGGCCAACACTATCGTTCGCTGCAGGCTGCACAGTCAGTAGATTAAGAAATAGAATCCACATGGAATTGTTGAAATGTCAAGGCAGTTCGTGCAGAGGATATGAGAAAAAGTCGACAGCTTTGCCTTTCTTTTTTCAGTGCCGTTATTGGTATTCATGTGGATTCATGTTGAAGGTATCACATATTTTGTATATCTACGAAAGTACATCATAATTTTTCCCTCGGACATTAAAACTCTGAGGACCACGCAAAATGTTAAGCGCACAAGAAACTCCTGTGTTTATTTCCATTGGCTGTAGTCCATCTCTTGCTGTGCCTAACAACCAGATATTTCGTAGCCAAACAGACCTCTCTATCATCACATTTCACATGGCTACCAGTGATTAAGCACATACGTAGTTATTCATTTATTTATTCTTCACAATTGCACGCTATTGTCTGGAAGGCTAACAATGGCCACAATTAATGTAAACTGAAGGTGGAGGTGGAGAAAGGAACCAATGATAGAATCTGCATCAGGACTTTATGCGGAATCAGCGGCTACGGAGGAAAATGTGTGTTTGATCGGGACTCGAACACGGGATTTCCTGCTTACTAGGCACTTACGTTAATCTCTGTTCCACACGAAAACGGTATTGATCGTAAATGCGCGTACTATCTCGGTTCGTTTCCTGTCCAACTCACATTCCTACCTAGCACCACTTAGCCACGGTTCTCTTCCATGTCTTCCACGTTCGGTAGTTTCTGATTCCCCCTGGAGGTCCTACGTAAATATTCATCCGAATTGAAGGCTGTGGATTCCCTGCCCATCGAGACGAACTTATTATGTATGAAAGTGTCCTGTCTGTCCTTTCGGACGTGGAATCGACTGTCACATTGTAAACGTTGCTGGCGTGCTTCCCTGCGGCCTTATATTGTAGCGGACAACGATTGTTGTTCCAGGTTGTACCTGCAAACATTACGAAAAGATCCTAACATCATAACAGTAATACAGAAACCTAATGCTACTACAGTCAAAGGAGAAAAATTTAAAACTAATTTCTACCACTAAAAAATACTAATAACCCTTTGACAAATTGCTTAGCTACTTTTGGTACTACAGATTCTATGAGGAAAATTCCTAGACCTCTATTTTTGTTCATTCGTTAGGGTACAATTAAACTGCAGCAGATTTTTTCCGTTATTGCATCAGTCCTTAAACAGCCAACGGCCTTACCGCAGTGGTAACACCGGTTCCCATCAGATCACCGAAGTTAAGCGCTGTTGGACTGGGCTAGCACTTGGATGGGTGACCATCCGGTCTGCCGAGCGCTGTTGGCAAGTGGGGTGCACTCAGCCCTTGTGAGGCAAACTGAGGATCTACTTGATTGAGAAGTAGCGGCTCCGGTCTCGTAAACTGACATACGGCCGGGAAGGCGGTGTGTTGACCTCATGCCTCTCCATACCCGCATCCAGTGACGCCTGTGGGTGAGGATGACACGGCGGCCGGTCGGTACCGTTGGGCCTTCATGGCCTGTTCGGACGGAGTTTAGTTTAGTTTTAATCAGCCCTTAACCTACCCAGACAACAAACGTTGTCCGCTACATTCATAGGCCGCAAGGAAGCATGTCTACAGCGTTTTCAATGTGACAGTCGATTCCACGATTCAATGTAACTTCTTATAATCCACAATTCCATAATCGCTTGCTCCAAACCGATGACGATTCTTGAAAACTGTTTCGTTCAGTGGTTGCCGTTCTCAGTACCTGCCCTCCATTTGAGCAGAACGTTTTTCTGTGGTGTTGGAAGCATGCAGACGTGTCTTGTATTGGATCGTGAAGTCCTCCTTGGCCCTCCTCGATGCAGCGGCTGCAGCATCGTCCAACGTACACCAGGTCGACCCGTTCCTCACTTCTACTTTGCGACGCAGCGTCGTTAACGCCCGACGACCATTACCCGCTGAATTTCCGTAGAGCAGGCTCTCCTACAATATGTGCTCCACGCTGACGCGGGAGCAACTGTCATTCATCTGTCTTCTAGTTTTGCACATATACGTAAGAATCTGACGAAGACCTGTCAGGTAATGTGTCAGTTCACTCGACGATTGAAGAAATGTGTACATGCATGTAATATCAGTCCGCTCGACGATTGAAGAAATGTTTATATGCATTTAATGCTTTGCAAAGTTGTAATATTTAATTTTGTATTAACTTATGCACATTGGCCTGAGTTCCAAGTATCGTTCGTAATTCAGTTTGATTATCTTTCTTTGAGCAGTGCAGGGCTTCCCTTTTCCTGATTTCCAAGTCCATTAAGAGCAACGAAACATGACTCTTGCCGAGGTGGAGTGGCTTGCGTGTCTCAACGATACAGACTGCAGCGCTGTAGGTTGAACCACAACGTACGGCTCTCAGTGGAGAGGCCAGACCAACCCGTGGTTCCTGAAGAGGGGCAGCAGCATTTTCAGTAGCTGCAGGCGTAGCGGTCTGGATGATTGACTGATCTGGGCTAGAAACATTAGCCAGCATGGCCTTACGGTGCAAGTGATGCGATCGGCTGAAAGCAAGAGGACTACAGCCGTTACTCTTTCCGAGGGCATGCAGCTCTACTGTAGGTTGAAATGATGTGGTCAAAACATTACGGAGGTAAAATAGTCCCACAGACGCTTTTCTGGATGGGGGTTACTTAGGAATGTCATCATCAGGAAAAACAAAACTGCAATTCTACAGTTAGGGGCGTGGAATGTTAGATCACTTAGCTGGGTGGGTAGGGTGGATAATGGGTTGGTCGAAATTCTATATACTGGGAATTAGAGAAGTGCGGTAGCGGAATGAACAACACTTCTGGTCATGTGAGTATAAGGTTACAAACACAAAATGAAATACGGGTAATGCAAGATTATGTATAATAATGAATAAAGCAATAGGAATGCAGGTAAGCTACTGTGAACATTGTAGTGCAAGCATTATCGTAGCCGAGACAGACATTAATTGAACCCAACACCCGGGGGTACAAATGGCAGGGGTCCCTTTAAACTGCTTTTTCACTTCGTCACCGTGCGCTCTGTCCACACCAAGTACCTGATGATCCCGCGGCAGTCGTACTGTTCTGCTCCACACTGCTGCTGGCTTGCCTGAAATTACGTATCTAAATATGCTAGCGGGTTTTACGGGAGCCACTCAACATTAAACACAACACGGTCCTACGTCTGGTATGAAATGGTTCAAATGGCTCTGAGCACTATGGGACTCAACTGCTGAGGTCATTAGTCCCCTAGAACTTAGAACTAGTTAAACCTAACTAACTTAAGGATATCACAAACATCCATGCCCGAGGCAGGATTCGAACCTGCGACCGTAGCGGTCTTGCGGTTCCAGACTGCAGGTCTGGTATGAACAACTATATTCTGAGACGATAAGAAAATCGCGGGTTGCACTGTTTACATTCTAAAAATGGTTCAAATGGCTCTGAGCACTATGGGACTTAACATTTGAGGTCATCAGTCCCTTAGAACTTAGAACTACTTAAACCTAAATAACCTAAGGAGATCACACACATCCATGCCCGAGGTAGGATTCGAACCTGCGACTGTAGCAGTCTCGCGGTTCCGGACTGAAGCGCCTAGAACCGCTCGGCCACACTGGCAGGCTTACATTCTACAACCGACGCGAGGCGGGTGATTGTTGATGATGCGGAAGCCGAATGATTGAACGAAAATTCTTACGCTCGTCACACATACACAGGTATTTAGTACGAGTCCTCCTTGACACTAGTAATGATTAACACTGTTCTTAGAGTTAATTTTCCAGTTCTCAGTTCTCACTTGTACGAGCGTGCGCGTAACCGTCGCGGGGCGGCTGATTGTTGATGATGCGGAAACGCGATGACCGAACGCACGTTCTCATGCTCGCTACAAGACACTGACACTTGATTGCACTCTTTTGCACTCCTTTGTTGCAAATGATTTTTACTGATTCACATTAGTTTATTGTAGGAGACCGAACACGGCGCGGATGATTGATGCGGTACGGTACGACACGCAAAGAGCGGATACACAGAAACGTTATCGGCGGCACTGCTCATATTTAATTGCTTCTTTGCGCGCTTTTCACCGAAACCACTTCCATATCTCATTACATCACTGTCATAGCACTTGTAGCAACACTTAAAACTTCCATAACAATTACATGCAGGGGTACCGACAGCACAACATAACAGCTCCGTGTCATGTGCTTGACTCTGCAAAAATTCGGCCACTCGCTAAGATACTCCTCAACCAAGCCAGCGATATGACAATACGCTTACAACCTACCACAGAGTTAAAAGCTTATGTACCAACTAGCCCCTCAGATACCAAATAGATTGAAATAATATGTGATCAGATAACATAAATTGTTCAGATAGTTAAAAACAAGGAAACTTTAATTGTGATCGGGGAGACTGCAATTCGATAGCAGAAGAAAGGGCAGAAGGAAAAATAGGAGAAAAATATGGACACGGGGAAAGGAATAAAAGAGGAACCCGCCTGCTAGAATTTGGCACAGAGCATAATTTAATCGTCGCTAACACTTGGTTTAAGATTCAGGATAGAAAACTGTGTACGTGGAGAGACTGGGAACGCCCGTATAATGATAAGATTTTAAACTGTAAGACATTTCCAGGGGCAGAGGTGGACTCGGACCATAGTTTAAGGGTTATCAAATGTAGCCTAAAACTGAAGATACAACAAAAAGTAGGAAATTAAGGAGATTCGACCTTGATAAACTGACAGAAGCAAAAGTTGTTGAGAATTTCAAAGACAGCAGCAGACAACGATTGAAACAGGGGAAAGGAATACAACAGAAGGTGAATTAGTAAAGGCTGGAGAGGATCAAATAGGTAATAAGACGAGGCCTAGTACAGGTCATTGGACACCATGGGAGATATTGAATTTAACTGACGAAAGGAGAAAATATAAAAATTCAGCAAATAAGCTGGCAAAAGCAGCTGAAACAAATAGAATCGCAGAAATTACAAAATAGCGAACAAGGATCACCTGGACAGAAATGGAAAGCTTTAGAAGTATGTATAACTACTGGAAACATAGATACCGCCTCCAGGAAAATTAAAGAAAAGAGAAGCAGCTGTATGAATGTCAGGGACTCGATTGAAAAGCCAGTACAAAGCAAGGAAGGGAAAACTTGAAAGTGGAAGGAAGATATAAGGGGACTACACAAGGGAAATGAACTCGAATGTAAATTATAGAAAGAGAAGAGGAAGTAGATGGTGAGATGGGAGATGTGATACTGCGAGAAGAATTTCACAGAGCACTGAAAGACCTAAGTCGAAACTAGGCCCTCAGAATTGTTCATGGCCTTGGGAAAGGCAAACAATTATTCCACCTGGTGTACAAATACATTAGACAGTCTAAATACCCTCACACTTCAGGAAGAATGTAAAAATTACAGTTATAAAGAAAGTAAGTGATGACAAACGTGAATATTACCGAGCTGTCAGTTTATTAAGTTATTCTTGCAACATACTGACACGAATTATTTATAGGAAAATGGAAAACTGGTAGAAACCGACCTCGAGGAAGGTGAATTTGGATTTCGGAGAAATGTAGGAATGTGTGAGACAATATTGTCCCAAAGACTAAGCAAATAGACTGAAGAAAAGAAAAGCTACATTTACAGAATCTGTAAATTTAGAGAAAGCATTTGACAGAGTTGACTGAAATGAAATCATTGTAAGTATGGCCGGCCGTAGTGGCCGAGCGGTTCTAGGCGCATCAGTCCAGAACCGCGCTGCTGCTACGGTCGCAGGTTCGAATCCTGCCTCGGGAATGGAGTTTGTGATGTCCTTAGGTTAGTTAAGTTTAAGTAGTTAGTAGGTAGTTAAGCTTAAGTCTAGGGGACTGATGACCTCAGATGTTAAGTCCCATAGTGCTCAGAACCATTTTAACTCATTGTAAGTATGAAGTTAGCAGGGATGAATAAAGAAAGCGAAAGGTTATTTAGAACTTGTTCATAAACAATATTGCAGTTGTAAGAGCCGAAGGACATGAAAGGAAATTCGTAGCTGAGAAGGGATTGGACAGGTTCATAGCTTATCGACAGAGTTATTAAATCTGTTCTCTGAGCGAGATGCGAAGGGAACCAAAGAGAAATTTGGAAATAATTAGAGAAGAAATAGAAAGTTTCAAGTTTTCCGATGACAATGTCTTTCTGCCAGTGATGTCAAAGGACTTGGAAGTGCAGTAGAACGGAATGGACAGCGTCTTGAAATGAGGGTATAAGACGAACATCAACAAAAGTAAAACAAGAGGAACAGAATGTAGTCAAATTAAATTAGTCGATGGTGAAGGAATTAGATTAGGAAAGGAGCCATTAAAATTAGCAGATTTAGTTTGCTATTCGGGCAGTAAAATCGCTGATCAAATCAAATGGCTCCAAGCACTATGGGAGGTCATCCGTCCCCTAGACTTTGAACTACTTAAACCTAACTAATCTAAGGACATCACACACATTCATGCACGAGGCAGGATTCGAACCTGCGACCGTAGCAGCAGCGCGGTTCCGGACTGAAGCGCCTAGAACCGCTCGGCCACAGCGGTCGGCAATTACTGATCATGGCCATAAAATGCATACTGACAATAGCAAGGAAAGCATTTCTGAAAAGCATGAATTTGTTAACATGTAATATACATTTAAGTGTTAGGACGTCTCTTCTGAAGATACAATATGTGGTCAAAAGTATCCGGACACTCCCAAAAACCTACTGCCAGGTACTCCATATCAGCGACCCCAATAGTCATTAGACATCGTGAGAGAGCAGAATGGGTCACTCCGTGGAACTCACGGTCTTCGAAAGCGGTCAGGTTATTGGATATCACTTGTGTCATACGTCTTTACACGAGATTTCCAGATTCCTAAACATCCCTAGGTCCACTATTTCCGATGTGATAGTGAAGTGGAAACGTGAAGGGACACGTACAACACAACAGAGTACAGGCCGACCCCGTCTGTTGACCGACAGAGACCGCTGACAGTTGAAGAGGGTCTTAACGTGTAATAGGCAGACATCTACCCAGACCATCACACAGGAATTCCAAACTGCATCAGGATCCACTGCAATTCTATGACAATTAGGTGGAAGGTGAGGAAACTTGGATTTCATGGTCGAGCGGCTACTCATAAGCCCCACCTCATGCCAGTAAATGCCACACGACGCCTTGCTTGGTGTAAGGAGTGTAAACTTTGAACGATTGTAAAGTGGAAAAACGTTGTGTGGAGTGACAAATCACGGTAAACAACGTGGCGATCCCATGGCAGGGTGTGGGAATGGAGAATGCCCGATGAACGTCATTTACCGGCGTGTGTAGTGCCAACAGTAAAATTCGGAGGCGGTGGTGTTATGGTGTGGTTGTTATTTTGCGTGGCACTATCACAGCACAGGCCTACATTGATGTTTTAAGCACCTTCTTGCTTCCCACTGTTGAAGAGAAATTCGGGGATGGCGACTGCATCTTTTAACACGATTGAGCACCTGTCCATAATGTACGGCCTGTAGCGAAGTGGTTACCCGACAGTAACAGCCCTGTATTATACTGGCCTTCACAGAGTCCTGACCTGAATCCTACAGAACACTTTTGGGACGTTTTGGAACGCCGACTTCGTACCAGGCCTCACCGACCGACATCGATACCTCTCGTAAGTGTAGCACTCCGTGAAGAATGGGCTACCATTCCCCAATAAACCTTCCAGCACCTGACTGAACGTATGCCTGCGAGAGTGGAAGTTCTCACCAAGGCTAAGGGTGGGTCAACACCATCTTGAATTCCAGCATTAGCGATGGGGGGCGCCACGAACTTGTAGGTCATTTTCAGCCAGGTGTACAGATTCTTTTGATCACTTAGTGTATACAGGGTGGTCCATTGATAGTGACCGGGCCAAATATCTCACGAAATAAGCGGCAAACGAAAAAACTATAAAGAACGAAACTCGTCTAGCTTGAAGGGGGAAACCAGATGGCGCTATGGTTGGCCTGCTAGATGGCGCTGCCATAGGTCAAACGGATATCAACAGCTTTTTTTTTTTAAATAGCAACGTCCATTTTTATTGTTTATTCATGTAATACATAAAAATATGAATATTTTAGTTGGACCACTTTTTTCGCTTTGTGATAGATGGCGCTGTAATAGTTACAAACATATGGCTCACAATTTTAGACGAACAGTAGGTAACAGGTAGGTTTTTTAAAATTAAAATACAGAACGTAGGTACGTTTGAACATTTTATTTCGGTTGTTCCAATGTAATACATGTACCTTTGTGAACTTATCATTTCTGAGAACGCATGCTGTTGCATCGTGGTTACCTCTAAATACCACATTAATGCAATAAATGCTCAAAATGATGTCCGTCAACCTCAATGCATTTGGCAATACCTGTAACGACATTAATCTCAACAGCGAGTAGTTCGCCTTCCGTAATGTTCGCACATGCATTGACAGTGCGCTGACGCATTTTATCAGGCGTTGTCGGTGGATCACGATAGCAAATATCCTTCAACTTTCCCCACAGAAAGAAATCCGGGGACATCAGATCCGGTGAAAGTGCGGGCCATGGTATGGTGATTCGGCGAACAATCCACCTGTCATGAAATATGCTATTCAATACCGCTTCAACCGCACGCGAGCTATGTGCCGGACATCCATCATGTTGGAAGTACATCGCCATTCTGTCATGCAGTGAAACATCTTGTAGTAACATCGGTAGAACATTACGTCAGAAATCAGCATACATTGCACCATTTAGATTGCCATCGATAAAATGGGGTGCAATTATCCTTCCTCTCACAATGCCGCATCATACATTAACCCGCCAAGGTCACTGATGTTCGCCGTGCGGGGTAGCCGAGCGGTCTTGGGCATCTTGTCACGATCCGCGCGGCTTCCTCGGGCATGCGTGTGTGTGTGTGTGTGTGTGTGTGTGTGTCGTCCTTAGCGTTAGTTAGTTCAATTAGTGTGTAAGCTTACGAACCGATGACCTCAGCAGTTTTGTCCTGTCCCTGTCCGGGCGGAAATTTAGCCGGCCGTAGTGGCCGAGCGGTTCTAGGTGCTACAGTCTGGAACCGCGCGACCGCTGCGGTCGCAGGTTCGAATCCTGCCGCGGGCATGGATGTGTGTGATGTCCCTAGGTTAGTTAGTTTTAAGTAGTTCTAAGTCCTAGGGGAGTGATGACCTCAGAAGTTAAGTCCCATAGTGCTCAGAGCCATTTTTTGAGTTTGGTCCCATAAGACCTTACCACAAATTTCCAAAAATTCACTGATGTTCCACTTGCCGCAGCCATCGTTGATATTCTGTTGCCCAGTAGTACATATTATGCCGGTTTACGTTACCGCTGTTGGTGAATGACGCTTCGTCACTAAATAGGACGCGTGCAAAAAATCTGTGATCGTCCCGTAATTTCTCTTGGGTCCAGTGGCAGAACTGGGGGTAATGCCTTGCGTGCTGTTTATGTTGACAGTTGATTGAGAAAAACGCGAGTCTACCTTGGTGTTAGCAGCCGCGACTTCTGGGCCGCTACTTTGGCGGCATCCTGCCTACCGCCCGAGGTGTAAGTTACTGCCGCGGGAGTGCTTTGCCGCGTCGTCTGTCGTACCTAGCAAAAGTTGAGTAGTTGTCTTGTACCTTGGAGCTATACCTGGATTGAGCAACTGCCGCAAGGGTTGTAGGTTGTGGAGTTTAGCGGGATTAACTAACGTACTTTTGTAAATAATAATCAAGCTGTTGATCCTCTTACTGTTCATAGAAGAAGAGTTTTCTAATTCTCTACTAAATGTTCTTCATAAAATCAGATGTGCTCTGTATTTGGTAAATGTAGTTTTGCTTTACTGAACGATTCAAATTTCATTGTTACTGATCGTAAACTCAAATGCTTTGTTTTTATTGAATACTGTTTCCTTTTGCTTATATTGATAAATTTCAGTAGTTTGTCATTTTATATGTGACTATAATTATGACGGTTTCCATGTTGATCAGTATGTTTTTCTTAAATAAATGTTAATTTGGTGAAGACGACGAGCTATCTGGTGGGCCTCCCTTCCACGTGTTGATGTTTGATCCTTTCCTATGCTGAACCTGTTACCTGCGTTACACATATCTGTCACTGAAGAGCCAGTAGGCTCATTTGAAGCAGAAAAAATGGACGATAACGCGTGTGAAGACGCGCCTTTGATATCAGCGTTAGTTTATAAGTTATTGTAAGTTAAATGTTATAAATAATTCCTGAATTGTAGAAGTGAATATCTCGGCCATGGTTTATTCAACCACCTCCACGATCTGAAGAAACCCGGCCAGGCTCTGAAATTAATTTATTGTGAACTGTGACTTTCGATTTTTCTATGTTCTTGTTGGCAATAAAAGCAAATTTGTGAAACTTTAAAAAAATACGTGAGTGATTTTTACATAGCAAATCCTGTCTGCATTTATATTAAATACTTTTATGGAATATTGGGTGCACTGCGACGAATGTGAGATGACGCCCCATAGACGAAACGTAGCCAAACATGTAAGTCCAACAACATTTACGGGGGTGGTGGTGGTGGTGATGGTGCGGGGATTGAAGTGTTTGTGCTGCGTAATGTATGGGTTAATCTGTTCGATCAGTAGCACTTGGGGACTCCGAGCTGACATGGAACTTGTGAACAGTTTAGAACTTAATTTTCGGAGAGTTGGTCAGAGAGATTATATTTTATTTCGTCATTCACACCACATAGACATTCCCACAGAACCCGTGTGCTCACAGCAACGACAAATCTTGAGTGAATTGGAAACCTCTCATAGTGCATACTTATATTTATTTGCTGCAGTGTATACGTTTCCGTGATCGAGGCTAGTACAATGGTGTGTAAGACATAAGGACGAAAGTAACTATTGCATATTTCGTTGCTGCCAAGAAACGTAGATTGATAAAATTTGGCCCACACATAGAAAGAAGTGTTACAATAGAGTTCAGAAAGTAACTGGAAGAAATACGCTATGAAACTTTAATTCATTGACTATAATTACACTGATGTTACCGTGATTTAGGGTGGTCCTCTCGACATTACGAAAGGCGGAACGCAGTTCTTAATAGTGTGTGCGACCAGCACCGTCGTGAATGCGTGCTCCGTAACGTGATCCTATGCTGGTCACAACAATGGTAAGTTCTTGTGGTCGGGCGTTCCATTCCCACGAAACAGCGGCTGACAACGGCCAGATAGTTGGTAAATGTGGACATGATTCAATACATCTCCCCAACGGAACCCAAACGCGCACGATCGGATTTGAGTCGGGGCAGTGGGACGGCGAATCCATTTGTCTTGGTCGAAGAGCTTCTCCACCTGCACAGTTCGATGCGCTGGAGCAGTGCCATTCGTAAAAACAAAGTCAGGGCCGAATACTGAAAAGACACTCGTGGGGAGAACTACAGTGTCACGATAACGTCGACTCCTGAGTGTACAGCGTTCAAGATCTGTAGGTCAGTATACCGAAGCAACTTCATGTCTCCTCACACAATAACACCTGGACTACCAATTCTATCACGTTAGACAATGCTGACGAGAGATGCGAATACTCAGTGTGGCCTGGGACAATGTCGAACGCCTTAAGAAACGCAACCCAACATATGCCACCCACTCTGGTGCGGGTGACGTAACTTGGGTTGGGTTGCATGAAATAATTTCCGGATCAGTTTCATTTTGTTCGCCTATAAGAAGCCATAGATCCACAAAGCTGCTCTAAAGACAACAGCAAGATAAATATCTCAGCGGGAGTTACGAATCTGAGAAACTAAACCTATATGTTTCTACACCTACATCTACAGGGTGGTCCATTGATAGTGACCAGGCCAAATATCTCACGAAATAAGCATCAAACGAAAAAACTACAAAGAACGAATCTCGTCTAGCTTGAAGGGGGAAACCAGATGGCGCTATGGTTGGCCCACTAGATTGCGCTGCCATAGGTCAAAGGTATATCAACTGCGTTTTTTAAAATAGGAACCCCCATATTTTTATTACATATTCGTGTAGTACGTAAAGAAATATGAATGTTTTAGTAGGACCACTTTTTTCGCTTTGTGAGAAATGGCGCTGTAATAGTCGCAAACGTATAGTTACGTGGTATCACGTAACATTCTGCCAGTGCGGACGGTATTTGCTTCGTGATGCATTACCCGTGTTAAAATGGACCGTTTACCAATTGCGGAAAAGGTGGATATCGTGTTGATGTATGGCTATTGTGATCAAAATGCCCAACGGGAGTGTGCTATGTATGCAGCTCGGTATCCTGGACATCAGCCGAGTGTCCGGACCGTTCGCCGGATATTTACGTTATTTAAGGAAACAGGAAGTGTTCAGCCATATGTGCAACGTCTACCACGACCTGCAACAAATGATGATGCCCAAGTAGGTGTTTTAGCTGCTGTGGCGGCTAATCCGCGCATCAGTAGCAAACAAACTGCGCGAGAATCGGGAATCTCAAAAATGTCGGTGTTGAGAATGCTACATCAACATCGATTACAACCGTACCATATTTCTATGCAGGAGGAATTGCATGGCGACGACTTTGAACGTCGTGTACAGTCTGAAACTGGGCACAAGAGAAATTACGGGACGATGACAGATCTTTTGCACGCGTTCTATTTCGCGACGAAGCGTCATTCACCAACAGCGATAACGTAAACCGGCATAATATACACTATTGGGCAACGGAAAATCCACAATGGCTGCGACAGGCGGAACATCAGCTACCTTGGCAGGTTAATGTACGGTGCACCATTATGGGAGGAAGGATAATGGGCCCAATTTTATCTATGGCAATCTAAATGGTGCAATGTATGCTGATTTCCTACATAATGTTCTACCGATGTTACTACAAGATGTTTCACTGCATGCCAGAATGGCGATGTACTTCCATCATGATGGATGTCCGGCACATAGCTCGCGTACGGTTGAAGCGGTATTGAATAGCATATTTCATGACAGGTGGATTGGTCGTCGGAGCACCATACTATGACCCGCACGTTCGCCGGATTTGGCGTCCCCGGATTTCTTTCTGTGGGGAAAGTTGAAGGATATTTGCTATCGTGATCCACCGACAACGCCTGACAACATGCGTCAGCGCATTGTCAATGCATGTGCGGACATTACGGAAGGCGAACCATTCGCTGTTGAGAGGAATGTCGTTACACGTATTGCCAAATGCATTGAGGTTGACGGACATCATTTTGACCATTTATTGCACTAATGTGGTATTTACAGGTAATCACGCTGTAACAGCATGCGTTCTCAGAAATGATAAGTTCACAACGGTACATGTATCACATTGCAACAACCGACATAAAATGTTCAAACGTACCTACGTTCTGTATTTTAATTTTAAAAACCTACATGTTACCAACTGTTCGTCTAAAATTGTGAGCCATATGCTCTTTTTAACTATTACAGCGCCATCCATCACAAAGCGAAAAAAGTAGTCCATCTAAAACATTCATATTTCTTTACGTACTACACGAATATGTAATAAAAATGGGGGGTCATATAAAAAAAAAGCAGTTGATATCCGTTTGAGTTATGGCAACGCCATCTAGTGGGCCAACCATAGCGCCATCTGGTTTCCCCCTTCAAGATAGATGAGTTTCGTTCATTGTAGTTTTTTCGTTTGACCCTTTATTTCGTGAGATATTTGGCCCGGTCACGATCAATGGACCATCCTGTATACTTCGGAAAGGTACTTTGCGTAAAACTATCGGTTTCCACCGTTCCTGTTCAAGTCGCGACTCTTTCGTGGGAAGAACGAATGTTGGTAACATTCCGTCCGAGCTCTAATTTTTCTAATTTTACTTCCGTGATCTTTTCGCGAGATACATGTTGGAGAAAGCAATATACAGTTTGACTCTTGTAGAAATATTCTGTAGACCACACCGTGAAGGCAACGCTTCTGTTGCAGCGTCTACCACTGATGTTTGCCGAGAGTCTCTGTGAAGCTTCCGTGATGCAATGGCCCTGTATACAAACGCCCTGTTCTTCTTTGGATCTTCTCTACTTCCTGTACGAGTCTTATCTGGTACGGATACCAGACTGACGACCACGAAAGTCTTATTAACTACCCCATTTGCGGGTGGGCTGTACAGCCTGAGGAATCTTCCAATGAATCTCAGTCTTCATAGTCCGTCCACTTCCAGTCTCATACTTCCATACACATAGTCCCATATATTTACTGGGTCCGATTGCTTCCATTGATTGTTCTGCAATCGTTCATCCATACAATAACGAATCTTAATGCTATTAGTGCGTATTATGTTGCATTGATTCCAAAATTGCAGGACAATTACTGGAACCAGTTACTTCCAAAAAATATCTAGGAGTATGTTTACGGAGCGATTTGAAGTGGAAGGACCACATAAGACTCAGGAAATGTAGTCCAATAAAGAAAGTAGTTTACAAAACACTTATTCGACCAACCCTTAAATATTGCTCGTGAGTACTGAATATGTACTAGGTAGGAGCGATTGAGGAAATAGAGTAGATCCAAAGAAGAGCGGCACGTTTCGTTACAGGCTCATTTACTAGGCGCGAAAGCATCACAGAGATCAGCTCTAGTGGCAGACGTTGCAAGAGAGGCGTTCTGCATCAAATACATTGTACTGTTAAAGTTCCGAGAGCGTCCCCTGATAAAAGAGTAAACCACTAAATTGCTTTCTCTTACAAGTAGCTCGCAAAAACACCATGAAGATAAAATTAGAGTTCTTCGAGCCCTTACGGGGACTTAGACCTACCAACAATCATTCTTCCATACGCGACTGGAGCAGGAAAAGGGGAAAGCGACAGTGGTACACGAAGTACCCTCCACCACACACTGTAAGGTGGCTTGCGAAGTATAGATGTAGATGTTGATATAGGTTGTTTATATCGTGGGTCAACTGCGAATCCCTGCACCAGAAGTCGATCCATTGCAAGTCTTCTTCCATTTCTCTACAGTTTTCTATCTTTGCGAAAAGCTTTATGGATTTTCCGACGGTATCTACTAGGTTATTTATATTTATATTGAAAGATAATGATGCTATAACGCTCCCTTGGTGCGCGAGCGAATTTGCTTTTGCGTCTGAATATTTCTCTCCGTTGGAAACAACATGCTGCGTTCTGTTTCTTAGAAACTCTTCAGTTCAGTCACACAGCTGGTGTGGTATTCTGTAAGCTCGTATGTTGCTCATCAGATGGCAGTGCGGAACTACGTAGAAAACTTTCTGTGAGTCATGGAACACGGGTTCTACGTGGACTTTCTAGGCTGGTAAGCAAGAAACTGCTGATGAGCGCTCTGTTACATGCCGCAGAGGAAACACAAGTAGTTCTCAAACTGATAGTACAGAGTTTAATAATACGCAGAGAGAAAGAAGAGTGGACCATTGTTTGATGGTTCTAGAGATCGGTAAAGATGTCTTCTGTTCTTGGGCACAGCTAGTTTTCTATTAAGCTGCAACAGCACTTGATTCGGTTAGCAATAGAAACAAAACACAAATTACATTAACTGCGCACCGAAAATTACAAAAATGGTTCAAATGGCTCTGAGCACTATGCGACTTAACTTCCGAGGTCATCAGTCGCCTAGAACTTAGAACTAATTAAACCTAACTAACCTAAGGACATCACACACATCCATGCCCGAGGCAGGATTCGAACCTGCGACCGTAGCGGTCGCTCGGTTCCAGACTGCAGCGCCCAGAACCGCACGGCCACTCCAGCCGGCCCGAAAATTTCATTGTATGTTTGTGTAACTAAATAGATGTTTTTAAATATGCCAGACAAAGCTCAGCAGGGGCCTTGCGCAACAAAACACGCAGAGGAACACCTGCCACCGCTTCCGGCGAGAAGCTGGTCTGATCTGGCGCGACGCCTCGTCTCTGCCCGGCTGTCTTCTGTGTGGACCATAACAGCCCTTTACGACTCACCCAACAGGTGCTGCACACGCAGTGGACCGGCAGCAACAACACCACTGTTTGTCCACATTGCGACACCATGAAGCAGCCACGAAAACAACATACACTATTAGCCATTAAAATTGCTCAACCACGAAGATGACGTGCTACAGACGCGAAATTTAACCGACAGGACGAAGATGCTGTGATATGCAAATGATTAGATTTTCAGAGCATTCACACAAGGTTGGCGCCGATGACGACACCTACAACGTGCTGACACGAGGAAAGTTTCCAACCGATTTCTCACTCACAAACAGCAGTTGACCGGCGTTCCCTGGTGAAACGTTGTTGTGATGCCTCGTGTAAAGAGGAGAAATGCATACCATCACGTTTCCGAATTTGATAAAGGTCGGAGTGTAGCCTATCGCTATTGCGGTTTATCGTATTGCGACATTGCTTTTCTCGTTGTTCGAGATCCAATGACTGTTACCAGAATATGGAATCGGTGGCTTCAGGAGGGTAATACGGAACGCCGTGCTGGATCCCAACGGCCTCAGATCACTAGCAGTCGAGATGACAGGCATCTTATTCGCATGGCTGTAACGGATCGTGCAGCCACGTCTCGATCCCTGAGTCAACAGATCGGGACGTTTGAAGGCAAAAACGGTCTGCACGAACAGTTCGACGTCGTTTGCAGCAGCGTGGGCTATCATCTCGGAGACTGCGGTTACCCTTGACGCTGCATGACAGACAGTAGCGCCTGCGATGGTGTACTCAACGACGAACCTGGGTGCACGAATGGCAAAACGTCATTTTTTCGGATAAATTCAGGTTCTTTTTACAGCATCATGATGGTCGCATCCGTGTTTGGCGACATCGCGGTGAACGCGCATTGGAAGCGTGTATTCGTCAACGCCATACTGGCGTATCACCGGGCGTGATGTTATTGGGTGCCATTGGTTACATGTCTCGCTCACCTCTTGTTCGCACTGACGGCACTTTGAACAGTGGACGTTACATTTCAGATGTGTTACGACCCGTGGCTCGAACCTTCATTCGATCCCTGCGAAACCCTGCATTTCAGCAGGACAATGCACGAACGCATGTTGCAAGTCCTGTACGGGCCTTTATAGATACAGAAAACGTTCGACTGCTGCCCTGGCCAGCACATTCTCCAGATGTCTCACCAATTGAAAACGTCTGGTCAATGGTGGCCGAGCAACTGGCTCGTCACAATACACCAGTCAGTACTCTTGATGAACTGTGGTATCGTGTTAAAGCTGCATGGGCAGCTGTACCTGTACACGCCATCCAAGCTCTGTTTGACTCAATGCCAAGGTGTATCAAGGCCGTTATTACGGCCAGACGTGGTTGTTCTGGGTACTAATTTCTCAGGATCTATGCACCCAAACTGCGTGAAAATGTAATGACACGTCAGTTCTAGTATAATATATTTGTCCAATGAATACCCGTTTATCATCTGCATTTCTTCTTGGTGTAGCAATTTTAATGGCTAGTTGTGTACTTAAGCATGATGAGGAGCTATAGTGTTGAATAATTTGCACGATACACGAGGTTACCTTTCAAGACAATTTCAAGTTATTTTATTGTACAAGTTCTGTGTTGCCGCTCGATCTGAGTTAGGTAGTGAAATAGTATTCTTGCGCCCGCTCGTTACCCCGATGTGCATTCACATGCAGCGATGTAGGTGAGAGAGGGTGCGAATTTATCAAATATTGAGAAGCTGGTTGCCGCATCATTTCTACATTTATTTCATTCTGCTTTATATTCAGTCACTCTTTCCTAAGTTGCATGAGAAAGAGAAGGCGACTTCTTAAAAGATACCAGATCGTACAACCAACGACGTAAGCTGCTTCTGTAACTAAGGTCGCAGGTTCGAATCCTACCTCGGGCATGGATGTGTGTGATTTCCTTAGGTTAGTTAGGTTTAAGTAGTTCTAAGTTCTAGGGGACTGATGACCACAGATGTTAAGTCCCATAGTGCTCAGAGCCATTTTGCTTCTGTAAGGTTGAATATGCACGCGATTCTCGTTGTATACAGAAAACTTGTTTCTATGTTACTGGGGTGCAATATATTCGGTATGAAACAGTATCGCATTCTCACACTATGTATTAACGTCAACTGTTTGCGACGCATGTAAATTTGTGCCGGACCGGCATTCGAACCTCGATTTCCATCTTATCACGACCGACCACGTTAATCACTTCGGCTATCCGAGCACGCCTCAAGAACCGATCCAAACTTCTGTATGTCACGTAATCACAACTCTTAATTTCGTACAATTCCTGATTCTAGCACAGTTAAATATTATATCGTCATTTTAGCCCTTCGAGGTATGGACACATCATTGATAGTTACAATGTCTGTTTTTACAGTGTCTGTATCCTCACAATACAGTGTCCTTTATACATGCATATGATACCCACTGCGCTCAGTTATATAAGGAGCAGTGTAACCAAAACGAGAGAAATGGAAAAACACCATCGCAGGCGCTCCTGTCTGTGATGCAGCATCAAGGGTAACCGCAGCCATGGTCTCCGAGCTGATAGTCCATGCTGCTGCAAAAGTTATCGAACTGTTCGTGCAGATGGTTGTTGTCTTGCAAACGTCCCCATCTGTTGCCTCGGGGATCGAGACGTGGCTGCACGATCCGTTACAGCCATGCGGATAAGATGCCTGTCACCTCGACTGCTAGTGAAACGAGGCCGTTGGGATCCAGCACGGCGTACCGTCCTGAATCCACCGATTCCATATTCTGCTAACAGTCGTTGAAGCTCGACCAACGCGAGCAGCAATGTCGCGATACGATAAACCGCAATCGCGATAGGCTACAATCCGACCTTTATCAAGGTCGGAAACGTGATGGTACGCATTTCTCCTCTTTACACGAGGCATCACAACAACGTTTCACCAGGCAACGCTGGTCAACTGTTGTTTGTGTATGAGAAATCGGTTGGAAACTTTCCTGATGTCTGCACGTTGTAGGTGTCGCCACCGGCGCCAACGTTGTGTGAATGCTCTGGAAAGCTAATCATTTGCATATCATAGCATCTTCTTCCTGTCGGTTAAATTTCGCTTCTGTAGCACGTCATCTTTGTGGTGTAGCAATTTTAATTACCAGTAGTGTAATTTAATCAGAACAGTATGCTTCATCAAAAATAGCTCCAAAACCAGACACGGCTTAACACTACAAGCACTTAAAGGATTTACAAACATATTAGAATCAATATGTATTGAAGCTGGCTGGCTAATTATTTCAGAGATAGTTGTAAAGTGAGTGTTATAGATCTTGAAAAAGATGAAACTGGTGATAAAACGACATAGCACTTTTCAAGTTGTCAGTAAAATTCTTCTGTGCTGTTGCTGCAATGTCCGTACATGAAATTGTCCGATGTCACTGCTACTGTTGCAAATAGTCTTACTCAGGGCTTTCTGCTGAGCTGAGTCAGCTCGGTCCAAAGCCCTGAGAAAGGCTATTTGAAATAGTAGAAAGTCGGACAATTTTATGTATGGACAATGCGGACAGCAGCCCAGAACAGTTTTACTGACAGTGACAACGGCCGCAGACGCCTACGCTTACTTTTCAAGTTGTCAATAAAAGACTGCTCAGACATCGTGTCTGCACTAGCGCCATACGACGTACCGCAACATTCGGACGTCGTCAAGTGAGTCAGTTTTTCCCGCGACATCTGGCCACACAGTTTATCTTCTAAATTAACGAGATTCTATACGCCTACAGAATCTCTGCAATCTTATGATTTAGCCACTGCAATGCTACAAGTAAAACAGTTTATCTGGAAAAGATTTCGCCTGTCGGAGTGGCCGAGCGGTTCTAGGCGCTACAGTCTGGAACCGTGCGACCGCTACGGTCACAGGTTCGAATCCTGCCTCGGGCATGGATGTGTTCGATGTCCTTAGGTTAGTTAGGTTTAAGTAGTTCTAAGTTCTAGGGGACTGATGACCTCAGAAGTTAAGTCTCATAGTGCTCAGAGCCATTTGAACCGTTTTTTTTTTTTTTTTTTGGAAAAGATTTTAGTCGGTAGTCATGTTTCACAGTTTGGAAGTGAGCTTATATGTTGGAAAAGAAACAAGAGTCTAATCCCTCGTCCGAGCGACAGATCCTAATTTCTATTGATGCATGCTATCTCAGATTGTTTTTAGTTTTGAGCTTCGATTTAGATTCTTTCCCTAGCTGAATTTCTGTGCACTGCAGGTCTCTCCTTCTTTAGCTAACTTAACGATTGGTGTAGTAACATTAACAGTTGTCTAAATAAATACGAACTCAACTGAATTTTTTTCTCCGAATGAATCAGAATTCTTCAGTATCTCTTAAGGCTCAAATGGCTCTGAGCACTATGGGACTTAACTTCTGTGGTTATGGGTCCCCTAGAACTTAGAACTACTTAAACCTAACTAACCTAGGGACATCACACATGCCCGAGGCAGGATTCGAACCTGCGACAGTAGCAGTCGCGCGGTTCCAGACTGTAGTGCCTAGAACCGCTCGGCCACCCCGTATCTCATAAGGCAAACGCCTTTTAGTACTAGGTATTGGTCATAGTTCTATTTTTTTTCGGTGGGACAGCATTTATTTGTCATGTTGAGCGTGCCCTTGTAAATGACAGGCTACTTTGCCACGAGGAACAAATGCTGTCAATCAGAAAACAAGTGGTAATCAACGAAAAATACAGAGCGAATGACACCGTAGTAAAATCAGGAATCTAGGTTTAAGAATACAGCTGTCCTTGTTCAAAGTTGGTAAATAAAATGAAGAGCACTGTTGGTAGCACAGAAAAGGAAAAATCTGTTTGGGTAAAAGTGAAGAATTGTGTTTTTCCAACAGTAGGTGAAACCACGTCCTATCGCGTTCTGAAAGCGTGGTCACTAGCGTAGAAGGCAAATTAGAGGATGATGATCTACTTGAATGCTGAAACATGGTAGGTCCAGCGAATGGCGAAACGCAGCGTGACTTGGGGGCTCCCTGCCGAGAATTGAGCGCTGGCCCACTGGAGCAGGTCAACGAGCGGTTGACGTGCAGACCGCAAGGTTCAAACGGGGCCGAACAACTCGAATTCCTCCGATGCGGGCACAGGCACCAGCCAGTAGACAATCCTGCATCCAACAATAGCCTCATCCTGCCCCGCTCTCACACTGCTACCGTAGATGGGATCCGCACAGTCCAGTACTGTACCAGCCCTTACAGATCGACTCCAACTCACCTTCTGTATATGTTTCCCTCCTTTCTTCTGCACCCCTTATGGAATAATGAAAATCTCTCCTCTTCTCAAGTTATTCAACCATTATTGTAAATCTTGTTCCTCCGATAAATTCCATTGTCTCCTCATTTGTCGTACTGTGCCATTCAAAGCGGTGGATACTTTAATGTACGGGGTGACAATTATTGAACTACACGAAATAAAATCGTCACAACTTCTGAACGGTTTGCATTAGGACGTTCCAACTGCACGGCTGGCCCCGAGGTGCTGTGGGAATTAGTATGTGCTGTATGATTTGGTTTAGAGACGAAACCCACTTTCATTTGGATGGGTTCGTCAATAAGCGAAATTGGCGCCTCTGGGGGACAGAGAATCCGCATTTCGCGATCGAGAATTCTCTTCACCCTCAGCGGGTGACACTGTGATGTGAAATGTCAAATCACGGAATAATCGGTGCGACATTCCTTGATGGCACGGTGACTACCGAACGGTTCGAGAAGGCTTTGGAAGATGATTTCATCGCCATTATCCAAGGTGACTCTGATTTCGACAAGATGTGATTCATGTAAGGCGGAGCTCGACCCCCATCGAAGCAAGAGAGTGTTTAATGTCCTGGAGGAGTAATTTGGGGACTGTATTCTGGCTCTGGGGTTCTCAGATGCCACTGGTGTGGGCCTCGATTGGCCGTCATATTCTCCGGATCTGTACACATCAGACTCTTTTTTGTGGTGCTATATTAAAGACAAAGGTAAAGCAATAACCTCAAAACCATGTCTGAGCTGAAAACAGCCATTCAGGAGGTCGCCGACAGCATCGATGTTTCGACACTTCAGCGAGTCACGCGGAATTTCCGTACTCGTCTGTGTCACATCATCGCAAATGGTGGCAGGCGTGTCGAACATGTCATTAACTAAATATGAATACCTCTGCTGATGTTTGCATGTTGAATAACGTGTGTGCACGCCGTAGTTTGTAACTAATTTACGTTTTTTTTTCATATAGTTCAATAACTGTCACCCCATAACTGGGCCGAGCGGTTCTAGGCGCTTCAGTCCGGAACCGGGCGACTGTTACGGTTGCAGGTTCGAATCCTGCCTCGGGCATGGATGTGTGTGATGTCCTAGCGACATATAGATGTCATTTCATAGGGGTATCAGCAAACTATTGTTAGATAGTGTATAACGTGTGTTATAGCAAGCACGTATCCTGTCTTGCAGTATAAACATTAATCAGGTGGTTACAAAATGGCATTGCCACAGGTTTTTCCTCGGTAGGAGAATTGGAACAGAGTGTACTCAGAGTCGTTAGTGTAACTGGTAACGTATCTGAATGAGAAAAAAACGGCTGGGAGGTCTGACAATGTCAAAGGCAATCATCGTAGCTCATACCACTCGCTTCTTCTGGCTCCTTGATTTCTCCCTTATCGTCTACGCCCATCCTGTCCGCCTCTCACCCCACTCTCACCGACCTTGGCCTCACCATTGACCATCACCTCACCTGGATCCCTCATCTCTGCTCCACCCGATCCAAATCCCACAACCTCCTCCGACTCCTCAAACTCCTCTCTGTCCGGATATGGGGGTTGAACCTCTCTACCATCCTCCACACCTACAAACCTTTAATTCGTCCCATCCTCTGTTATGCCAGTCCCACCTGGATATACGCCCCCCCCCCCCCCCAAATTCTGTAAATCCCTCCAGATCCTCGAGCGCCATGCACTCCGCCTCGCCTTCCGTATACACCTCCCGTCCCCCACGAGGATCCTCTATGACCTGATTCCTTTCCCTCATGTGTTCGTATTCCTCAAAAATATACGCATCCTCTACACCTCGTGCTGCCTTGATCCCCCTCATCCTCTGGTTGCTCCTCTCCTCTCCAACCCCTGCCCTCTGCCGAGCCTTCACCATTGTGTCCCCCCCCTACTCTCCACCTCTACACCCTTCATCTCCTTTCCCAAGGTGGCTTCCGGCGACTCCCCCTCCCAGATGATGCCCTCTCTCCCTCCATTTATCCCTCCCATCAACTCTGATCCTCATCCACCCCTACCTTCCTCTGTCCTTTTCCTGGGCTCCCTCTCCCCCCTTCCATCCTGTTTTTTCCCTGCGTACACTCTCTCTGCTTCTCTTCTCTTCCCCCGAGTTCTTTTGCATGCCCCTCCTCTGCCTTTCCCCACTCCCTCTGCCTGGCCCCCCCCTTATGAGTCCTCTCCCTCTGTCAGTCCCCCCCCCTGTCCCACTTCGTTTTCCTTTCCTCACCCCTTTTTTCCCCTCATCGGTCCAGGTCCCCCCCATCTGCCCTCCGCTGTGATGTGTCAACTTCGTGTCAACTTTTTAGTGCAGTGTCTCACGGGAGTGTTAAGTGTTATGCGTCTTTTCCGAAGTGTTGAGAACGGAAATCATACCGCTGCTGGGTGTGATTTTTAATCTCCTGTGAACAGAAAGCAGATTGTCGCCGTGTTTTTTTTAATTGCTGTCTACTATTTTACCTGTCTGCTTCCTGTGTATTTTATTAGCATCACGAACCCTTTTGTTTTCTGTTTTAACTTCCACAATTTTCCACCATTTTACAATTTAATTCACCGTTTTTATCGCTTGCTTTTATTGTTTATTATCTTCTTCTTATGTTACAAAAATTCTGTAGGCTGAAGAGCAGCGTACTAAGCTGCTGCCAGCCCGCCCCCTTCGGGGGGGGGGGGGGGGGGATCGAAACTCAATAAAGGAAAAGAAATGACAATGTCATGGAGAGTGGTACGCTGACCTCATGCCTCCCTGTAAGCATCCAAATGAGGGCATAAGGCAGAGAATGACACGATGGGCCTGATCACAGAGTTATCCTCCTGCTTCCAAGAGGCATACCGCCACTTGCGTTCCCGTTTCCACTTCGCCTGACTGCTCTTTACTTCTGAGTTTGGTATGAAACGATCTTTCAGTTCACACAAGATAGCATGCTGCTGAGGCTACGGTTAAATCATTCTCCGCTACTTAAATCACTGATTCCTGCTGTACTCCGCTACGCATCCTTTGACTACAGAGGGCTTCGAGCTATTCTTCCCCAGCAATGCAATTTTCACAAAACGTTAATGTACGGAATACTCTCGGCGGAAGTACCTAACGAGACAATAGACAACGTGATAGACAATTAAACTTATGGGATAAGGCAGTTACTGGCAGAACAAGTACGTATTAGTGAAGATAATTTGTGTGACTTTTATGTAGAGTTAACACTCGGACGAGTATTGATTAACACTAAAAATATTCACAATTCAGTAGGTAGTCACATGTAGACTTATAATGGACACTAACAATTATGCTTGAAAGTATCGTAAGTAATGTTTGATACGTGGGTTAAAAAATGAGTGATGGAACAAATATTAGCTTGCGTTGTGTAGCTGCTCATAGAAGATTGGAAACTCAGGACGTTACCGGGAGGCCGTACCATGTAGTGTTACCACGTGTGTTTCTTCGTGCGATCCTGTAGACTGAAGAATACTGACTAACATGCCGATGACATGTGGGAAGTAAATGATCTCATAGGTTCAGTGAGATAGAAGAAACTGCTGCTTGTCTACGAAAGAGGTGACCCACACTGCTGCATTGTGCAGTGCGTGGTATTGGTATTCTAGGGCAGCAGATTAATAGGGCACTGTCAGTTACAGGCAAAACCCAAGAGGACAGCACACCGGAAAAATCGCTAGCTTTTCTACCATTTGTTGGTAATATTTCATTTAAATGGCCTAATCCCTCAAGAATTTCGGATTAAAGTGGTTTTCCTTCAATAATCTGTAATTTCGGACTTCCTGGGATAAGTGAATGACGATTAGTTATTGCGGAAGGCCAGAATCTAAAAAAGTACCTTGCTAATGTAGCAGGGCTCATTTATGCCACACTAAGCAGAATGTAGACGTGAGCTGCGCTGACCGTCAGCACAGCACTGGGCTTATGGAACCAACCATGTCAGCTACTCCTAAACATTGTAGTCTGTCTGCACCGGACATTCTGTGTGGTATGATAAAGCAATAATTTTGGACCAATAACATCATTCTGGGGCTCCATTATTAGAGAATCCGTGGAAATACAGATGATACAAGATAGGGTGAACTGCTAAACTAGCTACCAGTTGGATAATGCGTGGAATCCCATCATCTCCACGATTTTATCGAGACGAAGAAAACAGAATAGATTGATGGCTGCGGCCAGAGGCAAACCTGAAGACAGCTGAGTTCGGCAGTTTCACAACCTGCCTGCAGGGTAGTGTAGGCAGTTTATCATCATTATCTTTCCGCTTGTGTGCAATATACATAGCATGTTAATAAATTGCAGGGCGTGGAAGTCTTCAGTTATTCACCTGAAGATGACCGGGAGTTGTCCAATCGAAATATTAAGGAAAGCCAGCAGCAAGCCCAAAACTTTCTTGAGTATTTAGTTCGCTGGGGAAATTTTAAATTTTACGTCTGTAGTAGGTTAGAATTACAGTGGTAAATGCATCGTAGACAAAGAAAGGCAAGTTGGTTCGTGACGAGTTGATATGAGTTGTGAAACAAGTGACAGAAATGGTAAAATATCTGAACTGCGTGACATTCAGGGAAAGACATTTAAAATTTTGAGAAAATCTACGCCGTTTATTCTTTAACAGATTTGAAGAATCCTAGAGATGTTCTGCAGATGCATGCGTATCGCTTGCTTAGGAATCGTGAAAACGGAATTTGATTAATAACTACTCACACAGAAACTTTTCAGCGTTCATTCTTCCCGCACTCCGTCTGTGAATGGAAGTTCAGCTCACAGGACAAAATACAGTTTTCACTCCCTTTAGAAGAAAACACTGGTAGCTTTGGAACACTGCAGGTGGTGTACAACTGGTACAAGACGACGATGTGACCCTCTACCATTGATGTAAGTTGCATCTGTGAAGTGATGTGTGTGTGTGTTCAAAATGGTTCAAATGGCTCTGAGCACTATGGGACTCAACTGCTGTGGTCATTAGCCCCCTAGAACTTAGAACTACTTAAACCTAACTAACCTAAGGACATCACACACATCCATGCCCGAGGCAGGATTCGAACATGCGACCGTAGCAGTCGTACGGTTCCGGACTGCGCGCCTAGAACCGCGAGACCACCGCGGCCGACGTGTGTGTGTGTGTGTGTGTGTGTGTGTGTGTGTGTGTGTGTGTGCGCTAGTCTGCTGTCTGGAATAAGCGGAGTAAACTGGATCAGCGTGGAGATGTGAAAGAATGGCAAATGGAGCTATAGCGTTTAGACATGTTCATCGCAACACTGAATGAAGTTACCCGACTTGTGGTATCAAAGCAAACTGTCGAAAGCTTCTACAAACAACCATGTAACACAGCTTAAGAACAGTGATCACGGAAGGATCCTAATTGACTGTCACGCCTTGTCAGTGGCTGCCAGTCTCAAATTCGACTGGGGTTCCTGCTGTAAGTGAATGCAGGCCCATGTCCACCAGTTTCCCACAAAACTGAGCCTTGTGCGCGCCTGTTTTCTGTAGCGCACATAAGAAGTCGATAGCTGTGAGCCTGATTTGCATGTCTTTGGCCGATGCCTAGGAACGACATGAGGCCGCCCCATGAGGTGGCGGGCCAGCGGACGCTCGCGCTCTGATTTAAAGGCTGTGTGCGGGCTGGCTTGTTTAAGCCGTACGATCGTTGTGTCACAGCAGGACACATTGCACGAATCCTTGGCAATTTTTACCGTGGCGTAGTTTTTATCTATTCTTCATTTGGCATGGAATGATTGGTTGAGCAATCATGGGCATAGCTTGTAGTGACTTGGTGTGTCACCATTGCCTCGGTTGACTGGTCTCATTCTTTCGCGTAACTGTTGTCAGATGTATGGTCATAATTCCCATAAAAAACACATAAAAAATGTTTTGCATCAGCTCGTTTCAGAGAGTTCAGGAATCTGTACAGAAAATTGGAATAGAGATCAACATAAACATCATTTGCGCCGTTTTTATTGCTCATTAAAACTACACATTGTATGTTTTACCACCATACAGCGAGACCTTCAGAGGTGTTGGTTCAGATTGCTGCACACACCGGTACCTCTAATACCCAGTAGCACGTCCTCTTGCACTCATGCATGCCTGTATTCGTCGTGGCATACTATCCATAAGTTCATCAAGGCACTCTTGGTCTGGATTGTCCCACTCCTCAACGGCGATTCGTAGAAGATCCCTCAGAGTGGTTGGTGGGTCACGTCGTCCATAAACAGCCCTTTTCAATCTATGTCAGGCATGTGCGATAGGGTTCATGTCTGGACAACATGCTGGCCACTCTAGTCGAGCGATGTCTTTATCCTGAAGGAAGTCATTCGCAAGATGTGCACTATGGGGGCGTGAGTTGTCGTCCATGAAGACGAATGCCTCGCTAATATGCTGCCGATATGGTTGCACTATCGGTCGGAGGATGGTATTCACGCATCGTACTGCCGTTACGGCGCTTTCGATGACCACCAGTGGCGTACGTCGGCCCCACATAATGCCACCCCAAAACAGCACGAAACCTCCACCTTGCTGCACTCACCGCACAGTGTGTCTCAGGCGTTCAGTCTGACCGGGTTGCCTCCAAACACGTCTCCGTCGGTTGTCTTGTTAAAGGCCTATGCGACACTCATCGGTGAAGAGAAGGTGATGCCAGTCCTGAGCGGTCCGTTCGGCATGTATTTGGGCCCATCTCTACCTCTCTGCGTGGTGTCGTGGTTGCAGAGATGGACCTCGCCATGGACGTCGGGAGTGAAGTTGCGCATCATGCTGCCTATTGCGCAAATTTTGAGTCGTAAAACTACGTTCTGTGGCTACACGAAAATCATTATTTAATATGGTGGCGTTGCTGTCAGGGTTCCTCTGAATCATAATCCGTAGGTAGCGGTCATTCACTGCAGTAGTAAACTTAGGGCGGCCTGAGCGAGGTATAAACAGCCCTTTTCAGTCTATGTCAGGCATGTTCGATAGGGTTCATGTCTGGACAACATGCTGGCCTGTCTCTCTGTACCTCCTCCATGTCCGAACAACATCGCTTTGGTTGACTCCGAAACCGCTGGACACTTTCCTTGTTGAGAGTTCTTCGTGGCACTAAGTTACAATGTGGACGCGATCGAATCGCGGTATTGACCGTCTAGCATGGTTGAACTACAGACAACACGCGCCCGTGTACCTCCTTCCTGGTGGAATGGCTGGAACTGATCGGCTGTCGGACCCCCTCCGTCTAATAGGCGCTGCTCATACATGGTTGATTATATCTTGGGGCGGGTTTAGTGACATCTCTGAACAGTCAAAGGGACTGTGTCTGTGATACAACATCCACAGTCAACGTCTATCTTCAGGAGTTCTGGGAACCGGGCCGATGCAAAACTTTTTTGATCTGTGTATATTCTCCAACTGATGTTTTACATTTGAAAATGATGTCGTAGTTCGTGAAGCCTGTAACGTAACCCCTGTTTTAAAGAAAAAAAATGTACTGTGACTATGGCTTCACTATAGTAGTGTCAAATAAACATTTAAATGTTTTCCTGCTGTACTTGTTGGAACCTTGCATTAAGGGTCGTCCTGTGGTTGTGCAAAGAATTTAAATGTCAGTTTAAACGCGCCGAGTGATCAGCGAACATGATTTACGTGAAGTCCATATTTTTTGATGCGTATTTGTGTGATGTTTCCATCGGTAGTGACTTGGCTTAATTTCTATGTTTAAATCTCTTATAACGTGCACCACCCCCGCGATCGTTGCGCCCTATGGTACGTCTATTGTTTAGTGTGTGGCAAGTGTCCTTCCTCCTTTTAGAGTGTTGTTCCGTTGTTTCATGGACATTAATAATGCCTTATGGGGGGTTGTCATTTCCTGTTTCAGGGGTGCCGCCAAGCTGATGCTTGTACTGTTTCCACGTAGGACTGGTTTATGTTGTATTCATATTCTCCCATTACGTTTAATGCTTCTACAAAGCATTTTTTAGACGTGTGTTGGAGTGAATTATTGAGGTTTATTTTGTTACAGGCAGTACTTAGAATCACTGTCATAAGGCCGGCCGCGGTGGTCTAGCGGTTCTAGGCGCGCAGTCCGGAACCGCGCGACTGCTACGGTCGCAGGTTCGAATCCTGCCTCGGGCATGGATGTGTGTGATGTCCTTAGGTTAGTTAGGTTTAAGTAGTTCTAAGTTCTAGAGGACTGATGACCACAGTAGTTAAGTCCCATAGTGCTCAGAGCCATTTGAGCCACTGTCATAAGTCGACTGTACGTGTATGATCTCGTAACCTATCTAAGCCCAGTTAGTCCTACTCATGTTCAAGAGCCATTTCGATGTGCCTGAAGGCACTGGATTCGTACATATATTTGTTCACTGATTTGTGTAGCTGGCCAGTTGAGTAAAATGACATGTCTTATTGTAATACGGTGGGTGCTAGTTTTACGTTATCTATTTTCGTTAAGTTGGTGCTTGTGCTGCTAATTGGCCTTGTTCATCTGTTCTGTTAGTTTTTGGTGTAAGCGTTGAGGCGTTCCCATGTGTAATATTCTAAGCTCGATCGCCTTTAAAGCTGTAGCTTTTACGTTTCACTTGTTGATTGACTAGAAGCTCTAGTGGGCATATACCACGTAGTTCATTCATTGAAAGGTTACGAAATGTTTCGCCTTTACTATGCCTAATTCTGTTATCAGTGTTCACAAATTTCATTATTCATGGGACTTTTTTTTTTAATTCTACAGCATTGCTTTTACCAATAAACTTTTGCATTTAAATTGGCAATTGTATTTGGATTTCGTCATGGTTAATTGTTATAACTTAGCTGATTTTTCTAACGGTGTTTAAACCATAAATTATGCATATCTCATCTGAAAAACTGTGGGTAACATGTACATCCAAGTAATCCATGCTCGAAGCTTTTTATTTTAATCTCGTCTTGCACGTTATTTATGATGCCCGGGACTTTACAGTTGAAGCTAAAATTTCGAATCATAAAAACTGAAATCATTTTTGTCATTTGGCACAATCAGTTCTTGAATGTTGAGTGCCTCACCTCACTTGCTTAAGTTCTGCATTTTAATGAGTTAGTCCAACGTATTGTGATTTTCTGGATTGCCACACAAGTGGATATTCGAAAGATAAGAGTTTGTTAACGTGTTTTCTTCTCTGTACTTCACTCTAAGTGCCGGCCGGAGTGGCCGAGCGGTTTTAGGCGCTACAGTCTGGAACCGCGCAACCGCGACGGTCGCAGGTTCGAATCCTGCCTCGGGTATGGATGTGTGTGATGTCCTTAGGTTAGTTAGGTTTAAGTAGTTCTAAGTTCTAGGGGACTGATGACCTTAGAAGTTAAGTCCCGTAGTGCTCAGAGCCATTTTTTTTACTCTAAGTAACTATTATTTGCGCTACCGAACTATTATTGAAGGGCTTACTCATTACCTGTATTGCGTTTATACTTCTTATCACTAAACGGATTCTATTATAAGTAAAGTTCGTTTGTCTAAAATTGTTTATATTCTCTGGCCCAGTAATCTTCCACTCCTCCAGCCTGCTCCCTGCCTTTACACAAAGATTGCGGAGGGAACTGCTTGCAATGGTCATTTGGAGTCGGATATCTGGGACAAGGCGATTGCTCAGAGCGGCGCATAAAGTTAACGTCTTCAAAGGGCCAAACAACACAAACTGAACAACAGGTAGCTTGAGGCGTTATTTTGGTCCGTCAAGATACGACTTCACTCCATTTTCAAATGATACAAGGAATCATACGCACAGGTAACTAAATGAGAAGTTCAGCACGCAGTGTGTGGAGAATATAGTTCAATCTGGAGGAGGTTCTATGTAGTATTGATCTTTTTTTCATATCATGACTTGGGCGTAACCGTTCAGGTTATCGTGAACATGAAGAAAGATGTTCATTTCAACATTCTCGTTCACCAGATGTTGGTCTCTTTACTACGTTTTCACATTTGATATGCTGAGGATACTCCTGTCATCAAAGATGACCAAAATCGTGTTCAAAGGGCGGCACGTATACATTCCATCTTTTACGAACTCTCAGCCACCCTACTCACATCGACTGGCCCACTAAATCACCCTATCTTAGTTCCCTAGAAAAAAGTCTACGATTGTTTGGATCAGTGGGCAGCTTTCAACATCGCTGCCACTGATCAATGAGTGACGTGAGCCAGATGTTGCACAAGTGAAAAAACTTGTAGACTCTCTTCCTAGCCGAATGAGGTCTATTACCGAGGCTAGAGTCAGTGTTATATGTCATTACCATGACGTCTTCTGGGGGTAAATAACTTTTTGTCTAGAATCCTCACTACCGCCACTATAACAGTACAATCCAGTCAGCAGTGCTCGGTAAATGGCTCTGAGCACTATGGGACTTAAAATCCGTGGTCGTCAGTCCCCTAGAACTCAGAACTACTTAAAACTAACTAACCTAAGGACATCACACAACACCCAGTCATCACGAGGCAGAGAAAATCCCTGACCCCGCCGGGAATCGAACCCGGGAACCCGGGCGCGGGAAGCGAGAACGCTACCGCACGACCACGAGCTGCGGACTCAGCAGTGCTCGGTAAGCCCTTAGAGATAACAGGCTTAACCCACGGAAAAGCTCAGAGTAGCTTCCACCTGTTCAAATTTGAAAACACACGAAGTCGAGGGAGGAACCTTTAGCTTCGAGAGACGTCTAGGTGTAAGAGGTACCGGTTGACATTTTCGCATACACCGCCACAAAGCTGTACTTTACTGCAGCTACTTTAGACTATTTCGTCATGTGGCTGACTTTAAAATGGTATATACCGTCTGTCCATAGATTCAGAGTATGTTGACTTAATAATTCGTGCTAAGGAAGCAAGTAGCTCTGGCGTATGGCTCGAGATCATCCAGCTTTCAGGCAACATATACCATATGACGATGCAGGTTTTCTTGGCAAATTTCGTTGATGAAAGCTGCTCGGGTTATAAGCCGAGTCGTAGCCTCGTGTAGTGGCAACGTTTAGACTAATTTTCTACTCGTTATTTTCGGACGAAGTGTCGGGTTTGTTATCTTTTTATATTTTGTAAGGGGAAATCAAAAATTTTCGTTCGAAGGCCGTGCAGTCTGGAATCGGTATGCCACTCAGGCAAAATCTCCGTCGGCATTGAGGCGATCATCCCACCGACGCAGCAGGTTGAAGATAAGATGCCCGTTTGGGGAAGAGATAGATTATACAATGGTAAGACAGGGATTTAGGAACCACGTTTTAAATTGTAAGACGTTTCCAGGGGCAGATGTGGACTCTGACCACAATCTATTGGTTATGAACAGTAGATTAAAACTGAAGAAACTGCAAAAAGGTGGGAATGTAAGGAGATGGGACATGGATAAACTGACTAAACCAGAGGTTGTACAGAGTTTCATGGAGAGCATAAGGGAACAATTGACAGGAATGGAGGGAAGAAATACAGTAGAAGAAGAATGGGTAGCTCTGAGGGATGAAGTAGTGAAACCAGCAGAGGATCAAGTAGGTAAAAAGACGAGTGCTAGTAGAAATCCTTGGGTAACAGAAGAAATATTGAATTTAATTGATGAAAGGAGAAAATATAAAAATGCAGTAAATGAAGCAGGCAGAAAGGAATACAAACGTCTCAAAAATGAGATCGACAGGAAGTGCAAAATGGCTAAGCAGGCATGGCTAGAGGACAAATGTCAGGATGTAGAGGCTTATCTCACTAGGGGCAAGATAGATACTGGCTACAGGAAAATTAAAGAGACCTTTGGAGAAAAGAGAGTCACTTGTATGAATATCAAAAGCTCAGATGGAAACCCAGTTCTAAGCAAAGAAGGGAAAGCAGAAAGGTGGAAGGAGTATATAGAGGGTCTATGCAAGGGCGATGTACTTTAAGACAATATTATGGAAATGGAAGAGGCGGTAGATGAAGATGAAATGGGAGATACGATACTGCGTGAAGAGTTTGACAGAGCACTGAAAAACCTGAGTCGAAACAAGGCCCCGGGAGTAGACAACATTCAATTAGAACTACTGACAGCCTTGGGAGAGCCAGTCCTGACAAAACTCTACCATCTGGTGAGTAAGATGTATGAGACAGGCGAAATTCCCTCAGACTTCAAGAAGAATTTAATAATTCCAATCCCAAAGAAAGCAGGTGTTGACAGATGTGAAAATTACCGAACTATCAGATTAATAAGTCACAGCTGTAAAATACTAACGCGAATTCTTTACAGACGAATGGAAAAACTGGTAGAAGCCGGCCTTGGGGAAGATCAGTTTGGATTCCACAGAAATGTTGGAACACGTGAGGCAATACTGACCCTACGACTTATCTTAGAAGAAAGATTAAGGAAAGGCAAACCTACGTTTCTAGCATTTGTAGACTTAGAGAAAGCTTTTGACAATGTTGACTGGAATACTCTCTTCCAAATTCTAAAGGTGGCATGGGTAAAATACAGGATGCGAAAGGCTATTTACAATTTGTACAGAAAGCAGATGGCCGTTATTGGAGTCGAGGGGTATGAAAGGTGGTTGGGAAGGGAGTGAGACAGGGTTGTAGCATATCCCCGATGTTATTCAATCTGTATATTGAGTAAACAGTAAAGGAAACAATAGAAAAATTCGGAGTAGGTATTAAAATCCATGGAGAAGAAATAAAAACTTTGAGGTTCGCCGATGACATTGTAATTCTGTCAGAGACAGCTAAGAACTTGGAAGAGCAGTTGAACGGAATGGATAGTGTCTTGAAAGGAGGATATAAGATGAACATCAACAAAAGCAAAACGAGGATAATGGAATGTAGTCGAATTAAATTGGGTTATGCTTAGGGAATGAGATGCTTAAAGTAGTAAAGGAGATTTGGTATTTGGGGAGCAAAATAACTGATGATGGTCGAAGTAGAGAGGATATAAAATGTGGACTGGCAATGACAAGGAAAGCGTTTCTGAAGAAGAGAAATTTGTTAACATCGAGTATAGATTTAAGTGTCAGGAAGTCGTTTCTGAAAGCATTTGTGTGGAGTGCAGCCATATATGGAAGTGAAACACGGACGATAAAATGGTGTGGACAAGAAGAGAAAAGAAGCTTTCTAAATGTGGTGCTGCAGAAGAATGCTGAATATTAGATGGGTAGATCACATAACTAATGAGGAGGTATTGGTTCAAATGGCTCTGAGCACTATGGGACTTAACTTCTGAGGTCATCAGTCCCCCAGAACTTAGAACTACTTAAACCTAACTAACCTAAAGACGTCACACACATCCATATCCGAGGCAGGATTCGAACCTGCGACCGTAGCGGTTGGTAGGACATATTCTGAGGCATGAGGGGTCCACAAATTTGGCATTGGAGGAATACACTAAGCAGATTCAGAAGGAAGTAGGTTGCAGTAAGTACTGGGAGATGAAGAAGCTGGCACAGGATATAGTAGCAGGGAGAGCTGCATCAAACCAGTGTCAGGACTGAAGACCAAAACAACAACAACATTGGGGAAACACCGTGTCGTAACTGCCTGCTGCACATCCTCGTCCGACAGGAATCGTCGATATTTAAATGCCGTATTTAGGGAGCCGTAGGCGTGATAATCGCGTGGGGAGAGCTCAAGAATACAGGGCAGGTGCTCGAGTTTCTCCCACTTGAGCTGACGTAGTTTCTACGTTACGACACGTCGGAAACACACGAATGCCACGTTAATGCCTTGCCTACAGGTCTGTGCTTATATAACAGCATCGGAGGTGTGCTAAGTTGCACACACGCTGCACCAAAGCCCCCAAACGGAAAATTTTTGACCCCTTCTTTTAGTTTTTATTGTGGTTAAGGTGCAGTACGTTCCTTTGTTTTCGCTGGAACTCAAAATCATCTGGCAAGGTCCCAACGGATGGGCCAATCGAGTACCTCCCGACGTCGCCGCGGGTGGTGGGATAGCTTCCTGGCGGTTGGAACGGGGTGGGTCCGACCGTCGCGTCTCGGTGCTGCCCGTCTGTTCTACTCGCTACTTCCGCCGGTTTCACATCACAGCTTTCTCGATGTGCAGGGATTGGACAAAATATGGAAACACCGCAGGAAATGCATGTTTCAACGTAAATACTGATGCTTGACCACGAACGGCACAGCCTCCTCAACATGTTTCAAGTATCGGTAGTGGTCAGGGTAGTGTTCCGTGTAGTTGTGAGTGCACTATGGCGGAGCTCGGTGATTCGACCATGAGCTCATCGTTGGTGCTCGTTTATTTTTTATTTATTTACACGTCAAGTTCCGTAGGACCAAGTTCAGGAGCAAATGTCCAAGGTCGTGGAACGTGTCAGTACATGAAATTACAACATAGAAGTAATAACAGATAAAAATAAATGTTCATGAACCTGAGAAAAGTCAGTCCGTAAGTTTAAGTAAACGCTATCAGCAATTCAATAAGAATCAGCATAATTTTTCAAGGAACTCCTCGACAGAATAGAGGGAATGACCCATGAGGAAACTCTTCAGTTTCGATTTGAAAGCGCGTGGGTTACTGCTAAGATTTTATAATTCGAGAGGGAGCTTATTGAAAATGGATGCAGCAGTATACTGCACACCTTTTTGCACAAGAGTTAAGGAAGTCCGATCCAAATGCAGGTGTGACTTCTGCCGAGTATTAACCGAGTGAAAGCTGCTTATTCTTGGGAATAAACTAATACTGGCAACAAGAAACAACAATAACGAATATACATATTGAGATGCCAATGTCAAAATACCCAGACTCGTGAACAGAGGTCGACAAGAGGTTCGTGAACTCACACCACTTATTGCATGAACTGCCCGTTTCTGAGCCTAAAATATCCTTTTAGAATGGGAAGAGTTAAATATCATATGACATAAGCGAATGAAAATAAGCAAAGTAGACTAATTTTCGTGTCGAACTATCACTCACTTCTGATACCGTTCTGATATTAAAAATGGCAGTATTAAGTCTTTGAACGAGATCCTGAGCATGGGCTTTCCACGACAGCTTACTATCTATCTGAACACCTAGAAATTTGAACTGTTCAGTTTCACTAAGCATATTCCCGTTCTGTGAAATTAAAACGTCAGGTTTTGTTGAATTGTGTGTTAGAAACTGTAAAAACTGAGTCTTACTGTCATTTAGCGTTAGTTTATTTTCTACAAGCCGTGAACCTAGGTCATGAACTGCACTATTTGAAACCGAGCCAATGTTGCACACAACATCCTTTACTACCAAGGTAGTGTCATCAGCAAACGGAAATATGAGTTACCTGTAATACTAGAAGGCATATCATTTACATAAATAAGGAACTGGTGCGGCCCCAACACTTATCCCTGGGGTACCCCCCACTTGACAGTACCCCACTCAGACCCCACATCACAACCGTTAGCAACATTGTGAATAATGACCTTTTGCTACCTGTTGGTAAAGGAAGAGGTGAACCAACTGTGAGCTACTCCCCGTATTCCATAATGGTCCAGCTTCTGGAGCAATATTTTGTGATCAACACAATCAAATGCCTTAGTTAAATCAGAAAATACGCCAAGCGTTCGAAACCTTTTGTTTAGCCCATCCAGTACCTCACAGAGAAAAGAGAATACAGCATTTTCAGTTGTTAAACGACTTCTAAAGCCGAACTGTACATTTGATAGTAAATCGTGTGGTATAAAATGATCCATTATCATTACATACACAGCCTTTTCTATAACTTTTACAAACACTGATGGCATAGAAATAGATCTAAAATTATCTACATAATCCCTTTCTCCCTTTTTATAAAGCGGCTTTACTGCTGAGTACTTTAACCGCTCAGGAAGCCGACCATTCCTAAAAGAAAAATTACAAATATGGCTAAATACAGGGATAACATGTGCAGCACAGCACTTTAATATTCTGCTAGACACTCCATCATAACCACGAGAGTCCTTAGTCTTCAGTGATTTAATTATTGACTCAATCTCCCTCTTGTCTGTATCACAGAGGAGTATTTCAGACATCAATCTCGGAAAGGCATTTGCCAGGAAGGTTGTACGATTTCCTGTAGAAACTAAATTTTTATTTAAGTCACCAGCAATGCTCAGAAAATGATTGTTAAATACTGTGTATATATCTGATTTATCAGTAACAGAAATATTTTTACTGCGAACTAACTTTATATCGTCGACCTTGTGCTGCTGACCAGACACTTCCTTCATAACTGACCATATGGTTTTAATTTTATCCTGTGAATTACCTATTCTATTTGCATTCCACATACTCTTTGCCTTCCGTAAACAAGGTAGACGAATTGTTTGGTGTTTCAACAGGCACCATATCGAAGATTTATACTCCATACAGGGAAAGGGGGAAAATATCATCTCTAAGTCACAACGTGGGCAAAGTGTGTGCTGAGTGATCGTGAAGGACGGTCACTGAAGACGACAATGGCGAAAAATAAGACGATGACAGATGTAAAAGTCACCACAGAACTTAATGTCACACTTGTGGATCCTGTCAGCTTCAAAACAACACGGAGGGAGCTGCATAATTTGGGAAAGGCAGGGCGAGCTGAATTCCAAAAAGGCTCATCAGTTATGCAAATGCCCGTAACATGAAAACGTAGTACCGAAGCCATGAAATCTGAAGTATGTAGCAATGGAAGGATGTCTTTTGGTCAGATGAATCTTGTTTCAAAGTGTTTACAACTTCTGGCCGAATTTACATGGTGGGCATTCGATGATGGCTTGGGCGGCCATGTTCTGTGAGCCCCATGTTTACTCTGGAGGATTGCTTTACTACCAATGATTATGTGAAAATTTTGGCTGATCATATCTATCCCATGATTCAGTGGTTGCTCCTCAATGGCGATGATGCTATGTTCCAAGCCAGGGCTTCTGTTCACACAGCTGCATTTTCTTGGACTGCTTTTCTAAGTACGAGGACGAACTGTCGCTTCTACCCTGGAGATCACAGTCACCAGATCACGATATTATTTTCCCTTTGTGATCTCCTTTGAGGAAAAGGGTGCTTCGTCGCTATTAATCCCCATTACCTTGCAACAAGGATGGTGAAAGACTCCCTTGAAAAACAATAGTGGGCCTGTATTTGTCCATCCCGACTGAATGCTGTTTTGAATGTCAACGCTTTCCTTACAACGTATTATGCGTGGTAATGTAATGTGTTTTTAGTATTTCCATATTCTTCTCGACCCTGCGTTTTCGCTAACGCCACAGCCCATGCAGGACAGAGTTGGAAACCGCTGTCCCCATTGACAAGATCGTCCTATACCCTTATTTCTACTGCCTCTTTACTGGCCGAATCCCAGAAACCGTGGGGGCGCACTGCTCCTTTGTCTGTTCACAGTTAGACGTGTGCTGCAGTGCTCTGCCACTGCAGACCTGCAGGTTCCGCGAGGCTCCTGTACAGCGATGCGAGATGGCCGATGTACAGCATGGCACACTCGCAACTGATGCTGTAGACGCCAGCTGCCCAAGGCCCTAGCTGGTCTTTGACTGACCCAAGCTCATTCATGATTTTAACCGTCTTAAGCTTTCATGTCTACTAGATTATCACGAAATGATGGTTTTTATAAAAATGACTTGTAGGACGGTCCGCTTTTAAAATTTTACAAATGGCCAATACGTGACGGCATTGAGATGTTTCCCAACTTGTCATTTGTTATCGTTATATCGGTGGCAGCTTAGAAACTGGCCGAGTCGTTTGCTTACAGAGGGCGTTTAAAAAAACGGTTTTGTCAAAAAAAGGAAAATTCAAGTGAAAGTTCGCACTGGAAGAATTATACCATCTTCATAAAAGCTTAATTTCAGTGTTTCGAACCACTTCAGTCAGTTTTTGAAGAATTTTCGAGGTCATGTTTCCGACAGCGATAAAATTCATGAAGATCGATTGTTGTTCCAAAAACACGGAGGCTGTGCACGATATATGATCGACATGTAGATCGTAGACTGTGGTACATTCCATTTTACATGAATATCGATCTGTGGAAAGCGTCCGTTCCCGGGGTATTTAACATCATTTGATGGAAATTCAAAAATAGTTGGTATCAATTACTGATGTAGGAAAACGCTCAGAAACTTCGAGCAAGGAAATCCAAAATGTGTCTAGAACGACGTGAATTGGATACGCTCACACGAGGCGGCAATAAAGCAGCAGTCAGCTGTTTGCGTGTTCCGAGATGAATCGAGATCGACAAAGGAGGTTCGTTCGCGAGGCGCTTCCAGGAAAATGATCTAATTATTCCTTTGGTTACGCTGTACGTACTACGACCAGTCCTTCAGAGAATCGAAGAACAGTTAATGATACACAGCACACAACTTCTTGCCACAGTTCATCGCTGTAGCCAGGAAAAGAAACTAACCGACAATGACAGCTGTCACACAGCAAGCCAAATGATTATTTGACAGGGGAAAACATCGTATTAATGTCTCATTTCCCGTACTTAGATGATTTATCACCAGATGATTTCTTTCCGTTCCCCTATGTCAGGCAAAGAATTCGGGGACAGCGATTTCTATTACCTCAAGAACCTGTAGAGCCCTTTCAAAATCACATTTTTGAGGTACATCTGCATCTACTTCTACGTCTACATTTACATACATACATACTCTTCAAACCACGGTGAAGTGCATACCAAAGGGTACAAAGCATTGTATACCATGTTACGGAATTGTATACATTTAGTATACCCTTTTCGTCCTATCTGGCGTGGCTGCCACATCCTTGAACAGTATTCTTAGATGAGGCTCGCAAGCGATTTGTAAGCAGCCGCCTTTGTAGACGGATAGAATTTCGCCAGTATTCTTCCAATTAATCCAATTCTTACGCCTACCTTACCTACGACTGAGTCTATATAATCATCCCATGTCATATGCGTGTTTCTAATGATGCCATGGGATACTTACTACTTTTCTGAGATTTGTGGAGTGGATAGTTTACTTTTCTGTAAATCTGAAGTAAGCTGCCAATCTTTGCACCATTGGGATAGTCCAATTCCCTCGTCTCCTAAGTCGCCTAACATTACACCGATGAATTTCTTTCTATTGTGGTACGTCAACGACAGTGTACCAAACGCTTGTCAACCACATCAAGAAAGAACCGAATCGTTGCTTCCATTGCTACAGTTGAAGCGTCTATGTTGCGCCTGGTGTGAGTAGAGCCTGCATATAGACTGGATGTTGTGCGTGCTACCAGAGACGCAAATGTTGAAACTGATTGAATGGCACCAAAAATTTGTGAGATAGTGTACCACATAAGCCAAACACGGTGTTAATATCTTAATTAGTTTGGATCTATAATACATTAAAGTTGTGATTGTTGAGTCCTGCCTACTAGTCAAGTATGCGGTACCTAGGAAACCTGCTCTCTCGGATCACTGGTCAACAATTCAAGCAAACTGTATTAACGAACTCTAAGTTCTAGGGGACTGATGACCACAGAAGTCAAGTCCCATAGTGCTCAGAGCCATTTTTTTTGTATTAACGAACTTTATTACAGTATGATCCGAGGGTCACTCCAATAGAAATGCACACTATTTTTTTTAAAATCCATCTTTTATTCTACAAGTTTGAAAGGTTTACAGTGTGTAGATACATCGTTTAGGAACAAGATTTTCATTTCTCCACATAATTTCCATCCCTCTCAACTGCCTTACGCCGTCTTGGAACCAGCGCCTGTATACCCGCACTGTAAAATTCTGGACCAACCTGTTGGAGCCACTGTTTGGCAGCGTGCACAAGGGAGTCATCATCTTCAAACCTTGTTCCACGAAGAGAGTCTTTCAGTTTCCCACAGAGATGATAGTGACATGGAGCCAGGTCAGGACTGTAAGGCGGGTGTTTCAGTGTTGTCCATCCGAGTTTTGTGATCGCTTCCATGGTTTTTTGACTGACATGTGGCCGTGCATTGTCGTGCAACAGCAAAACATTCTGCTTCTGCCGATGTGGTCGAACACGACTCAGTCGAGCTTGCAGTTTCTTCAGTGTCGTCACATATGCATCAGAATTTATGGTGGTTCCACTTGGCATGATGTCCACAAGCAAGAGTCCTTCGGAATCGAAAAACACCGTAGCCATAACTTTTCCAGCAGAAGGTGTGGTTTTGAATTTTTTTTTTCTTGGGTGAATTTGCATGATGCCACTCCATTGATTGCCTCTTCGTCTCTGCTGAAAAATGATGGAGCCATGTTTCATCACCTGTCACAATTCTTCCAAGAAATTCATCTACACCATTCTCGTACTGTTCCAAAAGTTCGCTGCATACCGTTTTTCTTGTTTCTTTGTGAGCCACTGTCAACATCCTGGGAACCCACCTGGCACAAACCTTTTCTTAACGCCAACACTTTCAGTATTCTGCAAACATTTGCTTCCCATATCCCAAAGTAGTGTGACAATTCG
The DNA here is from genome assembly GCF_023864345.2 of Schistocerca serialis cubense. NCBI lineage: Eukaryota > Metazoa > Arthropoda > Insecta > Orthoptera > Acrididae > Schistocerca > Schistocerca serialis. Next base: position 116,777,121 of record NC_064642.1, on the reverse strand, counting down.
TTTACTGTGATGCGTCTGTCAGCAGTCACCAATTCGTTAACTCTCTGCACATTGTCTGGAGTGTGTGCAGTACGAAGGCTGCCTCTGCGAGGACAATCCGCAATATTGCCGTGCCCGCTTTCATCACGTAACCTGCTTGCCCACCGACTAACTGTGCTGCGATCGACAGCAGCATCTCCATATACCTTTTTCAACCTCTTGTGGATGTTTCCCACTGTCTCGTTTTCACAGCACAGGAACTCTATGACAGCACGTTGCTTCTGACGAACGTCAAGTGTAGTAGCCATCTTGAAGACATGCTGTGACGGCGCCTCTCACGGGAACAGGTTGAACAAAGTTTGAAAACAAGCGTGAAAGATGTATCTACACACTGTAAAACTTTCACACAAGCAGAACGAAAACTGTATTTTTACAAAAATAGTGTGCATCTCTTTTGGAGTGACCCTCATATAATCAACCCACATCATATGCATGTTTCTGATAATGCCATGGGATACTTACTACTTTTCTGAGATTTGTGGAATGGATAGTTTTCTTTTCTGTAAATCTGAAGTAAGTTGCTAATCTTTGCACCACTAGGATAGTCCACATCCCTTGTCTGCTAGGTCGCCTAACATTACACCGATGAATTTCTTCCTGTGGTGGTACGTCAACGACATTGTGTAACAAACGCTTGTCAACCACATCAACGGTTAAAGAACCGAATCGTTGCTTCCATTGCCACAGTTGATGCGGATATGTTGCGCCTGGTGTGGGTAGAGCCTGCATATAGACTGGATGTTGTGCGTGCCACCAGAGACGCAAATGTTGAAACTGATTGAATGGCACCAAAAAATTGTGAGATAATGTACCACATAAGCCAAACATGGTGTGAATATCTTAATTAGTTTGGACCTATAATACATTAAAGTTGTGGTTGTTGAGTCCTGCCTACCAGTCAAGTATGCGGTACCTAGGAAACCTGCTTTCTCGGACCACTAGACCTCAATTCAAGCAAATCATATTAATGAATTTTTATTACAGTTAGATAAATAACAATACTTAACTTTGGGAATTTCCAGTGGTGTGTAAGCAATGGACGATAGACAAAATAAGATAGTCTCTTCAGCACATACAACTCCTAATACAAGTGAAACAATACAGTTCGTAAGTCAATGCTGTAGACCTCTCAGAACTGCTGGTGTTCAACTCGTCTATGGCCAGGGGGAGCGGCGCTTATATGCTCTTCGCCTGGAGGCCGCTGCTGTCTCTATGTCGTCCTAGAGAGGGATCGGCCAGCGTACTATTTACTGGCTGACGTCGTCTCACAGCCCTCTCTGCTGTAAAGTTATTGACCGTCGTGCCGGCGCTTGACGATACGCCGGAACAGTGGTGTACTTTTTGAGCCACCAACTGCATTTATCCATGGCTTTCAAGCTGTCATGTGAGAACAGGGCAAGTTGGTTTCCGCGCGATCGATGTTTTCGAAAACCATGTTGGGTGGCGCGGAGGAAGTCATTCTGTTGGAGGTATCGCATTACGTTTGAGCTCTGAATATGTTTTAGGATCCTACAACAAATAGACGTTAAAGAAATTGAAAAACTTCTTACCAGAATTGGTTTGAAAGCGTCCAAAAGTGTACAAGTTTTAAAGGTCGAATGTTTTGACAAATGATAGAACGACATGTAAACACGTCTTCTATCATGCTTGTTGTTATAAAAGTAAAAGGCGGCCATCGTATTAAATCTGTGGAGGAGAAAGGAGGTTAAAGGGTAGTGTAGGGAGTACCTGCGTCAGTAGCTGTTGTGCATAAATTTATTAAACTGTGCTCAGATATGCGGTCTTACTAACATTGTGGTGTCAGCCCAATAATCCACATTCCAGCTTATACGGCAATATCTGAAGGTGTATCAACAGGAAGATCAGCATGAAGCAACAGCAGAATTATACAGTACCAGGTTGTATCTGCTACTAACTCAACAAAGGTGTATAGGTTGCAAACGTAGATGTAAAAAGCAAGAACATATTGTTAAACGAACCATTACAGGCACCAAAGACTGTCTAATATTTCTTACAAGTCATAAATATAGGGTGTTTCACAATTCATTTTACTTGGTTCAAGGGGCTGTAGAGGGGGCATAGTAGATAAAATTTTGATATGAAACCTGTGTCCGGATATGTAGTGTCTGGATGTAAAATAAGTTTGAAGATCTGATAACTGTCAAATCTACCCCTTCACGGTGCACACTACGCAGAGGCAATGAGTTCTGACCTGTATGCTCTACAGGTTTCCATCGCAGGGGCAATGTTTAGAGTAGTCGTCTTCGGATTCTCTCCTACGTGACGAAACACCTTCTCTTCAAAGGCGATAGTGCGGCGCGTCCGTGGAACAACGCGAAATAAAGTAGCAGTTCCTCCAAGACGTTGTTGTGGTTCAGTCGTTCCCAACCTTACTGAGACCATTACCCTGCAGTGCCATCAAATATTAGCTGTTACTTCCCCACCCCCCCTCCCACACACACACACACACACACACACGCTTCTCTCCTCGCCTTACCATTATCAACATTAAAACCTGAAATAAAAATAAACACTATAGAATGAAGAAGAATTTTCTTTGACAACTTTCATTTTTAAAATGACGCAAGGTAAATGATATTTATTTTTTTGTGCGTGTTTTATTGAAACCACGATCTGATGAATCAATAAAGGAATGTTTATTTCTTATATTTCCTTGTAGAATGATGGAGCAATTTTCAGTGCATCGCCGTTGCTCCCTGCAACCCCTTCTCGGAAAAGAAAGCTAACAAGCCACATTGAGGGTGGGCGCTTGTTACAAAACATGCTTTCTCTGCACCACTCCTCTCGCTAACGACACTTGCTTCATCCACATCCTGCATCCCTATCTAAAATCAAATTAAAATGTGTGCACTATACACATGTCTACTGTTTGTAATTAAGTTAATCGCTGAAATGGCAGAAATTGGAAGACTTGAGGCTGCCAGTGCTTTGAGTCTTAACAGTGACACTAATAATCATAATAGTAATAACAATAATAATACTTACAGGTATTATTATTATTATTACTATTAGACTCTAGGACCTACAACTTTTAGTAGCCATTATATAGTCACTGTCGTGTTGTCCTGTCAATTAGTTCGTTTATTGTTGCAAAATGGATAATGAACCAATCTTTTGTCTATTCCGGGAACTACGAACAACCCGGAGAGGTCAGTTTCATGAGGTATTTGAGCATATGTGAGGTATGTGTCTCAGTTTTGCTGTCACAGAAGCATGGTACAAAGTACGACGTGTGTATATAATGGGTAGGCTACGTGAGGAAAATGAGTGATAATAGTAATGATCTTTAAAAATTATTTAGTTTCGTGATAAAAACGCTATCGAATGGTTTTGTTTTTACCCGTCAGAAAATTACGTTTTACTCCTTAGTGGGTAATAATCCACAGGTTGGGAACCACTGTTGTAGTTGGACGAAAGTGTTGTACGATGTCGTAATCACAACAGGGACTGGTTGGTGCCCTCATCTCAATTAGAGTGCGTTCTGTGAAGAGGGAGATCTGAAAGTGATCCGATCGTCAAATTTATTGTAACCAAACGGTACTACGCCGACCATGGGTTCCTAAGCAAAACATGATCTACTAAGTCTCCTCTTCAACCCCCAGAATCCTGTAACAGGAATTGTGAAACATACTGTACACGGAAACACCCCTTGTTAAAATCAACGATCACATTTTTGGGGACTATTTAGTAAACTTTGGCATTTGACTGGAAGATAGCGAAACGTTACTGGAACAGCATAATTTCATCATAACACTATCAAACATTGCGATAGATGCAAAATTTTATCTTTTTATTTGAAACGTGTAAGAAGAACCGTCAGTTGGAAACTCAGTAGCAGATAAGAACTGTTTGTTTGGTTGTAACATGGCCAGGAACATCTAAGGGGGTTAATGAAAAAGTCATTTCATTGGGGCCTTCAGCGTTCCGTCAAGTATTATTCAGTCGCCAGCCGCAGGTTAACTTTCATCTGAAATAACAATAGCGTAAGAGAAGGATCCATTTTACTGCTACTTTCAGTTTTGAAGTTGCGTTAAACCTACTGGATTGACTGGAGTGACAGTATACGTGCGTGGCAAAGGACGATCTACGTCATGTGTGGATTCTCTTAATCATTAAATTGTGTAATGTCTCCCAGTAAACGATGCAGGCTCGCATCACGAGACGTGGTAGAGTGGCAATAAGGGACTTCCTCTCGTAGCCAATAAAACAAAACAGCTGGTAACCACTTACGTATGATCTGCATAGCAAACAGCAGAAGACAAGTGGACTGTGTCAAGTTGTTTTGTAACTCAATGTGAGAAATGAGAGTAACAGCTCGGTAATGTCTCTCTCGGAGCTTCAACCCACTACTCTGTCTTCTTCGTTCTCTTATTCACAAATCACAGTCTTGAGAGGAAACCCAGACACAGTTTTGGAAAACAATTACTAGTCTATAGTCTAACTTGATGCCATCGCCATCTCATCATTTCTGCACAGTTAGCCCGCTGAGCATCTTTGCCGACTTTTTTGGCTTATTGTAGCATTCTTTTGCTCTTGCAAGTTTTCCTCTATGCTCCTATTACCAACGTAACTATCCCAGAATACCTTAATTCCTATCGATTTAACCTGGCGCTTCCTGTGGTAGGGGTTTCCAATAGACTTCTGCCCTCGACTACTATTCCTGGTTCTTCTTTGTCCTTACTTTACACGTTCAGTTACTATTTAAAATTCTTGTGTATCTTCACATTTCATACGCTTCCCGTATCTTTCTCTAAGAGCTTCCCACATTCAGCATTTTACTGTTCCACAATGGACTGCTCCAGGATATCGTTCAGGAAGTTTTTCCAGGTTAATGTCTGATATCAGTTCAGCTCATTTATTGACGAACATTTCCTTCATACACTCTGGTATGCTTGTCGCATGTTCCTTCCTTCGCTCATTCTGTATAATGGTAGTTCATTGGATCATATTCCGTTTCCCTCATCTCACTTCATTTTTTCAACTACTTTTGGCTACTTTTCTATTTGCTTTGGTTATTCTTAATCATTCTATGTAACAGTCAATATCGCTCCTCTTTACTTTCGCTAAAAGGTCTATATCCTTTGACGACCTCTGTGTTGCTAAACATTTCGCTAGCCATTTCATTTTTATTTTGAATTTTAACTACATTAATTCGCCTTAGTCGAGCGCAAGTCAAGAAGTAATGGTTTCAAGCAGCAATCTTGAAAACACATAGTTCTTAATATCAGTTATTCTATCTAGATCGTCTTCTTTTATGATTCCCAATTGATTTACGTAAATTTCGTAATATAGTCAGCTCTCTCGGTGTTTATTGACATTCTTTTCACGCTTTCTGGTAAAACAAATTGAAATAACTCCATAGACACAGCAAACTGTAGCAACAGTGTTCTTCTACGTGATTTCCTGAATTACTAATTTTATTTGAGGAACAAGTACATGGAGCGAAATATGAGTGTTGCGTGCGACAGTAGAAAGACAAATACGTCAAACTTACAGAAGGAAACCTAGTTTCCTGTTTGTGTGTCACGGTATCCACGCAACCAGTCTTATCAGTAGGAAAGTGTACAGCGTACCACATACGCGTAAAACGTTTTACTGACATCTTTTACACAATTATTCAGAGGAGCAGGCGAAAACTTTAGTCCGTAAACGCACAAAATTCTATGTAGCGAACACGGCCTCACGCCAAAGTCGATACATCGTAAAGCAGATGTAAGAGGTTTCGAACCTGCCAGGAATATGATACGCAGTTACTTTCTGTTAGTGGGCGCCCTGTAAATTTACCTCTAATCATCACAATCAACTCCAAGAAGCCATGCAAAAAAATCAGGTTGGTGTGAAGTGTACTAATTGGTTGGATACGCAATTCCTTAACATTACAGCGGAACCACAAGACACAGGTAGAAATAACGCAATCTACATTCATCTACATCTACATGGAGACTCTGAAAATCACACTTAAGAGCCTGCCGGAGGGTTCATGGAAATACCTTCACATTAATTCTATATTTTTCCACTCTCGAACAGTGCGCGGAAAAAGCGAACACCTGTCTCTTTTCGTGCGAGCTCTGATTTTCATTATTTTATTATGATTATCGTTTCCCCCTATGTAGGTCGGCGCCAACAAAATATTTTCGCATTCGGAGGAGAAAGCGGGTGACTGAAATTTCGTGAGAAGATTCCGCCGCAACGAAAAACGCCTTTGTTTTAATTATGTCCACCGCAAATCCTGTATCATGTCCGTGACACTCTCTCCCCTACTTCTCGATAATACAACACGTGCTGCTCGTCTTTGAATCTTCTCGATGTACTTCGTTAATCCTATATGGTAAGGACCGCACAACGCGCAGCAGTACTCCAAAAGAGGATGGACAAGCGTAGTGTATGCAGTCTCTTTAGTAGATCGGTCAGACCCAAGTGTTCTGCCATTAAAACACAGTTTTTGCTTCGCCTTCCCCACAGAATTTTTATGTATTCTTCCCAATTTCAGCTGTTCGTAATTGTAATTTCTAGGTATTCAGTTGAATTTACGACTTGTAGATTTGTAGATTTGACTGATGTATTGTGTAACCGAAGTTTAGCGGATTCCTTTTAGCACTCTTGTGCATGAACTCACACTTTTCATTATTTTGGATCAACTGCCAATATCTTCTAAATCCTTTTGCAATTTGTTTCGATCTTCTGGTGATTTTACTAGACGACAAACGACAGCATCATCAGCAAACAACCTTAGACGGCTGCTCAGATTGCCTGATAAATCGTTTATGTAGATAAAGAACAGCAGAGGGCCAAAACACTAGCTTTGGGAATGCCAGAAATCACTTCCGTTTTACTCGATGACTTTCTGCCAATTACTACGAACTGTGACCTCTCTGACAGGAAATCGCGAATCCAGTCACATAACTAAGAAAAATTTGGAAATCTGTGTTAAGGACTATGGGACCAAACTGCTGAGGTCATCGGTCCCTAGGCTTACATACTAATTAAATTAACTTAAACTAATTTACACTAAGTACAACACACACCCATGCCCAAGGGAGAACTCGAACCTCCGATGGGGGGAGCCGCACGAACCGTGACAAAACGCCACAGATCGCACGGCTACCCCGATCGGCAAGTAACTAAGACAATATTCCATAAGCACGCAACTTAACTACAAGCTCGTCAGGTTTTGTGTGAAAAGCCTTCTCGAAATCTAGAAATAAGGAATCAATTTGAAACCCCTTGTCGGGAGCACTCGACAATTCGTGTGAGCAAAGACCTAGCTGCGTTTCGCATAAAAGAGGTTTTCAAAATCCGTCTCGACTGTGTGTCAATAGATCGTTCTCATACATGTAATTCATAATGTTCGAACAGTATATATGTTACAAAATCCTGCTGCAAATAGACGTTAATGATATGGGCCTGTAATTTTGTTGATTACTCCTACTGCCATCACGTACACAAGGAAAGATTCTAGATCTGGTTTATCATGCATAAGTAAAACTTCAGAGTTCGTTGATTGTAAGAGGATCGTTTTACGTTTCGTGTGACAACGAGAAACAATACACGGCGGTATCCGACAGCAGAGGAATTTTAGGTTACCAAGACCGCATTTTATCGCCATGCGAATATGGAAACGATAGGTTCAAGAGTGTTATACTCAATGTCATTGAGGATCTCAATGGCCCCACGCAACTAGCGCCTGAGAGAACAGACGTATTGCTCGCTCGGCCGTGAGAGCTCCTACAGCCACTTGAGGTGCCATTGTCAAATGGGGCAAGCATCTGCCGTGTGGAGTACCGTTTGGTACACAACACAACACAATTTCCACTGGTTCTCACAATCGGTGATCTGAACACCAGCGTTTATCTTTCTGGGCGTGTCAAGGTTGGTAACTGTACCCTGTCTTCGCAGGCTGCATGACTTTTCTGTCCTCAAGGTAACACAAGGCTGCACGCTGCCCATGCTGCCATGACATAACTCAATACCGGGATATTCGAATGTTCTCCCGGTCATCCTGCATGTTCATCAAACCATGGACGTAAACTTGTAGCAACGTGAATATGGCTCGTCACGTAACTCAACCAACTTGTTACGGAATAAACCTTTGTAGCTGCCGAGTTCCACTGGATCACCACCTGAAAGTGCTGTCGTAGGATCTATCCTTAAAATGAATAGCCAGAAGCTCCTTTCTATCATTTGGAAATTCACCAATATTTAACTGCCTGCTTAAGATCCTACCGACGACGACGAGGTCTCTTTACAGTTTCTAATGTTTACAGACAGGTACTTAGTACGGATATAAGCGGCGCTTAATGGTTCTTCTCTCGTGAGATAGGTCAGAAAGCAAAAGAGCACACAATGCAGATAAACTGATCATAGGATGTTTCACATTAATTTTTCTAAACATGGCACACAACAATTACTATAACCACCAACATTACTCAGATAAACCGAAACCATACATTTTAACGGATAGAGCTCTTGTCGTGATTAACCAAATCTAATTTTTAGCGCTAACGTGTCCCGAGGCTACAGTGAACAAAGGTAGAGGCAAGATAGGTCAGAAAGCAAAAGAGCACACAATGCAGATAAACTGATCATAGGATGTTTCACATTAATTTTTCTAAATATGGCACACAACAATTACTATAACCACCAACATTACTCAGATAAACCGAAACCATACATTTTAACGGATAGAGCTCTTGTCGTGATTAACCAAATCTAATTTTTAGCGCTAACGTGTCCCGAGGCTACAGTGAACAAAGGTAGAGGCAAGATAGGTCAGAAAGCAAAAGAGCACACAATGCAGATAAACTGATCATAGGATGTTTCACATTAATTTTTCTAAATATGGCACACAACAATTACTATAACCACCAACATTACTCAGATAAACCGAAACCATACATTTTAACGGATAGAGCTCTTGTCGTGATTAACCAAATCTAATTTTTAGCGCTAACGTGTCCCGAGGCTACAGTGAACAAAGGTAGAGGCAAGATCAGCACTGTATGCAAATGTTAACAAGCCTGAGCGAAATGGCGCGAGCTTTGGCCTTATAAGGACTCGCACCAGGATATTGTTTAACTTCTGTAATTTGTAATAGTCAATAAATTCTGTAGGTAACAATGATTGCCTTCCACTGGGTGACAAGATTTTTATGATATTTTGTTTGTATATTATTTTATATGCGGAGCAGCTAATGAAGTATGCAGTAATAATTTGTGACTCCTCAGTGGGAATCCATGGGATCATGGGATTCACCTAGTATGTTAAAATTTAGTTATTGAATTTCTCATTAATATGGGTGTCAATAGATTCAGTAAATTCACCCAATCAAAAGTCCGTCAAAAATGGTTGAAATGGATCTGAGCACTATGGGACTTAACTTCTGAGGTCATCGGTCCCCTAGAACTTAGAACTACTTAATCCTAACTAACCTAAGGACATCACACGCATCCATGCCCGAAGCAGGATACGAACCTGTGACCGTAGCGGTCGCGCGGTTCCAGACTGTAGCGCCTAGAACCGCTCGGCCACTCCAGCCGGCAAAAGTCCGTCAACAGATCCCAGCAATTTACAGCAGTTTGGCTACAATTAGCACTGAAAGTTTGGACTAGGTGAAATCTTTAATTAACAAAATCTTTTAAATTAATTAAGTTTGGCCTAATGTAAATACTTTACTGAAAATAGAAAAAAGTAGTTCTTTAATTTGACAGTTGTCTTACCCTCCAAATTTCCCTAGCAGCTATTGCTAGGTTTGCGAACGTAATTAGATCATTACAACTAGGACAACAAACTGAACGATCTGAATAACAAAGTTTTGTTGGGGGAATTGGTGTCTACGGTTTTGTTTATCTGCATGACAAATGCTTAATGTAGGAACTTCAATACCGGAATTTTGAAAAGAAAGTTAGTGAAAATTTTGTTTAGACTTTAACATCCGAAACTGTAGTGCACACAATATAGGATGATGGGAACTAACCTGGTTTGTCACAGCCTGTTGTCAATCTGGAAGACGGGCGCCTACTCATAATGAAGATGTAGGAGAAGGGGCATCACTTAGTCGCCATGAAGGGGCGACACTAAGTAACCCTGAGTGGTAAACATCCTGCTTCATGTAAATGGAAACCTGAACGACTGGGCCCAAGTCAAGGTATGAAAACACCGGCAAAACATCACAGAGCCACGTACAGCCTAAATTACCCTCTCCACTTACCGCGACTTAAACACGTCGTTGGGCCGTCGGTGTTCTGGCCTGCATGCATCAGCTGACAAGAGGCACAGTCGGCCTCATCGACCCACACTACGCATCGTCTGTCGACTGTTCTTCAGTTTCTGTGTTGTTTGCCCCACTGTGGTGAAAGACTCACCGCTCTCATTTAGCTATTCTAATTCTCGCAGTTCGTTCATTTTCTTCTTATTTTTCGCTTCCTCTTCTTGCACCTAGTACGTATAGACCGTCTTCTTCACAGATCTAGCTTATTTTGCTTCCATTATCAAACGCAACGTCAGAACTGTCTCTCTTGTGCTTTAACCCTGCATAAATGAAAAATTGATTCTCATTAATAGATCCTCAGTTTTCTTTTCCGTTATTCAGTATGCTATTCTTGTCGACAATTTGGATACACGGCCTTTTCACTTGATAGTGTGATGTTTCTCGCACTCAACTACCATTGCTATCTTAGGGATTGTGTTGGTATATGGTATAGTATGCGCCCAGGCTCACAGATTTTACAAACCAGCTTCCCCTGAGGGCGGCCACCGCAATAAGGACGAAACTTCGGTTTTAAGTGTTTTATAAAATGACCCAGAGTAATTTTAATGACGCACTTGAATATTGTCTGGTTGCGACTTCCCCAGTGATTTCTGGTTTTCTGGAAGGGTGTTTTCTATTTCTTCCATCTCATCCGATCACAAGACTTCCAAGCTCTGGCGCTATACTGGATCACTTATATCTTCCATATTGATTCCTATTTCTCCTTCTATGACATCATCAGTCTTTTTCTCCTCATCGCAGAGGCCCTCATTGTACTCTTTCCTCCAAACCTCTCTCTCCTCTGCGTTTATCAGTGAGTTTCTCTAGCACTCTTAATCTTGATACCTTTGCTTTTAAGTTCAACGAACGTTATTTTCACTTGTCTATATGCTGAATCAGTCCTTCCACTAACCATTTCCTTTTAGATTTCTTCGTGCTTTTCATATAGTTATTTCGCCTCAGCTTTCCTGTACTCCGTATTTATTTCATTCCGAAGTGATTTACATTGTTGCATCCTCGTCTTCTCCCGAATATTTTTGCACTTCCTTCTTGAATTACTTCTTCTCTATCCACGGTTTCTTCGCACTTCACGTCCTTGTACATATATTTTCATATTCATCTTCCGTGATTGGTAATTTTAGAGCAGGGTACTCGTCTGCAATTGAACTGTCTATTGCGGTGTTCACTGTAATAGTATCTAAAGCCTTAGGGAACTTGAAATGTACTTCATCATTGCTCAATAATTCAGCATCCCGCTTCTTTCAACAAAGATTCTTCGGCAGATTCTCTTAAAAATTCAGCATACTCTTCATCAGTAGTAAATAGTTATCTGAGTCCATATCTCCATCTAGTTACCTTCCATTAGGAATGTGAATGCACTTGAGCCCTTATCTGCTACTTTGTATGCTTTACGATTCAGTATCTTAACATCTGTGTGACTACGATGTAATCCACCTAGAATCTTCCTGTGGCTCCAGGCCTTTTGTAAGTTTACTTCTTCCTCTTGTGATTTTTAAATAGTGTATTCGTCATTATTAGCCAAAATTTACTGCAGAACTCAATTAGTCTTTCTCCTCTCGACTACTGTCTAGTCCATATTTTCCCATAACTCATTATATACTGAATCACACGGTCCGTATCCCCACATACATTCTCTTCATCTTCTGCTTGTGACGTAGGAATGTACGAGTAAGTTATATGTGATCTGTTGTTTTTGGCGAGATGCCTCGAAATTCTGTTCTCTTCTCAACCTCCTTAGATAATGCTGTTGGCAGAGCGAGGATGATTTCTTATACAGCAAGTCTTCGGCCGCCGTTGCTGATGGTACACTGTTTTACACACTATCAAAAAATAAATTTGAACAAAATGTTCATATCACTCAGCATCGAGAGAGAATCCGAACCCGATCTGACCGTGGTTGAGATAGAACTACGCACTTACGCTCGTATTTTCAGGAGACTGGTTGATTCCGCATGACAACTTGTATTTCAGTTGTCTTATAAATAAGCAAATGTGCCGCTTATTCAATGTACTACGGCAATAAAAATATAGGGTTGGAAATTCTTCTCGGTTCTTCTAATTTGTCATCAATGTTTTTTTCTATAAATGCTTATTTCACGTGTCTGTGTCCTCTGCAGACGTTGCAGACAATATAAATAGTAACCTTTCACTATACGCCGATGGCGGAGTTATCTATAATGAAGTAGTGTCTGAAAAAAAGCTGGACAGACATTCGATAGGATCTTGATAAGATTTCAAAGTTTTGCGATGATTGGCAACTCGCTTCAGATGCTCAGAAACGTAAAAGTGTGAACTTCATAATTCGAAGTTCTGTATCAGCGAGTCACGGCTGGAACCTGTCAACTCATACAAATACCTTGGTGTAACACTCTATAGAGACATGAAATGAAATGATCATATAAGCTCAGTCGTGTGTACGGCAGATGGCACACTTCGGTTCTCTGGTAGAATCCTGAGGAAATGCAGTCAGTCTACAGAGGAGATTGTTTACAAATCACACGTGCAACCCATCCTAGAATATTGCTCAAGTATGTGGGACCTGTACCGAACAGGACTAACAGGAAACTTCCTGGCAGATTAAAACTGTGTGCCGGACCGAGACTCGAACTCGGGACCTTTGCCTTGAAAGACGTATGTATTCATTACCAGCGATGGCGAGGCATGACAGAATCTCTGACCAGAGAGCTATTTATCGTTTATTGTCTGCGCTTGACCGCGCGAGACGACAGTACTAGCCGTTGCGTGTAGCGAGCGAGTCGGCAGGAGCAGTTGTACTCTGTCTGTAGTAGTAGTCAGTGGACAGTTGTAGCGAGTGGACGGTTGTACTGAGCAGGCGTCGGCATGCGTCGGCGGCGTGCTCTTCTCGTGACTCTGGTCAGGATTATGGTGGACGATGAGTATTGTTGTAGAAGGTAATGAAGCAGCAATGCGCACATCTAGTAATGTATGTTAATTGTAATTAATTTGTTCAAAAAATGCCCCAATAATAATTTTTTTATCAAGTAACTCTTTTAAAGAAAAACATTCATTTCAATCTAAAGAATATTTCCTATGCATTTCCTCCAAGAATCAAAATTAAATATACGCCAGCATTGCACGAAGCTGTGTCGATAAATAAGAGCAGATATAGATGCAGTTTTTTATTGAGGTAAGAATTTTGCTTTTGTTATTCAGAATACAGGGCCGAAGGTCAGCGCTGCTGCCCTTATAGAATTTATCAGGTTTAATTATTTCACAGGGCCGAAGGTCAGCGCTTGCTGTCCTTATAAAATTTATCAGGCTTAATTATTTCTGTTGAGATGTTAGATACGGTTGATGGTTCATTATCTAATTAATATTGTTGTGTGGATTTATGATCAATCTTCATTCCGTAATTTTGTGGGGAGTTTACATTTGGGCCATTATTATTCTTTAATTTTGTGGGGAGTTTACGCTTGGCTTCATTTCAATTTAACGATATTTGGCTCCATTTCCATTTACATTATTATTGACTTTTATTTTTTACGGGGAGGTTACACTTGGCGACATCCGGACCAGGATCGTACTTCTTTGAGAATCTTCTGAGAAGTAGTCATATATCTGCTCTAATTTACTTAATATAATTAGCATTGGCGCAACGCATTTTGTAATTTGTCAATCTTTCTTCCACAGATCATCGGCAATTTGTTGCTCTTAGTTATAATAGTGTTTCTTGGATTTTGCATTGTCTTTGTTTCATTTGTGAATAATTGTGATTTGTGTAAAAATGCCGCGAAAAACTGTTAATAGTACATCGCGATGTATAATGAGTGAAATAACCGACTTAAATAACTTGATCGATAGTACTTGCGACATGCAGTGTAATGATGACAATCCTCCATTTGCAGACAATCAGTGTGTACCGACCACTAATGTTGATTTTGATCCTAGTGCTGAACAGACGAATTCAATTGTGTCCTCTGTTAATTTGACGACAATTGATGACGAGGGGCTTTCTGTTGATATGAGCGCTGCCCAGCATAACACACCCGGTTTGCAGAATTTACGTGACGAACGGACAGATTTTTCTAATGAAAATGAGCAGTGTAATCAGAGTACGACAAATTTATTTGATTCCGGTGTAGTGACTGGCAGTGCACATCCGATTGGCAAACATTTTCAAGAATCGCAGAATATCCAAATGGATACACAAAACATGACAATTGCAGATACACCATCACACTGTACAGAGAATAGAGTTGGTAATGTTACTTTGGGTCAAATTATGACATTATTTCAACAAAATAACGAAAATGTTAAACAACTACTTAATGAACATTCCAAACAACAGAATGAAAATTTCAAACAACAGAATGAAAGACAAGACGACAATCACAAACAACTTAGTAAAAGTCTCAAACAACAAATTAGTGAAATTAATGAAAAACTAGACAACATTTCCAAACAGTTGAATGAAAAATTAGACAACAATTCCAGACAGCTTAGTGAACAGATTACAGCCGTTGCCGCGCAATGTCATCATACTAAAGAACAATTACGTGAGGAAATCGAGGCTTCTGCTAGGAAAAGTAGCGAAGAAGTTAGATCTGTTGCGCAAGAATTAAGGGATATGCAAACAGCTACAACAGAATCACTTAGAGGCGAAATTAGTGCGGTCGGTAAACAGTGCTCTGAGAAGGCAACACAATTACGCGACGAGTTTAAATTGATGACAGCAGAACTTTCGCGCACACTGGATACAAAAATAGACGCGAAATTCGACCAACAGAACAGTCAAATTGACGAACGTTTTAACCACCACCTACAAAACAGGGAAACGCGTTTCCGTAAATTCATACAGGAACAAAATAAAGTAAAACGACAAGTCACGGAAACAATTACTGCACAGAGACTGGAAGACAAACGTAAATTTTTTGCGAAAGCAAAAACATACGTAGACAACAATATTGCTACAGTATCGGACAAAATTAATACCATCGAACAGTTGAACAGCGAATTGCGTGATGAAATTTCCGATCTTAAATCAAAAACAGATACACACACAGTAGATTTTCAAACAGTGACCAACAGACTCGAACAATTAGAACTAACACAGGATTCCGATGTCATCAAAGCAAACGTTAAAAAATTGAACGAAACCACACGTAAATTACAAAAAACAGATTAATGCTTCTGACACTAAAAACGATGATAAGGAAAAAATACTGACTGAAAAATATGATGAATTGGCCAGTCGTATTGATGTTATTGAGAGTAATAATGACAGCAAATCAGACGACACTTCGCCGATTTCGTTTAACCAAACACCTGAATTCCAAAATTTACAGCAAACAATCAATGAGATCGATTCGTCTAATAACTCATTACGTAGAAAATTGTCAAGTTTACAGCAAGAGGTAACAGAGATAAAAAATATTTCAGTTAATAACACGTCACAGCATACGGCGAATTCCGAACATTTCTCACACTCACACAGCCAGTATAATTTAGGTAATCTACAAAGAGCACATGAGTTAGATTCCGAACAGTCACAGACAAATAGATTCTCATACAATCCTGAACCTGCTCCGTCATACAGAGACGATAATTTTGATTACAAACATTTTCTATCAGTGAGAAAATTTAAAGTATTTAAAAATGACAGAACACAGATTCACCCACTGGATTGGATACAATTTAGCTTTGCTTTTCCACCGACTTGGCCCGTAACACATAAACTTGAAATTATTTGCAGTTTTTTGGAAGGCGAACCGGCAACTCGTATGAGACCGATCGCGAGGCAATGCTATTCGATAGAAGTGTTTCAGAATGCTTTTCTGTCAGCGTATTGGTCGAAGACGACACAGTGCAGAATTAAGGATCAACTAATTAGTTTACCGAATTATGAGAACTCAAATTTTCCCAGTGTCACGCAATTTTTTGAGCACATGGTCCAACAACATCAGTACTCAAGTGAACCATATAGTGAATCTGCACTCATTCAATTATGTATTTCTAAATTGCCACGATCATTGAGAGTGTCACTTTTAACGAGTCAGCAAAAAGAAAATATTTCGGCATTCAGGGATCTGTTACAGCTTTTGGAAGTGCAGCATTCGGATTATTCCTTTGTAAACAAAAATTTTTCGTATAATAACCAAGGCCAACAAACTTACAGTAATTACGATCAGCGACGCAATTTCAATAGCAAAGGTAATAGACGCTTTAGGAACGACAATCACCAGAACTTTAATTATCAGTATCGTCAAAATTATCAGCAACAGCAAACACATTTTGGCAACAATAGAGGTTTTTCTCCGCAACAGCATGAAATCCAGCCGGTTAGCATACCTAACCAACAATGCAGTGTGCAAGGTCAGCCAGGCTTTAATGTTTCGCCGCGTGCACGTATAGTCTCAGTTCCAACAAGTAGTAACGCACAGCAACAAGGGAATCAGTACGTACAGAAAACACACTATTTCAATTCCTATCGCAATGCGCCGTACAGAAGTGACTATCACGACAGACGTAAAAACATTGATCACAATTTTCAGCGTACATCTAATAACAGTCGGTCTTACCAACAGCAAAATCATCCGCAAGAACATATTCTCATGAATGAACGAGACACTAGATATCATCCAGAACGTAATACGTCTGGAAGAAATAACAGAACAGTTCAAATAGTCGAAATGCCATAGAATCCTCCTGATAATAATAATACGTCATATAGAATTTGACTAGAAACTGTACAGGTCGTATCTTCGAGTAACACAAGCACTACTTTAGACACGCAGAATGTTGTTCACGAAAATGTTATTACTTTTGACGACATACGAGACACTCTTTTGCAGGAAAGACCCGTTGTTCAAAAAACCGTTTCACACCCTGTCATCGAAATTAAAATTGGATCATCGAAATTTTCGGCAGTAATCGATTCTGGATCACCTATGTCAGTTATAAATGAAGAAACTTTCAACGAGTGTAACAAAGAGAATACCTATCCTACGTTACCATTAGGCAAAACGAAAGTAAAAGGAGCAGTATCGAGTAAAGGAGTAGATGTAAATTACAGACACATTTATCATTTTGTATTGCAAGTCACACATTTCACTCAAATTTTTGGATTGTTCCCTTATTGACAACAAAAATGGTTCAAATGGCTCTGAGCACTATGGGACTCAACTGCTGAGGTCATCAGTCCCCTAGAACTTAGAACTAGTTAAACCTAACTAACCTAAGGACATCACAAACATCCATGCCCGAGGCAGGATTCGAACCTGCGACCGTAGCGGTCTTGCGGTTCCAGACTGCAGCGCCTTTAACCGCACGGCCAATTCGGCCGGCTTATTGACAACAGACGTTATTTTAGGTACGAATTTTCTGGTACAACACGACACAGTTATTGATTTTCAAAATTCCTATTTAATGTTGAAGAATGAAAATGTACAACTGGCATTATAATTTCAGCACTCTTTATCTGCAGAAGAACAAACAATTAATTGCACAGAGGTCATTTCCGTATCACATAGCATAGACTGTAATTCCACTTTGTTCACAGATACGTGCGTACATAACTATAATACTCCAGATGAAGCCGACTATGACGAAATACAGATGATTTCTGATAAAGTTAAACAGAGCAGTGCAAATACAGACGACGAACGCACGCAACTACACAAAATTCTTTTACAGCGAGCTCCAGTTTTTGACAACGTTCCTGGTACTATGTCCGGTTTTATGTATGAATTTCAAGTCAAACAGCACGACACATTTAAAGCCAAGCATTATCCCATTCCATATATCCACAGAGAACAAGTTAAGAAAGAATTGCAAGCTATGCTTGACCAAGGAATTATTGAACCGGCAGTTAGTCCGTACATAAACCCGCTCCATATTGTTAAAAAAAAAATATGGTTCACTTTGCCTCGTACTTGATTCGCGCCACGTCAATGACATTATTATTAATGAAACAGATCGCCCACAGACACTAGAAGAACTTCTACAGAAATTTCATGGTACTGGTATTTATTCTACATTAGATCTGAAATGGGGATTTTTGCAAATTCAGCTCCATCCGAACTGCAGAAAGTACACAGCTTTTCTCTGTTCTGGTGACTGTTATCAATTTTGTAAATTACCGTTCGGCTTAACAATTTCCTCAGCAGCTTTTATTCGCGGTTTGAATACAATACTACCGACAGAGCTTAAAGACAGAATTACAACGTACGTAGACGACATTCTTATTGCAGAAGCTAACTGGTCTGAACACAATGTGATTTTTGAACGACTGTTACAAACTTTTCGTGCACAAGGACTTACAGTTAATCTCAGTAAATCGCACTTTGGTAAAACTTCTATAAAATTTCTTGGACATGTAATTTCAGCAGAAGGCATTACGCCTGACCCGGAAAAACTTCAAGCTCCTACGTGACATTACTGTTCCTACGACGAAGAAGCAACTACGCAGTTTTTTGGGTTTAATTAACTTTTTTCGTAAATTTATTCATTACTGTGCTTTAGATACCCCCAGATTATGTCAATTGACAGGTAAAAACACTGTTTGGTCCTGGGATAGGCAAGCACATTCTGAATTTGTGAACCTGAAACATGCTTTGTTGAATGCTCCACTTTTGTCGCACCCCGATCTTACCAGAAATTTTTCTATTTCCACCGACAGCTCTAACACCGCTTTAGGCGTACATATTTTTCAGGAAATTGAAGAAGATGGTTGTCAGTAATTAAAAACATCGCCTTTGCGAGTCGCATTCTGTCAGCTGCTGAGCGCAATTATTCTGTTACTGAACTTGAAACATTATGTGTTGTTTGGGCTTTTACGAGATTTCGGCATTTTCTTTATGGAAGACATACCACCGTTTACACTGACCACAAAACTTTACTTGCAGGAATTTAATTTTACAATTGTTCACATTCCCGGCACACAAAATGTTGTAGCAGACGCACTATCTCGTTCTCTCAGCAACAATCAGCAAGACATCGCAACCAACTTCTGCAAAGCAAATTTCAGCGTCATGTACATTCAACAAGTTACATTTGAAAATTTCATTTCGTCGTCATTACAGGACATAGCACAAGAGCAGAATAAAGACAACGTGTGGAAAGAGATTAAACACCTCTGGCAAGATAGGAAAAATGTTACGATTAGAAACCATTACACTGTACGCCATGACATTCCGTTTCGCAGCTCTCATCCTGACAGATTGGTTATTATGCATCCCTGACGAACTTGTTAACAAATTAATCTGGTATACACATTTAAGTTACGCACATTACGGAGCCAGAAAATGTTTTCTTATACTGAGACTGAACTGTTATTTTACGAACATGGAGAAACGTATTTGACGAGTTTTAGCGTCATGTAAAATCTGCCAGAAAGCTATATCAGATACGACTTCACATATTCCTCCATTACATCCCATTGTACCTGTTAAATTGAGACATATGGCCGCTGTAGACATTTTTGGTCCGATTCCCAGAACTAATAGAGGTTTTTGCTACATCTTTGTCGCTGTTGAACTCACTTCCAAATTTGTTACCTTCACTCCGTTATGCAAAGCTACTGCTAAAACTGTTTCGAAAGCATTTGTAAAACATTTTTTATTTCGTGTAGGGCATGTGTTGAAAGTAATTTCTGACAATGGATCACAGTTTCGATCTGCTATATGGACACGTATGTTACGAGCTAGAAACATTTCTCCGATCTATATACCCAGGTACCATTCTTCTTCGAACCCTTGTGAACGATTATTGAAAGAAATTGGTAAACTGTGTAGAATATACTGCCATAAAAGACATATTGATTTGGACACACACATACTCTCATTCCAGGTTGTAATTAATTCCATACCAAATGAATCCACTATGCTATCTCCGTCTGTTATACTGAAAAATGTTGAACCACCTAACAAAATTAAAGAATTAGTAAACTTTCCTACATCTCGTCGACTACGACAGAATGAAATAATTGACATTGCGCTGAACAACATCAAACGTGCCGCAGAGCGCCGGAGAAGACAGCAAAAACAGGTTTGTACACGCCGTGAATTTAACATTGGACAGAAGATATTGGTCCGTACACTCTATTTATCCAACAAAGGAAAGAGTAAATGCAGTAAATTTGAGCTTCTATACGCAGGTCCATATCGGATCCGCAGCATTCCTCACCCCAATGTTGTACACGTCGAAACTTTGAGAACTAGAAAAACCAAAGGAAACCACCACATATCGAATATCAAACCTTTTATTGAATGAAGATACTTTATGATTTAACATGCTGAATTGCCATTTGCTGATTTTTATGACCACTTATGCAATTATATTCACATGAATACTTACTGATGATTGTCGTATTTTTCCTTGGCAAGTGCCCGGCAAGGTAAGGTTAGCAGGTCGCTCTTCTTGTCGTTACACATCAGACCGTGCACATTTTTCCAAATGAACTTACACATTTTATGACCATTTATGCAGTTATATTCACATGAATACTTACTGACGACTGTCGTATTTTGCTTGGCAAGTGCCCAGCAAGGTAAGGTTAGCAGGTCGCTCTTCTTGTCGTTACACATCAGACCGTGCACATTTTTCCAGATGAACTTACACATTTTGCGACCATTTATGCAATTATATTCACATGAATACTTACTGATGATTTTCGTATTTTTCTTGGTAAGTGCCCGGCAAGGTAAAGTTAGCAGGTCGCTTTTCTTGTCGTTATACACTTTAGACCGTGCATATTTTCCATTGTTTATGTATGTACGATTGTTTTCCTGTTTTGTTTGTATGCACTATGAAATAGTTAAGATATAGCAAACACCAGTTGACTTTGACATTTTTGCCATATGATAACTCAACATCGTGACAACTTTTTTTTTTTTTTTTGCTGCTACATTGTGATACACGGGGTACATTTCTGCCTCTGAACACTATCTATGTTTTTGACATATTACGTTTTCTGTCATGCTATGCTGTATGCTCAATTATGCTACTATAAACCAGTTTTATTTAATGAGTATATGATTTAAATGCAAGACATTAATCTTTGTTCATCATTTTCAGAAAGAAATAACGTATAAACAAAATAAATTAAACAGAAATGGGAATTTCACCTTCGGAATGAACGAAAAAAAAAAAAAAAAAAAACCTCATGAGGAAGAGTAAATGGATCAGAATTAACAAGCATTAACAAGAATATACTATACACATCGTAGAATAGCAGTCTTAACTAATTTTTTTGTTTCAGAATACAAGGCGATTGATGCAGGCTGTCAGATAGAACTACACATCTTAGTTTTAGTGGTGAAATATGCTAGAAATAAGGAATAGTTGTGTAATGAGTAATGAAATGATTTTTTTTTTTGCAGATGATAATGAATGGTGATGAATAATGATGAAGAATATGCTACTATGGATAATGAAGTTTTTCTTTACAGGTGATGATAATAATGGAGTTATGATAATATAGATAATGAAGTGATGGATAATGAAGTTTTATTTTTCTTTACAGATGAGGATAATGTTGCAGTTTATGTATTTGTGCTATGTAGTTATTTTAGTATTTGTTGCAGTTCGTTTTGACAGTATGTGTTATATTGCACAGTATGATGACTGAAGGTTTTGTAAAGGACAGCTAGGGAACACATTTTTTTTATACACATTTCACTACCTGTTAATTCGAAGTTCAGTACTTTTCAGCATAAAATGCGTTTCTTCATTCAGTTTAATAATCCATTTTTGTATTTTGCAGGAGAAATTATTTATGAAATTAATGTGCTATAAGCAGTTGTTCATTAAACCTATGTCATTTATGAATGTAATTACATATACTCTACTTGTTTCATAATCTTGCTACAGCTGACTCATGACGAATGACGTTACACATCTTCATTTTCAGCAACAACTCAAAAGCAAATATTTTAATTCTTCAGTAATTACCCAACGCAATGCATTGCTTAAAAAAAATATATAATGCTTTGTAATTAGGCAATGAGTGCCAATGTTCTCTGTAAAACGATTTATGTACGTTATTCTGTAATGCTATGTCATTTATTAGCTCTTGTTTTCAATGATGACCTCTGATAGTTTATAATTACGCAATGAGTGCCAATGTTCTCTGTAAAACGACTCATGAACATTATTCTGTAATACTATGCCACTTATTAGCTCCTGTTTTCAATGATGACTTCTGATGGTTTGTAATTAGGCAATGAGTGCCAATGTTATCTGTAAAACGACTGATGTACATTATTCTGTAATACTATGTCATTTATTACCCCCTGTTTTCAATGATGACTTCTGATGGTTTATAATTAGGCAATGAGTGCAAATGTTCTCTGTAACCCCTTTCTGTAGTGGATTTTTAAGCTTTCCTTCTGCTTTTAGTTTCTCCAATTTTATGACTTTCGTTCCCATTGCTGCTGGTTTTCAATTTCGGTTTTTTACTGTTTCCTAAGTCATGGACCGGGAGCTAATGACCATAGCAGTTTTGCGCCCTAAAACCAAAACAAAAAAAAAATGTTCTCTGTAAAACAACTCATGAACATTATTCTGTAATAACTACATACATGGTACAGAAATGTTCAATAACTGGGCAATGAGTCCCACCAACTATTAGTGTAATTCTCAATGAAGACTAGCATGTGACATAACGTCCTTCGCCTTCTGACCTAATTACCTGGAATTACTGCAATATCCGTTTGTCCTGTATATCCCCATGATCATGGAGCACTATATTTGGTTTTTGCACTAATTCTACGTTGGTGTACCTTGCAAGAGCGTGGTGTTGACACGACGTGCTGTCCACTACCGTGAGCGATGGAGATGTTATCATGGTCCCACTGTTTGGTGTACCTAATGTACTATCAAAAAGATAACATGGAATATTACTACGACATTTCAGTGTCTTGGCTACGCTGATTAATACTTCTGGGAAAAGAACTTCAGATTGTCTCACTTGGTGTTGTGCTTCTGTAGAAAGATATGGACTTTCAGTGCAGCTGCGTGCAACCTAAAGTGCTACAACCATGATGCAATCCTTCCCTTTCCTATCCTAATTCTTGTAACATAGTGAAAATCATTTTTGCTAACATGATTTGTATTCATGACCTATACATTTTTGTGATTTGCTGATATGTTGTGAACTACAGTGCGTGTGCACTTTTGTCATTTGTTAACATGATTTCTACTAATTGCATATACATTTTTGATTTGCTGCTATATTCTGAACTACAGTGCATGTGGACTTATGTCATTTGTTAATTTGTTTTGTACTCATTGTATATATATTTTGTCATTACCTGATATGTTCTGTACTCGGTGCATGTGCACTATATTTATTTCATGTTCTACACCTATATATATATATATATATATATATATATATATATATATATATATCTGTATATTCTGTGATTGTAAAGTAATTAGTTAAGAAAAAATTTGTTGCTCATGGCAAGTCCAAATGACTCACCATCGCTGCAAAATTTTTGACCCCCAGTGGAGGGTTATGAAAGACGTACGTATTCATTACCAGCGATGGCGAGGCATGACAGAATCTCTGACCAGAGAGCTATTTATCGTTGCTTGTCTGCGCTTGACCGTGCGAGACGACAGTGTTAGCAGTTGCGTGTAGCGAGTCGGCAGGAGCAATTGTACTCTGTCTGTAGTAGTAGTCAGTCGGCAGTAGTAGTAGCGAGTGGACGGTTGTACTGAGCAGGCGTCGGCATGCGTCGGCGGCGTGCTCTTCTCGCGACTCTGGTCAGGATTATGGTGGACGATGAGTATTGTTGTAGAAGGTAATGAAGCAGCAATGCGCATATCTAGTAATGTATGTTAATTGCAATTAATTTGTTCAAAAAATGCCCCAATAATAATTTTTTGTAAAGTAACTCTTTTAAAGAAAAACATTCATTTCAATTTAAAGAATATTTCCTATGCATTTCCTCCAAGAATCAAAATTAAATATACACCAGCATTGCACGAAGCTGTGTCGATAAATAAGAGCAGATATAGATGCAGTTTTTTATTGAGGTAAGAATTTTGCTTTTGTTATTCAGAATACAGGGCCGAAGGTCAGCGCTGCTGCCCTTATAGAATTTATCAGGTTTAATTATTTCACAGGGCCGAAGGTCAGCGCTTGCTGTCCTTATAAAATTTATCAGGCTTAATTATTTCTGTTGAGATGTTAGATACGGTTGATGGTTCATTATCTAATTAATATTGTTGTGTGGATTTATGATCAATCTTCATTCCGTAATTTTGTGGGTAGTTTACATTTGGGCCATTATTATACTTTAATTTTTTGGGGAGTTTACGCTCGGCTTCATTTCAATTTAACGATATTTGGCTCCATTTCCATTTACATTATTATTGACTTTTATTTTTTACGGGGAGGTTACAGCCTTTCGCGGGCAAGTGCTCTACCGACTGAGCTACCCAAGCACGACTCACGCCCCGTCCTCACAGCTTTAATCCCGCCAGTACCTCGTCTCCTACCTTTCTAACAATATTTCATTCTAGGAATAACAGGGGTTATTGAACATACACTGATAAAGACTACACGAATGTTGACAAATTTATTTGAACCTTAGGAGAGTGTCACAAAGATACTTAAGAAACTATAGTTACAATCAGCAGAAGATAGACACAAACTACACCGACAAACCTACTTACAAGGTTTGAAGAATGATCTTTAAATTATGGATCTTGGCGTATTCTACAATTTCCTATGTATCGCTTTCAAAGGGATCGTAAGGGCATGATTAGATTAGTTGTCGAGCGTACAGAGGAATTTAAACAGTCATTCTTCCCGCGACCCTTACGTGAAATGGATGGGAAGTAGTCCTAATCACTGGCAGATGCACTTCACTGCAGTCTTCAGTGTATGGATGCAGATGTAGATGTTGAAGCCATCTACACTCTAAGTTTGATAATATGTCATACTGTCCAGCTGAAATAGGCCATCACGGTTCTCTGACCCTAGGAAAGGATGGCGATGGCCTGCAAGTAGTCCACCCATCATAAAATTGCCATTGGTCCCAGCAGTCCGACAAAACGTCTAGTTGGGATCACGTAAACACAGCCTAGACCATAAATGGACCGCCACTTGTCTGGACACAGTTTTGTTGACAGCAGCTTCACAGTGCATATGCCACATTCATCTACGATCAGCGCGTTAATACGAAAACTGGTATTCATCGGACCGTGTTACACGCCGTCACTGTTCCAAGTCCAATGACGATGTTTGCTAGCCTCTGCACTCGTTGATATCTGTGTCCAAGTGCCACCAAGTCGCTCGTCTGGTGCTGTATCTATACTGTGCAAAGTCCAGATACAAATGGGCTCTCCGCGCTTCACTTTCAAACCGGCTGTGACCTGACTCACGGTAGACTGTCGATAGACCCATATGGCTCTGCGGAGGTTAGGTGATGTCGTTCTCCAAATACTTGTGCTCGTTTTGAACGACGGTTTAAGTCTGTGGAAACACTGTCTCTACGATGTTGAAGTTCATTCTTGGCCCTGCTGATGCCGACACCCAGAACTCTTGTGTAATCTCCGATATGCCAAGACCAACGCCTTCTGCATCGAAAGAAGGATCCTTTATTGTATGATTATATGATAGCGGAACAAACACTGGTAGCAGTTACTTCTGTAAAATATCTGGGAGTATGCGTGCGGAACGATTTGAAGTGGAATGATCATATAAAATTAATTGTTGGTAAGGCGGGTACCAGGTTGAGATTCATTGGGAGAGTCCTTAGAAAATGTAGTCCATTAACAAAGGAGGTGGCTTACAAAACACCCGTTCGACCTATACGTGAGTATTGCTCATCAGTGTGGGATCCGTACCAGATCGGGTTGACGGAGGAGATAGAGAAGATCCAAAGAAGAGCGGGGCGCTTCGTCACAGGGTTATTTGGTAACCGTGATAGCATTACGGAGATGTTTAGCAAACTCAAGTGGCAGACTCTGCAAGAGAGGCGCTCTGCATCACGATGTAGCTTGCTCGCCAGGTTTCTAGAGGGTGCGTTTCTGGATGTTGTATAGAATATGTTGCTTCCCCCTACTTATACCTCCCGAGGAGATCACGAATGTAAAATTAGAGAGATTCGAGCGCGCACGGAGGCTTTCAGACAGTCGTTATTCCCGCGAACCATACGCGACTGGAACAGAAAAGGGAGGTAGTGACAGTGGCACGTAAAGTGCCCTCCGCCGCACAACGTTGGGTGGCTTGCGGAGTATAAATGTAGATGTAGATGTAGATTGATATCCTCCGTTCAATTTTTCCACGTGCTGTTCCGTTCACTACAAACGTTTCCGTGACAGGCTGCTGAGATATCATGCCTACACTTACGCCACGGACTGCATCTAGCCACAAGGTGCTGGCATCGTACGCGGCACGTATGTTCCAAGATATTTCAAGTCTCTGCACAGTACTTATTTATGTGCTAATAATTTTGTTTGCTTATCATTTACGAGATCATTAGAAAGACAGGATTTACGCTAGACGAAGCTGGCATGTCGCTAGCATAAACAGTGAAGCGCGAGTGCGCTAGGCCAGGTCCGTGCGTGCCACCCAGAACGATGGGCAGAAAGCTAGTGTTAGTTCTTTATAGGGAAGAAAAATGCAACATGGATAGTGCAATACTGAAAGAAAAACGCCCTACAACTTGCGGTACGTCAATTTTTATGTCCACAGCACATCTTCATAATAATGAAAACCGTGGCATCTTAAGACTGCGGCGGCCTGGGTGGCCGAGCGGTTCTAGGCGCTACAGTCTGGAACCGCGCGACCGCTACGGTCGCAGGTTCGAATCCTGCCTCGGGCATGGATGTGTGTGGTATCCTTAGGTTAGTTAGGTTTAAGTATTTCTAAGTTCTAGGGGACTGACGACCTCAGAAGTTAAGTCCCGTAGTGCTCAGAGCCATTGGAACCATTTGAACCATCCTATGACTACAACAGCAATGACATACCACTGGATTCACTCAACTCACACAAACACCTGAATGTGCGATGTAAACTGGAACGATGACACAGACTCAGTCGTGAGAGAGGTAGCTGTCAGACTTCGGTTCATTGGCAGAATACAGAGGAAGTGCAGTCAGCCTAGAATGGAGACTGCTTACAAAACACTCGTGCGATCCATCTTTAAATGTTACTCAGGTGTGTGGGACTCATGTCAAATAGATACGCAAATAAAGGCGGAATGATTGGTCACAGGATTGTTTCACCCAGAGAACGGTGTCAGGAAACGATGAGAAACTGAACTAGCGGAAGGAAGGAAGGAGATAATGCTCCACTCATACAGTCGTGTCAAATTAGTCTTTATGGTGTTCATTCAGTCCAACGTACCGGACTCTCAGTAAAGTGGTTTTAACCCACTAATATCCCAATCACAGAAGGCAGCATTATAAAATGCTATCCACCTCGATTAGTGAAAGTTCTTTATCAAGCTACCAGCACCGTTTCAAATTTCTCTGCTCAGTCTGACACTCTCTATGCCATACCCTGTATAAAGAATGACAAAGCTATTGACAGTTACCATTGTAACATTACTCATAAACTGAGTTTGGTTGTACCTTCTGTTCTTTTCGTCGTTACCACAATGCTCTACCACAACAGGTCTGGTTTCCCACAATGAAATGCGAACGACGCTTTCGTTCGATTACCTAACTGTTGCGACTGGTTTTCATTGTATCCTTTGTTTCCACGTACGGCGCTTGTGTTTTACGCAAAGGACACTTTGAAGTTATAAGCAAAGGAAGCCGATTCGAATCCTCGTACCGGAAGATATTTTCACCGCTGTTATTAGCTGGTAAAGTGAAGAGAGTGTGTGACGTAAAGTTCCTGATCTCCATACTTCGCTCCGATGTCCAAAGCAGCGAACTCCGCTCCATATGGTACTGAAATTCACATTACGTGCTGTTTGAAACCATGCATTTTATTTATAATTATGGTGCATAAAGCGTTGAAGCCTGTCATGTATTACTACAAATACAATATGGACGGCACAAAATCTTTTTATGTCAATATGACATATGAGTGTCTCATTTAGAGATGGAGCCAGTTGTAGAGGTTATTTAGAAAGCGAGAACGTTCACCTTAGAAAGAAGAGCACAAGCGTTGGGCAAGGAGCGTTGCTCCTTCAGCTGTTAATGGACCAGGCATTAGTACGAGACCGTTATGGGAGCCACGATGTACGGCCATGGCGTCCGGGACAAGGTTTCCGTAGTATGTAACAGTCAGCTGGAAACAGTACAGCTTTGGAGGAAAGCGACATGCTGTAATGGATGGGGAATGAAAGGAGCAAATTTGACGAATTGGCCAAAGTACATTTTACTACGAAAGGACTCCTGTTTAACTTGACGATGTGGAATCTCCCTCAGCGGATAAAACAGCACTGCAAGTGTGTGCTCTAGGATATGCGCTGATGGTCAGCTATGATCGTTGTGGCGTTACCTACCCTGATATCTAAAAATAATCTAATTTTCAGCAACCCATAAATTGCGCTACAAATCCATATTGTGGATTTCATCGATGTTGTTGTTGTTGTGGTCTTCAGTCCTGAGACTGGTTTGATGCAGCTCTCCATGCTACGCTATCCTGTGCAAGCTTCTTCATCTCCCAGTACCTACTGCAACCTAAATCCTTCTGAATCTGCTTAGTGTATTCATCTCTTGGTCTCCCTCTACAATTTTTACCTTCCACTCTGCCCTCCAATACTAAATTGGTGATCCCTTGATGCCTCAGAACATGTCCTACCAACCGATCCCTTCTGCTGGTCAAGTTGTGCCACAAACTTCTCTTCACCCCAATCCTATTCAATACTTCCTCATTAATTATGTCATACACCCATCTAATCTTCAGCATTCTTCTGTAGCACCACATTTCGAAAGCTTCTATTCTCTTCTTGTCCAAACTATTTATCGTCCATGTTTCACTTCCACACATGGCTACATTCCATACAAATACTTTTAGAAATGACTTCCTGACACTTAAATCTACGCTCGATGTTAACAAATTTCTCTTCTTCAGAAACGCTTTCCTTCCCATTGCCAGTCTACATTTTATATCCTCTCTACTTCGACCATCATCAGTTATTTTGCTCCCCAAATAGCAAAACTCCTTTACTACTTTAAGTGTCTCATTTCCTAATCTAATTCCCTCAGCATCACCCGACTTAATTCGACTACATTCCATTATCCTCGTTTTGCTTTTGTTGATGTTCATCTTATATCCTCCTTTCAAGACACTATCCATTCCGTTCAACTGCTCTTCCAAGTCCTTTGCTGTCTCTGACAGAATTACAATGTCATCGGCGAACCTCAAAGTTTTTATTACTTCCCCATGGATTTTAGTACCTACTCCATATTTTTCTTTTGTTTCCTTCACTGCTTGCTCAATATACAGATTGAATAACATCGGTGAGAGGCTACAACCCTGTCTTACTCCCTTCCTAACAACTGCTTCCCTTTCATGTCCCTCGACTCTTATAACTGCCATCTGGTTTCTGTACAAATTGTAAATAGCCTTTCGCTCCCTGTATTTTACCCCTGCCACCTTTAGAATTTGAAAGAGAGTATTCCAGTCAACATTGTCAAAAGCTTTCTCTGAGTTTACAAATGCTAGAAACGTAGGTTTGCGTTTCCTTAATCTTTCTTCTAAGATAAGTCGTAAGGTCAGTATTGCCTCACGTGTTCCAGTATTTCTACGGAATCCAAACTGATCTTCCCCGAGGTCGGCTTCTACTAGTTTTTCCATTCGTCTGTAAAGAATCCGTGTTAGTATTTTGCAGCTGTGGCTTATTAAACTGATTGTTAGGTTATTTTCACATCTGTCATCACCTGCTTTCTTTGGGATTGGAATTATTATATTCTTCTTGAAGTCTGAGGGTATTTCGCCTGTCTGATACATTTTGCTCTCCAGATGGTAGAGTTTTGTCAGGACTGGCTCTCCCAAGGCCGTCAGTAGTTCCAATGGAATGTTGTCTACTCCGGAGGCCTAGTTTCGACTCAGGTCTTTCAGTGCTCTGTCAAACTCTTCACGCAGTATCGTATCTCCCATTTCATCTTCATCTACATCCTCTTCCATTTCCATAATATTGTCCTCAAGTACATCGCCCTTGTATAGACCCTCTATGTACTCCTTCCACCTTTCTGCTTTCCCTTCTTTGCTTAGAACTGGGTTTCCATTTGAGCTCTTGATGTTCATACAAGTGGTTCTCTTATCTCCAAAGGTCTCTTTAATTTTCCTGTAGGCAGTATCTATCTTACCCCTAGTGAGATAAGCCTCTACATCCTTACATTTGTCCTCTAGCCATGCCTGCTTAGCCATTTTGCACTTCCTGTCGATCTCATTTTGGAGACGTTTGTATTCCTTTCTGCCTGCTTCATTTACTGAATTTTTATATTTTCCCCTTTCATCAATTAAATTCAATATTTCTTCTGTTACCCAAGGATTTCTACTGGCACTCGTCTTTTTACCTACTTGATCCTCTGCTGCCTTCACTACTTCATCCCTCAAAGCTACCCATTCTTCTTCTACTGTATTTCTTTCCCCCATTCCTGTCAGTTGTTCCCTTATGCTCTCCCTGAAACTCTCTACAACCTCTGGTTCTTTCAGTTTATCCAGGTCCCATCTCCTTAAGTTCCCACCTTTTCGCAGTTTCTTCAGTTTTAATCCACAGATCATAACCAATAGATTGTGGTCAGAGTCCACATCTGCCCCTGGAAATGTCTTCCAATTTAAAACCTGGTTCCTAAATCTTTGTCTTACCATTATATAATCTATCTCATACCTTTTAGTATCTCCAGGGTTCTTCCATGTATACAACCTTCTTTCATGGTTCTTAAACCAAGTGTTAGCTATGATTAAGTTGTGCTCTATGCAAAATTCTACCAGGCGGCTTCCTCTTTCATTTCTTAGCCCCAATCCATATTCACCTACTACGTGTCGTCCTCTCCCTTTTCCTACTACCGAATTCCAGTCACCCATGAGTATTAAATTTTCGTCACCCTTCACTATCTGAATAATTTCTTTTATTTCATCATACATTTCTTCAATTTCTTCATCATCTGCAGAGCTAGTTGGCATATAAACTTGTACTACTGTAGTAGGTGTGGGCTTCGTATCTATCTTTGCACAATAATGCGTTCACTATGCTGTTTGTAGTAGCTTACCCGCATTCCTATTTTCCTATTCATTATTAAACGCCGGCTGAAGTGGCCGCGCGGTTCTGGCGCTGCAGTCTGGAACCGCGAGACCGCTACGGTCGCAGGTTCGAATCCTGCCTCGGGCATGGATGTGTGTGATGTCCTTAGGTTAGTTAGGTTTAACTAGTTCTAAGTTCTAGGGGACTAATGACCTCAGCAGTTGAGTCCCATAGTGCTCAGAGCCATTTGAACCATTATTAAACCTATTCCTGCATTACCCCTATTTGATTTTGTGTTTATAACCCTGTAGGGACCTGACCAGAAGTCTTGTTCCTCCTGCCACCGAACTTCACTAATTCCCACTACATCTAACTTTAACCTATCCATTTCCCTTTTTAAATTTTCTAACCTACCTGCCCGATTAAGTGATCTGACATTCCACGCTCCGATCCGTAGAACGCCAGTTTTCTTTCTCCTGATGATAACGACGTCCTCTTGAGTAGTCCCCGCCCGGAGATCCGAATGGGGGACTATTTTACCTCCGGAATATTTTACCCAAGAGGACGCCATCATCATTTAATCATACAGTAAAGCTGCATGCCCTCGGGAAAAAATACGGCCGTAGTTTCCCCTTGCTTTCAGCCGTTCGCAGTACCAGCACACCAAGGCCGTTTTGGTTATTGTTACAAGGCCAGATCAGTCAATCATCAAGACTGTTGCCCTTGCAACTACTGAAAAGGCTGCTGCCCCTCTTCAGGAACCACACGTTTGTCTGGCCTCTCAACAGATACCCCTCCATTGTGATTGCACCTACGGTACGGCTATCTGTATCACTGAGGCACACAAGCCTCCCCACCAACGGCAAGGTCCATGGTTCATGGGGGGGAGGATAGATATCCACGATGAATTAAACTATCTGCGGTTTACTCCACGACTTTAGTCCCGAAGATCATTTGTGCTAAGGATGATATTTGGTTCTACATATAAATTAATAAGTCAAAAAATTTATTCAGAGGAAGTGGTTTATTAGTATACACAGTTCACACAGATCGCATTTACAATAACAACAAACATCGGCCATGTTTCTGCACTATTGCTAATCTGAATTTGACAGATCCTTCACAAAAATAAAGTACTTGAGGTCTTAATGAACTACCTCAACTTCGACCCAGTTACAACTGTCTATGACATGCATGTCCCCATCTCTTTAAGAGATGTGATGTCACAAAAGCGAAGGGTAAATATATAATTCAAAGTACAATAAAGCTGCATGGTGGCAAGTGCTATTTTCATTCGTAATACTGTTGACATAAAAGACATTGCTTTTCGTATATTAATGCACTCAGAATGTGTACAAAAGTTATAGCAACAATATTTGAGTCAGTTGTTCCTTCCACGACTCGTTCTGTAATCTTCGCAAAATAAAATAACCATAATTTTTACGTACTTTAGAACGAGTGTGCAATTGCGTGCAAAGTGTGTCAGCTTTAAAGAATGGTTGTACTGATTTCAAGTCAGCAAAATTTCCCAAGGTGTGGAGGATTTAATATTCCAATCAATATTTTTACGTTATTAATTTTATTAATATTACCTGATGCACTTCGGTTCCAGTTGTATATATCAAGCATTATCTTTTGTTCTCTAGTATCAGTTAAGTATTACCTTTGAAAACAGTCGTTTAAGTGAATCTTGATATTGCATAACAGATCCGTTCGTCAATACATGATACAGTTTCGTAATGAGCCGAAAAAAGAGTATTCGGCCATCAAAGCAATTATCCTGTCGTGGTCTTTACTTGTTATAGACCTACACTACAATTTAGTGAAATATGGGGTAATGCATTCATCCAGTTTTAATATTCGAACTATGAGTTTATTACAGGAATTTCAAAACATGATTTCAAAAGGATTTTTCGGTATCTAGAGAATTAGCATGCAATTAGCAAATTAGTGGTGTCGTTAAAAACATATTTTATGTATAACAAAAATAAATCTGTTTAAGTTGGGGTCAAAGAGTCTGTTGTAAGATGTAGCAACCGACTTTGCTTCGGTAGTCGATATCGATTACTTAATCTGCGTGATTGGTAATTATTCAGTACTTAAACGCCTTCTGTTGCTATCACATTCACATCGAACTTACAAAGGGACGTTAAAGTTTAGTAACTCGTTGACATCAAAGTCATTAGGGACAAAATATTACCTTATTTGGGCAGCGAATAGGAAAGGAATTGGTTGTGCAGTCGCCAAAAGAACGAATGGGGATTTGATCTTTTTCGGTCGAGGAATTTTACAGTTTACAGTATTGATGTTAAAGAAGCTATGCCCCTAAGCCGCTGGAAAATTCGGTCGAATAGCTTAACATATGCTGCCGTACGAAACGTTGATTTTGCATCCTAGAGGGTACGGGCTTGCAGGTTACTTCCATTGGCCAAACCACAGCAGATATTATTTCCCCTATGTCACGTGATGAGTAATAGGCTTCCATTGCTTACAAAAGATGCAAAGTAGAAAAGAAAAGGTACTGCACTATTCGTACATATAAACAACACTATAACAGTCACACAAAAGCGAAGTCATTTGTATAAGTACTGAAACACCATGATGAATACCCATATTCGCGAGTAATTCACCATGCCATAACACACAATAACATGGCAGAAAGTACAGAATAACACAGCTGACTGCAGACTACCTAAGATCAGAACATTCTGTACCTACAGTGCTGTGATACAGAAAGACATTAAAATATATTGCTGACACTGTTGGCCAAGTGTCAATTCAACGACTGTGCTCTTGTCAACAACAAAATAACTTACAGCGACTCCTATGGATAAATGTTAAGATCTCGGAAAGTGTACACTACCTGATCGAAAAAATACAGACACCTACTAATGGACATCAGAATGGGATGTATCACCGTTTCCTCTTTACGACTGATTGAAATCTGCTGGGGGGCACTTTCAGTAATGTAATAAAATGAAAAAGCTGCAGCTGTCCTTTGTATGTTTTCTGTTGTGTAGCAACCACTTTCGTTGACTCAATAGACTATCTTCAGGCCATAACTGTCGCTGAGAGGGTGAACGCCAGTCGTATACGTGATCCCATACCTTCCTTGTCGTATAAATTTACAAATTGTTTTTATTAAGTATAAACACTGAAGCGCCAAAGAAACTGGTATAGGCATGCGTATTCAAATAGAGAGATTTGTAAACAAGCAAAATAGGGCTCTGCGGTTGGCAATGCCTTTATAAGATAACAAGTGTTTGGGCGCATTTGTTAGCTCGGTTACTGCTGCTGCAATGGCAGGTTATCAAATTTCAAGTGAGTTTAAACATGATGTTAGAGTCGGCGCACGAGCGATGGGACACAGCGTCTCCGAGGTAGCGGTGAAGTGGGGATTTTTGCGTGCGACGATTTCACGAGTGTACCGTGAATATCAGGAATCCGGTAAACATCAAACCTCCGACATCGCTGCGGCCGGAAAAAGATGCTGCAAGATCGGGACCAACGACAACCGAAGAGAAACGTTCAACTTGACAGAAGTGCCACCCTTCCGCAAATTGTTGCATATTTCAATGCCGGGCCATCGACAACTATCTGCGTGCGAACATCATGGAAGTGGGCTTTCGGAGCCGAAGGCCCACTCTTGCAACCTTGGTGACTGCGCGACACAGTACTGTACGCTCGCCTGGACCTGTCAAATCGACATTGGACTGTTGATGACTGGAA
Source organism: Schistocerca serialis cubense (assembly GCF_023864345.2). NCBI lineage: Eukaryota > Metazoa > Arthropoda > Insecta > Orthoptera > Acrididae > Schistocerca > Schistocerca serialis. Next base: position 116,741,940 of record NC_064642.1, on the reverse strand, counting down.
ACGTGTTGCCTGGTCGGACGAGTCTCGTTTCAAATTGTATCGAGAGTATCGACATATACGGCTATGGACACAACCTCATGAGTCCACGAGCCCTGAATGTCAACAGTGTACTGTTCAAGCTGCTGGAGGCTCTGTAATGATGTGAGGCGTGTGTAGTGGGAGTGATGTGGGGCCCATGATACGCGTAGATACGACTCTGACAGGTGACACGTTCGTAAGCATCCTGTGTGATCACCTGCATCCATTCACGTCCATTGTGCATTCCGACGGGCATGGGCAATTCAAGCAGGGCATTACGACACCCCACACGTACAGAATTACTACAGAGTGACTCCAGGAACACTCTTCTGAGTTTAAAGACTTCCGGTGGACACCAAACTTCCCAGACCTGAACATTACTGAGCATGTCTGGGATGCCTTACCACGTGCTGTTCAGAAGAGATCTCGACCGCCTCGTACTCTTTCGGATTTATGGACAACCCTGCAGGAGTCATAGTATCAGTTCCCTCGAAGGCTACTTTAGACATTAGTCGAGTCCATGCCACGTTTTGATGCGGCATTTCTGCGTGCTCGCGGGGGCCCTACACGATATTAGGCAGGTGTACCAGTTTCTTTTTAGTGTATAAGGCCGTACTTGTGGGGCGTATGTGATCGTCACCATTTCCTAGCTAGCTCGGTAATATTTTCTTCCATGTTTAACTCCAGTCATTCAGTATTTTAAGATAGCTCAGGTAACTGTAATTCCTCATTATCAAAGCATTAATTTAAAAAAGCTATTTTGTACGGATGCTTGCACCAGAAGATGCAACTTAAAAGTTGCGAAACAGGTTTTGTGCGTTTATGAGTGACCTGAACAAATACAGCTACAGCAGATCACTGGACATTTCGTTCAGTTTTACTTTAATTGTTTTAACGTTTTTTTAAAGGAAACTGTTCACTGTATGAATTGTCAGCCAGTCAAGGTTGATGTATTATAAACAACATCGAACAGACGGCTGCAGGAATTTCATTTAATTCATAAGTGAACGGTTAATAAGTGAACGGCCGAAGTCACACGAACTTTCAATCAGAAGGACGGACATACAAACACTTTCAGTAACGTTTCTGAAGGTTTGTGGAGGAATTGCAGCCCATTGTTCACTAAGAGGTGAAACCAAAGAAACTACTGACGTTGGACGCTGGGATCTGGAGAGGACATTGTAACTCATCCTAAAGGCGTCCGATTAGGTTCAGGACGGAACTCTGGGGAAACCACTCCGCTTCATGAATATTACTGTCCACACACGATTGCCTCGCAGATGCTGCTTTATAACATGTTGCATTGTCGTTCTGATACAAAGATTGTCTCCGAAATGTTCCTGTACTGTACACAATATACTTTCTACAGAAATGTGTGTCTTATGAGGACCGTTGCGCCCCATTCTTTTGCATTGTGCTAGCTTGACTGCTGGCAGAATTTTGGAACTAACGAGTGATTCCTTGTGCTGATTTCATGCAGCTTTCACAACCACCCCCTGCCATGCTCGGCGGTCCCTTTACCTGTGGTTGTTCGTTCTTACTTTGTTTCGCATCATCTACTTGGGTGTCTTTAGAAAGGCTGAATTGCCTCTGAGGAATTTGTTACTCAGGTGCCATCCAATGGCTAGTCCACGTTCGAACTCACTGGACTGCCCTGAAGGAGCCATTAAGCTTTTACCGCTTCTCTTCTGACAACAAAATACGAGATGTTTATAAATAAATATCGGAGTTTTAAAGCTTTATAATGTTAACCACATTAAACTTACAGTTATAAATGATATGTCAAATGAAAGAGCAACTCAAATTGTTATGTTTGGTACCAGTGCGCATGCGCAGCGCACAATGTTTCCGCCGCAATCCGCTAGACAGCGGTAGTAGCGCAGATGGCGACTAGTGAACAGAAAGCGTTTTGTGTTTTACAGTTTGCAAAGACCGAATCTGTAGTTACTGTGCAATGTGCGTTCCAGCTGAAGTTCGGTTGTGATCCTCCAAGTGATAATAAGATTCGTAGATGGTATCATCAATCTGAAGATACCAGCTGCCTTTGTAAAGGGAAGAGCACAGGACGACCAAGAGTTAGTGAAGAGACTGTTGTGCGAGTGAGAGAGTTGTTCACTCGTAGCCCAAAGAAATCAGTCCAGAAAGCTAGTCGTGAATTACAAGTTCTCGTGTCGACTGTTTGGAAAGTTTTAAGAAAACGCTTACAACTACTCCCTTACCGTTTACAGTTATTACAAGCTCTAAAGCTGACAGACCATGGATTACATGCCAACTTCGCAAACGAAATGTTGTTTCATGACAATGAAGATTTTCTGGATCATGTTGTCTTTAGTGATGAATCGATCTTTCAGCTGCAGGGGATTAGCCGAGCGGTCTGGGGCACTGCAGTCATGGACTATGCGGCTGGTCCCAGCGGAGGTTTGAGTCCTTCCTCGGGCATGGGTGTGTGTGTTTGTCCTTAGGATAATTTAGGTTAAGTAGTGTGTAAGCTTAGGGACTGATGACCTTAGCAGTTAAGTCCCATAAGATTTCACACACAATTGAACATCAATCTTTCACCTTACTGGACATGTTAACACTCACAATGTGCACATCTGGGGCTCAGAAAACCCTCACGAGGTGATACAAATGCAACGAGATTCCACTAAAGTGACTGTTTTTTGTGTCACATCCCGGCAGAAGGTTTATTGGCCATTCTTTTTTTGGTGAACCTACTGTAACTGGCACTTCTTACCTTGATTCGCTAGAGCAACGGCTCTTCTCTCAGTTTGAAGAAGATGAGTCAGAGAACTTCATTGTCCAGCAATATGGTGCGCCACCTCACTAGCATAGTGCAGTAGGTGTTGGTTTAACTTCGTCCGCAGCTCGTGGTCGTGCGGTAGCGTTCTCGCTTCCCGCGCCCGGGTTCGCGGGTTCGATTCCCGGCGGGGTCAGGGATTTTCTCTGCCTCGTGATGACTGGGTGTTGTGTGACGTCCTTAGGTTAGTTAGGTTTAAGTAGTTCTAGGGGACTGATGCCCATAGCTGTTAAGTCTCTTAGTGCTCAGAACCATTTGAACCGTTTGGTTTAACTTCACTGTACCTAAGTGCTGGATAGGCCGCAAGAGGCCCAATGACAGGACTTGCTTTGCATGGCCTCCACGTCCACCCAACCTAACACCATGCGATTTTTTCCTTTGCGGCTTCATCAAGGATTGTGTGTACGTGCCTCCGCTACCAGCAGACCTCCCTGAATTAAGAAACCGGATTGAAGCAGCTGTTGCTACAATAACTGAAGACACATTAACAACGTTTGGGAAGAACTCGGCTATAGACTTGATGTGTGCCATCTGACAAATAGTGCACACATTGAACATTTATAAGGCTCTTGGTAAAAAAGTTGGAGTTGCTCTTTCATTTGACATATCATTTATAACTGTAAGTTTAATATAATAGATATTATAAAGCGTTAAAACCCCGATATTCATTTATAAACACCCTGTACTCTCAGCATCATTTTATACTGGCGGGTCCGCTTCTCATGACGCGTAGAAGCGAACCGCACTTTACTTATGGGTGTCCAGATACTTTCCATTAGGCAATGAACATTTCTGGAGCGTTGTATACTGGACTTCGTTTTCTCGTTTCGATGAATCTGTACAACTACCGCTCAAAATATTCGACATTTTTATTCGACTTCCCGTATAAAACATTTATTTTGTTGCAGATTAATTTCGTCCCAAAATTAATGGAAAATTGTCTCTGCATCACTTAGCAGCAGGTTGAAACCGTACGGCGAGCGGAAAGAGCTGATGCTATTTTACAGTTTCAGTGACATAATGTTACGGTCAAAGATGGCGCTGGCCTAAACGATGACTTCAATTTTAGTACAATGTTCTACATTTATAACGTAAGGTAACTTTAGTAGGAAAAATAGTAGTCACTCATATTGAACGAGCAAATATTTTACCATTGGAGAATCAGTCCCTCCATTATGAATTGATTCAAATTTTCCTCACGGACAGGACACATCTGTGAAATGCCTTTGAGCACATGGTGAAAATTTAGAATTCTTTTTCACGTCGCCCGTGACACTGAAGTCTGCTAACTCTTTTATTGCCGAGGAGAATCGGTACCACGCTTTGGCGTTGTCACCAGTCGAGCTCGTGAGGGATACGATAGGATAAGAAGTAATTCGTACGACTTGTCAACCAACAACTCTCACCGAACTGCATGAAGAGGTTGAGCAGGTGTGGCATAACGTATCCCAGGACAGTATTCGGCATCTGTACGATTGACTGGATGCCAGAACAGCGCTTGTGATGGCGGTGCCATACCTGGAGGCTACTCCACGTACCAATATGGGTGTTCCAGCATGGGTCGATACCTGGTACCTATTGATCTGTAAATGTAATTATTCCATGTATTCCGTATACACCGTTGGAACAATAGATGTTGAGTGAACTGGAAACCTCTAAAGGGGTGTATTATTTTTTTCGGCAGTGTACATTCGTCTCGGCTTGTCATCATACATTCGAAATTACAGTATATCGCATACGGTTCACTCGAGAACCAACGCTTGCTGGTGCGTCTGTGCTTCTCTTGGACAGCCGGCCGAAGTGGCCGTGCGGTTAAAGGCGCTGCAGTCTGGAACCGCAAGACCGCTACGGTCGCAGGTTCGAATCCTGCCTCTGGCATGGATGTTTGTGATGTCCTCAGGTTAGTTAGGTTTAACTAGTTCTGAGTTCTAGGGGACTAATGACCTCAGCAGTTGAGTCCCATAGTGCTCAGAGCCATTTGAACCATTTTTTCTCTTGGACACTTTCAATGTTTTATAAAAGACAACATTTGGATGTGGCCTGTTAATGAATCTACATCTACATTTACACCTAAATCCACACTCCGCAAGCCACCTGACGGTGTGTGGCGGAGGGTACCTTGAGTACCTCTATCGGTTCTCCCTTCTATTCCAGTCTCGTATTGTTCGTGGAAAGAAGGATTGTCGGTATGCGTCTGTGTGGGCTCTAATCTCTCTGATTTTATCCTCATGGCACGCGAGATATACGTAGGAGGGAGCAATACACTGCTTGACTCCTCGGTGAAGGTATGTTCTCGAAACTTCAACAAAAGTCTGTTCCGAGCTACTGAGCGTCTCTCCTGCAGAGTCTTCCATTGGAGTTTATGTATCATCTCCGTAACGCGTTCGCGATTACTAAATGATTCTGTAACGAAGCGCGCTGCTCTCCGTTGGATCTTCTCCATCTCTTCTATCAACCCTATCTGGTACGGATCCCACACTACTGAGCAGTATTCAAGCAGTGGGCGAACAATTGGACTGTAACCTACTTCCTTTGTTTTCGGACTGAATTTTCTTAGCATTCTTCCAATGACTCTCAGTCTGGCATCTGCTTTACCGACGATTAATTTTATATGGTCATTCCATTTTAAATCACTCCTAATGCCTACTCCCAGATAATTCATGGAATTAACTGCTTCCAGTTGCTGACCTGCGATATTGTAGCTAAATGGTAAACGATCATTCTTTCTATGTATTCGCAGCACATTACACTTGTCTACATTGAGATTCAATTGCCATTCCCTGCACCATGCGACAATTCGCTGCAGATCCTCCTGCATTTCAGTACAATTTTCCATTGTTACAGCCTCTCGATATACCACAGCATCATCCGCAAAAAGCATCAGTGAACTTCCGATGTCATCCACAAGGTCATTTATGTATATTGTGAATAGCAACGGTTCTACGACACTCCCCTGCGGCACACCTGAAATCACTCTCACTTCGGAAGACTTCTCTCCATTGAGAATGACATGCTGCGTTCTGTTATCTAGGAACTCTTCAATCCAATCACACAATTGGTCTGATAGTCTATATGCTCTTACTTTGTTCATTAAACGACTGTGGGGAACTGTATCGATCGCCTTGCGGAAGTCAAGAAACACGGCATTTACCTGGGAACCCCTGTCTATGGCCCTCTGAGCCTCGTGGACGATAGCGCGAGCTGGGTTTCACACGATCGTCTTTTTCGAAAGCCATGCTGATTCCTACAGAGTAGATTTCTAGTCTCAAGAAAAGTCATTATACTCGAACATAATACGTGTTCCAAAATTCTACAGCTGATCGACGTTAGAGATATAGGTCTATAGTTCTGCACATCTGTTCGACGTCCCTTCTTGTAAACGGGGATGACCTGTGCCCTTTTCCAATCCTTTGGAACGTTACGCTCTTCTAGAGACCTACGGTACACCGCTGCATGAAGGGGGGCAAGTTCCTTCGCGTACTCTGCGTAAAATCGAACTGGTATCCCATCAGGTCCAGCGGCCTTTCCTCTTTTGAGCGACTTTAATTGTTTCTCTATCCCTCTGTCGTCTATTTCGATATCTACCATTTTGTCATCTGTGCAACAATCTAGAGAAGGAACTACAGTGCAGTCTTCCTCTGTGGTGGTGGTGGTTAGTGTTTAACGTCCCGTCGACAACGAGGTCATTAGAGACGGAGCGCAAGCTCGGGTTAGGGAAGCATTGGGAAGGAAATCGGCCGTGCCCTTTCAAAGGAACCATCCCGGCATTTGCCTGAAACGATTTAGGGAAATCACGGAAAACCTAAATCAGGATGGCCGGAGACGGGATTGAACCGTCGTCCTCCCGAATGCGAGTCCAGTGTGCTAACCACTGCGCCACCTCGCTCGGTCTCTTCCTCTGAGAAACAGCTTTGGAAAAAGACATTTAGTATTTCGGCCTTTAGTCTGTCATCCTCTCTTTCGGTACCATTTTGGTCACAGAGTGTCTGGACATTTTGTTTTGATCCACCTACCGCTTTGACATAAGACCAAAATTTCTTAGGATTTTCTGCCAAGTCAGTACATAGAACTTTACTTTCGAATTCGTTGAACGCCTCTCGCGTAGTCCTCCTCACACTAAATTTCGCTTCGCGTAATTGTTGTTTGTCTGCAAAGCTTTGGCATGTGTTTATGCATCTCGACTGTGATTTCGATCTAGTGTGCCATTTTCAGGCGATAGCGTGCTTCAGTGCAGCGTTCCTTTTAAGAATGCACTGCTCTTATGTCAGTCATATTTATATAGAGTGTAACTTTTAAGTTGAAAAAAAAGAATAACTCGAAAAATAAGCTTCACGCGAAAAAATGTGTAGATTCCAAAGTTCATTAGTTTCGAGGAGGACATCTGCTGGTGCTAAAATTAGCCCGCCACCCCAGCCCCCTGGGGGTGGGACGGGAGGCAACTTCAAAATTTCAAATGGGAACGCCCATTTTTATTGCAGAATTAGACTCTACGTAAAAAAATACGCACATTTTGTCTTAAACATTTGTTTTGATTCTTGGTAGTTTGCGGTGTAATTCAAGAAAACGTCTCCGAATCTGCGGTAAACATTAATATTTGGGTCAACATTTGTAAAGCTCTAATTTCTCTCTCTCAAACTCCACCCTATGGGGAGAGAGGGAGAGTTTTAGTTTCAGCGAATCAAAATTTACGAAGTAAATAACTATTCTTTATTGATCTATAACCATTTTCCGCGCAAAAATGAGAACGTGGATTTTCTATACTTACAGCGCCAACTGCCAAGAATCAAAACAAATGTTTGAGATAAAATGTACGCAGTTTTTTATGTAGAGTCTAATTCTGCAATAAAAAATGGGCGTTCCCATTTGAAATCTTAAAGTTGCCTTCCGTCCCACCCCTAGGGGGCTGGGGTGGCGGGCTAATTTTAGCACCAGCAGATGTCCCCCTCGAAAATAATTAACTTTGGATTCTATACGTTTCTTCGTATGAAGCTTAGATTTCGAGTTATTCTGGTTTGTCAACTTAAAATTTGCACCCTTTATATTCCCTGTATATACTAGTAGTAAGAGAGGTGGTTTCATTTGCATAAAAGCCTGCAACACTTCATGTATTAATTTCGCAGTTTTTATATGGATTTAACGTTCTTTTACATGAATGACGACGACGCCTGTACACACGGAATACATAAACATGATTGACCTGAGGAGAGTGACCTCTTAAAAAGGACGTTGCACTGGAGGACTTCGTAGTGAGCTACCTCTTGAAAATTGCATAACAGGCCGAAAGGTCGATGCGCGAATCAGACGAGAACTTCCACCGTCATACCTTAGCGAAAGGTCATGACGACAACACGAGAAAATTCTGGTGCTACGTAAAATCAGGAACAGGGTCGAATACTTCTATTCAGTCACTCGTCGACCAGTCTGGTACAGCAATAGAAGACAGCGATAGGATAGCAGAAGTTTTAAATTTCGCGGCTACGAAATAATTCCCGCAGGACGGTCGAACAGACATACCGGCGTTTTGACCGTTGCATAGATTCTCATATGGGTGACATCCCTGGCGCAGAGAAGCAACTGAAAGAGTTGAAAAGAAATAGTTTGCCACATCGGGGTGGAATCCAAGTTACTGAGAGACGTGTACGGCATTGTCCCCTTCCTTAGCTTGCGAATCTCATGCCCAGCACAGTGTACAGAAGGACTGGGAAAAAGCACACAAGAAGGATAAAAGAACAGATTATCAACATTACAGGCGAATATCCTAAACATCGGTTTGCGGCAGAATTCTTGAACATATTCAAAGTTCGAATGTAATAAATTCGGAAAGGGTTTTAAAAAAGCATCATTCGTGCGAAGCTCAGCTTGCCGTTTTGTTTCATGGTAGCCAACGAACCATGCCTGAAGGGCAACAGGCAGAATCCACACTCCTGGCTTTCCGGATAGCGTTTGACACGGTTCCCCACTGCAGATTGTTAACAAACGTCCGGCCACGCGGCATAGATTCCCAGATATGTGAGTAGCTTGAGGACTTCTTAAGTAAAGAACACAGTGCATTGTCCTGGACGGCGAGTGTTCGTCAGAGACCAGGGTATAGTCAGGAAGTGTGGTAGGACCACTGCTATTCTCTGTATACATAAATGATCTGACGGATAAGGTAGCAGTAATCTGGACTGTTTGTTGGTGAAGCTGTAGTATACGGGGGAAGTATCGTCGTTGAGTGATTGTATAAGGATACAAGGATACAGCATGAGTTAGACAGAATTTCTATTCCTCGTGTTGAATGGCAGCTTGCTCTAAATGTAGAAAAATGTAAGTTAATGCAGATAAGTAGGACAAACAATCCTGTGATGCTCCAATACAATATTAGTGGTGTGGCGCTTGACACAGACATGATTATTAAATGTCTAGGCGAAGCGATATGAAATGGAACGGGCACTTAGGGACTGTGGTTGGGAAGGCGAATGGTCGGCTTCGGTTTATTGGGAGAATCTTAGATAAGCGTAGCTCACCTGTGGAGGAGACAATGTATAGAACACTAGTGCTACCCATTTTTAAGTACTGATCGAGAATTTGGGATTCCCGCCAGGTCACATCAAAGGAAAGCAATAAAGCAATGCAGAGGTGCTCGAACGTTTGGGATCCCTATCAGGTCGGATTGAGGGAGGACATAGAAGCAATTCAGACGCGGGCTGCTAGATTTGTTACTGGTAGGTTTGATCATCACGCGAGTGTTACGGAAATGCTTCAGAAACTCGGGTGGAAGTCTCTAGAGGAAAGGAGGCGTTCTTTTCGTGAATGGCTACTGAGGAAATTTAGAGAACCAGCATTTGAGGCTGACTGCAGTACAATTTTACTGCTGCCAACTTACATTTCGCGGAAAGACCACAAAGATAATATAAGAGAGATTAGGGCTCGTACAGAGGCATATAGGCAGTCATTTTTCCCTCGTTCTGTTTGGGAGTGGAACAGGGAGAGTAGATGCTAGTTGTGGTACGAGGTACCCTCCGCCACGCACCGTATGGTGAATTGCGGAGTATGTATTTAGATGTAGATGTAGAGATGTGCTGCTAGATTTGTTACGGGTTCGATCAACACGCGAGTAGGTTACTACGAAGATGCTTCTTGAACTGGGATGTGAATTCCTTGAGGTTAGACGACGTTCTCTTCGCGAAGCGCTATTGAGAAAATTTAGAGACCCAGCATTTACTGCTCATTGCAGAGCTATTGTACTGCTGCCAACGTATTTTACGCAGAATGACCTTGAAGTCACCAGAAATTAGGGCTTGTACAGAGGCAAATAGACAGCTGTTTTTCCCTCGTTCCATTCACGAGTGGAACAAGGGACAAATTACCCTCCCCTGAACCTTACGGACGCTTGTGGAATATGTATGTATATGTAGATAAAATCGCGGTGGCGGTGGGTAAATACATTCAACTAACAAATCCAGTAGTGCTTCGCAATTGCTAAATATACACTCCTGGAAATGGAAAAAAGAACACATTGACACCGGTGTGTCAGACCCACCATACTTGCTCCGGACACTGCGAGAGGGCTGTACAAGCAATGATCACACGCACGGCACAGCGGGCACACCAGGAACCGCGGTGTTGGCCGTCGAATGGCGCTAGCTGCGCAGCATTTGTGCACCGCTGCCGTCAGTGTCAGCCAGTTTGCCGTGGCATACGGAGCTCCATCGCAGTCTTTAACACTGGTAGCATGCCGCGACAGCGTGGACGTGAACCGTATGTGCAGTTGACGGACTTTGAGCGAGGGCGTATAGTGGGCATGCGGGAGGCCGGGTGGACGTACCGCCGAATTGCTCAACACGTGGGGCGTGAGGTCTCCACAGTACATCGATGTTGTCGCCAGTGGACGGCGGAAGGTGCACGTGCCCGTCGACCTGGGACCGGACCGCAGCGACGCACGGATGCACGCCAAGACCGTAGGATCCTACGCAGTGCCGTAGGGGACCGCAACGCCACTTCCCAGCAAATTAGGGACACTGTTGCTCCTGGGGTATCGGCGAGGACCATTCGCAACCGTCTGCATGAAGCTGGGCTACGGTCCCGCACACCGTTAGGCCGTCTTCCGCTCACGCCCCAACATCGTGCAGCCCGCCTCCAGTGGTGTCGCGACAGGCGTGAATGGAGGGACGAATGGAGACGTGTCGTCTTCAGCGATGAGAGTCGCTTCTGCCTTGGTGCCAATGATGGTCGTATGCGTGTTTGGCGCCGTGCAGGTGAGCGCCACAATCAGGACTGCATACGACCGAGGCACACAGGGCCAACACCCGGCATCATGGTGTGGGGAGCGATCTCCTACACTGGCTGTACACCACTGGTGATCGTCGAGGGGACACTGAATAGTGCACGGTACATCCAAACCGTCATCGAACCCATCGTTCTACCATTCCTAGACCGGCAAGGGGACTTGCTGTTCCAACAGGACAATGCACGTCCGCATGTATCCCGTGCCACCCAACGTGCTCTAGAAGGTGTAAGTCAACTACCCTGGCCAGCAAGATCTCTGGATCTGTCCCCCATTGAGCATGTTTGGGACTGGATGAAGCGTCGTCTCACGCGGTCTGCACGTCCAGCACGAACGCTGGTCCAACTGAGGCGCCAGGTGGAAATGGCATGGCAAGCCGTTCCACAGGACTACATCCAGCATCTCTACGATCGTCTCCATGGGAGAATAGCAGCCTGCATTGCTGCGAAAGGTGGATACACACTGCACTAGTGCCGACATTGTGCATGCTCTGTTGCCTGTGTCTATGTGCCTGTGGTTCTGTCAGTGTGATCATGTGATGTACCTGACCCCAGGAATGTGTCAATAAAGTTTCCCCTTCCTGGGACAATGAATTCACGGTGTTCTTATTTCAATTTCCAGGAGTGTATATGGGAATTCGATGTTCTTCCTAAACTCCTTCCTCCTCGTCTCTCTGCCATCCCTTCCTGCCCCCACTCCTTGCCTATCACCTTCTCCTCCCACCTGTCTCTGTGCACCACCCCCTCTCCCACTGTGTGCGTCGCCTCTCCCCCCCCCCCCCCACCCCGCTCTCTGAGTCCACCTCCTCCTACCTCTCTATGTGCGTTATCAATTTCCCACAGTTTCTGTGGATACGATTACAAAATATAGGACGATTCAGATCACGTAGTAGTATTCTAATCATAAGCCGATATGCCATAAATACAACTTTTCCCTTTTCCGTAAAACCGTCGGCGACGATGATAACAAAGCAGCAGGTTGTTTCATGTACAATTTGTGTTTGACAATGTATATGTAAAGAGAAAGAAGAATGCGAGAGAAACAATGTGTGCAATTGTTTACATGGTCTCCTATCTAAGTTGAATCTTACTTCAAGAAAGAAATCGGTACAACACATTCTCACACTGCAGCACAGCGTTTCCTTTCTCGCTGTCTGTTTCAAAAGAAAATTTGTACATTATCGTTTAAAAAGAAACGTGTTGCCTGTGGTTATCCGAATGTTCATTAACCTGTAGAGTAGTAATTAGGAATAAACTAATCATAATCTGCTCGACAATTCGGGAAACAATGGCTCCTTGGTATCTGTGGTTGTTCGAATGTTCATTAACCTGTAGAGTAATAATTAGAAACTAACTGATCATAATCTGCTCGACAATTCGGGAAACAATGGCTCCTTTCTTAGAGTAATGGTAAAAAATAAGTTGATCATGAACTATTGGCAACAATGGATCATGTTTTATGCACTGTGTTCGGAAATATCCGTTACAAACACCAGGACTTGTAGAGGGGAGTGAATACATAAATTTTGAATAGGACCCATGCTCGGAAACGTTATGGTGGGGCGTGCTTACGTCATTCGTCGTCTGTCCTACTTCTCTGACCTAGTTCGGTCCTCATTCATGTGTCTTGAGTGTTAAAGCAACATCGTTGAGCACATGTTTGCAGAATATTCCAACATGATCCATTTGTATGGCGGAGCTCACGGTAACGGAACAGCTGCCCGTCACACTTATCATGATCGTTATGCACAACGTCTGACTCCACCGCGTATCCTTTTCGCCAAATTACGCAACGGCTTCGAAAAAGGGGTACCGTTAGCAGGCTTGACTGTGATGCTCCAAGGATACGCCGCACACTCGAGTTGGGAGAGACTGTACTGCATCATGTTGAAGAGCACGCTTCAAGGAGTACACGAGCAATCGCGCGTGCACTGGACATTGCTCCCAGCACCGTCTGTTATGTTGTGGATGACCAATAACAACATCCAAACCAGCTCCAACACTCCATACCACCTCTAACACTCACAGACACATGAATTAGGCTCGAATCAGGTGAGAGAGGTTAGACAGACGTCAAATGACATAGCCAATCCGACGTAAGCACCTTCCAAACACGACCACCCTGTTGTAAACCTACCTAGCAAACATGCTTTCAAATGGCTTCCTACTCAAAATATTGTGTACTCACTCCCGTATGCAGGTCATCTAACGGGATTATCCGAACTCCCTGTATACGCATATATATCTATACATTTGTATATGTTGATCACCCTATCATGTAACAATTTGAAACAAATTGATCGAGAGCCGGCCGGAGTGGTCGCGCGGTTCTGGCGCTGCAGTCTGGAACCGCGAGACCGCTACGGTCGCAGGTTCGAATCCTGCCTCGGGCATGGATGTGTGTGATGTCCTTAGGTTAGTTAGGTTTAACTAGTTCTAAGTTCTAGGGGACTAATGACCTCAGCAGTTGAGTCCCATAGTGCTCAGAGCCATTTGAACCAAATTGATCGAGTACTTTTCGAGATTTCTGGTAACAAAGTTAAACAATAACTTGTCCTTATACAGAGTGATTTTTTTCGCCGCTTACAAACTCTACGGATTGATCGCCGAGAGGATACAGAACAAAAAAGGTCTAACAAACTTATGTCTGGAAATCCATGGTTTCCTTGTTAGAGAGCATTCATACTTTGTTACGGAGACTGCGGTCTAATATGCGCTGTACCATGCAGCCAAAGTTACAGAATGCATGGTTTCCTTGGAGAGGGCCGGCCGCGGTGGTCTCGCGGTTCTAGGCGCGCAGTCCGGAACCGTGCGACTGCTACGGTCGCAGGTTCGAATCCTGCCTCGGGCATGGATGTGTGTGATGTCCTTAGGTTAGTTAGGTTTAAGTAGTTCTAAGTTCTAGGGGACTGATGACCACAGCTGTTAAGTCCCATAGTGCTCAGAGCCATTTGAACCATTTTGAACCTTGGAGAGGTTGGTACTGTTCCTCATACATCGAGCCCTAGCGCCCTCTCCTGCCATAGTCATTGGTAATGTTGTGTCCGATTCACTTCTGTAGCTGACTCACCTAGTAGTGGATGTGATACAGCGTTGTACACAATGGTTCCGTATTCGAATCGAGAGCTTGCCGACAAAGTGTTATACTTACAGAAAGGCAAATGACAACGGGCGGCGGCCAGTAAGGTTGTATCAGGAGACCTATCCCCACCGTCAAAAGAATTTAATGTTTGCAACAGTGTTTCGCCGTTTGTCTGAGACAGGATCGTTTCAGGAACCAGGTTCAAATGGTTCAAATGGCTCTGAGCACTATGGGACTTAACATCGGAGGTCCCCTATAACTTAGAACATCCATGCTCGAGGCAGGATTCGAACCTGCGACCGTAGCGGTCACGCGGTTCCAGACTGAAGAGCCTAGAACCGCTCGGCCACACCGGACGGCTCGGAACCAAGAAATCATGAAGGACGTACCCGAAATGTTCGGACACCAGACTTGGAGGAAAATGTGATTAACACTGAGGAAGACGATCGCCGTGTCCCGCCAGTACAGGGTAAGCCAGACGACCATGTGGGAAATTCTCCATGACAATAGTTCCTACCCGTATCACTTACAGAGTGTGCATGTCTTAATAGCGACAGACTTCCCATGTCGGGAGCAGTTTAGTGACTGGTTTCTTCGCTAGGCAATCATGATTCCAGGATCTGTGTCATCCATCCTATTCACAGATGACACCACCTTCAAGCGGAGTCGTATCTTCCAACTTTTATAATGGTCATCTGTGGGACAGTATGCAGGACCCCCATAGTATGGTGGCAGCGAATCATCAACATCGGTGCAGCCGGAAAGTGTGGGCCGGGATAATTGGTGACCATATTTTGCGACCAGTCTTCCTTCCACGTCGCTTAACAAGCCCGAACTATCGGCCTTTCTTGCGACTGACTTTGCCTCCCCTGCTGGAAGAAGTGCCGCTGATGATTCTAAGGGTTATGTGACTGCTACATGTGATGCTCCAGCCCATTTCGTCGTTAACGTCCGGACTCATCTCAATCACGTCTTCCCTGGTCGATGGGTCGGACGAGGGGGTCAAGTTGCATGGTCTGCTCGTTCACTGGATCTCCACCCGTGGGATTTCTGGTTATGGGGCCATCTCAAAAGTATTGTGTATGCAGAGCCCATTCCAGATGTGGAGACATTGGAGCAGCGTATTCATGCAGCCATCGACACTGATCGGGTGCAGCCTGCCCGATGTGAAGGTGTGAGACAGCAGATTCTACGGCGGGTAGCGCATCCGTTGAGGCACATGGAAACAGTTTTCAACACATACTGTAGCTGTGGCTGCATGGTACAGTGCGTATTAATTAGACCGCAGCCTCTTGTGACCATGTATGATTGAATAAATGGTCTCTAGCATGGAAACCATATATTTACAGGCATAAGTTCATTAGAATTTTTTTTGTTTCGTATCCTCTCATCGATCAATCCCTACAGTTTGAAAACGCTGGAAAAAATCACCCTGTATATTCAAATAACAGTCCCGCTGGAAAATGCTGTTCTTTTTAAAATGTTGCCGGATTATGGGTCACAACAAACAGAAAAACTATCACCAGCATCAGTATTCGCTGTATATTGTGATAGAACCTGCGTAAAAACGCTTTAGTAGACACCTGATGATAGAACGTGTTGCTGAAGCACGTCCTACCTGTATTAAAAGTCAATAAGGGAAGTGAATGAGGTAGAGTGTTTCTTTGATGGTCTGATGAAATGCACACCGTGGTGACAAAGTCTTCGGATAGCGATATCCACATATACAAATGGTGGTAGTATCGCATACACGATGTATAAAAGGGTACTGCATTGGTGGCACTGCCATTTGCACTCAGATGATTCATGTGAAAATGTTTCTGACGTGATTGTGGCAGCACGACGCGAATTAATAAACATTGAATGCGAAATGTTAGTTGGAGCTAGACGCATGGGACATTCCATTTCGAAAATCGTTAGGGAATTTAACATTCCACGATCCATAGTGTCAAGAGCGTGCCGAAAATGCCAAATTCCAAGCCTTGCCTTTCACCACAGACAACACAGTGTCCAACAGCCCTCACTTAGCGACCGAGAACAGAGGCGTTTGCAAAGTCACAGCCAGCACACAAACAGCACTGCTTCAAATAACCGTAGAAATCCATGTAGGACGTACGACGAACATATCCGCTAGGACAGCGCGGCGTAATTTGGCGTTGATGGACTGTGGCAGCAGACGACCGAAGCGATTGCCGGCCGCTGTGGCCGAGCGGTTCTAGGCGCTTCAGTCTGGAACCGCGCTGCTGCTACGGTCGCAGGTTCGAATCCTGCCTCAGGCATGGTTGTGTGTGATGTGCTTAGGTTAGTTAGGTTTAAGTAGTTCTAAGTTCTAGGAGACTGATGACCTCAGATGTTGAGTCCCATAGTGCTCAGAGCCATTTGAACCATTTAAACTGAAGCGAATGCCTATGCTGATAGCACGACATAGCGTACAGCCCCTCTCGTAGGTTGGTGACCATATCGGTTGGGCCCCAGGTTGCTGGAAATGCGTGGCCTGGTCAGATAAGTCCAGTTTTAGTAAGAGCTGATGGTAGTATGCGAGTGTGGCGCAGACCCCACAAAGCCATGGACCCAAGTTGTCATTCAAGGCACTGTGCAAGCTGTTGGTCGCTCCATAATAGAGTCGGCTGCGTCTACAAGGAATGCATTGACTCCTTTGGTCCAACTGTACGAATCATTGACTGGAATGGTTGTGTTTGGCTACGTAGACCATTTGTGGCCATTCATGGACTTCATGTTCCCAAACAATCAAGGGATTTTTTTATGGATGACAATGCGTCATGTCACTGGGCCACAATTGTTGGCGGTTGGTTCGAAGAATATTCTGGCCAATTTGAACAAATGATTTGGCCACCTGTACCACCCAACGTGAGTCCAAAAAAAAAAAAATAGTTCAAAAATGGCTCTGAACACTATGGGACTTAACATATGTGGTCATCAGTCCCCTAGAATTTAGAACTACTTAAACCTACCTAACCTAAGGACATCACACACGTCCATGACCGAGGCAGGATTCGAACCTGCGACCGTAGCGGTCCCATCGAATAGTTATGGGACACAATCGAGACGGCACTTCGCACCCAAAATCCTGCACCGGCAACACTTCCGCAATTATGGACGGCTATAGACGCAGCATGTCTCAATATTTCTGCTAGGGACTTCCAACGTCTTGTTCAGTCCATGCCTCGTCGAGCTGCTGCACCACGTCTGACAAAAAGAGGCCCGAAACGATATTAGGAAGTATCGTAAACTTTATTCACTTCACTGGATGTGGTACATACATATTTATAGAAATATGTGTAATCTATATCCATCTGAATGTTCATAGAGTACCGGTACGAATTTGTAGTAAGTCGGTTAAGAACTATTCGAGATTTTTTGTAGCAACGTTTCCCCTTTTTATATTATGCATGTATGTGGATGTGAATCACGGACGTTGCCGTTGGTGGAGAGGCTTGTGTGCGTCAGCGGTGCAGATAGCCGTACCGTAGGTGCAGCCACAACGGAGGGGTATCTGTTGAGAGGCCAGATAAACGTGTGGTTCCTGAAGAGGGGAGTAGGCTTTTCAGTAGCCGCCTGATCTGGCCTTTGTAACATCAACCAAAATGGCCTTGTGAAGACAGCAACTGTTCTCGAAAGAACAGAATACTATTGATGACCGTGCAGCTTTTCCCTGGAATAAATGATGACTAACTGAAACCCTCAGCTGCCGACAGGTGTTGTTGATATAACTTACGGGAATCGCCAAAGCGTGCGCGAGTAATGAGTGAATGGGCGAATGTCTGTAAGGTACATTACATATGTAGAATTGTGGACAGTTGGGAATGTGAGTCTCACGGGAAGCGTGCAAAGGATAAGTCCCTGCAGTCGCGCTATTCATCTGTGTCCTCGGTGGCTCAGATGGATAGAGCGTCTGCCATATAAGCAGGAGATACCGGGTTCGAGTCCCGGTCGGGGCACACATTTTCAGGTGTCCACATCGAGGTATATCAACAACACCTGTCGGCAGCTGAGGGTTTCAGTTAGTCATAATTCAAAATGGCCTTTCTGTGCTTGTACTTCGAACAGCTGAAAGCAAGGGGAAACTTCAGCCATAATTTTTCCCGAGGGCATGAAGCTCTATTGTATGGTTAAATGATGATGGCACCCTCTTGGGTAAAATAGTCCTCCATTCGGGTGGAAACCACTCAGGAGGATGTCGTTATCAGAGGAAACAAAACTGCGTCTCTATGGATCGGAGCGTGGATTTCCAGATCCCTTGATCGGGCAGGTAGGTTAGAAAATTTAGAAATGGAAATGGATAGGTTAATGTTAGATGTAGTGAGAATTAGCGGAGTTTAGTGGCAGGAGGAACAGGACTTCCTGTCAG
Organism: Schistocerca serialis cubense; assembly: GCF_023864345.2. Classification (NCBI taxonomy): domain Eukaryota; kingdom Metazoa; phylum Arthropoda; class Insecta; order Orthoptera; family Acrididae; genus Schistocerca; species Schistocerca serialis. The sequence goes on along the minus strand of NC_064642.1, from coordinate 116,723,409 downwards.
GTGACTGCAGGGTTATAAATACAAAATAAATAGCGGCTGCGCAGGAGTAGGTTTAATAATGAATAAGAAAATAGGGACGAGGGTAAGCAACTGTAAAGAGCATAGTGTACACATTAATGTAGCCAAGGTAGATACGAAGCCCACACCCACCGCAACAGTACAAGTCTATTTGAAGCTCGCTCTGCAGATGATGAAGAGATTGCAGAAATATATGATGAGATAAAAGAAATTATTCAGATAGTTTAAGGAAACGAAAATTTAATACCCATGAGGTACTGGAAATCAATAGTAGGAAAAGAAAGAGAAGGAAAAATAGTAGGTGAATATGGACAGAGGAAGCCGCTTGGTAGAATTTTGCACAGAGCATAACTTAACCATAGCTAACACTTGGAATAAGAATCATCGCCGCGCGGGATTAGCCGAGCGGTCTGAGGCGCTGCAGTCATGGACTGTGCGACTGGTCCCGGGGGGGGGGTCGAGTCCTCCCTCGGGTGTGTTTGTCCTTAGGATAATTTAGGTTAAGTTTTGTGTAAGCTTAGGGACTGATGACCTTCGCAGTGAAGTTCCATAAGATTTCACACCCATTTGAACAATCATGAAAGAAGGTTGTATACGTGGAAGAGGCGTGGAGACACTGGAAGGTCCCAGATAGATTATACAATGGTAAGACAGAGATTTAGGAAGCAGGCTTTAAGTTGTAAGACATTTCCAGGGCCAGATGTGACTCTAGCCACAATTTATTGGTTATGAACTGCAGATTCAAACTGAAGAAACTGCAAAAAGATAGGAATTTAAGGAGATGCGATCTCGATAAACTGAAAGAAGCAGAGGCTGTAGAGAGTTTCAGAGAGAGCATTAGGGAATGATTGACAAGAACGGGGGAAAAATGCAGTAGAAGAAAATGGGTAGCTTTGAGAGATAAAATAGAGAAGGCAGCAGAAGATCAAGTTGGTGAAAAGACACGGGCTAGTAGAAATCCTTGGGTAACAGATTAGGTATTGAATTTAATTGATGAAAGAAGGAAATATAAAAATGCAGTAAATGAAGCAGGTGAAAAGGAATACAAACGTCAAACGTCTCAAAAATGAGATAGGCAGGAAGTGCAAAATGGCTAGGCAGGGATGGATAGATACAAAGGTAAGGATTTAGAATTATGTATCACTAGGGGAAATATAGATAACGCCTACAAGAATATTATAGAAGCCTTTGGAGAAAAGAGGACCACCTATATGAATATCAAGAGCTCAGATTGAAAACCAGTCCTAAGAAAAGAAGGAAAAGCTAAAGGGTGGAAGGAATATGTAGAGAGCCTATCAAGGGAGATGTACTTTGGGGCAGTATTATAGAAATGGAAGAGGACATAAATGGAGATGAGATGGGAGATACGACACTGAAAGAGCAAGGTCGAAACGAGGCCCTGGGAGTAAACGAGTTTACGTTAGAACTGTTGACAGCCTTGGGGGAACCATCCTTGACAAAACTCTTCCATGTTTTGAGTAAGAGGTATGGGACAGACGAAATACCGCCAGACTTCAAGAAGTATATAATAATTCCAGTGGACGCAGGTGCTGACGGGTGTGAATATTACCGAACTTTCAGTTTAATAAGTCATGGTGGCACAATACTAACACAAATTCTTTACAGAAGACTGGAAAAACTGATAGAAACCGACCTAAGGGAAGATCAGTCTTGATTCCAGAGAAATGTAGGAACATGCGAGACAAAACTGACCCTATGACTTCTTCTAGAATATAGGTTAAGGAAAGGCAAATCTACGTTTATAGCATTTTTAGATTCAAAGAATGACAATGTTAACTGGAATACTCTCTTTAAAATTCTAAAGGTGGCAGAGGTAAAATACAGGGAGCAAAAGATTATTTACAATTTGTACAGAAACCAGGTGGCAGTTAAAAGAGTCGTGGGGCAAGAGAGAGAGCAGTGGTTGACAAAGGAGTGAGACAGTTTTGTAGCCTATCCACAATATTATTCAGCCTGTGTATTGAGCAAGTAGTAAGGGAAACAAAAGAAAATTTGGTGTAAGAGTTAAAGTCGAGGGAGAAGAAATAAAAATGTTGAGTTTTGCAGATGACATTGTAATTCTATCAGAAACGGCAAAGGACTTGGAAGAGCAGTTGAAAGAAATGGACAGCATCTTGAAAGGTGGACATAAGATGAACACCAACAAAAGCAAAAGGAGGATAATGGAATGTAGTCGAACTAAATCAGGTGTTGCTGAGGGGAATTAGATTAGGAAATGAGACACTTAAAGTAGTAGATGAGTTTTGCTATTTGGGCAGCAAGATAGCTGATGATTGATTTAGAGAGGTTATAAAATGTAGACTGGGAATGGAAATGAAAGCGTTTATGAATAGTTCTGATTTGAGTGTAAGGAACTCTTTTCTGAAAGTATTTGTATGGAGTGTAGCGTATAAGGAAGTGAAATATGGATGATAAACAGTTTAGACTAGAAGAGAATTGGAGCTTTTGAATCGTGGTGCTGTAGAAGGAGGCTGAAGATTATATGGGCAGACCACGTAAGAAGTAGGTACTGAATAAAACTGAAGAGGAGAGGAGTGTATGGCACAACTTGATTAAAAGAAGGTATCAATTAATCACGAGTTAAGTGTTCAAGGGAAGTGTGTATGTGTGTGTGTGTGTGTGTGTGTGTGTGTGTGTGTGAGAGAGAGAGAGAGAGAGAGAGAGAGAGAGAGGGAGAGAGAGAGAAGGGGGGTAAAGTCGTAGAGAGAGACTAGATATGAATATAGTGAGCAGATTCAGAAGGATGTAGGTTTCAGTAGTTAGTCGGGGACGAAGAGGATTACACAGGATAGAGTAGCATGGAGAGCTGCATCGATCCAGTCTTTGGACTGAAGACACCTACAGCAAACAACATTTGGATATCATATATATTAAAAAGGTGTATAGCCTATGTCTGTCCATACGTTCATTACAGTATCATGCAAAAATTATAAGTAGATTGATCAATTAGTTTTCGAGATATCTACGTTTAAGTCTACATCGATACTGCGAAATTCACCCTACAGCGCCTGGCGGAGATTACTCAGTATCACCACTAGTCATTTCCTTTCCTGTCCCACTCGCAAATGGAACGAGGAAAAAAGGACTGTCCATGTGCCACCTAACTTCTAGTATGTTAACTTCGTGGTCCTCACGCACAATGTATGTTGAGGGAGCAGAATCGTTCTGCAGTCAGCTTCAACAGCTGGTTCTCTAAATTTTCTCGATAGCCTTCCTCGAAAAGAACGTCGGCTTCCCTCCAGAGATTCCCGTTTATTTTCCCGAAGCAAATCTGTAACACATGCATGTTGTTCGAACCTACCAGTAACTAGCAGCCTGTCTCTGAATTACTTCAATGTCTTCCTTTAATCCGACCTGGTACGGGTCCCAAACACTCGAGCAGTACTCAAGAATCGGTCGCAGTAATGTTCTAGATGCGATCTCCTTTACTACTGTGTAGTAATATATGCAACAGTCGCTCCGAAAAATGCTCTTCTTTCTAAGACATTGTGTGGCTATGGACGCAAGTACACAGAGTAAAAATTTCACCAAAATCAATATTAGATATTTATTGTGATATAAAATTACTGTACGAGGCACCTGATGATAACACAGTGTAACCGAAACACGTCCTACCTGCCTCACCTGTCAATAAGAGAAGGGAATTAGGGAGAATGTTTCGTCGTCTGTCAGATTTAATGAAAGCCCGCAGTGTAAGGCGAGAGGCAGCGCCGGAGTATAAACAAGACGCAGTCCTACCTGTTGCGCGCACTGCGGTATCGACGCGGGGCGGGCAGCGGCGGCGTCGGCGTCGGCGTCGGCGTCGCGGCGTCGCGTAGGCGTCGCGTTCAGCTGTGCGGCGCGTTCGCCACTGGCGCGTTTCGCCGTGCGGTGCCGTGCCTTGCCCTGGCGCGCCGCTGCTCCGCTTCCACTGTGAGAGGCGGGGCTCTTACACAACAGCCGTGGGCCGCGCCGGCTCGGCTACCACCACACCGCCCCGAGCGCCGCGGCCCGCTGCCGCCTGACAATGCGCATTGGGAACTGCGCCGGCCAATTTGCGTAGCCATTCACCTACTCTGCGCCGCCGGTAGCGCGCGCCGCGCCGTTCCTAGCTGAGATCATTCTTCCTCCAGCTTCTTCACCGGCTTCGCCGCTCGACACGTGGGCTCTCCTCAAGGCCTTCTGAGGTTCCGCAATCGAGAAGTTCATCTTGACCCTTAACCCTTTGGTACCAGTGGTTTCTGCCCGAAGACACCATGTTATTATCTCTGTTTTTCAGTACTAGTGCCTTTAACATGAATCTACCGAAGCTGTTGGAAGACAGAGGCATCTAGTGGTACGAATATAGTGCACAATCGTGTTACACACTTCTAGAAGTTTTAGAGGGGACTTAGTAGGTCAAGTTTCACATAGGAACCCATGTTCGGAAACGCAATCCAGTCGCACTAGAGACCATCAAAGTTGCAAGCGCCGGCGCCTGTACAAGTATACAGGTTGATTCCGTGATGATGTTACAAGCTTTCAGGGATGATGTAGAAAGACAAATGTATCAATTTGAGGTACTGGTTCCTGTACCAGAAACGAACGAGTCGAAAGTTACTAGCGAAAATTATTCTGATGCTTCGGACAGCGGAGTAGTACCGTGTAGGGTAGACACCTTTCAGAGGTGGTAGTACGGATCAAAGCAAAAAATGTCTAGCAAAATGCATACCTTAAGAGCTAAGAGCACTTGATCAGTAGAGGATATATATGTCACAGTAGCAAAGACAAACAAATGTTAATAGCTCCTCAGGTATACATTTTAGAGCCCATGTTCACTAGACATTTTTTCGTTGTTCTCGTCCACACCACCACCTCGGAAAGTTCCTTGCCCTACAATCTTAGCAAAAACAGCACCGGTACATGTATTCTCCTGTCAGAGGTATCAGAACGGTTTTCACTTTCAACTCTCGACTCGCTCGTCTCCGGTACAGGGACCCTTACCTCAAATTCATACATATATCCTTCTCCATAATCCTTGAATCTTTGTAACATCATCGTGGAAAGAGCCTGTATACAGGGTGGTCAATTGATCGTGACCGGCCCAAATATCTCCCGAAATAAGCGTCAAACGAAAAAACTACAAAGAACGAAACTCATCTAGCTTGAAGGGGGAAACCAGATGGCTCTATGGTTGGCCCGCTAGATGGCGCTGCCATAGGTCAAACGGATATTAACTGCGTTTTTCTAAAATAGGAACCAACCGCAGCGGTCGCGCGTTTTCAGACTGTAGCGCCTAGAACCGCTCGGCCACTCCGGCCGACTCAGGTGGAGTCCCCAACTCCTCACGTGCCGTTATGCTACTGTGTGTGGCCCCAGACGCACTTCCTACAATAAAAAAAATACTGAACAGCCAAAGAAACTGGCCTAATATCATGTAGGGCCCCCGCGAGCACGCAGAATTGCCGCAACACGACGTGGCATGAACTCGAATAACGTCGGAAGCAGTGCTGGAGGGAACTGACACCATGAATCCTGCAGGACTGCCCGTAAATCCGTAAGAATACGAGGCGATTGAGAACAGCACGTTGCAAGGCATCCCAGATATGCTCAATAACGTTCATGTCTGTGGAGTGTTTAAACTCAGAAGAGTGTACCTGGAACCACTCTGTAGCAATTCTGGACGTGTTGGATGTTGTATTGTACTGTTGAAATTGACCAAGTCCGTCGGAATGCACAATGGACATGAGTGGATGCAGGTGATCAGACAGCAAGCTTTCGTACGTATCAACTATCAGAGTCGTATCTAGATGAATCAGGGTCCCATATCACTCTAACTGCTCACGCACCACACAGTAACATAGCTTCCACCACCTTGATGAGTTCCCTACTGACAAGCAGGGTCCGTGGATTCATGAGGTTGTCTCTATATCCGTACGCGTCCATCCGCTCGAAACAATTTGAAACGAGACTCGTCCGACCAGGCAACATTCTTCCAATCAACAACAGTTCAATGTCGGTGTTGACGGGCCCAGGCGAGGCGTAAAGCAGTCATCAAGGGTACACGAGTTGTCCTTCAGCTCTGAAAGCCCATATCGACATTGTTTCGTTGAATTGTTCGCACACTGACGCTTGTTGGTGGCAGAGCACTGAAATCTGCAGCAGTGTGTGGAAGGGTTGCATTTCTGTCACGTTGAACGATTCTCTTCAGTCGTCGTTGGTCCCGTTCTTGCAGGATCTTTTTCCAGCCTCAGCGATGTCGGAGATTTGATGTTTTACCCGACTGCTGATATTCACAGTACACTCGTGAAATGGTTGTGAGAGATGCTGTGTCCCATCGCCCGTGCTCCGACTATAACACCACGTTCAAACTCACTTAAATCTTGATAACCTACCACTGCGGCAGCAGTAACCGATCTAACAACTACATCAGACACTTGTTGTCCTGTATAGGCGTTGCCGACCGCAGCGCCGTATTCTGTCTGTTGACATATCTCTGTATTTGAATATGGATGCCTATACCAGTTTCTTTGGCGATTCAGTGTATGTAGATACTCGTCTCTCTGCAAATCTGCAACCTTTGCCCTTCCCGTCAGAACAGTGTGCGAAGCCTAACAAATTTTCCAGTATTTACGACAAACAAGTCTGTACATGGGAACAGGGCGACACTTGTTTCTCATTTTCTTATGCACTTATCGCATTGGCGGATACATTTAACTTTGTGTTGACACTGAAACTTCCTGGCAGATTAAAACTGTGTGCCGGACCGAGACTCGAACTCGGGACCTTTGCCTTTCACGGGCAAATGTTCTACCAACAGAGCTACCCAAGCACGACTCACGCCTCGTCTCCGCAGCTTTACTTGTGCCAGAACCTCGTCCTCTACCTTCCAAACTTTACAGAAGCTCTCCTGCGAACCTTGCAGAACTAGCATTCCTGAAAGAAAGGATATTGCGGAGACATGGCTTAGACACAGCCTGGGGGATGCTTCCAGAATGATACTTTGACTATGTAGCGGAGTGTGCGCTAAAATGAAACTTCCTGGCAGATTAAAACTGTGCCACTACCGCCGAGAAACATAATCGTCATGATTTGGTGCACGTGGTCGCAACCAGTGTTCGACACTCCTTGACTGCCATGGTGGGCCGGCCGGAGTGGCCGTGCAGTTCTAGGCGCTACAGTCTGGAACCGCGAGACCGCTACGGTCGCAGGTTCGAATCCTTCCTCGGGCATGGATGTGCGTGATGTTCTTAGGTTGGTTAGGTTTATCTAATTCTAAGTTCTAGGGGGCTGTTGACCTGAGAAGTTGAGTCCCATAGTGCTCAGAGCCATTTTTGAACTGCCATGGTGGCTTGCAAGAGTTCCGCAGGAACCTTGGTTGCCCACGTGAATATTCCGTAGAGCATAACGGAGCGGCCTCCATCTTGTCTGCATTGCGGTGTACAGGTGTCAAAGAGCTCAAGGAGCTTTTCTCCTGGAAGACGACGGATTCGCGCCCTCCCATCCGAGGTATGAAGAAGGTACCGGGACTCATCAGACCAGGCAACGCTCTGCTAGTGCGCCAAAGTCCAGTGCCGAAGCTCACGCGCCCATTTGAGTCATAGTCGCCGATGCCGCGGTATTAACATTGTCACACGCAATGGTCGTCGGCTGCGGAGGCGCATCGTTAGGAGTGTTCAGTGCACTGTGTGTTGAGAGACACTTGTACTCCCCCCAGCATTAAAGTCTGGTGTTATTTTCGCCACAGTTCGCCAAATGCCCTGTTTCACCACTTTTTCCCAGCCAACGATGTTTGACATCTGTAATGAGGGTTGGCCGCCCAAACCCACGATGTCTGGACGTGGTTCCAGTTTCGTTTCGCCACATCTTGAAGAGCATCACCACAGCACTTCTCGAACACCCGACAAGTCATGCAGTTTCCGAAATTCCCGTCCCGAGACTCTGTGCCATCACAATCTGCCCTCGGTGAAACTGAGCTAGGTCGCGCGCCTTCCCCATTCAACACACGGACAGCATGCCCACTGATACTGCACTAATGGCCACACCAAGAAGGAATGCAGATGATAAACGGGTATTCATTGGACAAATATATTATACTAGAACTGACATGTGATTACATTTTCACGCAATTTGGGTGCATAGATCCTGAGGAATCAGTACCCAGAACAACCACCTCTGGCCGTAATAACGGCCTTGATACGCCTGGGCATTGAGTCAAACAGAGCTTGGATGGCGTGTACAGGTACAGCTGCCCATGCAGCTTCAGCACGATAACACAGTTCATCAAGAGTAGTGACTGGCGTATTGTGACGAGCCAGTTGCTCGGTCACCATTGACCAGACCTTTTCAGCTGGTGAGAGATCTGGGGAATGTGCTGGCCATGGCAGCAGTCGAACATTTTCTGAATCCAGAAAGGCCCGTACAGGTCCTGCAACATGCGGTCGTGCATTATCCTGCTGAAACGTAGGGTTTCGCGGGGATCGAATGAAGGGTACAGCCACGGGTCGTAACACGTCTGAAACGTAACGTCCACTGTTCAAAGTGCCGTCAATGCGAAGAAGACATGACCGAGACGTGTAACCAATGGCACCCCGTACCATCACGCCTGGTGATACACCAGTATGGCGATGACGAATACACGCTTCCAATATGTGTTCGCCGCGATGTCGCCAAACACGGATGCGACCATCATGATGCTGTAAACAGAACCTGGATTCATCCGAAAAAATGACGTTTGGCCATTCGTGCACCCAGGTTCGTCGTTGAGTACACCACCGCAGGCGCTCCTGTCTGTGATGCAGCGTCAAGGGTAACGGCAGCCATGGTCTCCGAGCTGATAGTCCATGCTGCTGCAAACGTCGTAGAACTGTTCGTTCAGATGGTTGTTGTCTTGCATACGTCCCCATCTCTTGACTCAGGGATCGAACGTGGCTGCACGATCCGTTACAGCCATGCGGATAATATGCCTGTCATCTCGACTGCTAGTGATACGAGGCCGTTGGGATCCAGCACGGCGTTCCGTATTACCCTCCTGAACCCACCGATTCCATATTCTGCGAACAGTCATTGAATCTCGACCAACGTGAGCAGCAATGCGATAGGCTACAATCCGACCTTTATCAAAGTTGGAAACGTGATGGTATGCATTTCTCCTCCTTACACGAGGCATCACAACAACGTTTCGCCAGGAAATTACTGTCAATTGCTGTTTGTGTATGAGAAATTGGTTGGAAACTTTCCTCATGACAGCACGTTGTAGCTGTCGCCACCGGCGCCAACCTTTTGTGAATGCTCTGAAAAGCTAATCATTTGCATATCACAGCATCTTCTTCCTGTCGGTTAAATTTCGCGTCTGTAGCACGTCGTGGTGTTGCAATTTTAATGGCCAGTAGTGTACATGGACCGTGCAAGTGTCTGACTAGCAGCCATTCCTCGCGAGATGTCGCTGCTATTGTTTGGATGACTCCAGACAACCAGGTGGCAGCACTAGCAGTGGATGGCATGAAACAGTGCAGTCTTTGTAATGCGGAAACGGACCGACTTATCTGACGTTTAAAAGGGCATAGTCATTGGCTTTCGGGGCAAAGGGTGAAAGCATTTGCGAAACGGTTAAGTTTGTGCCTCCGTAACTAAATTATACGGAGAATGGAAAAAATGGCGCCTTTCAAAAACGACGGCGAGGAAACTGTGGTGCTGTGGTGCACCATGGGCCATAGATGACAGGTGAACGACAAAAGCGGAGACCCGTACGGACGAATAGACATGCGACTGTTGAGCAAGTGACCGCTCAAATGAATCAAGAGACTGTCAAAAATGTCTCCTCACGACCGTTCAGCGAGCGTTGCTGCATATGGGACTAGGCAGCAGGTGCCTGTTTCGCGCATCCGTCCTGACTGCTGTTCATTGGCGATGAAGGCTGGAATTAGCTCTCCAGAAGCGCAACTGGACGTCTACTGAGTGGCGACAGGTGGCGTTTTCACCGGGCGGGTTGCCATTGTCGTGTACGGCGTAACACGTCTGAAAGCAAACCTTCTGCAACATTTGGCGGAAGGGTCCGGAACGGAGGAGGGAGCCTTATGGTCTGGGAATGTTTTCGTTGCATTCCCTGGATGCTACGGTCATTCTGAAAGGCACAATGAAGCAACACAACTATGCATCTATCCTTGAGGATCATGTCCACTACTACAAGCAGCTTGTTTTTTTTTTTTTTCACCATGACGGCATCTACCAGCAGGACAATGCAACGTGTCACAGAGCTTGCAGTGTACGTGCATGGTTCAAAGAGGAGTAGAGGAATGCAGGGCGACTCGCAGACCTGTTTGAGCCTTGGATCCTCAACCGAGAACCCTAGAGCAGCTTGGCTCGTCACGGAGTCGGCTTGGCTCCACATTCCTGTCGATCCCTTCCAGAACCCCCCTGACTCTTTCCCTGCATGTGTCTCAGCTGTCTACTCTGCAAAATGTAGTTATTCAGGCTTTTGACAGCTGGTCACATTACTGTGACTAGCCAGTGTACAATAAAATAGATATCCTACTTCTTTTCGAAAGTGCAGTGCCTCAGTTTCTCTAAAATCATAGTGAAATACATGCGCGTAACACGTCACGGAGCAGTAGAGGAATGCAGGGCGACTCGCATATGGCACAACAGCTGTTTTGTCGTATCGAAAATTTAATATACGTATATTACCAAGAGGAGGCCGGAAAAGTTGGGTCACGGATCTTCATGATACTTCCTACAGATGCTCGTCATTAGAAACAATGGACACCTACTTTGGCTTTTGCCTAAACGATCCGTAGTTTTTAAGAAGACTGATGTATAATTTTTTTTCGTAACTCATACTGACTAAATGCAGTTGCCGAGCGCATCCAAGTAAACGAATAGTAAAGGCGTTATTCTCCAGAATGCGGTCTTTCATCATTTAGGAAATTTTTTCTTATTTAAAACACTTTTTCACAAAATAACCAGCAATTATTATAAATAATGTTATTCGTTTGCGAAGTAAATGTCAATGTCGGCCTTATTATTTATTTTCTGCGCTTTGTGTTCCAGAGCCTTGTGTTTCTGTTGTTACAAGTTCCAGACGAACGTTTGCGAAGCACAGAACGCTTGAGCTAAAATTCCACCATCGCTATGGACTAACGCAATATAAGTTCATTATGACCCGAAAATTCAGGTTTATTATAATATATAATAAAGAAATATATCAATATTAATTGCTGGCGATATAAAAATGCAAATTTGGTAAATATTCATAGTTCCTTCCATTACAAAAAAATAAAACTATTTAAAATAGGGAAAGTTCATGTTTTTGTGAAAAACGATATTTCAAATAAGAAAAGTTTTGTGAAACTCCGGAAGTAAACATCAGTCAGAGTTTGGTTGCCGGTAGGATGAATTTTCACCGTTTGCCCTCTGGAAAAGTTAGAAGATCGAAGGCAGTAATTAAGACTTTCGAGACACAGCTGTTGATATGACTTCTTGTGAAACTAGCTCCTGAATAATGAATTCGCCGTTTATGAAGGACGCAGGAGGGTAGAGTTAGCGCTTTGCGTGTACACGTGCTGTTGGTGTGCACTCCACTTAAATGAAACGCAGTAAAAAGCTTCACTCGCTAGGACATCTTTCTAAAAGCACGCAACATGGGTTTCATCCTCACACGGCGGTAGCATAGCACTTGCAAACTACTTAAAAGATCGTCTGTGAAATTTGTGCAGAGAGCGTGAGCATAATAGAACTCCTATTTAGTAAGTAAATTAGATCATAAAGAACACAATGTGAATTTTAACACAGGGTATTTTCCATATACACTCCTGGAAATGGAAAAAAGAACACATTGACACCGGTGTGTCAGACCCACCATACTTGCTCTGGACACAGCGAGAGGGCTGTACAAGCAATGATCACACGCACGGCACAGCGGACACACCAGGAACCGCGGTGTTGGCCGTCGAATGGCGCTAGCTGCGCAGCATTTGTGCACCGCCGCCGTCAGTGTCAGCCAGTTTGCCGTGGCATACGGAGTTCCATCGCAGTCTTTAACACTGGTAGCATGCCGCGACAGCGTGGACGTGAACCGTATGTGCAGTTAACGGACTTTGAGCGAGGGCGTATAGTGGGCATGCGGGAGGCCGGGTGGACGTACCGCCGAATTGCTCAACACGTGGGGCGTGAGGTCTCCACAGTACATCGATGTTGTCGCCAGTGGTCGGCGGAAGGTGCACGTGCCCGTCGACCTGGGACCGGACCGCAGCGACGCACGGATGCACGCCAAGACCGTAGGATCCTACGCAGTGCCGTAGGGGACCGCACCGCCACTTCACAGCAAATTAGGGACACTGTTGCTCCTGGGGTATCGGCGAGGACCATTCGCAACCGTCTCCATGAAGCTGGGCTACGGTCCCGCACACCGTTAGGCCGTCTTCCGCTCACGCCCCAACATCGTGCAGCCCGCCTCCAGTGGTGTCGCGACAGGCGTGAATGGAGGGACGAATGGAGACGTGTCGTCTTCAGCGATGAGAGTCGCTTCTGCCTTGGTGCCAATGATGGTCGTATGCGTGTTTGGCGCCGTGCAGGTGAGCGCCACAATCAGGACTGCATACGACCGAGGCACACAGGGCCAACACCCGGCATCATGGTGTGGGGAGCGATCTCCTTCACTGGCCGTACACCACTGGTGATCGTCGAGGGGACACTGAATAGTGCACGGTACATCCAAACCGTCATCGAACCCATCGTTCTACCATTCCTAGTCCGGCAAGGGAACTTGCTGTTCCAACAGGACAATGCACGTCCGCATGTATCCCGTGCCACCCAACGTGCTCTAGAAGGTGTAAGTCAACTACCCTGGCCAGCAAGATCTCCGGATCTGTCCCCCATTGAGCATGTTTGGGACTGGATGAAGCGTCGTCTCACGCGGTCTGCAAGTCCAGCACGAACGCTGGTCCAACTGAGGCGCCAGGTGGAAATGGCATGGCAAGCCGTTCCACAGGACTACATCCAGCATCTCTACGATCGTCTCCATGGGAGAATAGCAGCCTGCATTGCTGCGAAAGGTGGATATACACTGTACTAGTGCCGACATTGTGCATGCTCTGTTGCCTGTGTCTATGTGCCTGTGGTTCTGTCAGTGTGATCATGTGATGTATCTGACCCCAGGAATGTGTCAATAAAGTTTCCCCTTCCTGGGACAATGAATTCACGGTGTTCTTATTTCAATTTCCAGGAGTGTATTTTCTAGCCAAATTCATCAATATGTCTGTTAACGTTTAATAAAATGATCGTATGGCACAGTTGGTCGAGAGGTCCCATTCGGGTTCGGCCCCCCAAGTACAAATCTTATTTCAGTCAGCGCCACATTGGGTGACTTGCGGCCGATGGTGAGGATGAAATGATGGTGAGGGCAACGCAACACTCAGTCCACGAGCAGAGGAACTCTCCAACGCGGCCAAGAATCGAACCCGGGCCCAGTGCATGGGAGGCAAGCACCCAGCTAAGCAAGCGGACAGTTAGAGGTGCTAACATACCGCCTACATGGTCTATTTTATAGGAAGTGGCTACAAAGTGATTATCTACTCTGTTACTGTATTTTGTTGAAAGCGTTTACGTGCAGGAAGGAAGGGATATATCAAACATTCAGTGGAATCGAGGAAACTACAGGATGCAGTTTCAACAGAAAACCTAAAAAAAAATTTGTTTTGTACAAAGATATTGTTGGATACAAAGGGAAAAAATATTCAAAATCATCTTCTGGCGTTTACTTTGACACGTCTGATACAAACAATATATCAGCCCAAACCGTCTTTCATCGTAATGAAAAGTTGTAGCTTTGCGCACACTCTGGATGCAGTACTTGTCAATCTATCCCTCCCACACCAGTCAGACAAGAAGACAAAGGCCATAGCCGTCTTTCATATTGGGGATACCAACACGAAGGTTTCTCCGTTAAAGTCCAGTGTGGACTTAGCCCTCACAAGCGAGAATCATTGGACTGACAATCAGTCCTGATTATGTATTTAGGTAATATGTACCTTTTTTAAGAAAGATTTTTCATCGGAAAGCTGTAAATGTCATTAGTTACTAAATTTCATTCATTAGGCATGATCTACATCGCGGCATAACGGCTGATTGCTTTAATGGAAGTCAAACTACCAGCCGTAGTAGTTCTCAGTACAAACCGAAAAAAATTGCTCCAGTCATATCATTACAAAGTTTTTCGGGACGTTGACAGTGAAGTGACGTTTTTTTCAGTCGGAGGGATATGACAATGTTGCATGAAAACAACTGGTCGAACTTGCGTCCATTTAAATTCCTACTAAAATTAAAAACGTATGTTCAACATAGACAAAGCTTTTCTTTCCCTGTCTCCCCCTCAACAATTTTTTTTCTTCTAAGAACGTTTAAGTTATTCCGCACGTTACTAAATAAATGGTTCAAATGGCTCTGAGCACTATGGGACTTAACTTCTGAGGTCATCAGTCCCCTAGAACTTAGAACTACTTAAACCTAACTAATCTAAGGACATCACACATATCCATTCCCGAGGCAGGATTCTAACCTGCGACCGTAGCGGTCGCGCAGTTCCAGATTGAAGCGCCTAGAACCGCTTGGCCACCCCAGCCGGCACACTTTAGTGACCCTTTTGTTACAAAATACCAACAATTAGTTTAGTTGTATGCATCTATTTTTTGTGGACAAACTCTTGTAATAAATGAGTCATTATAAACAAAATATATTGTTCTGAGGTGGGTCTCATTAGTAATACCCAAGTGTTATTTGTTCTCTCAACGTGAGCATTCAGACCCAGATACAAAGACTTGTTTACACACGTACATATAACTTCACAAACTATAGAGTTGGTGCCCACATTTATTTACAACACTTACTGCTGCAATGGAGCAGTTGCTCTGCACAACCACAAACATCACTTGCATGCGCAATAAGAGCACCACGACTCTTTCTCTGTACGATAGAGGTGGAAACATATTGTCATCACCCCTCAGAACAGTTACACAGAATCCGCAAGTATTTTTTTTTTTGTGCAAATACCTCTGATGCGAACGAATGTGTCACTGGTCTTCGAAGGTGATCCCTATGTTCAAAGCGCACTGTCAACTGTGGTACTCAATACGAAGCAATAATATGGACACTTCATAAGTAAGTGCCATATATAATTTTCCCACTCATTTCCCATATAAGTAATGGGTCCCATAAAATACAGGGCTATCAGAAACAGTCTGAAAATTTGGTCAGGGTGTTACAGGATAAGTTGTGCTGAGAATTAAATGTTAAGAAAAGAGTGCGATACGTTCCGCAGTTTTCGAGTTAATGAGCATTGAATTTTGCCAATCAGGCCGTTGTTTGCGAAAATTCAAGCTGCTGGCCAGATGGAAATAGTGCCAGTTGTTCTCTTAATATAGACAATAAAAGAAAGAGACTGCTCAATTTTCTCGAGTTCGATCCCTCCTACCGTCCCATATCCAGCTTTTGAATCGCTCTCTTTTTAGATTTTAGGGATCAAAATGAAGAACACGTTGCCGGCAGTTGTGGACGAGCGGTTCTAGGCGCTTCAGTCCGGAACCACGCTGCTGCTGAGGTCGCAGGCTCGAATCCCGCCTCGGGCATGGATGTGTGTGATGTCTATAGGTTAGTTAGCTTTAAGTAGTTCTAAGTCTAGGGGACTGATGACTTCAGATGTTAAGCCCCATAGTGCTCAGAGCCATTTGAACCATTTGAAGAACACATTGAAACGTCCCCTTTGAACAATTATACATGACTGTGCTTAAACTGACACACAATATTTTTAGCGCAACGCAATCTGACTTTCAACAAACCCTACAAAAGAATGGCCCTGACTAACATTAACCTATACCTTTCACAAATCACTTACCTCACAAACATCTTCGTTACTCGAACTACTGCAATACAGCGAGCCACAACTGCCAGCTAAATAACAGATTCAAACTACGGAAGGCAATAACTACTGATAGGCATAGTTAGCAAATGAAAGATTTTAATAGAGAAAAAACAATGTAATTACCTTAATAGTGTTGAAAACTCATAATATACATAGCAGTTCATGACATCCAGTCTTACAAATTTCAAAACTCCGTCATCTCTCCCCTCACAACCACCACTGCTGGCGGCTCACCTCCAACTGCGCAACGCTACGCGCTGTTAACGTCCAGCTGCCCAACACTACAATAGCCAACAACAATGCAAACCAGCCACAGACTGCACACAGCACAGCCAGTGATTTTCATACAGAGCGCTACGTGGCGTTACCAATGAGAAAACATAAACAGCCTACTTACAACATTTGGCTAATTTCATCGAAGAGCGACCTTATTGGATAACTTCAAAAAATGGTTCAAATGGCTCTGAGCACTATGGGACTTAACATCTGTGGTCATCAGTCCCCTAGAACTTAGAACTACTTAAACCTAACTAACCTAAGGACATCACACACATCCATGCCCGAGGCAGGATTCGAACCTGCGACCGTAGCGGTCACGCGGTTTCAGGCTGAAGCGCCTTTAACCGCACGGCCACACCGGCCGGCTGGATAACTTCGATGCTAATCAACTCGGAAACAAAACAACGTACCTAATTTTTTTTAACAGTTATTTCTGAGTAGAACTTGCCCTGCAACACCCATACAAGCTTTTCTGACAATATCTGCCCACCCTGTATAATACATAATGCGCAATTCAAATATCCACCTATTTAACCAGCATTATGCAACCTGTCCAGCATACAATTAGTACTATCCACCGAAATAACTGTTTACATACCACTCTTACAGAAGAGGACATCATCAATTCCAATATCACACACCAAAACATTTAGCAGTACCAATGCTCTCAGGTATGTACATGACTTTTCTGTTAGAATCTCCCAGTAGAATTTGTCCATAATTTATGTGGCCCTATCGATCTTACTAAATAGTGACGAATCATACAGCTCTTCTTTGAATCTATTCTATTACTTCGTTAGTGTAGAGCAATGAATAACACTCAAAAATTATGGACGATATTTTACAAATTGTCAAACGATTTTTTTGTAAATTACCTCTTCAGTGCGTGATTATTTCCCTAGGATTCTTCCACTGAATCTGCCTTTCGCACAGACAGTTATTTCCCCTTGAATCACTCTGTGCAGAAATTCCCGGATACTTCTACATGAAATAAACATTACCTCTACGCATGCAACAGCACAAATTCTCCAGCACCGCACTGTGCAGAGAAGAAGGACAACGGATTACCTAGAAAGTAAATCTGGATTATTGGCGTCAGGTTTCTCTTAACCAAAGAGTTCGGGATTTTTCTGACACCTAGTGGAGTGTAGAGGTGGCCGGTCCATGTTTCACGTATGCGGTCCTACAAGTTCATCAGTGATGGGGGCTGATAATGTTTTGGGCCATTATCATGTACGGATGACAGACTCATTCCATCGCTATTGAAGGTGATTTCAGGGCTGTGTAGTTCCTGGGCAGGATACTCTAACCTACTGTCCAGCTCTACATTCAACATTTTAGCGATGACTTCGTCTTTCAAGACAATAACGCACGAACATAGCGCATCCACCTCACGAAGAGTTTTCTCCAAGTGATAGGATTGAGCCGAATGGAATGGCCTGCAGTACCTGCTGGTGTGAACCCCGTTGAGCATCCTGCCGACCAATTGAAATCTGCAGCAAAACCTGCAGCACGTCGTCACAGGACTCCTGACACCCTGGATGACTTGAGGAGGGCCGCCGTTGAAGAGTGGAACAGTAACGGTTGCTCGAATACCTAGTGGACAGCATGCTGGGGAGAATCCAGGCATGCTGGAAAGCTTGAAGACATCCATCGATATCGAGGTCATTAGGGACGGAGCACAAGCTCGGATTGTGTCAGGGATGGGGAAGGAAATCGGTCGTGCCCTTTCGAAGGAACGATCCCGGCATTCGCCTGGTGCGGTTTAGGAAAATCACAGGAAACGTAAATCTGTATGACCGAATAGCGAGTCCAATGTGTTAACCACTGCGGCACCTCGCTCTGTGACAATGCTTGATCTTACCAACACTGTATTGACTACTACCCGGCAGCACATATTGGTTTCACAGATGGCCGGCCGAAGTGGCCGTGCGGTTAAAGGCGCTGCAGTCTGGAACCGCAAGACCGCTACGGTCAAAGGTTCGAATTCTGCCTCGGGCATGGATATTTGTGATGTCCTTAGGTTAGTTAGGTTTAACTAGTTCTAAGTTCTAGGGGACTAATGACCTCAGCAGTTGAGTCCCATAGTGCTCAGAGCCATTTGAACCATTTTTGGTTTCACAGATGTCCACTTTCGAAGAGACTGCCTTTGATTCACAGTACAGTTATTATCTTAGTTTCGTAAAATTCTTTCACATCTTGAAACTTCCTGGCAGATTAAAACTGTGTGCCGGACCGATACTCGAACTCGAGACCCATGCCTTCCCGGGCAAGTGCGCTACCAGCCGTACTATCCAAGAACGACTCCCGACCCGTCCTCGTAGCTTCACTTCTTGCAGTATCTCGTCTCCTACCTTCCAAACTTCACAGAAGCTCACCTGCGAACCTTGCAGAACTAGCACTCCTGGAAGAAAGGATATAGCGGATACATGCCTTAGCCACAGCCTGGGGAATGTTTCCTGAATGAGATTTTCACTCTGAAGCGGAGTGTGCGCTGATATGAAACTTCCTGGCAGATTTAAACTGTGTACCGGACCGAGACTCGAATTCGGGAGTTCGAGTTCGAGTCTCGGTCCGGCACACAGTTTTAATCTGTCCGAAAGTTTCATATTAGCGCACTCTCCGCTGCAGAGTAAAAATCTCATTCTTTCATACCCTGTTTAAATATAAGGCTACACACACTCACATTTATGGAGGATGTATAAAAATATTTGGAATACACTACTGGCCATTAAAATTGTTACACCAAGAAGAAAAGCAGATGATAAACGGGTATTCATTGGACAAATATATTATACCAGAAATGACGATTACATTTTCAAGCAATTTTGGTGCATAGATCCTGAGAAATCAGTACCCAGAACAACCACCTCTGGCCGTAATAACGGCCTTGATACGCCTGGGCATTTAGTCAAACAGAGCTTGGATGGCGTGTACAGGTAGAGCTGCCCATGCAGCTTCAACACTATACCACAGTTAATCAAGAGTAGTGACTGGCGTATTGTGACGAGCCAGTTGCTCGGCCACCATTGACCAGACGTTTTCAGTTGGTGAGAGATCTGGAGAATTCGCTGGCCAGGGCAGCAGTCGAACATTTTCTTTATCCATAAAGACCCGTACAGGACCGGCAACATGTGGTCGTGCATTATCCTGCTGAAATGTAGGGTTTCGCAGGGATCGAATGAAGGGTACATCTGAAATGTAATGTCCACTGTTTAAAGTGCCGTCAATGCGAACAAGAGGTGTCCGAGACGTGTAACCAATGGCACCCCATACCATCGCGCCGGGTATTACGCCAGTGTGGCGATGACGAATAGACGCTTCCAATGTACGTTCACCGCGATGTGGCCAAACACGGATGCGACCATCATGATGCTGTAAACAGAACATGGATTCATCCGAAAAAATGACGTTTTGCCATTCGTGCACCCAGGTTCCTCGTTGAGTACACCATCGCAGGCGCTCCTGTCTGTGATGCAGCGTCAAGGGTAACTGCAGCCATGGTCTCCGAGCTGATAGTACATGCTGCTGCAAACGTCGTCGAACTGTTCGTGCAGATGGTTGTTGTCTTGCAAACGTCCCCATCTGCTGAATATGGGATCTAGACGTGGCTGTACGATCCGTTACAGCCATGAGGATAAGTTGCCTATCATCTCGACTGCTAGTGATACGAGGCCGTAGTGATCCAGCACGGAGTTCCGTATTACCCTCCTGAACCCACCGATTCTATATTCTGCTAACAGTCATTGGATCTCGACCAACGCGAGCAGCAATGTCGCGATACGATAAAGCGCAATCGCGATAGGCTACAATCCAGTCTTTATCAAAGTCGGAAACGCGATGGTACGCATTTCTCCTCCTTACACGAGGCATCACAACAACGTTTCACCAGGCAACGCCGGTCAACTGCTGTTTGTGTGTGAGAAATCGGTTGGAAACTTTCCTCATGTCAGTACGTTGTAGGTGTCGCCACCGGCGTCAACGTTGTATGAATGCTCTGAAAGGCTAATCAGTTGCATATCACAGAATTTTCTTTCTGTTGGTTAAATTTCGCGTCTGTAGCACGTCATCTTCGTGGTGTAGCAATTTTAATGTGAGAGAATCAGAGATAGTTGTTTGGTAACCGCGTCACTTCAATATCTGGAGACATCGCCTCAGCTCGAAGATCCCCAGATTAGTACGGAAGATATCTCAAGGGGTGGGTTTACACTTGCTAAGGAAGACACAGAGCAAAATAATTCAATGAATTATTGATTAAGTTCACGGTAGCACAGCGAACGATACGCAGCGTGTAACAGGAAACCTCATGGTCACTGGAACAATAAGTATATAAAAGGAGGAAGGAAAATTAGAGTTTAATCCTGTTACGCGACCGTTTTTGTCAAAACTACTATGTGCCATAATCAGACCCAAATTAATTAATAAATCCACCCAATCTAAATTAATCCCAAAGTAGAAAAGAGACTACAAGTATTGGTTAAAGTTAATGTCATTTGTTGTCATATCCAACTAAAACATTTCCATATTAAGTTCTTCTTCTGGAGGTTTGTGTAAATAAACGTAGTTGGGAGTGTTATTGAGTACAAGTTGAGCAGAGGGCAGTCGAATAGAGAGAGGCTTAGCATCTGGCCATTAGAGGCGGCAGAAGGCCGTTACAAATGACGAACACCGCCAGGAGAAGGAGGATGGCAGGTAGAAAGTTGGGAACAGTGTATGGCGTGAGGGCCAAGCTCTGCTGGAGAGGCACCATTCGTTTTGCGTTCTAAACGAGAGAAAGCTATTTCACCGTGTTTTTAATGCGAGCAATCTACTGGCACGCAGGCGCGCCACGAGAAAACAGTGAAAGGGAACGCAGTATCAGAGTCCCTGCACTCTTCGGCAAGCCAGTATTCAGGTAAACATTAGGACCTTGGCCGTGCAGAGGTAATATCTGTAATGGGATGTGTTTAACAACATGGCACCCAAAGCCGTCAGCCAGGAGCCTAGTTAATTGAATTACTGTTTACCCTGGTAGGAAACAGTAAGAGCAGCTACCATTGTATGAAGAAGTAAATTTTGGAGCAGGAGAGCCGAAATTACTGCATGTACATGGAGAAGTTCTTGTCGGTTGATACACGGTACAGAACAGATGGTGGGAATCAGAAGTTGTCTGTTTCTGAACTCCAGCACTAGTGGAAGGGAGATTGTTGTATTATTAGAACAGACTTGGTTGGCCGGCATTCAGACGAATAATTGTCATCGCTGCTCAAAATCGTGCACAAGAAAAAGCTAGAATAAAAATTCTGCTTCTAACTGATAGCGGTCTGTGGAAACTTGCATCCGAGACTCACCATGGCACATTTCAGCCGAGATAGGGACATGTTTCGGACTCTGAGAGAGAGAGAGAGAGAGAGAGAGTGAGAAGAGCAGCCTTCGGGGCAGGACATATGACACAATTTTCTTCTACCACAGCCGCCACTTGCTGGCACTAGTAATTCTGTGTACAGTATGATGAGATGACGAGCAACTACAGTGTTCACAAACCAAATGGTGAGACTTATAACTTATACGGAGTCCGGAGTTGATCCGAGTACGTTTTTTGGCAATCTCTAACTCAACATGTGCTCCATTGTAGCTTGAATTAATACTTGATCACCATAGTGATTTTTTGTCTCTGTGCATTGCTGTTCAACTTGAAATCTATACCGATTAATAATAACTTCATTCAATTGTTTGATGATCTCCCTGTTTTTACCATCTTGTGAGTAGCAGCACGAGTTTTGATATATGTTAGGGCCACCCTGTTTAATTCATTAAAGTAATTAAATTATTCGTCGCACGGCACCTTGTGGCAGATGAAAGCCGGCGGCAGGTTCGTCTTTGATGTTCTTCCTATCCCTTTCAGTTAATGAATCTTGCCACAGCTTTGTTCGATGAGGTCCAAATGCTGACGGAGGTGTTGCGTGCATGAAGTTCCCTCTTAACATCAGCCTAGGCCATTGTGCTTCACGGCCGAACAGGTGATGCCTGGGACCTGTTTCGTGCTTCTTTTTCTCAGTTTCTGCGGCTGTTCTTCTACGGATGTCAGGTGGCGCTTTACCCATAATTTGATAGAATTTGGTGATAGAAGTTCGTTGTAAGCAGCCAGTCACAATGCGTCCACCCTCATTCAATGAGGAGTCAGCCTGTTTAGCATGTGTGGAGTTGCGCCAGACTGATGCTGCAGAGAAGCACAGTGCCAAGGCGGATGTACGAAGCACGTTAGATTGTGATTCCCGGGTGATGCCAGTTAGTTTACGTATGATGTCGTTCCGAGCAGATACTTTCAGCCTTGTTTCTTGGCAATGATCTTTGAATGTGAGGCTACGATCCAACATTACTTCCGGGTATTTTGGAGTATCGTAGTGGCATACGTGTTGCCCTCTCCAGATAGTATTTAACTTCCTCCTGTCTTCTTGGTTTCTCAGGTGAAAGGCACGGACCTGTGTCGTTCTGGGATTTGGCTTCAGACGGTTATCATCATAATACTTGCCGAGATCCTCGAGGGCTGCTGTCAACTTCGTCTCCACTTCTTCAAAGAATTTGCCTTGAATTGCAGTTGCTGTATCATCTTCGTAAATAAATGTTCTTGGTCCAGTGTTGATTGGTTGGTCGTTAGTGTAGTTGTTGTACAGTAGGATACCAGTACGCTACCCTGAGGGAAACCATTCTTCAAGGTCCTCCATCAGATCTTTTTGTTATGCAGTGTGACAAAAAGCCTCCGGTTTGATCGTAGTCTTTTGTTACTTAATGTACCTTTCTGATCAACTCCTTGTGGTTGACGGTGTCATACGCCACAGACAGATCTATGAATGTCATTCACGTAACTTGTCCACTTTCGTATCCATCTCTTATATACTGAGATTGAGGATCTGACTGCAGCATGACCTTCCTGGGTGGAAACCCGACTGCTCATTTACAAGGTTTTTATCAAAATGTTGTGAGATGCGACTGAGGATCAGCCTTTCCAGGTCTCTGTACACTTGGCAAAGAATAGAAAACGGTCGGAAGTTTTTAGTATCAGTTGGTTCCTTTCGAGGCTTCAGAAATGCTACAACTTTGGTTTTGCGTCAGAACTTAGGTTTCTGTAATTTTGAAATTTAAAATCCATTGCTTTTTTACTGCCCCAAAAATTTCAATTTGTTTGGTCTTAGATCGATGAGATCATTATAGAGGGAGCAGAAGCCCAGCTTAGGGAAGGATGGGGAAGTAAATCGGCCGTGACCTTTTGAAAGGAACCATACCAGCATTTACTTTGAAGCGATAACGAAAACCCTACGTCTGGATGGGTGAACGGAGATCTGAACCTTCGTCTTGCCGAATGCGAGCGCACTGTACTAACCACTACTCCAGTCCGCTCGGTAACAAGCACGTAGAGAGAAACTCCCTTTACAGTGCTTAAA
Source organism: Schistocerca serialis cubense (assembly GCF_023864345.2). Lineage (NCBI taxonomy): Eukaryota > Metazoa > Arthropoda > Insecta > Orthoptera > Acrididae > Schistocerca > Schistocerca serialis. The sequence goes on along the minus strand of NC_064642.1, from coordinate 116,699,799 downwards.
TTTATAAATTTCCGGACCTCAATAACATGTTTGTTGTCTCTCATAACATGCGATCAAATGCCTAAACTACCGTCATAAATGTTCTCTTTGAGTCTCAAAGATTTTTGGGGAATTTTCAAAACTTCCCTTTCCATTTATAATTACAAAAACAGCCCGTTCTCTCGCTTCGAAATTTTAAACCGGTTCTGCTGTTACTGGAGGTGTATTTCCAAATGAATCACTGTAGTTTCTCTTCATTCTTTCAATATTATGGATTACTGCAGGTAAATTGCTATCATCACATAATATTACAAATATTTTGACATACTGAAGGAAATCAGAAAGTTGTCATTTTTCTAATATGACGACTCAGCACTAGAAATTTCCAGACACTTTTCCTCCGCCACCACTACAAGCCGCACACGTTGTAATGGTTGCTGACTTGCCATTCTTTCCACAAGGCTGAGTGTCGGTAATTACGAGCTTCCTACGTGGGCGGCTAGTAGCCTGCGGTAAAGCAGGTCTGGAATTGTCTTATTTTGTGACCAGTCCTACAAAGGGCATGGCACCGAGTGCTTTGCTGGAGCCGCATCTACATCAGAACCATAAAATAAGGATAACAACACCACACGTCCCGACTTGCATTGTAGGATTACAGAACATCACCAAAATAAAAAAAAGTGATTCAGTCTATCTACAAGTTATTCAATCACACATTAACTACCAAAGTGTTTGAGCTGTAATGTTGCTAATATTTCTAGATCAAACATTAGCATATTGCTATTTTGACATTTTCGCCATTTCAAGATAGCGGCAGTTCATTTGATGTCATTACAAGAAATTTATAAGTTCTATTGTTGTTTATCAGCGTACGTATCTTCAGATTTTAAGATTGACAACATAGTACGGACATTTTTGCACAGAGAAGTTCGTATGAACTTAACAGCAGCTTAACTGTTTTTCAGTCTGATTGTTTTAGACACAAACCGGTTGACAACTTTCCTACTTGACGTTCTGCAGCTTCATTCGTATTGCAGACGGCAAAAGAAAAAGACAATACACACAGATCAACAGGATACAGAGTCTTCGAGATATTGTGAAAGATAAACATTACTCAAGATTACGCAAGAACACTTTTAGTGAGGAACGGGAAGTGAAAGGTGGTGCAATATATAGAATGGCTGCATAATGAAGTGAACTGGAAGACTATACTACAGGAAGGTAAGAGGAAATAGTTGAGGTGAGAAGTACGATAATACAAGTTGAATTTGACAAAGTACTGAAACACCTAATTCGAAGCAAAGCACCTAAACTAGACGACTTTCTCACAGAATTATTGAAGTGCTTGGGGCAACATGCCATTACAATAAACTATTCCATTTTATATACAAAATACATGAGACAGGTGAAAGAAAGAAGAATGAAATAATTACAGTTCCATAGAAGGAAAGTGCTAACCAGCTTAGTGAACCGTCAGTTTAATACGACGAGGAAGCAAAACGGTTATACCAATTATTTACAAAAAAAGTGAGCGAACTGGTAGAAGCTGACCTCTGAGAAGATTTTTTAAGTTCCGAAGAAATGCTGGGAAACGCGAGGCAGTGCTGACCGTACGGTTATCGTAGAAGAAATGTTGAAGAAAGGAAAACCTACGTTTGTGACATTTGTCGATCTAGAGAAGGCTTTTGACAATGTTGACTAGAATACACTCCTTGTAGTTCTGAAGGAAGCAGGGATCAAATACATGGAGCGAAAAGTTATCTACAAATTGTTTGTAAATCAGGCTGCAGTTGCAAGTATTGAAGGACAAGGAAGCGAAGTAGTAGTTGAGAAGACGCAGCTATAGCCTATCCCTGCTGTTATTCAATTTGTACACTGAGCAAGCAGCAAGACAAACCGATGGAGAAATTTGGAAAGGGCACTGAAATTCGGGAAACAGAAGTAAAAAGAATCTTTGCAGTTTATTGGACAGCTTCTCATTATATCAGAGACGAAAAATGACTTAGAGGAGTACCTGATAGACTGGGTAGTGTCTTGAAAAGAGGTTATTAGAACCTTTAAAAATATGTTGCTAGAGAAAACCGCTGCAGATCAGTTAGATCGAATGAATAATGAGGAGGAATTGAATGGAATTCAGAAGAAAAGAAATTGGTGGCACCACAACCTGATTAAAAGAACAGATAAATTGAAAGGATACAAATTTGAGACTTGAAGGTACTTTCAGTTTGCTAAGGGAGGGATGTGAGGGGGTAAAAATTGTAGAGGGAGGACATGGCTTGAATACTGTAAGCATTTTCAAATGTATATTGGTTGCAGTAATAGCATAGAGGAGGATGATTGCACAGGATATACCACTAAGCAGAGTTGTATCAAACCAGTTTTTAGCCTGAAGACCACTACCACCACCACAACAACAACAGCAAAACTTTTACAGAGAAAGCATTCTTGGCAAGAGTCTTTTAGCGTGGCAAAATGTGGCATAGATGTTCTTAATCCATACTGGCTTCTTAAGCTGTGTGTCATGGCAGATTCACCACCACTCTCGTCTCCTCCATTCCAAACCGTAGCTGTGGCTAAGCCATGTCTCCGCAGTATCCTTTCTTTCATGACTGCTAGTTCTGCAAGGTTCGCAGGAGAGCTTCTGTAAAGTTTGGAAGGTAGGAGACGAGATACTGGCAGAAGTAAGACTGTGAGTACCGGGGATGAGTCGTGCTTCGGTAGCTCAGATGGTAGAGCACTTGCCCGCGAAAGGTAAAGGTCCCGAGTTCGAGTCTCGGTCGGGCACACAGTTTTAATCTGCCAGGAAGTTTCATATCAGCGCACACTCCGCTGCAGAGTAAAAAATCTCATCCTGGCACTATAGAACTGTTTGCAGTTACGACATACTAACGGCCAGCAAGCTTCGGCCGGAGATGCTCCAAGAAAACTGTTGCGATTCGAAGAGTGCCCCACTCCCAAAATTCCGAGAACACTTGTAATGTGTCAATTCTGATCAAGAAATGTGATGTTCCTCCAAACAGCACCTAGTGATTCACGGGGAAACGAAATTCTGGTCGCTTGCAAAGAGTTGCCGACAATCTTCCTTCCTGCATAACATACGCCAGTGGACCATGGAAGGGAGGGAGTTTGGATTGATAGAAGTTCGGCCTGTGACCTCTCCGCTACAAACCGTATGGTCGATCCTGTAGAAGAGGTAGAGATGCAGAGGCGGTTTGTCCACATAGTATGTGTAGCAAATGCCACAGGTCCCGCGTTTTCAGGAACGCCACAACCACACTGCCCACTTTATCGGGGCAGGGGGAATTAACCGTGTAATAGATCACTGACGTAAAACTATGTGCATTTTCAATCATTTGCAACATACGCTTGGCCTTTTGTTTAATCAGGTCGTACAAAACACAACATTACAAAACTCTGCAGCTAAAACAGCTATTTTCATAAAGCTCAGTTTACATAGTTTACATAATTGAACGAAAGAGGGGACTAAACGATCTTCACCCGGAATTTGGTAACAGTAATTGCAACGACTTCAGCCCTCATCAGCATTTCGTCGCAGTATGGCTGAGGGTAGCAGTACAGTGGCACAGGTGATTCAAAAATGATTCAAATGGCTCTGAGCACTATGGGACTTAACTGCTAAGGTCATTAGTCCCCTGGAACTTAGAACTACTTAAACCTAACTAACCTAAGGACATCACACACATCGATTCCCGAGGCAGGATTCGAACCTGCAACCGTAGTGGTCGCGCGGTTCCAGACTGCAGCGCCTAGAACCGCTCGGTCACTTCGGCCGGCGCACAGGTGATCTATTGTCTGCTATCCACCACAGTCCAATTGTGTTGGTCCTATGGGCTTTGACAAGTTATCTCAGCCTGTTCAGTGGCCTCCAGGTGAACCGGTCTAAAGCATCTCCAAGCGGCTGACACTCAGCAGCTTTCACCCAGTTTTTAGGCTGGCCACATCCAGCTGCTCATAGTTTTCTGTCAGCGCTTGGAGACATGGTTAGTGATAACGTTGATCTGAGAAGACTTCTTTAGGATTTTAAACTAGATCTTGATGATTGATTGCCGTAGAGTGTGTACAGATGATTTAGTTCAATGTTTTCCTTTCAACGTCTGCTGCTACTTCACGACGTGTATCAGGTGGTGCAATACAAGCTAAGCAACAAACCTTGCCTGTAGGTGACGGTGCCAGACTTGCAGTGATCAGCTGTGCAGCTTCTTTCAGTGTAACGTCCACTTGCATTTCATGGGCAGAGCTATGCCATACAGGACACGAATACTCCCCTCCAGTGAAACAGCGCCATACCGGAGGTTCTGATGAGATGAAGATCCCCCCAGTTACTGCCAGTGAGTTTCCGAATGATGTTATTTCGGGGTGACACTTATAGTTTAGTGGTAAGTCAGTGTTTGCGGTATATGAAAGGCCTATCTAAAGTGATAGCAACGCATTTAGACATAAAGCAGTGTCCCACCTCGGTGCTTAATTCTCTTTCACTCAATTACATCTTGCATTTGACAAATTGGCAAAATAGTTTTATCTCCATTCTAGTGTTACTGCTTTCAACCACTATATGGTTGGCAGTGATTTTTTGTAACACAGTGTTGACAGAGCTTGACAAACATTGTCGATACATCCTCGTACCAAACATGGCAGGCCGCTAAAGTGAGTGAGAATCTAGCTCATCGCAGGAACATACTGCTCTGTCATACGTCATGGGCCACCGATTGAGAGACGTTGATCAACGTTATACTTAGCGTTGGAAGCTGCAAAATTTACAGAACTGCGTTAGACGGGAGAGAATGACCACACTAGAGCATCTGAATGGGTTATCCATTAAAGTACGAATTTTAACATTACAGAAATGCCTTGAACACGACAGACCAACCAACCGTAAAGGCCCAGTGGCTGAACAAGGAGCTTAAAACAGGATCACAAAGAACTAAGTGATTAGTATTGAGACAGTGTTTGCGGTATACGAAAGAACTCACTAAAGTGACACTAACGCATTTAGGCGTAAAGCAGAGTCCCACCCAGGTGCCTTCATCACTCAACCACATCTTACATTTAACAAATTAGCAAAATATTTTTATTTTCGTACTAGTACTATTGTCTTTAACCACAATATGGTTGGCAATGATTTTTTGGAATACACTGTTGACAGAGCTTTTCTGAAAGTAATTTAACATTCTCGTATCAAACATCGTAGGCCGCTAAGAAGAGTGAGAGTCTAGTCCGCGGGAAATTAACCCGTGCCTGTCGAGATGTAGATGTTGATAAGGTGGGGCTATGCCTCTGCCATAGCTTCTGATGGACGAGGAGACATGAAGTTTTCTTCCAAAACGATGGAGGCTTATGACTGTACGGGTATCACTAAATTGACATTTCTCGTGTCGCTATTATGGTGACAGATGTACTGCAGACAATGCGTCTTTAATCGTTAACCATTTCAGAAACAAAAAGTTTATTGTTACCACCACAATTTATTTTTTTCCACCACGCGTTTAAGAGGTTCAAACCTCCATCATCAGGTTGATTGATGTGGATTAGCACAGGTATTTGTTGTGTTTATGACTTTGTGGTACCTACAACACTGTCTCCTGTGGTAACGGGCTCATTTTTCTGTCGTAGTACATCAGATAAAACACCACATGCAATTTGTACACAATGAGGTAAGCAGTCTACATGTGTGTACCAAGTGCATGTGATGGAACGTGTAACCACCGGATACAGTGCCACAGGTTACCCCAAAGTCGTAAATACAACAGAAAATGGCTCTGAGCACTATGGGACTTAACTTCTGAGGTCATCAGTCCCCTAGAACTTAGAACTACTTAAACCTAACGAACCCAAGGACATCACACACATCAATGCCCGAGGCAGGATTGGAACCTGCGACCGTAGCGGTCGCGCTGTTCCAGACTGTAGCGCCTAGAACCGTTCGGCCACTCCGGTCGGCCGTAAATACAACACAAACATGTATTAATACACAAAATTCCGAGAAGACCATGGATGTTTCAAACTTTGAAACACGTAGAGAAAAAAAAATTTCGCAGTACTAGGAGTAGTAGTAGCAGTAGTAGTTTTATTTATGCGTAGATCTCTTCACAAGGATGTTGCTCACGTCTTGATATTACAATTTAAGGACAACAAAAATAAAGTAATTCCCATATACAGACATTTACATACTTACAGCTCTAGAATGACAAGGATGGGACCGGTAGTCAACTGCGGCCCTATAATACGAACCATTCAAGCATTTGCCTGAAGTACTCGTAATTTAGGGAAACCAGGGAAAACCTAAATCAGAGTGACTGGATGAAGACTGGACCCTCCAACCTCCCCAATTAAAAGGCCACTCTGTTTAAAACAGATCTACCTCATTCGGTTTAGTCCTAGTGTACAGTAATATTTTACAAAAAAAAAAAAATAAATAAATAAATCTGAACTGAAGACAAAGAAACTGGTACATATGCCTAATATCGTGTAGGTTCCCCGCGATCACGCAGAACTGCCGCAACACGACGTGGCATGGACTAGACTAATGTCTGAAGTAGCGCTGGAGGGAACTGACACCATGAATCCTGCAGGACTGTCCTTAAATCCGTACGAATACGAGGGAGTGGAGATTCCTCCTGAACAACACGTTGCAAGGCATCCCAGATATGCTCAATAATGTTCATGTTTCCGTAGCTGGGTGTCCAGCGGAAGTGTTTAAACTCATAAGAGTGTTCTTGGAACCACTCTGTAGCAGTCCTGGATGTGGTGTCACCGCCAGACACCACACTTGCTAGGTGGTAGCCTTTAAATCGGCCGCGGTCCGGTAGTATACGTCGGACCCGCGTGTCGCCACTATCAGTGATTGCAAACCGAGCGCCGCCACACGGCAGGTCTAGAGAGCACTTGCCCCAGTTGTACAGCCGACTTTGCTAGCGATGGTTCACTGACAAAATACGCTCTCATTTGCCGAGACGATAGTTAGCATAGCCTTCAGCTACGTCAATTGCTACGACCTAGCAAGGCGCCATTATCATTTGCTATTTGTCTTGTGATGCATGTACCGTCAGACCGATGTTCACCAATTATGGATTAAAGTTAAGTATTCCAACAGCTACGTACTTTATTTGCTAGACTCAAATCCTTTAACTGTTCCAGACCTCACGCCAGCCTGCGTGAGCTTAAACGCGTGCCTTTCGGCTTCACCTCCTAGTGGCTTGGCTGTCTTTCCAAGTCACAACACTGGACGTGTCGGGTGTTGCAGTGTCCGACTGGAATGCACAATGGACATGAAAGGATGCAGGTGATCAGACAGGGTGCATACATACATGTCACCGGTCAGAGTCGTATCTAGAAGTGTCAACGGTTCCGTATCACTCCAACTGCACACGCCCCACACCATTAGAGAGCCTCCAACAGCTTTAACAAATCTTTCAAATGGCTCTGAGCACTATGGGACTTAACATCTGAGGTCATCAGTCCCCTAGAACTTAGAACTTCTTAAACCTAACTAACCTAAGGACATTACTCACATCCCATGCCCGAGGCAGGATCCGAATCTGCGAACATAGCGTTCGCGTGGTTCCAGACTGAAGCGCCTAGAACAGCTCGGCCACTCCGGCCGGCCCAGCTTTAACAGTCTCTTGCTGGCATGCAGGGTCCGTGGATTCATGAGGTTGTCTCCATCCGCTCGATATAATTTGAAACGAGACCCGCCCGACCAGGCAACACGTTTCCAGTCATCAACATTCCAATGTTGGTGTTGACGGGCGCAAGTGAAGCGTAAAGTTTTGTGTCGTGCAGTGGGCCTTCCGCTCCGAAAGCTCACATCGATGATGTTTCGTTGAATGGTTCGCACGCTGACACTTGTTGACGGCAAAGCATTGAAATCTACAGCAATTTGCGGAATGGTAGCACTTCTTTCACCTTTCTTCAGTCGTTGTTGGTCCCGTTCTTGCAGGATATTTTTCCAGCCTCAGCGATTTCCGAGATTTGATGTTATACCGGGTTCCTGGTATTCGCAGTACACTCATGAAATGGTCGTAAGGGAAAATCCCCATTTCATCGCTACCTCGGAGATGCTGTGTCCCACCGCTCGTGCGCCGGCTATAACATCACGTTCAAACTCACCTAAATGTTGATCTAACAACTGCTCCAGACACCTGTTGTTTTATGTAGGCGTTGGCGACCGCAGCGCTGTATTCTGCCTGTTTGCATATCTCTGTATTTGAATACGTATCCCTTTACCAGTTTCTTTGGCGCTTCAGTGTATTTAAAAATGGTAAAAGACTAATGCTACACTGTTCATTCAGTTGTCACTCTCAGTCGCTGTACACATTACACACCCTATAACACTACACATACACACATCAAAAAAGTTTTGCACCACCTCGGTTCCGAGAGTGTCGGAACCTGTACAGAAAATTGGAGTAGAGATCAACATAATCATCTTTTCCACCCTTTTTATTGCTCATGAAAACCACACATTTCATGTTGTATCACCATACAGCGAGGCCTTCAGAGGTGGTGGTCCAGACTGCTGTACACACCGGTTTCTTTAATACCCCGTAGCATGTCCTCTTCCATTGATGCATGCCTGTATTCTTCGTGGCATACTATCCACAAGTTCAAGGCACTGTTGGTCCAGACTGTCTCACTTCTCAACGGCGATTCGGCGTACATCCCACAGAGTGGTTGGTGGGTCACGTCGTCTATAAACAGCCCTTTTCAACCTATCCCAGGCATGTTCGATAGGGTTCATGTCTGGAGAACAAGTTGGCCACTCTAGTCGAGCGATGTCGTTATGCTGAAGGAAGTCATTCACAAGATGTACATGTTGGGGGTACGAATTGTCGAGCATGAAGACGAATGCCTCGCCAATATGCTGGCGATATGGTTGCACCATCGGTCGGACGATGGCATTCACGTATTGTACAGCCATTACGGCACCTTCCATGACTACCACCGGCGTACGTCCCTGGCATGATGCCACCCCAAAACAGCAGGGAACCTCCACCTTGCTGCACCCGCTGGACAGTGTGTCTAAGGCGTTCAGCCTGACCGGGCTGCCTCCAAACACGTCCTCTACGATTATCTGGTTGGAGTCATACGCGACACTTATCGGCGAAGATAACGTGATGCCGAACCTGAGCGGTCCATTCGGCATGTTGTTGGGCCCACCTGTACCGCTCTGCATGGTGTCGAGGTCGCGAAGACGGGCCTCACCATGGAATTCGGGGGTGAAGTTGCGCATCATGCAGCCTATTGCACACGACGTCCCGTGGCTGCATGAAAAGCATTATTCAGCATGGTGGCGTTATTGTCAGAGTTCTGCCGAGCCATAATTCGTAGGTAGCGGTCATCCACTACAGTAGTAGCCCATAGGCGGCCTGAGCGAGGCATGTCATTGACAGTTCCTGTCTGTCTGTACCTCCATCACGTCCGAACAACATCGCTTTCATTCACTCCGAGACAGCAGGGCACTTCCCTTCTTGAGAGCCCTTCCTGGCACAAAGTAAGAATGCGGACTCGATCGAACCGCGGTATTGGCCATCTAGGCATGGTTGAAATACAAACATCTATGAACAGTCAAAGGGACTGTGTCTGTGATACAGTATCAACAGTCGACGTCTGTCTTCGGCAGTTCTGAGAACCGGTGCGGTGGAAAACTTTCTTTGATGCGTGCACCATCAGCTGACTTTAGGACCATTTTATGCACCTCAAGTTCCCTTTTGCTAGCCTGAAAAACTGTAAAGGCATCCTTCTATAGCGAGTGAGATTCCGAGCAAAGAAAGAAAATAAGGGGTTAGTATTATATTCGTACACTGCATAGCTTTGGGAGAAAGATTTCGCAGAAAAGGAAAATAAAGAAGGAAAAAAATCTTGTGAAAATGTTAATGCGGGATGTTAGATGTTATAGAATCGTCATTATTATTTGTGTTACAATTTTAGCAGTCCCTACTGTTTGTTATATAAGTAATCCCTCAGTGTGTAAAATGTTTGGGTTAACAGGTACTTTTCAACTGCTAGTTTAAATGAATCTGTTTTAGCAATTTCTTTAATCTTCTTTGGTAATTTATTGCACAGTTTTATTCGTCGGTAAAAAATACTGCTTTGAGTTTTATTTTCATTTTTTCTAGGTAAAAGTAAGTTTCATCTAGATCTTGTTCCATGATTATGAATAGAGCTGTTTGTGCAGTAATTACCAACGTTACTTTTAATGTGAACGACTGTTTGGTAAACGTAGGCACACGGTGCAGTAAATCTCCAGTGTTTTCGAACACACCTTTACTATGATCTCGTAAAAGTAAAGTTATTGTTTACTTCTTCAACACAAATTCCACCTGAAATCGTTCTGCAGGGATACTAGTAACAATGTTACTGTTACACAACATCGTTGTCCGACTCTTCTTTCAATTCTGAATTTCTCACTAGTCGGATGAAGTCTAATGGAAGGTGGAGTACTGACGTATTCTGTTCTTCAGTACACTAATATAGGCTGATGGTTTAAATGGTTCAAATGGCTCTGAGCACTTTGGAACTTACTTAACATCTGAGGTCATCAGTCCCCTACATTTAGTACTACTTAAACCTAACCAACCTAAGGACGTCACACACATCCATGCCCAAGGCAGGATTCGATCCTGAGACCGTAGCAGTAGCGCGGTTCCGGACTGAAGCGCCCAGAACGAACTTAGGCTGAATCAGTGTCTTGTTTCTCAGATGGTATTACTATAAATTTTGCTGGAATTAAATTAAAAGATTTCTTAAAGTCCATTAAGCCCAGAAGTAATGGTAACACACTTCTTGGTCCGTTCTGTAGTTTCACTCACGATCTGCAAATTATGCATTGTCTGTTCCACTTATGAAGTCAACGTTTTGCTATGACTGAATAAGATCCAATGTTGTAGACGCGAAGTACCGACATGGCCGAGTGCGTAGATTGGAGAGCTGATCACAGTTTAGTTAGTGGTGAAGAGATACGTAAACCGTTTAAAGTGCCCCATCTCTGAAGCAGTAGGCTATATGGCCTGATCACACTGGCAACGTAAATCCAAAGAGTGACGCAATATGTTCGGCTCGCCTGCAGGTACATGCAGTTCATAACGGGCTGCCTAACAACCTGCCATTAATATAAGCTCCGTGAAGTAAGAGTCGTGTCTGTTAGCTGATTACTGAGAGCGATAATACTGTTGAAATTCACGGACGGGATTGTGAAATATACTACCGGCACTTCAGGATCTACTGTAATGTTGCACGATGCTTTTTTTTTATCCCAAGTAGGTCGGCTGCGCGGCTCAGACTAAAAATATCACAGGGAATCAGGCGAGGAAATACATGTTGTGATATGTGAAAAAGCAAGAGAAGAAATCTGTTGTTAAACTTAGTAAATGTCCACAAATATTTACGGTATTACTTGTTCAATAGATAAAACCAGTGTGACAGAGAAGTAGGTGTGCAAAATCTGAGTACTGAGGGACGTCACGTGACAGATACACTAGTCAGACTTGTTTAGAGTGCTAGGAAACCGCAGAATTAATTGGTTCAGTTACAGGTCTGAATCCCCAGTGTTAACTCTCAGTTAAATCAGAGTCGACGCTCTTGCTACACACGTCATACACGATACCGCATTTTTTATTGCAGCTAAGCCTGCTACAAGAGGTGCTCGTTAAGTGGTATCGACTGCAACTGGACTGTAGTTCCTTAACAAGCAAACTTCACAATGTTAGACTAGATAGTATGGAAGATCCGCTTGTTGTTGGGGCCACAATAGGGCTGCTGCTACACCCACAGTACAACGACGTCGGGGAGGAGAAATTATTATTAGCGGTTTAGCAGAAAATACGGCATTGCACATCCCCCCATACACCGATGAGCCAGAACATTACGACCACCTATTAAGTAGCGTGTTGTTCCACTTTTCAAACACAGTAGCATAGAGATACTGCTTGCCATGGATTCTACAAGTCCTTGACAGGATCCCAAAAGTATGTGGCACCACATATCTACGTACAGGTCAAGCAATTCCAGCAAATTACGGGATGCTGGTTCATGGGCACGCAGCTGGCTCCCAATAAGTGTTCCAGGGGGTACAGATCAGGCCCATTTATGGCCAAGACATCAATGTGAGTTCACTATAAGGCCCCTCTAACCACTGTAGCACGATTTTGACCTTGCAACACAGACTATTATCCTGCTGGGAGATGTCATAGCTGTATGGGGAGACTACAGGCGTGAAGCTATGCAGGTGGTCCACAATATGGTTCATATAGTTCACTGTCGTAATGACGCCTATGATTACCACTACAGATTCCATGGAAGACCAACTCAATCTTCTTCCTTTGCTGGTGCCCTGTCCCACAACTTTGCACGGTCGGCACCATTAGGAACAGATTTGGCAAGGTTAGTTTTTAAGGAGTTTCTGGATGCCCTTGCAGCCCCCACCCCATACCCCCCGGACGGAATTAGTGTACCCCAGCTGTCTGCATCAATGGAATAGTGTGAATGTGTTTCAAATGTCTGCGAGCCGTGTAACTGAGGTGGAACGTGGGAACCAGCCCAGTATTCACCTATCAGGATGTGAAAAACCGCCTAAAAACCACATCCAGATTAGCCAATACACTGGCCAGCGTCGGTAATCCACCAGGCGGATTCGATCCAGCGCCGGCGCGGCTACCCGAGTCCAGGAATCAGCGCATTAGCGCTCTCGGCTAACCTGGCGGGTGGAAGCCCAACTCAATGTACCCCATAATATAAGACTTCCCTCACCGGTGTACATGTGTGTTGCGGTGCATGTTTCGTGCAGCTTTTCACCCGGATGACGACATGTAAAGACCCAACCATCGGCATGGTGTAACAAGAAATGCGAATCATTCAATAGGTGACACGTTTCTGTTGATCCACGGTGAAGACTGAGTGATGTTGCGCCCTCTGCAATCGTAACTGACGACGTCGTGTGAAATGGAGCTCCATATTCAACAATGCCTTTGAAGGGTGTGCACCGAAACAGTTGTACCAGCAACAGCATTGTACTCTGTCGTCAGATCTGCCACAGGTCACTGCCTATTCTAGATTACGCAGTGGGGGATCCTCCGACTTCTACGTTTTGTGATGAGACGTGGTCGTCCAATAGCATACGGCCTAGTCGTTATTTCACCATCCTTCAACCACTTTCCACAGGTGTTCACGATAGTAATAAGCCAAAAAGCGACTAACTTAGCCGTTTCAGAGATTCTCGTCTGCAGTCGCAGCGCCACAACAATGTGCCTTCTGTCAAAACAGCTTATATCAGTGGATTTCCGAAAGTCTACATCTAAATCTACATCCATACTCCGGAAGTCACCTGACGGTGTGTGACAGAGGGTACCCTGAGTATCTCTACTGGTTCTCCCTTCCATTCCAGTCTCGTATTGTTCGCGGAAAGAAAGATTGTCGTATGCCTCTGTGTGGGCTCTAATCTCTCTGATTTTATTCTCATGGTCTCTTCGCGAGATATACGTAGGAGGGAGCAATATACTGCTTGACTCCTCGGTGAAGGTATGTTCTCGAAACTTCAACAAAAGCCCGTACCGAGCTTCTGAGCTTCTCTCTTGTAGAGTGTTCCACTGGAGTTTATCTATCATCTCCGTAACGCTTTCGCGATTACTAAATGATCCTGTAACGAAGCGCGCTGCTCTCCGTTGGATCTTCTCTGTCTCTTCTATCTGGTATCTTCTCTATCTGGTACGGATCCCACACTGGTGAGCAGTATTCAAGCAGTGGGCGAACAAGTGTACTGTAACCTGCTGCCTTTGTTTTTGGGCTACATTTCCTTAGGATTCTTCCAATCAATCTCAGTGTGGCATCTGGTTTACCGACGATTAATTTTATATGATCATTCCATTTTAGATCACTACCAGATAATTTATGGAACTAACTGCTTCCAGTTGCTGACCTGCTATATTGTAGCTAAATGATAACGGATCTTTCTTTCTACGTATTCGCAGCACATTGCACTTATCTACAAGCGGCCGCTGTGACCGAGCGGTTCTAGGCGCTTCAGTCAGGAACCGCGCAACTGCTACGGTCGCAGGTTTGAATCCTGCCTCAGGCATGGAGACTGAGGACCTCGGATGTTAAGTCCCGTAGTGCTCAGAGCCATTTGAACCATTTGAACTTGTCTGCATTAAGATTCAGTTGCCATTCTCTGCACCACGCGTCAATTCGTTGCAGATCCTCCTGCATTTCAGTACAATTTTCCATTGTTACAACCTATCGATATACTACAGCATCATCCGCAAAAAGCCTCAGTGAACTTCCGATGTTATTCACAATTGCTGCCCGATCTTCGCTATAATGACTGCCCATTCGTCTCTCTCCCACACCCATTCTTTCCTTACTGCGCCACGTGCCCGCAACACCACCAGGACAGTGGACATAATGCTTTAGCCCATCAGTGTGCACCACAATGAATGCTGTTGGCAGGTACCAGTAGTGTCCACGTGTCAGGTTCTACTACGACTCGTTCAGCCGTATGCTCCTGTACCACCAACAGCACACTTTCTGGTCTTTCACCAATGCCCAAAATATGCAGTTTCGACATTTTGTTAATGTAGGACCTGCTACCCTTTCACTGCAAGAAGAGTCTATTACAAATCAATCACTGTTGCCGTAAAAATATTTTGGAGACTTGTTTAGGATCGAGTGCTTCATTCTCAAGCCTGAACTATTGTAGCTGCACTGAAACTGCTTGATCTTAATGAAAAAGTCTAAAATGGGCAAATACATGCATTACACAGTGCCGGTAGATGAATGAACATTATACAGGGTGTTTCAAAAATGACCGGTATATTTGAAACGGCAATAAAAACTAAACGAGCAGCGATAGAAATACACTGTTTGTTGCAATATGCTTGGGACAACAGTACATTTTCAGGCGGACAAACTTTCGAAATTACAGTAGCTACAATTTTCAACAACAGATGGCGCTGCAAGTGATTTGAACGCAGTCTGTGGGTGCGCCATTCTGTACGTCGTCTTTCTGCTGTAAGCGTGTGCTGTTCACAACGTGCAAGTGTGCTGTGGACAACATGGTTTATTCCTTAGAACAGAGGATTTTTCTGGTGTTGGAATTCCACCTCCTAGAACACAGTGTCGTTGCAACAAGACGAAGTTTTCAATGGAGGTTTAATGTAACCAAAGGACCGAAAAGCGATACAATAAAGGATCTGTTTGAAAAATTTCAACGGACTGGGAACGTGACGGATGAACGTGCTGGAAAGGTAGGGCGACCGCATACGGCAACCACAGAGGGCAACGCGCAGCTAGTGCAGCAGGTGATCCAACAGCGGCCTCGGGTTTTTGTTCGCCGTTTTGTGGCTGCAGTCCAAATGACGCCAACGTCCACGTATCGTCTCATGCGCCAGAGTTTACACCTCTATCCATACAAAATTCAAATGCGGCAACCCCTCAGCGCCGCTACCATTGCTGTACGAGAGACATTCGCTAACGATATAGTGCACAGGATTGATGACGGCGATATGCATGTGGGCAGCATTTGGTTTACTGACAAAGCTTATTTTTACCTGGACGGCTTCGTCAATAAACAGAACTGGGGCATATGGGGAACCGAAAAGCCCCATGTTGCAGTCCCATCGTCCCTGCATCCTCAAAAAGTACTGGTCTGGGCCGCCATTTCTTCCAAAAGAATCATTGGCCCATTTTTCAGATCCGAAACGATTACTGCATCACGCTATCTGGACATTCTTCGTGAATTTGTGGCGGTACAAACTGCCTTAGACGACATTGCGAACACCTCGTGGTTTATGCAAGATGGTGCCCGGCCACATCGCACGGCCGACGTCTTTAATTTCCTGAATGAATATTTCGATGATCGTGTGATTGCTTTGGGCTATCCGAAACATACAGGAGGCGGCGTGGATTGGCCTCCCTATTCGCCACACATGAACCCCTCTGACTTCTTTCTGTAGAGACACTTGAAAGACCAGGTGTACCGCCAGAATCCAGAAACAATTGAACAGCTGAAGCAGTACATCTCATCTGCATGTGAAGCCATTCCGCAAGACACGTTGTCAAAGGTTTCGGGTAATTTCATTCAGAGACTACGCCATATTATTGCTACGCATGGTGGATATGTGGAAATTATCGTACTATAGAGTTTCCCAGACCGCAGCGCCATCTGTTGTTGAAAATTGTAACTACTGTAATTTCGAAAGTTTGTCTGCCTGAAAATGTACTGTTGTCCCAAGCATATTGCAACAAACGGTGTATTTCTATCGCTGCTCGTTTAGTTTTTATTGCCATTTCAAATATACCGGTCATTTTTGAAACACCCTGTACGAGGGCTGTTCGGAAAGTAAGGTCCTGTGCAGCTGGTCCCGGCGGAGGTTTGAGTCCTCCCTCGGGCATGGGTGGGTGTGTTTGTCCTTAGGATAATTTAGGATAAGTAGTGTGTAAGCTTAGGGACTGATGGCCTTAGCAGTTTGTAACCTCCCCACAAAAATAAAAAAAAATGTTTAATAAGAATGAAAACGAGCCACCTTCCCACAAACATGTCAATGAAAATGGAGCCAAGCGTAACCTCCCCACATAAAAATGTTAAATGAAAAATGAGCCAAGTGTAGCCTGCCCAAAGAATAAAAATTAAATGAATTTTACTTATATTGTAACCTCTGAACAAAATTGGCTCCGATTTATAGTCTGTGTGCAAAAATGCATTTACATTTATTGTTCCCACCAAATTCTTTTCTCATTTAATGTCAAGTTCGAGACAGAAAAATTCCTAAACACCAAAATAATAAAAAAGTTTAGTAACCTGATAAATTTTATAAGGACAGCAGCGCTGACCTTCGGCCCTGTATTCTGAATAAAAAAAGCAAAAATTCTTACCTCAATAAAAACTGCAATTATATCTGCTCTTAATTAGATATCTTTCGACACAGCTTCGTGCAATGCTGGCGTATATTATTTCTTTTCTTTTTGGAAGGAATGATCATGCATTGGAAATATTCTTTAAATTGAAATGAATGCTTTTCTTTAAAAGAGTTACTTTATATTATAAAAATTATTATTGGAGCATTTTTTGGAACAAATTAAATTACAATTAACATACATTATTAAATATGCGCAAGGCTGCTTCTTTACCTTCTACAACAATACTCATCCTCCAGAGTCCTGACCAGAGTCGCGAGCAGAGCACACAGCCAACGCATGCCGACTCCCGCCGACTCACGCAGACTACTACTTGGCTACTACTGCTTACTATCACGGACTGAAGACTACTACTGTCGACTCGCGCAGACAAGCGCAGACTAGCGACAAGCAACAACTAACGATAAACTACTCTCTGGTCAGAGATTCTGTCATCCTTCGCCCATCGCCGGTGAAGCATACGTCTTACAAGTTAAGTCCCATTAGATTTTTTTTTTTTTAGAGTAAGATTCGATCGGTTGCGAAATGAAAACCCCAGTGAAAATAATGTTTTTTTTAAATTTTTATTTCTTTTTAAACAGTTAGCCACACCTTCCAGCTACATCTCTAAATATTCGCCGCTCCGACTTAGGCATTTGCTGTGGCGTTGTACCAACTTTCCAGTACCCACGTCACTGAAAACAGCCACCTATGCTATCTGCCAATTCTCTAAGCTGGTCTGCCTTTCGTTGTTTGTGCCAAAATATTGTCTTCGTAACCAGCGGTTCATTGAGCAGAGATGAACAACGGAGGGAGCCAATTAAGGGCTGTATTGTGTGTGATCAAACACTTCCCATCGAAAACGCTGCAGGCCCCGGCGGAATGCTGCTGAAAATTGTCTTGAAGAAAGAAACGCATGACATTTATGTTATGTGGACTGCATAGCTTCAGGCGAAATCTCTCACCAGATCCACATACTTGGCGGGAGACACTGTTGTTTTAGGCATTTCTACGTGATCACTTTGCGCTCTGAACTCAACGACGTGAAGCGATCGACAGGCACACTTAAGTCACTGCCCAACACATTTGTGCAAAGGTCCATTAGATTTTCATGGTGGTTTCCATTTCGCGCCTTGTTGGACCTCACTTTCCGAATATGCCTCGCACATATGCTCACCACACAAGTCATAACCATTTACTACCAACAAACTGAAGTTTGATTCCGACTTGTGTAGTGAGCATTATCTCCCGTCACTGTGTCATGTATGTGTTTAACAAATTTAAATGTCTGTCATTAAGATCAGGCACTTTCTGTACAGCCTGTAGGTCAGGCTTGAGAATGAATCAGTCGGTGCTAAACCTGTAGCCAAAATATATGTACTGCATCTGTAACAGATTTGTAATACACTTCATAACGTCTAAAGGTTGGATGATAGGTACACTTTGAAACCATTCACACGAAGCTGGTAAAATTGTTCATCTTTTGAGATTAGGAAGAAAGGTAAATATAGGCAGTACAATCTATTCCTAAGATAACTTCAGTTGTTGTCGTATTCGAAGGACAATTGGTATCCACTAATCATCTTGCCTGGTAGACAGAGATTTGCAGTATATAACTGTAAACTCAGTCCACATTTCCGTGGCGTTCAGTTCCTGTTAACACGGACGCTCGTAATCGTCCACGGCACGACAACGAAGCAAACGTTTATCCACTCGTGTTATATTATCATTTAGCGTACACGTCCTCTTACGCTGATAGTCTACACATAGTGTGTCTGACACGACACACATACTCGAAAGTCGATATTATTTACGTAACTGTTGTTCAAGTTACACAACACAGGAGCAATTGTATCCGAAATCACGATATAATATAACTCAGTATCATTGCAAAGTTTCGGAAATGGCTTTACTGTTCACGAAGCACAAACCACTAACACATTCGTTGAGTGGCACTACTCTTTAACCAGAACTTCTCTTTGCAACAATTATGTTCGCTACCACGGCTCCGATATAAACGGCAGGTAGCAATTAGACTACACGCTTTTGAACTGTTGTTCTGGAAAGTGAATGAACTTTGTTAATTTGTTAGGACGCCAGGGGGCTATGCTTGTGTTAAGAACTTGCTGATCTAAAATTCAACTAGCACTTTTTAAACGGTCTTCGCACGGGTTTGATAATGACCGCCACGATATTATATCATGCACAAATTTCTTCATATCCAGTTGTAACGCATATATTCCAATCTCTGCCTTTTGCTACAATTTTTGCCCTCAACAGATCCCTCTAGCACAGCGCCGTCCATGACGTGCCAAACTGCACGCGTACAGCGTGTGCGCCCAGGCGTGTCACTCAGCTTTTGTCGGCTCTTCTCGGAAGTACCCGGAACAGTGCGACATTCGATTTAGTATTGCGGTGCGGCATTTTGCAGTCGGCACAACTCTCTAAGTTAGGCGCACAAAAGTGATCTAGTGATCATCTAGTGTCTATCGCCACACAATCCTTCAAAATAAATGGGAATGACAGAAGAATGAGAATTCTCAATTCGCATAAGCAACGGGTACTGCTTATTTGCAACAAAACAACATTATAGTGCCTTGTAGAAATAATTTAAACTTTTAGATGGCAATGAGAGAACAAAAAGTTACAATGATCGACAGACAGAATATATTGTTCTGCATATCGAGAAGCACTTTGTGCTAAATTTTCAGGCTGGAGCACTTGAAGAAATTAGTGGTACAAATAGTAAACTTTCTGAAGGCGCACCCATTATTTCATTTCCAGTTGTAACTGTTTTTAAGGGAAATAAATGTTGAGTATGGAGACTTCATATATTATCGCAAAGTGCATCGATTTAAATCTTACTATTGTTGAATTTATGAAGGAAAAAGGGGTGCAGGAACGAAAAGTAGAACATTCAGAATGGATTACAAACTTCACATTTTAAGTGGACTTGACTGCATACTGCCCACGGTAAGACATTGTAAGGGCCGGCCTCTGTGGCCAAGCGGTTCTAGGCGCTTCAGTCTGGAACCGCGCTGCCGCTACGGTCGCAGGTTCGAATCCTGCCTCGGGCGTGGATGTGTGTGATGTCCTTAGGTTAGTTAGGTTTAAGTAGTTCTAAGTTCTAGGGGACTGATGACCACAGGAGTTAAGTCCCATAGTGCTCAGAGCCATTTGAACTTTGAACCATAAACATACACTCCTGGAAATTGAAATAAGAACACCGTGAATTCATTGTCCCAGGAAGGGGAAACTTTATTGACACATTCCTGGGGTCAGATACATCACATGATCACACTGGCAGAACCACAGGCACATAGACACAGGCAACAGAGCATGCACAATGTCGGCACTAGTACAGTGTATATCCACCTTTCGCAGCACTGCAGGCTGCTATTCTCCCATGGAGACGATCGTAGAGATGCTGGATGTAGTCCTGTGGAACGGCTTGCCATGCCATTTCCACCTGGCGCCTCAGTTGGACCAGCGTTCGTGCTGGACGTGCAGACCGCGTGAGACGACGCTTCATCCAGTCCCAAACATGCTCAATGGGGGACAGATCCGGAGATCTTGCTGGCCAGGGTAGTTGACTTACACCTTCTAGAGCACGCTGGGTGGCACGGGATACATGCGGACGTGCATTGTCCTGTTGGAACAGCAAGTTCCCTTGCCGGTCTAGGAATGGTAGAACGATGGGTTCGGTGACGGTTTGGATGTACCGTGCACTATTCAGTGTCCCCTCGACGATCACCAGTGGTGTACGGCCAGTGTAGGAGATCGCTCCCCACACCATGATGCCGGGTGTTGGCCCTGTGTGCCTCGGTCGTATGCAGTCCTGTTTGTGGCGCTCACCTGCACGGCGCCAAACACGCATACGACCATCATTGGCACCAAGGCAGAAGCGACTCTCATCGCTGAAGACGACACGTCTCCATTCGTCCCTCCATTCACGCCTGTCGCGACACCACTGGAGGCGGGCTGCACGATGTTGGGGCGTGAGCGGAAGACGGCCTAACGGTGTGCGGGACCGTAGCCCAGCTTCATGGAGACGGTTGCGAATGGTCCTCGCCGATACCCCAGGAGCAACAGTGTCCCTAATTTGCTGGGAAGTGGCGGTGCGGTCCCCTATGGCACTGCGTAGGTTCCTACGGTCTTGGCGTGCATCCTTGCGTCGCTGCGGTCCGGTCCCAGGTCGACGGGCACGTGCACCTTCCGCCGACCACTGGCGACAACATCGATGTACTGTGGAGACCTCACGCCCCACGTGTTGAGCAATTCGGCGGTACGTCCACCCGGCCTCCCGCATGCCCACTATACGCCCTCGCTCAAAGTCCGTCAACTGCACATACGGTTCACGTCCACGCTGTCGCGGCATCCTACCAGTGTTAAAGACTGCGATGGAGCTCCGTATGCCATGGCAAACTGGCTGACACTGACGGCGGCGGTGCACAAATGATGCTCAGCTAGCGCCATTCGACGGCCAACACCGCGGTTCCTGGTGTGTCCGCTGTGCCGTGCGTGTGATCATTGCTTGTACAGCCCTCTCGCAGTGTCCGGAGCAAGTATGGTGGGTCTGACACACCTGTGTCAATGTGTTCCTTTTTTCCATTTCCAGGAGTGTATTTTTACCTGTCCACACTAGATTAGATTAGATTAGATTAGATTAATACTAGTTCCATTGATCATGAATACGATATTTCGTAATGATGTGGAACGAGTCGAATTTTCTAATACATGACATAATTAGGTTAATTTAACAACATACTTAAGTTAATATAACAACTTTATTTTTTTGTGTTTTTTGTTTTTCTTTATTTTTTATTTTTAGTTTTTTATTTTTTAAATATATTTTTTTCTTTTTTTCTTAATTTATATCTAAAAATTCCTCTATGGAGTAGAAGGAGTTGTCATTCAGAAATTCTTTTAATTTCTTCTTAAATACTTGTTGGTTATCTGTCAGACTTTTGATACTGTTTAGTAAGTGACCAAAGACTTTAGTGCCCGTATAATCCCCCCCTTTCTGTGCCAAAGTTAGATTTAATCTTGAATAGTGAAGATCATCCTTTCTCCTAGTATTGTAGTTATGCACACTGCTATTACTTTTGAATTGGGTTTGGTTGTTAATAACAAATTTCACAAGAGAGTATATATACTGAGAAGCTACTGTGAATATCCCTAGATCCTTAAATAAATGTCTGCAGGATGATCTTGGGTGGACTCCAGCTATTATTCTGATTACACGCTTTTGTGCAATAAATACTTTATTCCTCAGTGATGATTTCCCCCAAAATATGATGCCATATGAAAGCAACGAGTGAAAATAGGCGTAGTAAGCTAATTTACTAAGATGTTTATCACCAAAATTTGCAATGACCCTTATTGCATAAGTAGCTGAACTCAAACGTTTCAGCAGATCATCAATGTGTTTCTTCCAATTTAATCTCTCATCAATGGACACACCTAAAAATTTGGAATATTCTACCTTAGCTATATGCTTCTGATTAAGGTCTATATTTATTAATGGCGTCATACCATTCCCTGTACAGAACTGTATGTATTGTGTCTTATCAAAATTCAGTGAGAGTCCGTTTACAAGAAACCACTTAGTAATTTTCTGAAAGACAGTATTGACAATTTCATCAGTTAATTCTTGTTTGTCAGGTGTGATTACTATACTTGTATCATCAGCAAAGAGAACTAACTTTGCCTCTTCATGAATATAGAATGGCAAGTCATTAATATATAATAAGAACAACAAAGGACCCAAGACTGACCCTTGTGGAACCCCATTCTTGATAGTTCCCCAGTTTGAGGAATGTGCTGATCTTTGCATGTTACGAGAACTACTTATTTCAACTTTCTGCACTCTTCCAGTTAGGTACGAATTAAACCATTTGTGCACTGTCCCACTCATGCCACAATACTTGAGCTTGTCTAGCAGAATTTCATGATTTACACAATCAAAAGCCTTTGAGAGATCACAAAAAATCCCAATGGGTGGTGTTCGGTTATTCAGATCATTCAAAATTTGACTGGTGAAAGCATATATGGCATTTTCTGTTGAAAAACCTTTCTGGAAACCAAACTGACATTTTGTTAGTACTTCATTTTTACAGATATGTGAAGCTACTCTTGAATACATTACTTTCTCAAAAATTTTGGATAAAGTTGTTAGAAGGGAGATCGGACGGTAATTGTTGACATCAGATCTATCCCCCTTTTTATGCAAAGGTATAACAATAGCATATTTCAGTCTATCAGGGAAAATGCCCTGTTCCAGAGAGCTATTACACAGGTGGCTGAGAATCTTACTTATCTGTTGAGAACAAGCTTTTAGTATTTTGCTGGAAATGCCATCAATTCCATGTGAGTTTTTGCTTTTAAGCAAGTTTATTATTTTCCTAATTTCAGAGGAAGAAGTGGGTGAGATTTCAATTGTATCAAATTGCATAGGTATGGCCTCTTCCATTAACAGCCTAGCATCTTCTAATGAACACCTGGATCCTACTATATCCACAACATTTAGAAAATGATTATTAAAAATATTTTCAACTTCTGACTTTTTGTTCGTAAAGTTTTCATTCAATTTGATGGTAATACTGTCTCCCTCTGCTCTTGGTTGACCTGTTTCTCTTTTAATAATATTCCAAATTGTTTTAATTTTATTATCAGAATTGCTGATTTCAGACATGATACACATACTCCTGGATTTTTTAATAACTTTTCTTAATATAACACAGTAGTTTTTATAATTTTTGATAGTTTCTGGGTCACTACTCTTTCTTGCTGTCAGATACATTTCCCTTTTCCGGTTACAAGATATTTTTATACCCTTAGTAAGCCATGGTTTGTTACAAGGTTTCTTACGAGTATATTTAACTATTTTCTTGGGGAAGCAGTTTTCAAATGCATTTATAAAAATGTCATGAAATAAATTATATTTTAAATTGGCATCAGGTTCACGGTACACCTTATCCCAATCTAACTGCTGTAGGCTTTCCCTGAAATTTGCAATTGTTAAATCGTTGACTGAACATACTACTTTGGAGGACTGTTTAGTATTGCTGAATGGAGCTATGTCATATATTGTAACTAGCTGTGCACCATGATCAGAAAGACCATTCTCAACAGGCTGAGCATTTATCTGGTTAAACTTATCTTGGTCTATAAAGAAGTTATCTATCAGTGAGCTACTATCCTTTACCACCCGAGTAGGAAAATCAATAACGGGTGTCAAATTGAAAGAACCGAGTAATACTTCAAGGTCATTTTTCCTATTACCCTCTTTCAAATAATAATTTGCTTCCCCCTGTCTGACAGATAGCACAAGGAGTCCAAATTTTTCAGAAATAGATGAAAATTTCCTGATGGGGACCTATATACTATTCAAAGACTAAAGAAAACGGTCGCCAGCCTAATTAGGCATGAGAATGATTAACATTCTTGTTCAAGAAAATAGATATAAGCAACTTCAATGGACAGATACAGCCTAAATTTTATCACACGAGAGTGCAATGAACTCTGTCACAAGCAGATGTTGACGTTAAAGAACGTGCTAACAGTTATAGAAGAACAAAGCTATTTGCATAAGCACAACACTTTTGCCTTCAAGGTTTGGTCAAACTGAATGGTTTCAATAATATTACAATTAAAGGGCACTTTGGAATCATAAATTGCAATTAGATTTAATATCGTTTTTCAAACACTTTCTTATCTGACATGAGATGTGAATAAAGTTCACTGCAAAATTACAAATTGGGCATAGGTTTAGTCTTTCTTTTACCAATTACTTTTCTAACTGACATGGGAATAAAAAAAAGAGTTCACGAGCAAACTTTTTCTCACTGTCCCCTGTATAAAATAAGTTACTGTTTTCATAGACAGGGGTCTTTCTGTTAATTGTTATCTATCATGAGCACAATGGACAAATTGTGGATCCTGTTACACTATTAATATGTGCTTTCAATACACAAGATAAACAAGCACTTAGCAAGCATGAGTATATAACTTTCCACAATTGCAGTTCTCGACTTTTACTGCAGTGAGACAAAATATTGAAATATTTGTAAGATACTGACTCACCTTTTGCAATTTACAACAGGCAGCACTATGATCATTAACTAAGCAAAACCTTATAAGCCTCAGTTTTATAAACTTTTAATTTTTAAAAGTAACAGCAAATTGTTTTAATTCCTGTTTGAACTACTCTACTGCTTTATATTCAATTGTTTTTTTTAGTCTTTGGAAAGCAATTCTGATTGCATGATTACTTTGAACAAACATCATTTACTTTAGCACACTCTTTTGCCACATTAACTTTAACTTTCTTTTTACTATACTCAACAGGCATTAATTAGTAAAACACTGGCCTTTAATATTTTTTCAATAAGGATACTCGGTAATCATTTCAGCATGGGAAGGATCCTAAGAGGGTATGTGACAGAGGATAAATCAGGTTAAGTTTTCATAAATAGTCTTTTTCTTTACCTTATAACTGAAAACAAATAAATCATCCACATGAGCTGATCCTTCACTGTACATTTTTACGATTCTTCTATTCCGTTATAGTTATTGCGCAATATGGTGGTGAGTGCATGCCGGTAGGTGGATTTGCGGGTAGAAATGCTGGACTCTGTGATTTCTTGGTGGCGATGATAGATTCCAGAAGAGTTCCAGCTATTTATCCATCCATCCGAGGCTTCGGCACATTGGAAAACGGCACGAAAAGCCTCTCTCGGCACCAGCACAATATATAACTTTTACATGAGCAATTGGCGGGTTGGTAGCTCGCCCCAGACTAACTCTTGGTTTCACCTTTCTATCCTCGCCAACTACATTTTGGTGCGCTGCACGATTCCGTTCCCGAGGGGAACCACAACACCTTTTAAACATATAGAGAACTAAGAATCCTAAGTGAGGATCAGCAGATACAGAGTAAAAAGACATTTTGAACAAAACATATCATTTGCACATATTGACAGTTCAACATAAAATTATTTGAACAAATTTTCAGTTATATATAATAAATTTTGTTTCCTTCCAAGTGAGGCAAAGTGTTTAACTAATAAAGACAATACATTGCATAGGATTAAACCAGGACATCGAAGTTTCTACAAAGAAAAAAGATCACATTTTTATGCAGTACCGAATTAATCATAGAATAATTACAGAAGCTCAGCGATGGAATGTTGAGCAAAACAGAAAGCAAAATGAATCAGCAAAAGGTATGTAGTGTCTAAGCTATAGTGTTACAGTACCTGTCCTGTTTGTGACATTGTAAGTTTGTTATGCAGCATCACGTCTGCCTTGTGTGCTTGCAATACATACTGCCACATAAAAAATATACTAATAAGCTATCCGTATAGCTAAGCTGGGAAAGATCAGTTAAAAAAACACAGTGGTAGCGTCGAATGATGCCTTAGGCCGTCCGGAAGTTAAGAAAAAAGGCATCTTCTTCGCTGTGTAAATTTTTCTGTAATTTGTGAGGAAAAAAGATGCCCTGGATTCTAGTGAAGTCTGCAGAGGAGTGCGATGAAAAACCACATCTTGAAGAATTACGAGACAGTTCCAAAGTTCTACGACAAATTTACGTGATAAATGTCTGAAATTGTGCGCACCTGGTCTGTGAGTCTCATTGATAACTAAAGCGGTCTCCCTTTTCTCCAGTCGCATGGTATTCCGCAGGGTGTAGTGAATCGAGGTTTGGGTTATTAAAGTGCAGAACGACAACACAACAAATTTATTAATTAATCACATTTGTTAGTACATTTTTTAAAGGAACATACCTTATATGCTATTGAATAGAGCAAGGAAATTAGCGTAAATACCATATTACATTGAGTAGCTCTCGTAGTCAAAGGGTGCATCGACAGGATACAGGTCGCCAATACTTGAGTTCCATACTGGGCGTTCAGTTACATTTTACGTAAGAAAATGACTCTCGCCATCTGAAAATAAACAGTTTCAGCATTGGCCAGGACAGAGACTCATATTTTTATTCAGCTGACTTGCATCTGTAGCTATTAGCTTTCTTCCAGCCCTCACCCAGGAATGGATATTATAATCCAGACCCAACTGGAAGTTAACTCTTCAGAATACTTCAACAAATCCACAAATCATGCACCGTAAAATAATTACTATAGGCAGGAGAATATCCCCTAAAACAAAAATCATTGAGATCAAGACTCAACATTTCATAAGTTTACCAATAAGATAACTTAAATTTACTCCCCATTAGATTACTGTGGCCAGGAGCCCCACTTACATTCTAAAACCCTAAAAGCAGCCTGGTACATATAAAATAACTACTAGCCACTGAAAGATATTTCTTAAAAAAACGGTACATAAAATTTGTACACCACACACTTTGGCCAACACTGTGAGATAGAGTACAGAATCAATTAAATTCAGCAACCACTAGTGTAATACTTATGCCAAGACATCACTTACTACAACTGAGCCGTAGAATCTTAACTCCCACCACCCCAGTGGTAACAACTTCATAAACACAAGCCTCAGTGCCTAGGTAGTTCGCATAACAGAAACTACTAAGTCCGAGGCGCCACCGCGAGCTTTGAACAAATTTCCTTATGTAAGCCGAACCACATGTGTTCGGAAACGATACGTCAAAACAGCCAATATGAAATCTCCGATCTCGGAGATGAAATACACTGTCTAGATCAAACAAGCTACTTTAAGTAGCAGAAGAAATATATCAATGCCTTGTATTCATTCACAAAAGATTTTTCCATCTTGTAAGGTCACCTGTACTCGTATAATACTCCAAAGTCGCTAACTCTGGTTCGGAAATAAATGCAGCCCAAAAACCTGCTGTAGAAATCGTGGCCAAGAATCAGACTACTACCACAGCTGTCAGATTACAGGTACGCCCCCCATCTACCTCGTAAGCTTAAAACAGACTGCTCGCCCCGGCCGCTCCCGGCAGTGTCTAGAGGCCGCTTAAAGGAGGCGCCACTGCGCGAAGCCAGAGATCGTCATGACATCTAGTCGGCAAGACGATCTCTGGCTTCGCCAAGTGGCACAATGAAATGGTCCACTACTGCAGAGATGTGCAGTGGACTGCTGCTAGAAAAGAGCCCAGCTGTTCGAGATGGAATGTAACAGTTGAACTCTAGCAAGTGACTTCGTCAGAAGAATGGCTTAGTGGAGACCCCAATGGATGCTGTGATGCACATTTATTTACAAGCAACCAGTTTTGGTTAAGCAACCATCTTCAAGCGTCGGATTAACATCACATCAGGTTAAAGGGTAGGTCCATTGGAGTCAAGTACATAGATTTTCACCTGCGGCATGTTACGTATACATATATTTTTCATCGGTCACAAAGCGCAAAAATCGACAGTCCATTTCCGTGTTCAGCATGTTGTCTGGCCACTGCCGAATTATAAATATGCGACTTTGGCTAGACAGTACGCTGAACAATTCACTGTATACGTGACAGGTACTGAAACTGAAAACGATTGTGCATTTGACGACAAGGAACCTTCTTTTAACTTGATGTGTTGATCCGTGTCTTAGGTCCTCATTCCTCTGTGCAAGTTCTTTGACAAAGATCTTTGTCAGAGATGTTGCCGAACTTGTTGACAAAACTGGCTCACTGGATCTATTATTGTAGCACAATTTTTCGTCATAGTTGCTCGAGAATGGATGCCGAAAGTCAACCATCTGTACATCATCATCTAACGTGAAGCTGGTGGTGAGCGCATTGCTTGAAAAGAAAGAGATGGGAACGATTTTGGGTGAAGCGATAAGCTCGAGTAATTGAGTATTTGTTCCCTGAGCTGCAGTGTGAGGACATACAGAACAATGACAATTATTTGAAAATGGACGAACAAACACTTCAGTTCGCCCTTATGAAGATACGACCCCTAGCCCCTTAAACAGTATCTGTAAACATGATACTTATTTAAGTAATACCATATCATGTTTTAAACAACAAACCCCTACAAAAGTTATTTATTCTTTCACGCTTAACGCGACACTTTTCGAAGTTATTATCAAGAGCAAATATTTACATTTATAGGTGTTATAGGTAGGTGTTGATAGGTTTGGTAAGTCACGGCTGCAAAATACGAACACGAATTCTTTACAGACGAATGGAAAACCGGAAAAGTTTTGATTCCGTAGAAATGTTGGAACATGACCCTACGACTTAACTCAGAAGGTAGATTAAGGAAAGGGAAACCTACGTTTCTAGCATTTTAGACTTAGAGAAAGCTTTTCACAATGTTGACTGGAATACTCTCTTTCAGATTCAGAAGGTGGCAGGTGTCAAATACAGGGAACGAAAGGCTATTTACAATTTGTACAGAAACCAGACGGCAGTTATAAGAGTCGAGGGGCATGAAAGAGAAGCAGTGGTTGAGTAGGGAGTGAGACAGGATTATAGACTATCCCCGATGTTATTCAATCTGTATATTGAGCAAGTAGTGAAGGAAACAAAAGAAACTTTTGGATTAGGAATTAAAATCCATGGAGAAGAAATAAAAGCTCTGAGGTTTGCCGGTGACATTGTAATTCTGTCAGAGACAGCAAAGGACCTGGAAGAACAATTGAACGGAATGATAGTGTCTTGAAAGGAGGCTGTAAGATGAATATCAACGAAAACTAAACGAGGATAATGGAATGTAGTCTAACAAAAACAACTGATGCGAGGGAATTAAGTTAGGAAATGAGACACTTAAAGTAGCAGACGAGTTTTGCTATTTGGGGAGCAAGATGACTGATGACAGTCGAAGTAGAGAGGATATAAAATGCAGGCTGGCTATGGTACAGAGATCGTTTCTGATGAAGAGAAATTTTTTAACATCGAGTGTACATTTAAGTGTCAGGAACTCTTTTCTGAAAATGTTTGTATGGAATGTAGCCACGTATGGAACTGAAACATGGACGATAAATTGTTTAGACAAGATGAGAATAGAGGGTTTCTAAACGTGGTGCTACAGAAGAATGCTGAAGTTTAGATACATAGATCACGTAACTTATGAGGAGGTACTGATAGAATTGGGGAGAAGAGGAATTTGCGGCACAATTTGAACAGAAGAAGGGATCTGTTGGTAGGACATATTCTGGGGCATCAAGGAAACACCAATTTAGTATTCCAGGGCAGCGAGGAGGGTAAAAATCGTAGAGGGGTACCAAGAGATGAATACACTAAGCAGATTCAGAAGGATGTAGGCTGCAATAGGTACTGGGAGATGAAAAAGCTTGCACAGGATAGGGTAGCAGAGCTGCATCATACCAGTCTCAGGACTGAAGACCACAACAACAGGTGTTTTATGTGATGTTTGTGTGTGTGTTGTTCTGCCCCTCTTGCCCTGTATGTCTATTTATGGTTTATTATAGCAGGATAAATTTCTGTGCTCCGATTTTCGGTATCGTTACGTAAAATACCTATGAAAATATTTGTATTTGATTATGAAAATAACTTCTCGAAACTTGCCGTGCCAAACATGAAAAAAAAATGAGTTATTGGTGAAATTTTTTATTATTTAAATCATGAACATAATTTCTACTACAGATGGTCAGATTAAGATTTTTGGCAACATACTTGAAACCCACAGTTCATCATTTCAGGTATTATTCTAGAAACGTGAGAACAAATATACTCTGAAGAGCCAAAGAAAGTGGCACACCCGCCTAATATCGTGTAGGGCCCCCGTGACCAGACAGAAGGGCAGCAACACGACGTGGCATGGACTAGACTAATGTCTGACGTAGTGCAGGAGGAAACTGACAAGATGAATTCTGCAGGGCTGTCCATAAGTCCGTACGAGTACGAGGGGGTGGATATCTCTTCTGAACAGCTCGTTCAAAGGCATTCCAGATATGCTCAATAACGTTCATGTCCGGGGAGTTTGATGACCAACAGAATTGTTTAAACTAGGGAAGGTATTCTTGGGGCCGCTATGTAACAATTCTGGATATGTGGGGTGTCGCTACACCCTCCCATTTAAAAGGCTACTCTGTTTAAAACAGAGCTATTTGCTTCAATTTAGTCCTAGTATAAAATACTATTTTTAAAAAAAAGCTACACTGAATAGCCAAAGAAACTGGTACACCTGCCTAATATCGTGTAGGGTCCCCGTGAGCACGCAGAATTGTCGCAACATGACGTAGCATGGACTCGACTAATGTCTGAAGTATAGCTGGAGGGAGTGGACACCATGGGGGTGGAGATCTCTTCCGAACAGCACGTTGCAATGCATCCCAGATACGCTCAGTAATGTTCATGCCTGGAGAGTTGGGTATCCAGCGGAAGTATTTAAACTCAGGAGAGAGTTCCTCGAGCCAGTCTGTAGCAATTCTGGACGTGTGGGGTGTCGCATTTTCCTGCTGTAACTGTCCAAGTCCGTCGGAACGCTCAATGGACATGAACGGTTGCAGGTAATCAGACAGGATGTTTGCGTACATGTCACCTGTCAGTGTCGTATCTAGACGTTTCAAGAGTCCCATATCACTCCAACTGCCCACGCCCCACACCATTACAGAGCCTCCACCAGCTTGAACAGTTCCCTGCTGACATGCAGGGTCCATAGATTCATGGGGTAGTCTCCGTACCCGTACACGTTCATCTGCTCGACACAATTTGAATCGTGACTCGTCCGACCAGGCAACATTTTTCCAGTCATCAAAAGTTCAGTGTCGGTACTGACAGACCCAGGCGAGGCGTAAGGTTTTGTGTCGTGTAGTCATCAAGGGTACACGAGTGGACCTTTTGCTCTGGAACCCCATATTGATGATTTTTCGTTGAGTAATTCGCACTTTGACACTTGTTGATGACCCAGCACTGAAATTTGCAGCAATTTGCGGAAGGGTTGCACTTCTGTCAGGTTGAACGATTCTCTGCAGTCTTGCAAGATATTTTTCAGACCGCAGCGATGTCGGAGATTCGATGTTTTACCGGATTCCTGATATTCACGGTAGACTCGTGAAATGGTTGTGTGGGAAAATCCCAGCTTCACCACTACCTCTCTAACATTCTGCGTGGTGTCTGTTTGTTCTCAGTCGTGTGTCCCTACCACTTTCGCGCAACGACGCTCTGAGCGTGTTTTTTAGTGAACTGACTAGTTTGAACCTGGGACCTGTTGCTGGTAAGGAGACGCCAGACCACACATGACATGTAGAGTTCAGAAGAGTTCAGTGAGACTAGCGATGATATAACCAAATACTTAATGATTTCAGCGTCAGCTCCACTGCACTCCCTGTAAAAGAATCTTAATACTAATTAAATTTAGTGGAAGGGGTTCAAGGCTTCCCTATTTTTAGTTAGCTGGTAAAATAATGTCGAAAAAGCAGTTAAGTTTACCACTGGAAATTTTATTCTACTTACAAAACATTGTTTATAAATTGCACTATTGTTAAAAGGAAATATTTTAATACAGGATGATAAAAACCAACTGCGTTCAACAAAAATGTGAACGAATATTCCCTGAGTTGGTTTCAAACTTCTACAATGGATCGAAGGATGACCTATTCCATGTCACATCTATAATCTAGGTTTAAATTAAGTTTTTACAAAAGAGGAAACAATCAAAATGATCTACAGTGACCCTCAATTATCCTTAATTACTTATCTAACTTGTCGTCAATTACAGTGGCTGATGTGGCTTCTCAATAATTATATAACAGAAAAATCATTGCGTTTCAGATATTAACTTACGTAGCAAATGTGAATACCATGAGCTTTAATTGACGATCGACACTAGTATTACGCAAAAAGGGGATGTAACAGATGAGACTTCTGCAGTTCTGAGTGAAGCCTTATGCGCTCAAAAATGCGGCATCGCGTGCGTTCATTACCTTGTCGGTGTTCGTCAGGGGGCGGCGGCTGGCGCAGCTCCGTCCAGTTCGCCCTCTTGGAAGCAACTCTCTCCTAACTTCTCCTTACTATGATTTACCGAAGTTGGTTTAAAAAAAATATCTGGCTGTGTTTTCATCTGACCAATCAGGGTCTCAATGTTAACCTTAAGCTCCACCTACAAAAATTCTGTCTATCCCATGAGAAACGTTATACTTTTCGTGGTGAGGCAATGTTTTTAACGTTTGCAACGTAACAGAGACGCGAAAAAGTCTCACGCTAAGACTTGCAGCTGGTGTGGCCCTTTTAGTGTTATCGTAAGACCTATACTGTTCTTCTGGAGGGCTCTATCTTTTAAAATGGGCTGGGGTGGTCTTGGTGGTTGGCTGGCGACGTGGGTGTCCGTCCCTTATCATAGAGCCTTCTAGCTTAACACGGTTCTGCTCTCGGCTTCTGTTCTCGTTTCTTCCCTCGGAACTGCGTCTGTTTCACGGTGGGAAGGTATGACATGCGTTTAGGCGTTCTTCTGTTAGTCTGTGGTATTCCATTTGCTCACTCGTTGATCGTATTACTTTGGTTAATTTAATGTCAGGATTTATTCTGAGCCATGTGACGTACTGCCGGATTTGCTTATCATGTCAGGGTTTTCATGGAAGGTGTTGGATTTGCCTGACGCCTTACACCTCGGATGATGATGATGATGTTTGGTTTGTGGGGCGCTCAACTGCGCGGTTATCAGCACCCGTACAAATTTCCAATTTTTTCTCAGTCAAGTCTGGCCACTTTCATGAATGATGATGAAATGATGAGGACAACACAAACACTCAGTCCCTGAGCGGGAAAAATCCTCAATCCGGCCGGGATTCGAACCTGGGACCTCGAGATCCAGAGACAGCAACGCTAGCCACTAGACCACGTGCTGCGGACACTACATCGGAGATGGTTGTGAAGAATCGCTCGCGCAGCGACTATAACACCACTTTCGGACTCACTTATATCTTGCTAACTTAACATTGTAGCAGCAGTAACCGATCTAACAACTGCGCCGGACATTTTTTGTCTTGTACAGCCGTTGCCTACCGCAGCGCCGTGTTGTGCCTCCTTACATATCTCTGTATTTGAATACGCATGCCTATACCAGTTTCTTTGGCGCTTCAGTGTATAGATCACTTAAGAAGGAATTGATGATTGTTAGGTCAGGTTATTTAGACTGCAAGTAAATACCTTTATTTCTCTTACGTACATTTTATCGGCAACACTTGGCTTTCCATATCTCCATAACCTCCTAATTCCATTTAATTTCTTCCTTATATCATCCACAGTGCACCACCTCGGATATTGCTGAATGGTGCAGCTGTTTCTGTACAAGATTCTAACCGCTCATTGTGGTTCCTGTGGTCAGCATGCTTTGTGTTATGAAGAATTTCATGTTCTTCATACCACGCAAGAATCGGTGAGGTGCTAGCCGCGTGCTGAACAAAAATACTTCGACGTAATTTTATGGTTTAAAGGCACTAAAGCTTTTTGTACATGGTGTACAACTTTGCTTCCGCCGTTTGCCGATATGTGGCGACAGCGGTAAGCAGCGGTCGAAAGAAAAGATCGCAGACGTCAGGTAATTAGCTTGGACCTCGGCCAAAATAAGCTCATTCAAACATTAGTTGATTCGTGTCTGCATCATAAAGTTGTTCTTGATTGAAAATGTCAGTTTACGAGCCTAATTCTCGCCATACGTGGGAGGTGTTACTGTTTTGTTTCAGCATGAAGAAAACAGCGGCTGAGTCTCATCGATTGCTCTCAAGTACGTATGGGAAGGACGCTATTAGTGAAAGAACGTGTTGTGAGTGGTTTCAACGCTTAAAGGACGGTGATTTTAACGTCGTGGACCGGCATAGTGGTGGAGGAGAGAATGTTTTCGAAGATGCAGGACTGGAGACATTGTTGAGTGAAGACCCGCGTCAGACTTAAGAAGAATTGGCACAATTATTGGAGTGACACAGCAAGCCATTTCAAAACGTCTCAAGGCTATGAGCATGATTCAGAAAGAAGGAACATGAGTCCTGTGTGAGCTGAAACCAAGAGATGTTGAACAGAGTTTGTGTGTTTGTGAACAGTTGCTTCAGAGGCAAAAACGGGAGGGATTTCTGCATAGCATTGTGACCGGGGACGAAAAATGGGTTCATTACGATAACCCTAAACGCAAAAAATTATGGGAATATTCTGCCCATGCTTCCACGTCGACGGCCAAACCGAATATTCACGGCCCCAAGATCATGCTCTGCATTTGGTGGAACCAGTTCGGCGTTGTGTACTATGAGGTGTTAAAACCAAGTGAAACAATCACATGTGATCGTTATCGAACGCAATTGATGCGTTTGAGTAGAGCGTTAAACGGCCGCAATACATCGAGAGGCACGATAAAGTGATTTTGCAGCACGACAACGCTCGACCCCACTTTGCAAAAGAGGTCGTACTTGGAAACGTTAAAATGGGAAGTCCTACCCCACACGCCGTATTCTCCAGACATTTCTCCCTCTGATTATCACTTGTTTAGATCAATGGCGCATGGCCTGGCTGACCAAAACTTCCGATCTCATGAAGAAGTCACAAATTGGATCGATTCTTGGATCGCTTCAAAAGATGAACAATTTTCTCGACGCGGGATTCGTACACTGCCCGAAAGATGGGAGAAAGTAGTGGCCAGCGATGGAAAATACTTTGAATGATACATGTGTAACCAATTTGTTTCATTAAAGCCTCAATTGTTGGGGAAAAAACGGCGGAAGCAAGGTTGTACACCTTGTAGTCTAAACGTACTAAAGCAAGCGAAGCGACATGTATAAAATGGTGAACTTTGATCAAAGCTAGAGCCAGATTTTTTTTATCAAAGGTCCTGGTAAAAGATATCTTTGAATAAATCTTCCCTAGTACATTGTAAAAGATTTGACCAAATGGATTTGATAAAAGTTCGTCTTCAAACATCGAGCACCGTAAGATGCATATCAAATATCAGGTTATATTTGACAGATGTTGCCTCCAAAAGGTTCGTCTGAAATGGAATGGCCATATTTATCAATGTCAAATTCATCTGATCGGTTATATTTCTCATCACCCCTTTGCAGGCATTAGTTTCTTAAGTGCACATACCTAATTTGGTTTCACTGGACGATCCTGTCTCACAGCTGCGTCAAATGTTGCTCCTTTGTGGAGACACGAAGTGATACGGGCATAGAGTGCTAGGGTCGAGTCGTTGAGGTGCTCGTATAGGCAGAAGAAGTATTCCTCCAGAATGCCGTGTAGAGGCAAGCACTGCTGCTGTGGTGCTCCCCCTTACCGAGCTCTCTCTACGACCTCCTGCCCTCAGTTGCAACGCTGAGAAATATGATCGACGATTTTCACTCACATGAGCAGGTCATGTTCTGGGTTCGCCTGACAGATGGAGTAGAGCCCGAAAGTAACAGCCAAATTGATGCGCAGAAAGGCATTGTACAGTCGGCAGCGTCGAGGGATGGATGGATCGCATTTTAAGCCACCAAGCTGTTCATGGATCAACTGCAAAGTCTTTCGTCATTCACTGAGACGTGGTGAAGTGAGGAACGCCTCTTTGCAGTCAGAGGCAGGCATGTAGCTCTGTAACAGCTTACATAAATTCCTATCTGTAATTTATGAATAACTCTTCGCCTTTCACGTAAGAAGAACCTAATTCCATCTAATTGAGATCATAACTTGAATTCGTTCGACAAAGCCCACATTAGTACAAGAGCTCTCAGGGAAAGTTTTGGACAAGATGCGACGTACGCAGTCAGTGGCGTAACGCAATATAGAAGCCTGCACAAAAGCTCACGAAGTATAGCCCAGACAACGGCGGAAATTCTCACAGAAGTGAACACAACTTTTGGCTAACATCAAGCCCTTCCGTACCAAAGAGCTATGAACGAAACGTGGTAGTTTCACCACCGGAGCTCCTCCTTCGTCATATATGGAAAGAAACAGGCTTTATCTACGGCTCGAGGCATGGTACCTCGTCAAGATACTGCGCATTATTCCGTGCTGCTTCACCTCACAGCGGCATCGAAAGAAATCTTCCTCGCCCAGTTCAGTTGTTCCTGGTCTATGGGACAATTCAGCAATTCGTGGACGGAGGTTATATTAACACTTTGTGACGGTACCCATCGCAACGCTGGACATTGTAATCATTTTGTTGCAACTAATATTAAATTTCGATACGAGCTATGAAGTGTTGGTAGTACGAGATGAGATTACGACTGCAGCTGAGAGGCAATAACGCTGTTCCCAAAGACAGTCATGTGTATACCTCATACGGTGCAGCGAAGCAGTCATGATAGTAGAACGTAGTGCAGTAACAGTTGTTGACCCTCATGGGGAGAGATGTAGCACTTAGTATCGAGATGATGGAATACTCTTGCAGTTTGAGCTCCAGTTTGCACTACAACGAAGCAGATGGCTGTACAGAAGGTGCAACCACAGCAGAGGGGTATCTGTGAAGAGGCCACACAAACCCATGGGTCCTGAAGAGTGCCATCAGCCTTTTCAGTAGTTTCAGTTGCAGCAACGTGGATGATTGACGGTTCTGGCTTGGTAACACTAGCAAGCATTTTCTTGCTCTGCTGGTTCTGCGAACGGTTGGAAGCCGTGTTTTTACTTTTATTTATTTATTTTTTAGTGGACATACAGCTGTACTGTACGGCCTAATGCTAGTAGCGTTCTGTTGGGTAAAATATTCCGGAGGTAAATTAGTTCCCCATTCGGATCTCCAGACGGGGACAGGTCAGGAAGATGTCGCCTACTTGATAAGGCAGAATGAAATTCTTCAGGTGGGATCGTCAAATGCTAGATACATTAACCGGGAAGGGGTAGGATAAAGAACCTGTAATAGGAAATAGATAGGTTGAACAGGAATTGAAACGGTAAAATGTAAGAGTTAAGAAAGAAGGTAAAATAAAGACCAGAGGAGAAAACACAGCCACTACTCCAGTCTACACGAGCACTGCACGCAGAGTAAGTTATGAATATTGACTTAGGTCCTGAGGAGGTGGTGACTGCTTCGATATATGGAAAGGAGTGTGTCCTGCAACTACCTATAGTAGTCGTAGGGTAGTCCGAGCATCCAGAGACATAACGATGTCGTGATAATCAAACCACTGACTGGTGGGCAACGAAACCACCACTCTTATTCAGCATGGAATTCTCAACGGCGAATCAGAGCGTGTTTAAAATCGCAAGCGACACAAGCCGCCGCTTGGAGTACTAAGCTGACAGGGCTGCCAGAGGAGCCACACTGTGCGATTTCTATACAGGACGTACCACAGTCAGTAGCGGCCGCTTTGGTCCGCCAAGCGGCGGGGGGCCGCCAGGGGCTTGATTGCAAGCGCAGGGTTTAACATACAGTGCGTATCACAATTAGTAGCAAAAACTCACATGTTGGAAAGTGTACGAGGGAAAAATGGATAGCAGTGGGGCGTCAAATGATAAATCGCTTGCGTGGGAATACATTCTCGAACCGGCTCTGTCACGAATCGAGGAGAGATTACTAATATTTCACTTTAGAATATATTTTTCGGCCAGACAAAAGAACTAATTCAAACGCCTGTAGAATTAGAGGTGTGGAATGCGATTCAGTTGTAACAGAGAGGAAAACGCGAGGTTGTGGTTAAGGAACATGTGTAGTTAAAAAGGTCAATGATTGTTGAAGTAATATTCTCAATGCGAGTGGGTAGAAAGTGGCGTGACTGTGGAAGCAGTTACCCCTGTGGCAACAGGTAATAATCTCGTGTGTAGGTGGGTGACATCCGAGAGTTATCGGAAGCTGATGAACACAAAGTGTTGTGTGTTAAATATGTTGCGAATCACCTCAAATTAAGGGGAGGAACTTTCAGTAATCTTTGCGTTTAATTAAGAGTTGATGATATTTTCTGGGATTAATTAATCTTTCTTTCTATCCTTCGGCGTTGTGCCGCGCCAACGCGGGGTCGGCCTTTTATTACGGATTTGGCAGTTTTAGTCGCAGAGGGTGGCCAGATGCCCTTCCCATGGCCACCCCGAACCCTGCCGGGATGTAAGTAACGTACCTCAGCTGTCTGTATCTAGTGTAAGCAATGAAATAGTGCGAACGTGTTCGAATGTCTGTGAGTCGTGTAACTGAGGCGGCACTTGCGGACCAGCCCGGTATTCACCTATCTTGATGTGGAAAACCGCCTATAAACCACATTCACGCTGGCCAACTTACCTACCCTCGTCGGTAATCCGCCGGGTGGATTCGAACTGGGGCTGGCGCGCCTATCTGAGTCCAGGAAGCAGCGCATTAGCGCTCTTGGCTACCCTGGCAGGTCATTTCCGGGATTGATTAATGTTCAGTACTATTTTCACTTTCTCCTGCAAGAACTTCTGTGAAGTTTGAAAGGTAGGCGATATGGTACTGGCAGAAGCAAAGCTGTGAGGGCCTGTCGTGAGTCGTGCTCGGGTAGCTTAGTTGCTAGACCACTTGCTCGCGAATTGTGAATGTTACGAGTTCGAATCCCAGCCGGCCGGGATGGCCTAGCGGTTCTAGGCGCTACAGTCTGGAACCGCGCGACCACTACGGTCGCAGGTTCGAATCCTGCCTCGGGCATGGATGTGTGTGCTGTTCTTAGGTTAGTTACGTTTAAGTAGTTCTAGGTTCTAGGGGACTGATGACCACAGATGTTAAGTCCCATAGTGCTCAGAGCCATTTGAACCATTTCGAATCCCAGACCGGCACACAGTTTCAATGTGCCAGGAAGTTTCATATCAGCTCACACTCTGCTGCAGAGTGAAAATTCGTTTTGGTAACGGATGACTGATAGATGATCTGACCCTCAGAATTTATCGATCACGTAAGAGCTTTCGTCTCGCAGCTAGTGGGGAACTTCCAGTTCCACTTTCACGACGGATGCAGCTGTCGTTTTAATATATCCTCCAAAAGTAAGCAGAGCTAGAATCTTCAGTCGTGATATGGAGGGAAATCATACCACGTACAGCCACTTTCCAGGCTGCCCCTAATTAATTGTTTGTCCAGATGTAAGAGAACCCTATAGTCGGCTCCTCAGTCAGTGAAAGCTTTCGGGATATTAATACTTTTATGCGCCGTAGGCTGGAATACGCTGATACGTTTCTGCCATGGCAGTCGAATATCTAGGCCACTCACCCTTAAATGTAACGTGAGGAGGTGCTGAAATTGCGTGGTTATTAATTAGCAAGCAAGTTGCTTCTTTCGCTATCACGTGTCTAGTAAAGACAGCCAGATAGCATTTCTGTGGCACCACATTCCTATATCGAGTAAGCCAGTGACCACACTATTGTCACCTCGTTGCATGTAGCAAGGAACGGTTCTTGTCCTAGTCCTTAGCATCAAGCGCAAAGTGTTCATGTACTGTATAAAGATGACAGGATGTTGTTGTTGTTGTAGTCTTCAGTCCAGAGACTGGTTTGATGCAGCTCCCCATGTTACTCTATCCTGTACAAGCTTCTTCATCTCCCCGTACCTACTGCAACATACATCCTTCTGAAACTGTTTAGAGTATTCATTTCTTGGTCTCCCTCTACGATTTTTACCCTGCACGCTGCCCTCCAATACTAAATTGGTGATCTCTTGATGCCTCACTATGCCCTACCAACCGATCCCTTCTCCTATTCAAGTTGTGCCACAGATTTCTCTTCTCCCCAATTCTAGTCAATACCTCCCCATTAGTTATGTGATCTGTGCATCTAATCTTCAGCATTCTTCTGTAGCACCACATTTCGAAAGTTTCTATTCTCTTTTTGTCTAAACTATTTATCGTCCACGTTTCGCTTCCATACGTGGCTACAGTCCAAACAAATGCTTTCAGAAAAGACTTCCTGACACTTAAATCTATACTCAATGTTAACAAATTTCTCTTCTTCAGAAACGCTTTCCTTGCCATTGCCAGTCTACATTTTATATCCTCTCTACTTATAACATCATCAGTTATTTTGCTCCCCAAATAGCAAAACTCATTTACTACCTTAAGCGTCTCATTTCCTAATCTAATACCCTCAGCATCACCCGATTTAATTCTACTACATTCCATTATCCTAGTTTTGCTTTTGTTGATGTTCGTCTTATATTCTCCTTTCAATACACTCTCCATTCCGTTCAGCTGCTTTTTCATGTCCTTTGCTGTCTCTGACAGAATTACAATGTCATCGGCGAACCTCAAAGCTTTTATTTCTTCTAGACTACAACCCTGTCTCACTCTCTTCTACTGGCCCTCGTCTTTTTACCTACTTGATCGTCTGCTGCTTTCACTATTTCATCTCTCAAAGCTATCTATTCTTCTTCTACTGTATTTTTTCCCCCATTCTTGTCAATCGTTCCCTAATGCTCTCCCTGAAACTCTCTACTATCTCTGTTTCTGTATGTTTAGCCAGGTCCCATCTCCTTTAATTTCCACCTTTTTGCAATTTCTTCAGTTTTAATCTACGGTTCATAACCAATAGATTGTGGCTAGAGTTCACATCTGCCCCTGGAAATTTCTTACAATTTAAAACCTGGTTCCTAAATCTCTGTCTTACCATTATATAATCTATCTGGAACCTTCTAGTGTCTCCAGGCTTCATCCACGCACACATTCGTCTTTTATGACTCTTGAACCAAGTGTTAGCTATGATTAAGTTATGCTCTGTGTAAAATTCTACCAGGCGGCTTCCTCTTTCATTCCTTACCCCCATTCCATATTCATCTACTACGTTTCCGTCTCTTCCTTTTCCTGCTATCCAATTCCATTCACCCATTACTA
Source organism: Schistocerca serialis cubense (assembly GCF_023864345.2). Taxonomy (NCBI): domain Eukaryota; kingdom Metazoa; phylum Arthropoda; class Insecta; order Orthoptera; family Acrididae; genus Schistocerca; species Schistocerca serialis. The sequence goes on along the minus strand of NC_064642.1, from coordinate 116,658,297 downwards.
TTAAATTTTCGTCTTCCTTCACCATCTGAATAATTTCTTTTATCTCATCATACATTTCTTCAATCTCTTCGTCATCTGCGGGGCTGGTCGGCATATAAACTTGTACTACTGTGGTAGGCGTGAGCTTCGTATCTGTCTTGGCCACACTATTGCGTTCACTATGCTAACCCTGTCTCCACCTGACTAGAAGTCTTGCTTCTCCTGCCACCGAACTTCACTAATTCCCACTATATCTAACTTTAACCTATCCATTTCTCTTTTTAAATTTTCTAACCTACCTACCTACCTGCCCGATTAAGTGACCTGACATTCCACTCTGCGACCCGTAGAACGCCAGATTTTTTTTTTCCTGATAATGAGTCCTCCTGAGTAGTCCCCGCCCGGAGATCCGAATGGGGGACTGTTTTACCTCCGGAGTATTTTACCCAAGAGGACGCCATCATAACGTAATCGTTTACCAGTCTTCATGTATATGCTCTGCCGAGCCAAAACATTATGACCACCTGTAATAGCTTTTTGGGCCATCTTTGTAACGCAGTATGCCACGATTCTGCATATAATCTGTTCTACCGTTTGTTGGTAGATTTTTGGAGCTGTGCGGCAGCAGACGTCTACACACAAGTCATGTAATTCCCGTAAATAACTGGCCACTGATGTGTGTACGCGGTGATGCCGCTATATGGACACCCAGATGCGAACCATCGGATTCATATCAGGTGCCCAAGACATGAACGTGATTTCACTAACAGGCGCCTCGGAAAACTATAACACGATTCTGGCCTCGAGACTCAGGCAGTTGTACACTGCTGAAAGACGACATCGTCGCCAGGGAAGACACCAAGCATAAAGGAACGAAGAATCCATCATGCTGCTCGAATCACTGTAGTACGATTCTGGCTTCGAGACACGGACAGTTATGCTGCAGAAATGTGACATCGCCGTCGGGGAAAACGTCAAGCACTGAGGGATGCAGGTGTTTCGCAGCTGTCAGAATGTCTTCGGTTACTACCACAGGTCCAAAGCATGCGCAGGAGAGTGTCTCCCATAGCATAATACTGCTCCCGCCAGCCTGCGTCCGTGGAGCGCTGCACGTTTCGAGCCACCGCTCTTCTCGGTGACGCCGTTTGTGGAAACGACCATTGACTTAGTGCAGCAAAAATGTTATTCACCCAAACAGCCGACAGGTTTCCGTTGGTTCCTTGCCCACTGCGATCGTAATTGACGGTGTCCTTGGGTCAACATGTGAACACGTAGAGGTGGTCTAGTGCGGATCTCCACGTTTAACAACCTACAATGAACGGTGTGCTCCGAAACACTTGTGCGTGCACCAACATTGTGCTCTTGCGGCAGAGATGTCGCAGATTATCAACCTGATTTACAGAGCGGACAAGCCTCCGAATCTAACATAATGTCAAGAGTCGTTGACGTCCAACCATTTAACTTTAACAGTTTCATCGTCCTTGTACCAGTTTCCATAGATGCATAGTACAGTAGCACTTGAATATCGACTAGCTTCGTCGTTTTTGAGATACTCGTTCACAGACTCTGCGTAATAATTATCTGCCCTTTGGCAAAGTCGCTTATCTCAGTGCATTTCTGCAGCGCATATTTTCTCTAGGGTAATCATCCATCCATCCCTGCTCGACTAACATACTTTCGTCACTGCGTCACGTCACCGCAACGCCACCAGGAAGCATCCATCGTTGCAGTGGGTAGTGGTCGTAGTGTTTTGGCTGATCAATGAGTGTGTGTGTGTGTGTGTGATTTTAAAAAGTGACGCACTTACGCGGTCTCCTTAATGGTAAACCATTACAGAAGATTCTGGAAACCAGTTGTCTGTTCTTCGTGCTTGACCCTAGGATCCTGTGGTGTAGTAAATGTGAGCACCTGTTGACTAAGTTTCGTGGTATACCCAGGTCACATAAGGTTTGTTGTAATACAGAAGTATTACTACTTACGTATGCATCATTTTTATCTAGAAAGGCTGCAAACGTTCGTAGATGGACGTAGAGGTAGGTTACAGGTCTGTAGCAAAGGTAATTAGTGAATCTAATGTGTTGGTATTTTTCTTGAAACCAAATATTCTATTGTGAAGTATTTTGTTGTGCTACACAAATCACTTCTAGATCCTGGTATAAATTATTTTGCTCCTAGAGTAGATGAAGGACAGTTGGGCGAAATAACGAACTGACATTGGATCTTTTCCCGGTTTGGGAACTGGTGTCATTTTGACTAGCGTCCCTTCCTCAGGGTTGTAGGTGCTTTGAAACAAATTGTTGATAATCTCGAGAGAAGTGATCTTTATTTCGTACGGGAGATTAAAAATCATAGAGAACAAAATTTTTGTCTCAGCGTGGAGCGGTGTCTCCCTTCTTGAGACAGTGCTGCGATTCATTTATATGAAAAAGTTTATCCAGTTTATATGTCTTGTCAGGTGCATATCCTTGTCAGAAGGCCGACAGCTCAAGGGCACATAGGATGGAACTAACAGATCCATGAGTGAATCTCCGTAGTCCTTTTTGCCTGGAAGATGTTATTACTAAGAGTTGATTCTTTTTAAAAAATTACTATTCGCGTTTCTGAAGATATTTGTCTTCAGTTTAGCTTAATACGGATAGGCAGTACAGACAAGAAGAAGATGGAAACCTCTGGTATGCGGTACTACAGGAGAATACCGAAGATTAGCAGGATATATCGAATAACAAATGAGAATGTACTGAATTGAAATGGGGAGAAAAGACATTTATGGAACAACTAGACTATCAAAAGGGAACCGTTGACATAAAGCACCTGGAGGCATCAAGGAGATCTCAGTTCGGTAATGGGAGGAAGTGGATGAGGGGGGGGGGGGGGGAGAATATTGTAGTGGGCTTGGGTACCATATGCAGATTCAGTTGCATGTAGGTTGCGGTAGCTGTGCAGAGTTGAAAAGGCTCGCACAGGACAGACTAAGTTGAATATCTGCATCAAGCCCTTCTTCGGTCTGAAGACAAAAACAACAACAAAAATTCTGTTTATATTGAATTACTAGTAGAAATTTATAAACTATGTGCCGGCGTGTTCTTGACAGTCGAGGATGGTACGAAGAGGGTCTAAAATCTAATAGTGAAGTATTAGGAAGTCAGTCTTGGCTCGCGTTCAGCCTAGTACACATGATGTGTCTCTTAACATGAAATAAATCAAGTGATGTTGAGGGAATTAAATTATGAAATGAGAAACTTGAAGTAGTACACGAGTTTTGCTATTTGGGGGGGCAAAAAGAGTGACGATAGTCGAAGTAGAGAGGATATAAAATGTAGGCTGGCTATGGCAACGAAAGCGTTTCTGAAGAAGAGAAATTTGTTAACATCGAGTATAGATTTAAGTGTCAGGAAGTCGTTTCTGAAAGTATTTGCATGGTGTGTAGCCATGTATAAAAGTGAAACATGAACGATAAATAGTTTGGACAAGAAGAGAATAGATGCTTTAGAAATGTAGTGCTACAGAAGAATGCTGAAGATTAGTTGGGTAGATCACATAACTAATGATGAGGTATTGAATAGAATTGGGGAGAAGAGGAGTTTGTGGCACAACTTGACTAGAAGAGGGGATCGGTTGGTAGGACATGTTCTGAGGCATCAAGACATCACCAATTTATTATTAGAGGGCAGGGTGGAGGGTAAAAATCGTAGAGGGAGACCAAGAGATGAATACACTAAGGAGATTCAGAAGGATGTAGGTTGCAGTAGTTCCTGGGAGATGAAGAAGCTTGCACAGGATAGAGTAGCATGGAGAGCTGCATCAAACCTGTCTTTGTGCCGAAAGCAGGATATCCAGGCTGGAGGTATACAGAAATATTTGTTGAAATTACAGTATCGATTAAAGTTTATAACTTATTTTCTTCATCATTGTACATAAGAGCTCAAACATTTTTGCACATATTTTAGACACGTTGTTGAACGATCTTACGCCGGCCAGAGTGGCCGAGCAGTTCTAGGCGCTTCAGTCTGGAACCGCGCGACCGCTACGGTCGCAGGTTCGAATCCTGCCTCGGGCAAGGATGTGTGTGATGTCCTTAGGTTAGTGAGGTTTAAGTAGTTCCAAGTTCTAGGGGACTAATGACCTCAGATGTTGAGTCCCATAGTGCTCAGAGCCATTTTTTTGAACGATCTAACGTTCCAATTTATAATATTAGGAGGCAAGATCGCTTGATGTGAGGTAGTTTATTTCGTGACCAGCTTCGACAGTAACTAGCTGTTATCCTCAGAGTTTAAGATCTCCCAGATTTACGGATGTGTAATTATTGTCTTGGAGATCTGAGAATCTGAGGATGACATATAGTTACCGTCGAAACTGCTAATGAAATTAACTATTTCACATCAGTTGATCTTGGCTTCTGACATTACAAATTAAATTTTTGTGCATGTTGGTACAGTTCAGTGTGGGCACCGTTGGTAGCTCAGAGATATCGAAACGGTATTCTACCTCTCGCCACATGTTCAAGAGCATAACAGTTGATACGGTTTCTGCTGCGGCGTAGTTCCGTTGTTCCGAATTACCAGATCCTGAGCCTTTCTTCTGTAAGCGATGTCCTTGATAAAGATGAACTAAAATCCAATGGTCAGATCGAGAGACAGAGGGGGCCGTTTCGATCCAAACCTCAAGAAACGTGACATGGAGAAATGTATAACATCCCGATTAGAGTGGGTGGGGTCGGCAACCATCCTGCTGGAAAATGACGTAGGAAGGCACCTATGGAACTGCGCACTTTGCCAACATGTCGAGACGTGATGTGTGCCCTGGCAGCATCACGAAAGCCCCATGCGACTCAGCACAGTTCATGAAATGGTGAGGAACACATCTTGGTTAGTGCCTCTGTCGACTGCGCATTTACTGAATAACACGAAAGGTCGACTCTTTTCGTTATAAGGATTTGTTTGTTTATACGTCTATCTAAGCTAAAGATTGAAATTTGGAAAATGTTTTGCGAAACCAAGTTTACTTAAATGAAATAAAATTCGGTCGTCAGCCTAATTAGGCATAGTAATATGAAACATTACTTTTAAAGAATCTGTATTGAATTTTGGTAAAGGAAAGCTACCACTACTTCTTTCCCAGAGAAGTGCAATGAAACTACTATTATAAGATAAGTAATACAGTGAATACTAGCAGTCATAAATAGTATGTGCAAGCTCTCACAACTGACCCTTCTCAACAGTAATACCTTCACATATATAAATTATCTAATCATCAAATGTTGTGAAAGACACTACTAAACCAAAAATGGTCACGGACATAGTCCTGTTTCAATAGTTATTTTCTCATAGTACAAATATAATTAAAACTCACTGGCCAGAGGATTTTTACACTCACTATGAAGTAATCTTGTTTCCATTTTTATGAATAAAAGCAGTTACTGTAACTTTATCTTTTATAGGCAAAGACTTAGGTGGGGCCGTCAAAATGCCTTTCCAATTATTACTACACAAAGCACACAAAACTCAAAATTCACTTCAACTGCAATTAATATATTCACTATTCAAGTAGGTTTGTTCAATTTAAGCGACTCCAAATTGGTGACTCTTAAACTGTTCATTACCATAAAGCAAACTAAACACACTTTCTGAGACAATTTGTAAGGTGCAGATTTTGGTATTATTCTTTTATTCAAATTTCACTCACCTTGCAGGACTTTTAAAACAGTTAATGTCAGTGATTTTTCATACAGGTTCTTAAGTATAACTTTAAAGGCATTTTGCTCTAACTAACCTCAAAATAACGTGCTTCCTTTTGTCATTAGCACAACCAGTAATTTTCACTGACAGAATTAAATGCAGTTAATCTTTGAAGGACAAATACTTTAAATTAAAAACAAAGCAAACATTGTGGAGGGTTTTATAAATGCAATACTAACGACCTCCCTCGATTTCAATGAAACCCACAGTATTTCTATATCTCTTGTTGCATTCAGAATTAACCAACCCCAACAATCACGTATTTTCAATCGTTTTTCACGTACAGGATACTCGGATGTTAGTAATTATGTGGAATGGATCCTAAGGGACATGATGAGAGGAACCAATTCCAGGGTCGGACACACAGTTTAACAAAATTTGCATTATTATTGCAAATTAAACAACACTTAAATGTACTGGTACATACTTTGAGATGAATCTGACCTCTTAGATTTGCTGAAGTGATGGTGCAATGTTGGTGGCGAGTACATGGGGGCTACCTGGTCTTTCCTCTGGATGTAATTTGCTCTATTACTTTCTTCTTAGCGACGAAATTACCAACTTTAGAGCCTTTCCAAATAACAGAGCACCATTTTATATCCGTACACACATCCGAGGCCTTTACATATTAATCCAGGTACTGGATGCTACCCTCGGCACTTGCGCTGTTCACTCACTTGCTGCTCAGACCAGACCAGACGGTCCAGTACCCAGCTGCCGACTGACTGTGTTCTCTCACTTGCCGCCCAGACTAAGCGCCACATCCACCTTTTAGCCCGCACCAACCACTTTTTGGCGCGCGCCAACTCACTTCCATTGAAAATGGGAAGTACTGTTGCTTTTCATTTTATAGAATGCAAGTCCCTAGGTATGAACCAGCTTGTACGTAGCTGTAAACAAATATCTTTCAAAAAATCTTAATATTTAAATACATCAACATGTTAACACAAAAGCCACATGTTTATATAACATTTACCAATTAATACAAAGAATTTAAAAAGTAAAGAGAAAACATTTTACACAACTTTCCACTTTATTACAACAGGTCAAAGACATTACATAACGAAATTTACATACTTGACATTCAACAGAATTAATCAGCACAAAATATTTACAGTATTAATTATGGTGTTATAAGGTGTTAGGGCATATTTAAGATCTGCCACCGACGTAGCCTCGTAACCTGTTTTGAAATGTGCAAGTAACTTGTGGTTGTGTTAAAGCTCCCTCAAGATCTGTGTAAGAAGCATTTTGGAGTGGATTCTCCTTATACGTTACAGTGTGAATCGAAAAGCTGTCAGTATCCGACTCTGCAGCAGGCAACTGTAGAACATTCTTCACTACACAATCATCACGTCTTTGGGACCTTTCTCGATCTGAAGAAGGGCTACGTTGTACGCACTGCTGGAGTCAGGTTGTCTGGGAGTGGAAGGACCGGACCAGACAGTAGTTGAACATCATTCGTGCGAAAATTTTTATTAACACCTGCCAGCAGAATAATTAATTTATTAATTAGGCCAACAGTAACTTGAGATATTAAGACAAAACTGATAATTTAAATAAAATTACTTAAAATGATTTCTCATTATCGATAAACAATTTATCAGGTATTTAATTGAAATGAAATAACAGAAGGTTATTGTGTTCATTCAAACACTTGCTCTCAACTCTCCAAAAGTCATTCATGGGAACGAGATGAATGAAAATTTAAATTTACAACCAATGTTATTCTATTTCCAAAAATACATAAAACCTGTGGGCCACTGATTATTATTCTTGAAATATTTATAGCAAATTTTAATAAGAGAAGCAAAATAATATTTCAACAATTGAAGTTACATAACAATCTCTTCAACGGTTCTGAGGAAGCAGTCTTCACTTATGTAAACCACAAACATTTCTTGAATGTGTTTGACTAAAATACAACAAATAATTGAGGTTTACCTAAAAAGGGGTTCATTAAAAGGGAACAAAGACAATTAAAGCTCCTTGATATGAAACCATCGCTCTTCGGGCAATGTAGTCCGGATGAACGGAACCGAAATTACCTAGGACAGGGCCGATACGTTGCTGCACTCACTCATTTTCTAAGGAACCAGCGCGAACACACTCCAAGGAGCAAATATACAATGATAGCCTGATGAACAGAGACATAATTTTAAAGTGAAACGAGTAAAAGCTTAAGTCATCAGATTACACGCTGGCTGCACAGAGAAAATATTTATGAAAAATTGCTAAAAGATAGTACGATAACAGGCAAGGCAACCACCCCCACTTACATCCGACAGTGAAGTTCAGCGACAAACCAACATTCAGCTGCAAATCACGCCACGAGGCGGAAACGGCCGCGTAGGTGGAATGAAGACGCGAACGGCTGGCTGATGTACCCCACCTACGTAAACACAAAATATATGCATCAATATTTGCACCGGTAAAGCGCATACGCTTGCAGGCTCCAAATAACTAAAGAAGGCGACTTTGCGAGTTAGTACATAGCGTACCAGACACAAAAAAATGCTTTGAATGACCTATACAACGACGCATTAAACATTAGAGCAATTTACAAAATTACCGTAATTTAAAGTATACCATCAAATCACAACTCAAACGGAAGCTATTATATTTTGATAGGGGCGATACACTCCTCAAATCCCCTGACCAGAGACAGGAACAGAGAACAACAACAGGAGGATGGACCCAGGCTCTATAGAAGCAGCAGGGTACAAACACGCGCAGGATATGGTTCAGATGGCTCTAAGCACTATGGGACTTAACATCTGAAGTCATCAGTCCCCTAGACTTAGAACTACTTAAACCTACCTAACCTAAGGACGAATAGAAGCTTTCGAAATGTGGTGCTACAGAAGAATTCTGAAGATTAGATGGGTAGATCGCATAACTAATGAGGAGGTACTGAATAGAGTTGGGGAGAAGAGGAGTTTGTGGTACAACTTGACAAGAAGAAGGGACCGGTTGGTAGGACATGTTCTGAGGCATAAAGGGATCACAAATTTAACATTGGAAGGCAGCATGGAGGGTAAAAATCACAGAGGGAGACCAAGAGACGAATACACTAAGCAGATTCAGAAGGATGTAGGTTGCAGTAAGTACTGGGAGATGAAGAAGCTTGCACAGGATAGAGAAACATGGAGAGAGCTGCATCAAACCATTCTCAGGACCGAAGACCACAACAACAACAACAACAACAACAACAACCTAAGGACATCACACACATCCATGCCCGAGGCAGGATTCGAACTTGCGACCGTAGCAGCAGCGCGGTTCCGGACTAAAGCGCCTAGAACCGCTCGACAACACCGCCCAGCTCACGCGCAGGAAGCGGACAAGTCACAATTACTGTATCACCCTCACGGCGGAGAGCAAGGTCAGTCTTTTCGGATGCCGCGTGGTCTCGCCACCGAAGCAACGAACTAAAAGGAACTCAGCGAGCATACAAAGCCGCTTTGCGATGACAAACAGTGGAAAAATTGGAGCTGCCAGGAGATGTATGGACAAAGACGACCCACAGCTCGCCTCTAGACCTACTAGCTAGGGCATAACCACCTATGGCAAGCTAACATACACCAACAAGTGACAAACGTCGGCAAGCCCCTGCATATCACCAACGTTGACTGGAAATACCAGCTGCTTAGCCGACCAACAGGCTACAGCAGGGAAACCGACGAGGTCGCCCACTGACGCACAAACAAATCGCCAACATCACCCTACACTGTGCATCTGGTATATGACCTATGGGACACAAAACGGTGATGAACCTAACTGTTGCAGGTTGCTGACGCTGACCGAGAGTTGAACACCGGCACCCCGGGGGTAGCCGCCGAGCGACAGCACTGCACAACGTCAAAGGTGTCGACATGCAAGATACCCACTACTGACAGAGCCTACCCTTACATGACCTATCGCAGACAGCAAGACATCCGCTACTGCTCTTACCACCCTACCTAACTATCGCAGAGTTTTTTTTTCCCCTTGGCTCTTGCCTCGGCACTTGTTTTCCTCTGCACTTCAAACCGCTACCCTTCGTTCGACTTTCGACCCAATCTATCTCCAGTGTAGAGCGTATTAATGGTTAACCTTAACCAGACGTACGCAAACATCGCAGTACTCACATCCTGCGACACCTCACTTTAGTGAAAACTAACCTTTATGCAGAGATGGCAGTAGACCTTTTGAGTTGGCCATCATATCGGTGTAGGCGTGGAGGATCTCCACCTCTTGTTGTCGCCTCTAGACCTGGTCGGTCAAAGGGAGTAACGTTGTAAGTAGGCTGTTTAGGTTTTTTTATTGGTAACGCCACCTCTGTATGAAAATCACTGGCTGTGCTGTGTGCAGTCTGTGGCTGCTTTGCATTGTTGTAATACTCGCCATTGTAGTGTTAGGCAGCTGGCTGTGAACAGCGCGTAGCGTTGCGCAGTTGGAGGTGGGCCGCCAGCAGTGGTGGATGTGGGGAGAGAGATGGCGGAGTTTTGAAATTTGTCATGAACTGCTATATTTATATATGATGATATCAAGCTGGCAGTAGTGGCGCTCGCTGTATTGCAGTAGCTTGAGCAGCGAAGATTTTTGTGAGGTAAGTGATTTGTGAAAGGTATAGTTTAATGTTAGTCAGGGCCATTCTTTTGTAGGGAATTTTGAAAGTCAGATTGCGTTGCGCTAACAAAATCTTGTGTGTCAGTTTAAGCACAGTCATGTATAATTGTTCAAAGGGGACGTTTCATATGTCGACCCTTAGCCTAGGATACCTCACTGGAATCTTCTGATTTTTTCTTGTAGTTTGTGTATTTAGTGTAGCTTTTGTTTATTGCTAGCACGTAATTGTAGAGAGAATCTCCTTTGTAGTTGTAGCCTTTCATTGTTGTACAGTAAAACAGTTGTGGCATGCATATAGATTTGCAGCAAGTATTTCGCAGCTATGCTTGCAATTAACTAGATATTATTTTCAGTGCTATGTTAATGTGTTCTCCTATTTTTGCACTTCAAATTGTGCTTTTCTGTGTTATCGTGTGAAATATTGTGACAATTATGGCGTGTGAAAAACGTAACACTAGGCTCCAAACTAAACTGAGAAATAATAGTGACGACGAGCGTAGCTTATCAGCGCCGCAGAGTAATGAATTTACTAATGTTCAAAGTAGTAATTTGGTAACTGTGCACAGGGAAATGGAGCGGGCGTCAAACAATGGCGTGGACAGTGAAACAATTAGTGAAGAGGGAAGCATTATCGATCGATCGGTCGGCAATAGCTCGCCTCAGGAAGCCGAAATGACACGACACGATCTCGCAAATACTGTAGATTCAGGTTTTGGATCCTCACCGTTTTCTCAAATAAGTCAAGACACATTTTCTGCTTGTCAAAATGTGAATGTTTCCGGTGTAAATTCACTGCCGAAAAGCACTGAGGAACATGTTTCAGACACCAATGCATTGTTATTACAATTAATACAACAAATGGGACAAACACAGCAAAAGCTTCAAAAGTTAGACACAGTGGAACAAAATCTTAAAAAGTTAGACACAATGGAACAACACCAGAGACAAACACAACAACAGTTAGACACAATGGAACAACACCAGAGACAAACACAGCAACAGTTAGACACAATGGAACAAAATCTTCAAAAGTTAGACACCACACTTGAAGATTTAACTACTGAGTTACATAACATTGAATCGAAATGTCAAAAGGTCTGTAATGACGTAAAAACACAAATTTGTGAGCATTTTCAACCTATTTTTTCGCGGCATGAAAATGCATTACAGAATCACGAAGCAGCTATAAAAGAACTGCAAACCATTGTTCATGAAAATCATGATACCTTGTGGGCTAAAATTGACTCAGTTGCATCTACCGATTCGGTTAAGCAACTTGCAAAAACTCAGGAAAACTTAAAGGACACAGTAGATTCGATTTCAACACAAATGGACACTCTGAAACTTGGTTCAGAAAAACACACTGAGGAAATGTGTTCACTATCGAAGAAAGTAGCCGAACTTTCGGATCAGGTTACTAACTTATCTACAAAGGTAGATGATGATCTGAATGACACAAGACCTGTAGCCTTCACTGTCACAGAAGAGTATGAACAAATTAGAAAATTCAAACAGAATCAAAATGAAATCAATACACAGTACAAAAGAGAAATCCGGGAAGTACAAGATCAGCTGACACAGGTAATACAAGAATTACGTATTTCAGAGGATACTCGCGCCCCAATACGGGAAGAGGGACACAGAAATACGGAATAGCCACAAAATAATAACACAGGGCATTTCGGAAGTTATGAAAGAAATTGGCAATGTGCACCGAATTTTGAGATGGAACGGCCGACACGACCTAACAATGACCGATATGCGACTCGCTGACATGATGATTTTGACTATAAGCTGTTCATTACTACACGTAAATTCAAAACATTTAAGAATTCTGGCAACGACATTCATCCACAAGCATGGCTTCATCAATTCTCGCATTGTTTTCCTCCCAACTGGTCATTAGAACACAGATTAGAATTTATGTGTGGCTACTTGGAGAATGAACCAGCTGTAAGAATGCGATCGGTAATTCACGATTGCCACAGTGAAGGAGAGTTTTACCATGCCTTCCTCTCAGCATATTGGTCTCAAGCCACACAAGACCGAGTAAAACATAGCATCATAATGATGAAACGTTTCGAACAATCTGAATTTTCCAGTCTTATGAAATATTTTGAAGACATGTTGCATAAGAATCAATATCTTTCAAACCCATACAGCCCTTCAGAACTCATCCGCATTTGCTTAATGAAATTGCCTGAACATTTACGACATATTATTTTAGCAGGACGTTGCAAAGACGACATTGAAGCTTTTCAGGGACTGTTACAAGAATTAGAAATCGACACAGACAGTCACGGGATGCGAAAACAGGAAAACAATCACTACAGGTCACATCCATCACAATTTCGTGACGACAGAAACAATAACTGGACATGACAAGTCTATTCTTACAAAGCAAATCGTGACCAAAACAGACGCCACCCATATGACAACCACTGGCAGAGTAATAACAGTTACAGAGAAAGATCGTATTTCTGTAGTAATGAATGTGACAGAGATTACCATAGAAACAGACAATATGGGAACCAAAATAATTATTATCAAGGGAGACAGAATAACTTCAGACGCAATGGTCCAGCGCGCAATTACGATTCAGGGAGAAATTCTCCACCACGTGACCGACAAGAAAGAAACTATGGAATCTACCGACATGACGACAGACGATATGATCGTAACGACAGAGCTGAATTGCATCAGAACTGGCGGGATTCAAACAGAGCAGGGCCCTCTCGACAACACGAATTTGTAGAAGTTAGGTCTCCAAATCCCAATAATGGCGCGCGCCAACAAAGAGACAGACAATGACTCGCACAGCAGGCAGCCGCGTGCGCCCGCTGGCTCCGAGAAAAATAACGTAAGACGCTAGCCTTGAGAAAAATTTTAGCATTCTTTACCGATGTATACAACATGATAATTGCTTTGAAGTTGAAACTCTGTGCACTAGGAAGAGTAAAGGTTTACACCACATTTCACATGTAAAACCGTTTATTGAAAGATAATCTGCTTTTTAACTTTGTCATTGCCATAAAACTTTTCACTTTACATTACTAGTATGCTTGTCAGACTTAGAATCTGTTAACATGCAACAATGTTTGAAGTTAAATATCCAGTCAAGAACCAAGAGAACTTATTGAAACAGAAATTACGAATGCATTGTTATTGTGAACAGACGACACAGTGTTATTGTGTGTGTACATTCTTGCTTGTTAGTTGCACGATTACATAACAACTATAAGGCTCACATACTTAGAACATTTATCAGTAGTGCTAATGAGATTTTAATGCAACATTTTGGTTTACTTGAAAATACATTCTGGGTTTAAAGTACTTTCTGTGAGATACCAGACGACAGAGTGATTAGTTTATGTGACAGATACACGATTTTATCACGACGCTACTAATGAGTGACAATTTACAATGTTGCTTTTGCGCTATATCTGTTTTATATCTGCACAGTTTTTCTGAATTATTCTGGAAAGTAAAACAGGTTTCAGTAGTAACTTTTGTGGTATAGCAACAATGAGACAGCCTTTTTCGTGGCATAACAATGCGTTACTGTACAGTACTTTCTTCATCACGCCAATAAGCATAATAACTACGATATCTATACGCAAAGCATTTCACTTTTGTTTATCATGTGGTAAGTACATTGACTTCTGCAGAACTTAGCTTTCGGAGGACGATAACTACGACACTTCCACAGAGATTATGTTGCGACAAGATGCACAGTTTAGCGCTACAGTACACGCATTTGAGTGATTAATCTTATACTTAAAACACTTATTTTTAAATATTTTTTTAATTACAAAGAAAGTTTTCCGTGATACATTTCATTCCATTGCTGTAATCTGTAACACCTGAGGGTATAATTACATTAATCCTCAGGGGGGTACACGCCTACTTTGTGTACCATGTGTTTGGCAAGCACAAGGAACCCTAGCTAATATGGTATTTGCTTATACAACTTTACACATCGGTACCATATTTCTCTAAAACATAAATTACACAGCTATCTGATCATTTAACTGAGAGATAAACATTTATTTTACAACGTCAGTGACACATGTTTACGTAATTACACCGTTGGATAACTTCACACTTACGAAATTGTATTTTGTCTGTACTGTGTGAACTCTTCATATTTTTTCGGAACCATTGTGATACTATGAGAGCTTTTAATGATGTATTTGGTATGGATTCATGATTTTTAAAGTACGTTTGAGGCAGATGACACTTTTGACATGAGCAGAGAATTTTTTTAATTATTGGAGGAAGCTATGACGATTTTGAGATTTGACTGAGGTGTTATGATGTTATTTTTACGACGACGATGTGTATTATGCTGCTGAGGTATGTTTATGATTAATAGGCTGAGGCTATATGAGTTATTTGATTATGCTTCATATTTATAATGACGAAATATTGACGAGTGTCGATGGATACGTATATGTGTAATAAGGTAAGGAGTAATGAATAGTGGGTAGGGACTCTTGACTTGTGAAACAGGATGTTGGAAACCAAGAATCGTACTTTAAGAGTTATGAAATGTGTGTAAATGCGTGAATGTATCACAATGCCGGCGAAAATTTTTTGGACACTTATATTTATAGGATTTTGTTTCTACAGATTTGCAACGCTAATTCTTGACCTGTGAAATATTTTTATGTGAGACTGTCACTGTAGCGGAAACTGCTGTCGTAAATATTTCCGTAAGAAAGTTAAGTGACCACCTGCATGTAATGCGTCACGGGCACCCACCTGGGCGACAGCCGCCCGAAAAAAAAAAAAAGCCATTAGCCTTTCAGCGGCACAGGTAGAAAAAAAAAAGGGGAGGCCATTGTCTGCGCTACTGACATTTCCTTGTTGAAAGCATACTGTGGAGCTCGTAATTTATGATATTTACTGAAATGCCTAATAAAATGACAAGAAATATTTTTACATCTGCACACCTGATTATGACAAGCGTCTTTCTATGAGAGTTGAGAGAATTTCTACTAACTTATGAAATGTCACATGACTACTGAATGATATTTTTACGCTTTGCTTTACATAGTTGCTTATTTCATTTGATATCTGGTTTCCAGCTGTGTTGCAGCATTGCTTTTATAAAACGAAATGCATTTGCTAATGTGAACACTTTCTGTCAACAGATCTATTAAATAATTATTTTATGATCCACATTCTTTAAAAAAGGAGCTCTTGGAATGGAGAGAACAATAAGAAGGGACTAATAACAGTAACTTCATCTATAATTTTCTTTTCAAGTACTTGGTAATTTCTTTTGTAGAATAATTTGTGGTGCACCACTTTAATTACTTAGACATTAAGATGTGATTATACATTTCCCTTATCTGCATTGTTATCTTTAGTGTACTATTTTTTCTGCGTGAGCTATGTCATGTTTAGATATAAGCTGCTGTTTGCCAGGCATAGTGCTACTGAACTTTAATTTGTGTTACTCTGCTAAGCCAGATTTATTTTTTTGTTTGCTGCGTGTAGCCTCATATTAGTTGTAATATTGAATTGCTTGGTAATTTAGATTTACTGTAGCTTGCTTTGCGATTTTCCATTTTTTTATTGCTGTTTATATTAATTGTTTTATGTGCTGCTGCATTGCCTCGTCCCTTAGTTTAGCATCTGAGCTCAGTAGATTTAAGTTAGCTTAAGAGGGGGTAGACTATATAAGAAACTGACTATGGAGAATAGGTAAAGAATGCATTACGAAGTTATATGAAAAGGATTTGGGGCCAAATGAGTATTGTACAATCAGAAATAATTATTTTGAAAGAAATATGAACAGAATACAGAAAGCAGGCTTAGATAGGACTTTTTGGGAATAATGATGAACAAAGGGAGATCTCCATGCAAAATACTGCAGTTAAACAAACCCTGTCCTTTCCTTTTGTCTCATCCCTCTATATGTTTGTGTACCCTTGTGTATTTGTCTTTTTCCTGTCTTTATGTGTTTAGCTAATAAGATTTATGTTGTAGAATTTTTCAAATACTATGTTATTTTCTTTGTAAAGATGTTTATACATTATTTATTCTGTTCTGTCTTAATGTTCATGTGTGAAGTTGGTGTTTCGAAAGTTATTCTGATCTTTTATGTATGTACTCATGTCATAATTCCTGGAACACTGACGTATATGTTAGTTCGATTCTTTTGTAAAGCCCATATTACTACAAATGTTATCTGTATTGTTATGTTCTTTAATGATGTATTTTGTACCTTTGTAATTGTATTCTTATGTTATAAAATTGTAATTGACACCAGTTCATCAAATTAAGTAATTTGTAAGTTACATTTCACTGCACACGTTTCTGTTGGTCATAGTATATGGACAATATGTGAGAAGTAGGGACTGTTAGTGTTTGCACGTGTGTTGATAATTCAGCAAGGGACTGGATAACAGCATTGCTCGTTCTAAGGACAATTCCAAAAAACTTTGTGAGTGCACAAGTGGTGGTGATGGACTTGCTATATTATCCGCAAGACTCTTCAATGGTGATTGTGCACCTGCACAGTCACAACAGATGGCTGCTGGCTATCTCTACTACAGTGGGTCTACATCTTTGATGATCCATCAGTACCATTATTTCTACAAGGACTGCAGTGGGTCTGCACCTCTGGTGGCCCACCAATACCATACTCTCTAACAGGACTACAGTGGGTCTGCTCTGTGATGACCTACCTACCAATCTTCTTCAAAAAGTCGAATGACTCTGCTGTGGGTTTCCTCTGTTGTGGCCCATTACCTGCCTGCACGTCGAGAGTCAGCACTCTCTTTCCGTTGGAAGAACAACACTACTTCTTCAAGACTGCATGGAAATCCATTACTTCTGTGTGCATTTCCTTTTACTGCTCAGACTTTGAGAAAAACACTGCAATTTTACTGTGACGAATGATGAGGACTGTCTTTATGGACTGTGAGAAAATTTTAGCTTTTGACCAACATTGTATCAATAAGTGTGTGCCTTTGATTTCTTTGTTATTGTAATTGTGAAAAAAATTTTAACAAATAAGTATTGGCCAGTGCCCAAAAAAATTTGTAAAATTTTTTGTGGGGAGCATGGGGGCTATGTACGTAGGCTGTTTAGGTTTTTTTATTGGTAACGCCACCTCTGTATGAAAATCACTGGCTGTGCTGTGTGCAGTCTGTGGCTGCTTTGCATTGTTGTAATACTCGCCATTGTAGTGTTAGGCAGCAGGCTGTGAACAGCGCGTAGCGTTGCGCAGTTGGAGGTGAGCCGCCAGCAGTGGTGGATGTGGGGAGAGAGATGGCGGAGTTTTGAAATCTGTCATGAACTGCTATATTTATATATGATGATATCAAGCTGGCAGTAGTGGCGCTCGCTGTATTGCAGTAGCTTGAGCAGCGAAGATTTTTGTGAGGTAAGTGATTTGTGAAAGGTATAGTTTAATATTAGTCAGGGCCATCCTCTTGTAGGGAATTTTGAAAGTCAGATTGCGTTGCGCTAACAAAATATTGTGTGTCAGTTTAAGCACAGTCATGTATAATTGTTCAAAGGGGACGTTTCATAACGTGTCAACTCCCGTTTCCGGTGCAGGTCCCTCACGTACGGAGGACGCTCAGCCAGACCAACTTATAAGTCACACAGGTGGTAGAACAAACAGCCGATCTGTTTCCCCGCAGACCTGCGCTGTCCGTGCTGCTTCAGAAACCGCTTTTATCCAGAAAAACGGCCTCAACGTACTCGCGACAAATGTGCCACGCACCCTTCACGTCAAAGATCGTGTTCCAGGGGACGTAGCGAGAGCTATCGATCGCGCAACGGTTCACTACGAAACCTCTCTGCATCCACATCTACATCTACATCTCCATGGATACTCTGCAAATCACATTTAAGTGCCTGGCAGAGGGTTCATCGAACCACCTTCACAGTTCTCTATTATTCCAATCTCGTATAGCGCACGGAAAGAATGAACACCTATATCTTTCCGTACGAGCTCTGATTTCCCTTATTTTATCGTGGTGATCGTTCCATCCTATGTAGGTCGGTGTCAAAAAAATATTTTCACATTCAGGGGAGAAAGCTGGCGATTGGAATTTAGTGAGAAGATTCCGTCGCAACGAAAAACGCCTTTCTTTTAATGATTTCCAGCCCGAATCCTGTATCATTTCTGTGTCACTCTCTCCCATATTTCGGGATTATACAAAACGTGCTGCCGTTCTCTGAACTTTTTCGATGTACTCCGCTAGTCCTACCTGGTAAGGATCCCACATCACGCAGCATTATTCTAAAAGAGGACGGACAAGCGTAGTGTAGGCAGTCTCCTTAAGTGTCCTGCCAATAAAACGCAGTCTTTGGTTAGCCTTCACCACAACATTTTCGGTGTGTTCCTTGCAATTCAAGTTGTTCGTAATTGTAACACCTAGGTATGTAGTTGAATTTACGGCTTTTAGATTAGTCTGATTTATCGTGTAACCGAAGTTTAACGAGTTCCTTTTAGTACTCATGTGGATGACCTCACACTTTCGTTATTTAGGGTCAACTCCCACTTTTCGCACCATTCAGATATTTTTTCTAAATCGTTTTGCAGTTCGTTTTGATCTTCTGATGACTTTATTAGTCGATAAACGACAACGTCATCTGCAAACAACCGAAGACGGCTGCTCAGATTGTCTCCCAAATCGTTTATATCGATAAGGAACACCAAAGGGCCTATAGCACTACCTTGGGGAACGCCTGAAATCACTTCTGTTTTACTCGATGATTTTCCGTCAATTACTGCGAACTGTGTGATCTCTCTGATAGGAAATCGCAAATCCAGTCACATTGAATTATTTCGATGCCCGATTGGGATTAGTGTTGGTCGTTCCTTTGAAATTAGAAAGGTAACTGGTAAAGTGATATAAAAAGTGAAAATAGAATCTTAGGTTTATTTTATTTACCTATGAGTGGAAAATTTAAAAAGAACAATGCCTTTAGGTAGCAATAAATGTTAAATGATATGCAATAATTTTTGTTTTAATACAGGTCTATCTGATAATTTATGAATTAAGAAATCTGAGATTATACACATTTTTATTACGTCTGGAAACAATTTTCATACCAGATAAATCATCGTACGTATTCTCTAAGAAAAGTCCGGTGAAATATAACGTCTCCATGACGTAGTACAAGTGGGCTATGAATAAACTGCGATCATATTGCGCCCTCATGGTCGAAAATTTGAAACAGATGCTACTGCTCCTGTGATTTATTACAGGGATAGAAATAGGTTGCTGTTTACGTATGAGTGCGAGAGGTGAAGTTTCAGAGAAACGCGGCAAGAGTGTCGCCAAGTTACTTCAACAGTATTTTCGCCAGCTGTGATTTACGGGCTCACTGTGTAACACCTAGGCCGAGCGGTCTAAGGCGCTGCAGTCATGAACAGTGCGGCTGGTCCCGGCGGAGGTTCGAGTCCTCCTTCGGGCATGGGTGTGTGTGTTTGTCCTTAGGATAATTTAGGTTAAGTAGTGTGTAAGCTTAGGGACTGATGACCTTAGCAGTTAAGTCCCGTAAGATTTCACACACATTGGAACATTTGTAACAGCTAGACTGTTACAAATTTATCACGATTCCGGTAGAGACGTGATAATGCCTACGAATCATCTAGTACAGCTGAAGCATCGTGCAGTATTTTGCGATGATGATATAAAAATTAGAGATAAATACAAACACTAGTAACACCTGAAAAGACAGCATGTTACGTGAAATTTGACTGTGCTACTGTCACAACTATTCTGCACACACAGAAAGAATCCAGTAGTATTCAGTTCCAAGATTAGTGGTGAAATCCTGGAGCACATGACAGTCTTTAAACAGACTGATGCGCAAGACTTAAGGACGAAAGTAATATTCGCATGATCTTTCACTGCCAAGTAGCATATCTCGATGAGACTTGGACCATAAATACCCTGAAGATCCAAAGAAACTGGTATAGGCTTGCGCATTCAAGTACAGAGATATAAACGCACGTGGAATACGGTGCTGCAGTCGGTAACCCCTATATGAGACAACAAGTGTCTGGCGCAGTCGTTAGTTCGGTTACTGCTGCTACAACGGCAGGTTATCAAGATTTAAGTGAGTTTGAATGTGTTGTTACAGCCGGCGGACGAGCGATCGGACACAGCATCTCCGAGGCAGCGATGAAGTGCGAATTTTCCCGCACAACCATTTCACTAGTGTACCGTGAATACCAGGAATCCGGTGAAACATCAAGTCTGTGACATCGCTGCGGCCGGCAAAAGATCCTGCAAGAATGGGACCAACGACGACTGAAAATCATTCAACATGATAGAAGTGCAAGTCTTCCGCAGATTGCTACAGATTTAAATGCTGGACATCAACAAGTGTCAACGTGCGGACCATTCAGCAAAACATCATCGATATGGACATTCGGAGCCGAAGGCCCACCCGTGTACCCTTGATGACTGCACGTCACAAAGCTTTACGCGTCGCCTGGGCCTTTCAGCACCGACATTGGACTGTTGACGACTGGAAACATGTCGCCTGGTCGGACGAGTCTCGTTTCAAATTGTATCGAGCAGATGGACGTGAATGGGTATGGAGACAACGTCATCGATCCATGGAACGTGAATGTCAGCAGGGGACTTTTCAAGATGGTGGAGGCTCTGTAATGGTAAGGGGCATGTGGAGTTGGAGTGATATGGCGCCCCAGATACGTCTAGATACGACTCTGATAGGTGACACGTACGTAAGCATCCTATCTGACCCATCTGTATCTATTCATGTCCACTGTGCATTCCACCGGAGTTGGGCAATTCCAGCAGGATAACGCGACAACCCACACGTCCAGAATTGATACAGAGTGGCGCCAGGAACACTTCTTAGTTTAAAGACTTCCGCTGGTAATCGCCAGACATGAACGGGATGCCTTGCAACGTGCTGTTCATAAGAGATCTCCACTCCTTCGTACTCTTACGGATTTGTGGACAGCCCTGCAGTATTGATGTTGTCATTCACGTCCAGCACTACTACAGACATTAGTGGAGTCCTTGCCACGTTGTGTTGCGGCACTTCTGCGTGCTCGCGGGGGCCCTAGATGATATTAGGCAGGTATACTGGTTTCTTTGGGTCTTCAATGCATAATCAACTGCTACGGTATAGTACAGAATATAAATGAAAAAAATACGTGTTGGGACGAACAGAGCAATAAACTGAAGTTACCGTGATTATTATGGTCCCCTGTACATTACAAAGGCCAGGAATGTTTCTTAACAGAGCGTGTGGTCACGACGGACGGCAGTACATGCTCTGCAATGTGCTGCCATGCTGACCACAAAGTTGGTAAAGAGTTCTTATAGCAGGGCTTTCCATACCTCCACCAGCGAGGTTGACAAGTGCCGCACAGTCGTTAGTGCACGTGGGCGTGCTGTGGTATGTCTTCCCCACGCACCTGTCACGGCTCTATGGGATTTAATGCGGCGGAGTGCGGAGGTTAATCCATTCGCCGAATATCCTCTCGTTCAAAGGGCTCCTCCATCTTCCGTGCGATCGAGCATTGTCATCCACGAAAAGGAGCTCAGAGCCGAGTGCACCCCTGAAAAGACGCCGTAGAGAAGGGATACAGTGTCAAAATAACGTTGACCGATGAGTATTCACAGGTTTAGAGGTCAGTACTCCCACGCAGCACTATACCCCGCCACACCACAACACCTGGGCCACCAAAACAATCATGTTCGACAACACTAGACGTATCCTCATATGGCGAGAAGTGGGAGCACGTAATGCACCCAGGAGCATTGCCGAACATGACGCTTTTCGTGGTCCAGGTGTTATCGTTTGGCGAGGCGTAATGCTGCATGGCCGATTTGACCTCCAAATCTTTGAACACTGTACACGCATCGGTCAACGTTTTCCTGATACTGTGCATCTTTCTTATGACGTCTTTTCAGAGGTGCATTCGGCCATGACTAATTTTTATGGAGGACAATGCCCGATCGCATCGAACAGAGCAGGTGGAAGAGTTGTTGAATATTCAGCGAATAGACTGGCCTGTCCGTTCTCCCAGATTAAATCCCATCGAGCAGATGACGAATTCGTTGGGGAGATGTACTGTAACACGTCCACATGCACCATCAGTCATCCAACAGTTGCCAACCACGCTGGTCGAGTAATAGAACGCCCTACCGCAACAACTCCTTACCAACTTTGTGATCAGCATGGCAGCGCCGGCCGGTGTGGACGAGCACTTCTAGATGCATATTCGGGTATGCATACCGACGTCGCAAACTGAATATGAAGAGGTAGAGAAAGTGTATGAGGATATTGGAAGGGTAATACAGTACTTAAAGGGAGATAAAAATCTAATAGTCATGTGGAGTGGAATGCAGTTGTAGGGGTAGGAGTAGAAGAAAAGGTTACAGAAGAATATGGGCTTGGGATAAGGAATGAGAGAGAAGAAAGACTAATTGAGTTCTGTAATAAATTTCAGCTAGTAACAGCTAATACTCTGTTCAAGAACAACAAAAGGAGGAGGTATACTTGGAAAAGGCCTAGTGATACGGGAAGATTTCAGTTAGATTACATCATAGTCAGACAGAGATTCTGAAACCAGATAATGGATCGTAAGGCTACCCAGGAGCAGTTATAGACTGAGGCCACAATATTGTAGTGCTGAAGAGCAGGCCAAAGTTTAAGAGACTAGCCAGGAAGAATCAAGACGCAAAGAAATGGGATACGGAAATACTATGGAATGACGAGACACCCTTGAAGTTCTCTAACACTCTAGATACAGCAATAAGGAATAGTTCAGTGGGAACCACAGCTGAAGAGGAATGGACAGCTCTAAAAAGGGCAATCCCCGAAGTCGGAAAGAATAACATAGGTACAAATAAACCGTGGCTAACACAAGAAATACATCAGTTTATCGATGAAAGAAGAAAGTACAAAAATGTTCAGAAAAATTCAGGAATACAGAAATACAAGTCACTGATGAATGAAATAAACAGCAAGTGCACGGGAAGTAAGACGAGATGGCTGCATGAAGAAACTGAAAAAGAAATGATTGTCAGAAGGACTTAGCACAGGAAAGTTAAAACAACCTTCGGTGAAATTAAAAGCAAGGGTAGTAACATTAAGAGTGCAATGGAAATTACACTGTTAAATGCAAAGGAGAGAGCGGATAAGTGGGAAGAGTACATTGAAGGCCTTTGAGGAGGAAGATTTGTCTGATGCGATAGCAGATGAAACAGGACTCCATTTAGAAGAGATAGGGCATCCAGTACTAGAATCATAATTTCAGAGAGCTTTGGAGAACTTAAGCCCAGATAAGGCAGTAGGGATACATAACATTCTATCGGAATTTCTAAAATCATTGGAGGAAGTGACAACAAAACGACTATTTACCTGATGTGCAGAATGTGTGAGTCTGGCGACATACCATCTGACTTTCGGAAAAGCATCATCCAAACACTTCCGAAGACTGCAAGAGCTGACAAGTGCGAGAATTATCGCACAATCAGTTTAACAGCTCAGGGATCAAAGTTACCTACATGAATAATATACAGAATAATAGAAAGGAAAAGTGAGATTGTCTTTAGGAAAGGTAAAGGCATCAGAGAGACAATTTTGACATTGCCGTTGATAGTGGAACCAAGACTAATGAAACATCAACGCACGTTCACCGGATTTGTCGACCTTGAAAAAGTGTTCGACGATGTCATACTGTGCAAGACGTTAGAAATTCTCAGAAAAATAGGGGTAAGCTATAAGCAGAGACGGGTAATATATAACACGCACAAGAGACAAGAAGGAATAATAAGAGTAGACGACCAAGAACAAAGTGAGTCCCACCTCACGTGCCACTGAAATAGGAGCCAGCATTCAGTAATTGATATCCACAGACAACTATTTAGCAACACGACCCCTTACTTCATCAATATTGCCCTCATTTAGTAACTGGTATCTGTACACTATTTTTTAACAATTCAGTCCCTTCGTTTCTCAATTATGCTATTGATGAATGAAGGTATCACATTGTTAAAAAGTTTTCTAGGGATAGTAGTTACTGAATGCTGGCATTCATTTTGATTGCACATGAGACGGGATTCTTCCTACAAGTAGGTGATGTGGCCTGAAGATAGCATTGTGAAACATCGAAAGTGGTTGCATAAGTAAAATAAAATTTCAAATATAGAAATCTGAAGGCAGTTTTGATTTGATATTTTATACTGAACAGCCGAAATCCCTCAACCATTCCGTATAAAGATACACTTACAAAAATTTGAACATGGTCCAAAGCAGCAAAGGGTTCTTAAGCTATTTCAGTGCTCCTCTTTCACACTCTCCTGTGGGGTGATCACTGACTGGTACAACAATGACACACACGAGAATAAATGGCAGAGTGTCTGTCTAAGACCCCCAGTTCAGCAAAACCCTCGGCTGCACCTGCCCACAATTATTGAAAGTTTAAAAAATGTACCTGTACAGAGAAAAGCTGCAAAGTAGACTGGAGCGCCTGCAGGCAGGCAACTACTTGACACACATATGAGACCACCGCCTACTTGCAGGTGCCCAGTAGAATTTTGCAGTTTTTCTCTGTAAATTCACGTTTTTAAAATATTCAGTAACTGAAGATATGTGCCACCGAAGGTTTTACCGAACTGGGGTCTCAGAGAGACCTTTTAGCGTTTTTATCACACATGTGTCAATTTCGCAACCCCTGTGTGCACCTGAGTAAAAACTGAGTTTCACTGCTCTCTAAAAGGGAGAGACGACGTTGAGTGAGGTTGCAGCCCCACTATGCCCTTCGAGAAGGATCGAATCGCCCAGGATGTGACGGCAGTGTCATAGGTTGTCAAGTACGTTGTCCTTTTGCTCGTCGCACTGAGAACTGTCGTTTCCGATAGCGAAATGTCGGGGAATCAATGTGCCAGAGAAAAGTGTGGCTTGACTAATGCCTTTTATGTCACAACCTGAGGCCCTTTCGACCCAAACGGTATGAGGTTTCGAGTCCCGAGGGCGTCTTTCCAATTTTCTTTTTCCTTCTTATAACCCAACTCCTGAGGGGAGCCCACCCCTTAAGAAAAGCCAGCAGTCCTGTGATCTGTGAGGGTAACACCGCAGGTTGGACGGGAGGCCAGCACCCTCTCTCCGTAAAAAATTAAACATGCTTTCAAGACCACAAGTCAGCCTCGGAACATTACTGACAAAAATAGACGACGTCAATGGCAAAGAAACGGTATACGATTTGGAACGTGAAATGTAAGGAGTCTGTACAAAACAGGAGCTGCAATCAGTGTGGTCAAGGAAATTCAGAGGTACGAACTAGACCCAGTTGCACTGCAAGAAATCCGGTGGGACGATGCTGGGAGCATTGATGTTGAAAATTGAACAATTCTGTATGGAGCCTGTGAACGAGGTCATCTGTTAGGAACTGGTATCTGCGTCAGTAAGACGTTGCCCAATAATGTTTCAGAATTCGTTTCAGTCAACCCAAGAATATCTGTTCTAACACTGGACGTAAAGCATATTAAGACGACTTTTGTGAACTGTCATGCTCCCACGGAGGAGAGCGAATGTGAAGTGAAAGACGAGTTCTATCTACAGTTAGAGGCAGTGATGGACGCTATACCAAATGGACACCTGAGGATCCTCCTCACAGTCTACACAGCCTAAGCAATGACAATGGAGTTAGGTTCATCAGCTTCGCTACATCATTAGGGTTGTTCATCTCCAGCACAAACTTCCAGCGGAAAAACATACATAAAGGAACCTGGGTATCACCACATGGGAGAACTGTAAACCAAATAGACCATGTTGCCATTTATCTCAGAGCCAAGAGATGGGTGTTAGACGTTAAGGCAGCGCGGGGTACCGAAGATGGGAGTGATCATTCCCTGGTCAGAGGCCGTTTAAGCATACATTGTAAAGGAAGAACGGGGCCTAAGTTAAAAAGAGTGGAAAGGTACCATGCGGAGAAACTGAAAGATGAGGCAACGAAGACCAGATACCAGTTGCAACTTAGTAACCGCTTTGAAGCACTCAGTGAAATGGACGCGAATCGGGACCTCGAACTAATGTGGGGAAACATCCAGAGCTCAGTTAGGGATACAGCAAAGGAAATACTCATGGGAAACCCAGTGGGCAAGAAGATCTGGTTTGGAAAGGAATGTGCAGATGCCCTGGAAAGGAGAAAGGAAGCCAGGAACAAATGGCTGATGGGGACAAATCTGGCACAGGCCAAAGCACAATTTGAGGAGGTCCGAAAGACTACACAAGCAATTCTGAGAAGAGCAAAGAGGAAATACATAAGGAATATCATCACTGAAGCAGAAACAGACTTCAGAGGACAAAAGACGAGGGAAATGTTTCTGAGGGTGAAGTACCTCTGCAAAGGTCACCAGGCCAAGCAGAAATTTGTCAAAGGTTCGCGTGATAAGATCCTGACGGACGATAGGCATATAGCTGAGAGATGGGAAGAGTACTTTCGACAGCTGCTAAATTGTGATGAACCCGAACTGCAGTTTGCTTTCCAGTACCCAATTACAGCCGATGCAGACTATCCCCCACCTACCCTGGATGAGATAAAAACCAGAATCAGACACCTTAAACAGAATAAGAGTCCAGGTGAAGATGGAATACAGGCTGAAATGATCCTGGCAGGAGGAGAGAAACTTGTAGACAAAATACACCGACTGATACAGGCAATATGGACCAAAGAAGAACTACCAGCTCTGATTTGTCCAATACATAAGAAGGGCGACAAACTGAAAAGTGACAACTATCGAGGAATCGCCCTGCTTAACGTCTGCTATAAGATCCTGTCCAATTGCCTCATACATAGAATTCAGCCAGTGGCAGAATCGGTGATTGGGGAGTACCTGGGAGGTTTCCGGCCAGGACGGTCAACAGTAGATCACATCTTCAGTCTCCGGCAGCTCACTGAGAAACTAGGTGAATATGGTAAAGATTTGCATATTTTATTCGTTTATTTTAAGAAGGCATATGATTGCATACATCGCAAGAGCCTGCTCAACTGTTTAAGGGAGTTTGGCATAGCAGAGAAACTCATCAATCTGATAAAGATCTGTCTGAACGAAACACGTGCAAAGGTGAAGATGGGAAATCGCGTAACTGAGGAGTTTGAAATTGTGAAAGGACTCAGGCAAGGAGATGGGTTGTCCTGTATCCTGTTCAACTTTGCACTCGAGAAGATCGTACGCGAGACCTTCCAAGAGAACGAAGGGATTGAAATCGAAGTAAAGAGACTGGCATACTTCGCCTATGCCGACGACATCTGTTTACTCTCTAGGTCGGAAGAGGAGTTGGAGCAAATGACCAAAGCACTAATGGAGGCTGCCAGCAAATTTGGGCTAAACATAAACGAAGCCAAGACAGAGTACCTCGTTATGACGCGTGGTCATTGTCAGACTGCTAATCATCTACAATCACTGCCGGTTGGGGACCATTCCTGCAAGAGAGTGCAAGAATTCAAATACCTAGGGGCACTTTTCACGGAGAACTCGTCATGTGAAGCAGAGATCAATGCCAGAATACAAGCAGGAAACCGATCTTATCACAGCCTAGCACAACTGCTTCGGTCCAAATATCTCTCCAGACAGTTCAAGATTCGACTGTACAAAGCCCTGATCCAGCCTGTTGTTCTATATGCCTGTGAGACATGGAGTATCCGGAAACAGGACTTCCATAAGCTCCTTGTTTTTGTAAGAAAAGTGCTTCGGAAGATCTTCGGTACGGTTCTGGATGCAGATACAGGGGAATGGAGGATCAGATACAACCAAGAGCTTGAGGAACTATACCAGCAGCCCAACACAGCAGGAACTGTCAAAGCTAAACGAATGCAGTGGGCCGGCCATGTGGCCCGGATGGAGGATCACAGATGGCCTCGGAAGCTCCTGGATTTCACACCTACAGCAAAGAGACCGCCAGGGAGACCCAAGAAGCGTTGGAGGGATGGACTCCATGAAGATTTAAACCAAGTGTCAATAGATGTGAAAGGGTGGCGGATAGCAGCAATGGACACAATACAGTGGAGGAGGAAACTTGTAGAAGCATGCGGTCCACTGGGCTTGATCACGTAGTAGTAGTAGTAACTGAAATTTAACGAATTTCTTTTCGTATTCGAGTAGATGATCTCAGTTTTTCCTTATTCAGAGGCAATTGTCACTTTTCGCACCGTTCAGATATCGTGTCTAAGTCATTCTGTAATTGGTTTTGATCTTCTGGTAACTACTTAATGGTAAATTATAGCATCATTTGCAAACAAAATCAAGCGAGCTGCTCAGATTATCTCCTAAATCATTTATATAGATTAGGAACGGCAGAGGGCCTATGTAACACTTCCTTGGGAACGCCGGATATCACTTCTGTTTTTCTCGAAGATGTTCTTTCAGTTTCTGCGCACTGTGGCTTTTCTGACAGGAAGTCACGAATCTAGTGACACAACTGAAGTTATAATCAATGTGCACGCAATTTAACTACAAGTTTCTTGTGAGGAACGGTGGCAAAATCCGCCTGTAACTCTAGAGATATGGAGTCAACTTGAGACTCCCTGTCGATAGCACTCATTTGTTTAGACATATATTTGCAATTTCGTTTTCGGGACGTGTAGCTGGAGTCACCCCAACAAATACTGCTCATATCGTCTTTCACACGACACTCAGTGTCCGTCTGTTTCCTGTTATGAGAAAAATTATTTTTAAAGCAGATTTTATACGTGACCATTCAACAGAGCGGTCGCAAATTAGTCTAGCGCGATATTCGTTTTGACACTGTGCGTTAAGAGAAAGTAAGACACGAAGAACAACCAATACTCTAGCAGTGACTGGGCACCTTTGCTGCATGGTGGTAGTAGTCAGCGCACGCCAGAATACATAATTGGGATTATATGCTCGCCAAGAGTACACATCATTTATTATGTTCCTTATCAATCTAATAAGCCATCACACACTCTCTCTTTCCCTTGCTGGTACAAACGATTAATTTCGTTTCTTAAACATATCAAATTCATCTATCTTACCAGCTCACAACTCTTTCTCGCATTTTTCAAAATTGGCTTTACAGTTTCTACTTTTAGCTAAACTCACATCCACTCTCACTAAGTTTATAAACCAACGTACACTGGTATCCAAAATTAAAGCGAGAACCGAAATTTGGCAAAGTTGTGTTTATTTTGTCTTGAAACGGTATAAAATGATGATAGTAAAGTAGAAACAATGTGAAGAATACAACATCTAAACAGCTGAATATGCATGACGACAGACAAAAATAGTCTTCGTTTTTTCCAAGTTAACGGATATGCACACACTTTCCGACAATTGGTTAACGTGTTCAGTATGGGGTGCAACCACCTCTGGCAGCAATTAAAGGCTTGACAACGACGGGGCATCCTGTGAATAATTTAATAAATCTCGTGTTGAGGCAGTAATGCCTATTCTTCCTGTGGAGCTGCTTGCAAGTCTAGGAGAGTGGTTGGTGAATGCTGAAGTGATCCAACCCGTGCGATATCTTCCGTTTCCAAGAAGACGTCAACCAATCGTGCTCTATGAGTTCGAGCATCATCGTCCATCAGTACGAAGTCTGGGTCCACAGCATGCCGCAGTAACCGCACTTAAGATCCCAATATCTCCTCACGATACCTGACAGCACTTAAACCTTGCCGATTCACCTGTACAATATCATGAAGAGGTGTTCGAGAGGTCAACATAATCCCTGCCCACACCATTACGGATCCTCCTCGATATCTCTCTGTTTCCACAATTTTTTGGTTCCAAATTCGTGTTCCATGTTCCCTCCAGATTGGAATCCACCGAGAATCACTGTCCGGACCAAATCGGGACCCATCTGTGAGAAGAACATTGGCCCACTGTTCGACTGCCCTGATGGCATTTTGATGACTCCAAATGGTTCAAATAGCCCTGAGCTCTATGGGACTTAACTTCTGAGGTCATCAGTCCCCTAGAACTTAGAACTACTTAAACCTAACTAACTTAGGAACATCACATACATTCATGCCCGAGGCAGGATTCGAACCTGCGACCGTAGCGGTCACGCGGTTCCAGACTGTAGCGCCTAGAAACGCTCGGCCACTCCGTCCGGCTGATGAACTCCATTCTAGACGTTCCCTTCAGTGAAGACGCTTCAGAGCTGCAGCACAGAAGGTTTCTGACAATAAAGGCCACACTGCCGAAGCCTTCTGTACGCCGTTTGCCTCGCTACAGCACGTCGAGTGAATGCTACAAGGACAGATGCCAGTTGCCGTGCAGTGCAAAGTTGGTACCATCGTGCTCTTACAACCAAATAACGGTCCTCTGTTTCTGGTGTCACATGTGGTAGGCCCTGCCCTCGTCTTCGGCATGCAGTTTCGGTCTCTATAAATTGTCGCCACATTCCAGAAACATCAGAACGATTCACATTAAGCCATCGGGCCACATGAGTTTGCGACTGTCCTGTTTCCTTTCTTCGTATGGTCCTCCACCGCAGTCTGATTGGCATCTTCTCTGTGACATACTGCACCGTCTATGACTGTGCGTACAGCGATTGTGGATGTGGGTCTACCGGCAAACACTACCCTTTTTGATAGGTGTCGTGACGTCATCGTTGGCGTGATTGTCCGTTGACCGGAATGCCATCTTCCGTGAAGAACACCAACGTACGAACATCTACTGACAGTTTGTGTGATTATATCATGAATTAGACACTGGACGGGGAAATAGCGGCCTGTTCCTTTAATTCTGGACACCAGTGTATTATTACTTTTTTTTACTCACTGATGACTGAGGCTCACTCATACTGTTTCAGACTTAAAATATCCATTAAGCATTCGTTCTCACTTAATTTTTTTTTTAAACCTCGCTCATTCATACCTTTTTACGAACATAGATACGTTATGTGCTGGCACAAAAATATATGCAAAACTCAAGGCATATCGGAGATCCAAATGTAAACTTTTTCTACAGAATTCACGCTTGTGTCACCGTGCATATACATGGTGCAAAGTCTGTAAATAATGATACAACTAGAGTGGTCAAACATTAGGTAGATGTTAATCCAAAATGGTCGTGTCAAACATTACATCAAAGGTGGGTCCTCTACATAAGATCATACTTAATCAACAAATTAAAACAAAACAAAATTTTACAGAGATCTCAGTGGAGTTTATTTACTTTACAGTCAAGGCCTACATGTCAGTCTGTATTATACAAGAATACATTAAACCGTCCTTGAAAGATAAACACAAGGTGTTGCCCGTTTGCGGCACAAAACTAGTTTGTCACTCAAGATTGGGACACCCACTGGTTTGGTACGAGAGATAAGGAATTAGTTTCTGCATTCAAGGGTCAGTGTAACGAGTATAATTTGTCATGGCACATTAAGATTAGTTTGACAAGAAGCTGAACTGTTTGAAATGAAATGTTCTTTTGAACACAAAGTTTCTCTGCATTGTCTCTGTTGTACACAGATACGAAGC
Source organism: Schistocerca serialis cubense (assembly GCF_023864345.2). NCBI lineage: Eukaryota > Metazoa > Arthropoda > Insecta > Orthoptera > Acrididae > Schistocerca > Schistocerca serialis. The sequence goes on along the minus strand of NC_064642.1, from coordinate 116,626,503 downwards.
ATAAGTTCAGATGTTCACAGTACTGGTGACCATAAACACTCTTACAGAAGATTCAAGTCCTCGATATGATCACAACTGTTCACATTTGCTCTTCCTTCATTGACATTGTCAAAAGGTACCTTGTCTTTTCACTCGCCAAACACTAAATCGTGATTAGTGTTGATTTGAGAAACGGCCAAACACCTCTTCTCACTGGAATAAATGTTACATTCCATCCACAAGGTTCTACATTAAAGTTAAAAGTATACTCCCTTCACGCACATCACCTTGGAAACCATGCGTAGCCGGCCGTTGTGGCCGAATGGTTCTAAGCGCTTCAGTCCGGAACCGCGCTGCTACTACTGTCGCAGGTTCGAATCCTGCCTCGGGCATGACTATGTCTGATGTCCTTAGGTTAGTTAGGTTAAAGCAGTTCTGAGTCTAGAAGACTGATGACCTCAGATATTAAGTCCCATAGTGCTTAGAGCCATTTGAAACCGTGCGTATGGCTGCGATTGTCTCAGTGGTCATCATATATGAAAACACAGTACATTTCTCACACGAGAAACGTGTAGTGGTCTGATGGTAGCAGCTACGTGCAGTTGCCAGATGACATCAACATTTTGCATATGTAGACAGGGCTGCTGGAGCACACTTGTCTTTTTTCATTTATTTGGCTTCCGAGTAGGAACTCGATTTAGCCATCAACACAGAGTTACTATGTACGAAGAATTGAATAAAAGGATACAGAAACGCATATTTACAAGTAGAGGAAGCTCAAAGCATCACAGCTGTGTCCAATACATATTTGCAACAATTAGATCAAAAGATAGTTAAAACTGTGATGAGTTGCAGTTTACACCATTCCTGAAATATCTTCAGTAGCAAGACAGTAAAATAGAATATGTACACCATTAAAACTTACAGATTGTGCCCAATACTCTAATGGAACATAACAATCAGTGCATAAAGGTGAATGTCTTTGGCAAATAAAAGAGAAATAGCTGACTGAGGAAGGTGGTATTCCATATTCAGCAATGTCTTCAGAAAGTCCAACAGTTCGTAGTCAAATCTGGGCCACATAGATAGGATGCGATTGACATCAGATTCCGATTCCGGTTCACACTCACATCCCAGTGAAGCGTAAAGGTGATCCGGTGTAAATGTTGAAGAAAAGAGGCTTGACTGAAGCGAAATCGGATGACAGTAGAAATCGCGAATCGGTCCAAGTGTGTCCTCGTGAATCATAGCTATGAAGGCTTCCGATGTTGGAGCATTGCATAATAACCTCCTTTCGTTTGTCGGGCAACGTTCCACATCTCTTCCCATTGTTGATTTGCATAACCCGTGACCTCACGTAAGTAGTCTGTGAAAGGTAATTTCAGATCCAGGTCAGTGCCTAGAGATGTCGCTTGCTTGGCTAATGCATCAACTTCCTCATTGTAGAGGATATCTACGTAGGAAAGCACCCACAGCAAATGGATTGTCCACTCCATGCGTGTGCTGTCCCAGATAAGGCAGTTAGTTGTTTTGGTCCACCTCCGGTGTTGAATACACTACTGGCCATTAAAATTGCTACAACAAGAAGAAATGCAGATATTAAACGGGTATTCATTGGACAAATATATTATCCTAGAACTGACTGTGATTACATTTTCACGCAATTTGGGTGCATAGATTCTGAGAAATCAGTACCCAGAACCATCACCTCTGGCCGTAATAACGGCCTTGATACGCCTGGGCATTGAGCCAAACAGAGCTTGGATGGCGTGTACAGGTAAAGCTGTCCATGCAGCTTCAACACGATACCACAGTTCATCAAGAGTAGTGACTGGCGTATTGTGACGAGCCAGTTGCTCGGCCACCATTAACCAGACGTTTTCCATTGGTGAGAGATTTGGAGAATGCGCTGGCCAGGGTAGCAGTCGAACATTTTCTGTATCCAGAAAGGCCCGTACAGGACCTGCAACATGCGGTCGTGCATTATCTTGCTGATATGTAGGGTTTCGCAGGGATCGAATGAAGGGTAGAGCCACGGGTCGTAACATATCTGAAATGTAACGTGCAATGTTCAAAGTGCCGTCAATGCGAACAAGAGGTGACCGAGACGTGTAACCAATGGCACCCCATACCATCACGCCGGGTGATACGCCAGTATGGCGATGACGAATACGCGCTTCAAATGTGCGTTCACCGCGATGTCGCCAAACACGGATGCGGCAATCATGATGCTGTAAACAGAACCTGGATTCATCCGAAAAAATGACGTTTTGCCATTCGTGCCCCAGGTTCGTCGTTCAGTACGCCATCGCAGGTGCTCCTGTGTGTGATGCAGTGTCAAGGGTAACTGCAGCCATGGTATCCGAGCTGATAGTTCATGCTGCTGCAAACGCCGTCGAACTCTTCGTGCAGATGGTTGTTGTCTTGCAAAAGTCTCCATCTGTTGACTCAGGAAACGAGACGTGGCTGCACCATCCGTTACAGCCATGGGGATAAGATGCCTGTCATCTCGATTGCTAGTGATACGAGGCCGTTGGGATCCAGCACGGCGTTCCGTGTTACCCTCCTAAACCCACCGATTCCGTATTCTGCTAACAGTCATTGGATCTCGACCAACGCTAGCAGCAATGTCGCGATACGATAAACCGCAATCGCGATAGGCTACAATCCGACCTTTATCAAAGTCGGAAACGTGATGGTACGCGTTTCTCCTCCTTACACGAGGCATCAGCAATTTTAATGGCCAGTAGTGTATTTTGAAGGATGCTTTGATAGTCAGGCACAATTAATTTCTTTAGGAAGGAAGTGAAGAGACAAACTTGAGAGCTTCCAGAAACGCTACTGTTCTTGCTGTAAATATGAGACGCTAGGGGGCAGTTTCAGCTGAATCTGAGGGTAGAGCGAAACACCCTGCTGTGCGTTTGCTCGTGGCGGGGCGGTGAAGGTTCTCCGCAATTACCTTGGGGCTGGGACATGCGCGATGAGCCCATTCACTGGCACGTAGACAGGTGTTGAGCGTATTGTCCTCGCATAACCTTGCGTGGGCTGGCGGAAGGCGGCCTGCCACGGTACACGCCGAAGCTGTCAACCTGCCACACTGTTTACTTGTGCAACTGCGAGTACGTCAGACGTATCAGGTTACTCATTCCAACTCTCTAGTGACTTCTGCGGTTCTCATGTGGCTGCCTCCTGCGTGTGACTGGGGTGATCTCAACAGGCTTACAACACATAAAGTCATAAATTAATGTCACAATCCAAAATAAACTCTGATACACTCTGTTCCTATTACACTGCCTCCGGTACTAAAATGTTCTAAATTCCTTCCCAGCTTAACGATAATACAAATGAACATTCCTAAGTTTTTTACCAGTTTCCATCACTCATTGCTGTCAATTCTTTAACAGATCTGTATTCTTTCAAAGATTTATCTTTATACACTTAATTTACGTCAAGACAGTTAAGTCGTAATCTCAGTCCTCTTATTTCAATTTTTTAAACACATTCGGTTATTTACTATTCACAGGCACTACTGGTCAACACAGAGAGGTCTATTGATACCTGGTAGATGACATTATCCCTCTACTTGCCTAAATGTAGACTGTGGCCACCCTATATGTTCCACTATCTCATCGTATGATATATCTCCTGTCCTCTTCATTCATCTTATAAGTTACACTGAAGAGCCAAATAAACAGTTCCACCTGCCTAATATCGTGTAGGGCCCCGCGAGCAAGCAGGAGTGCCGCAACACGACGTGGCGTGAAGTCGACTAAAGTCTGCAGCAATGCTGGAGGGAACTGACACCATGAATTCTGCAGGGCTGTCCATAAATCCGTAATAGTTCGAGGGAGTGGAGATCTCTTCCGAACAGCACGTTGCAAGGCATCCCAGACATGCTCATTAATGTTCATGTCTGGTGAGCGGCCAGCGGAAGTGTTAAAACTCAGAAGAGTGTTCCTGGAGCCACTCTGTAGCAATTCTGAACGTGTTGGGTGTACGCGCAGCATAGTATACGTAAGTATAAAAATTATGGAAATGAATGCTTCAAACCAGCTGTAATAAGGTAATACCTTTTTTTAAATATTTTACGCCACACGCCTGTTTCGGCTCATTGCCAACATCAAGTGACGTCTAATTGGAAGTGACGATAATACTGCATCTGTAGTAAAGTATTTCTGTCATGTCTCGGTATGTATAACAGTTGTTGTAGTTACGAAACGGAAAAATACTCTTTTGTCCGAGCTTTTGGTAGTTGAGTAAAGAACTGTCAAACTGAACCATCAAAATATCCTATAAAAACTTATTTTTACGTTTCGTAACTACAAGAATTATTACACTTACCGAGACATAACAGAAAGACTTCACTATAGATGCAATATGGTCGTCACTTCCAACTAGATATCACTTGATAATGGATAAGCCGAAACAGGCCTGTCATGTAAAATATTAATGAAAAACCAACATGTTACCTTATTGCAGCTGGTTTGGTGCATTCATTTCCAGAAATGAATTTGCTGCTAAGATATCTGCTTTTCTTCGGTCGTTTCATCTCTCTCATTGGTAGCAGATGGGTAATCTACAATTTCTCTTATCCGATAATCCACCTTATCTAATCTTTGTCACATCCCACTAGACAGTTTTCCTCTAGAGTGACCTCATTAAATTTCTGCACTTCCCGGAATTCCCAAATCATATTTGCTGTCTAATTACTTCCACTGAACAGGCCACCCAACAGATCGTCTCTGCTTCACTATCACTATCTGCAAGCTCTTCGTTGTTGTTCCCTTTCTTCTTTGTTTCTAGCAGTAGCACATCTGAACATTTTCCAGGGCCTAAAAGGTCCTCATCCTCGTGTTTAACAGACCATCAGCAAATCCTTCCAAGTTAAAAATATGATAATCTTCTGTTGCATTGCATCCTACGTATTCTGTCTCTTCCTCTTCTGATTGGCTGGTCCACGCATCTTCCCTTTCTTCGTCTTTGCCATTTTCTAAACAATCTTTTTCACTACCTTTGATGATCAAAACTGGAGTCACAGCTTCTATTAAATCATCTGTTTGAGCCTCCTCACAATTTCTCATTGGTTTATAGTTAAATTCACATAGTGCTTGTCTCACTTATTCTTCTTCGTTCCCTAATATCAATCCCTTTTCTTTTTCAGCGACAATCAGGCCTAATGAGTAACTTTCTTCTGCCTGTATTTCTGCATAATCTACGAATTTTACCTCAATCTTCTCATTATTCAAATTCACCAGCGCAGATCCCTCTTTCAAATGTACGAGTAGTATGATGCAGTAATGTTCCAGGAAATAGAGTCCTAATATAGCTTTCACCGTCCAATTTTTCGCAATCAAAAAATTTGCACTGGCATTCAAAATCTACTCTCACCTGCTTCTTAACCACTGCACAGTTTTCGAGTTTTCGTTCACTGCGCTTTATTCTCATACCCTACGTCTTAAATGATAGCCAATATTTCTCCCCGTAACATAACTTTTAGATCTCCTTGGCCAATACCAACACTTGCCTACTTAAATCGAGTATGCTCTGCATTACATTTCCTCCCAAGTTCACTCGTATAATCGAATACGCAGTGTCCTCTGTACCGCTATCAAATTCTTTGATTCTTGCTGCTAATGCTTCCTTCAGTTCGTTACAATTTATGTACTCTGCTTCTGGTAGGCTGGCTGTAGCAACTGTGATGTCGGAACCTTCGTTGCTAGTCAGCTTCTCTATGTGTTTCCATCGCCTGTTTTCATTGCGTCTATCCCACACGTTTCCATTCCTTTGTGGCGGATGTCTCGCTCTCTAGTTTTGGTTATTTTCTTGCTGATTTTCAGGTGGAAGGTGCGTCTGAATAAAGTGCACAAGTTTCATTGCTTCTCCACTTTGGTTGTAACCCAGTATATACAATAAATGTTGAATGATGATGATATTTGGTTTGTGCGGCGCGCAATTGCGTGGTTATGAGCGCCCGTACAAATTCCAATTTCACGGATAATGTTGAAATGATGAGGGCAACACAAACACCCAGTGCGCGGGCGGAGAAAATTCCCGACTCGACAGGGAATCGAAACCGGGACCCCATGATCCAGAGACAGCAACGCTAGCCACTAGACCGCGAGCTACGGCCAATAAATGCTGGAGTCCACGTACATCATGCATGTTCCTACTGGCGATGATAATTTGCCTCTGAATTTGATGTGAAAGTTTCGTCAGACAAATATGTATCAGTTTTCTTGGCTCGTAAGACAGTCTAAGAATTGGTTACTGTCGACCATCTCGTTGAAATACTGTACTGGGTCCGGCCACCTTCCAATCTGCGTGGTGTTGCATCATCAGTATTCCCAGTTTAACGAGATCCTGTTTGGCTTTTGGCCACTACTCATGAAGAGAACTCTCCATATGTCTCACACTCTTCTGCGATCACTCTGACTCTCGCTGTTGCACGGACAAAACGTATCTTCAGAACATCTGGTAACGATCTGGGTAAGGCCTCTCGGAACTGCTCAATCCAAATGTTTGGCTGCAAGCGATTCGATACATCCTGAAACAATGGATATTTTTACAGTGATAAAAACTATTGTCTGATTTCTTCTTCGCCTACCTCGCATTTCAAGTTTTCGACAGTTGCGATGGTAACTACAAGAGGAGTCGAATGTATCGGTAATCCTCTGATGCGGCATAACCTGTATGTAAGCTGTGTCAGTTCTTCTACCTCTCGATTTTTCTCTTCTTCTCTGTTGATCGTCACGTTCTCTCTTCCACTACAGCTGGAATTTGTACTGCTTTCCTTCCCTTTCATTAGCACATCTAGCGTTTCTGTGTTCTTTCGATTAATGGTAGTCTACATCTCCTATAACTGTATCGAATCACTAATCTTCACGTTCGTGTAGGCTCATGGGCACTGTGCTTCAATCAAATGAAACTTCAGTCTGCATGTATATGTCATACTTGTTTAAGACTTGAAAAGGTCTCTGGAACTATAAAGTATTATTTGCTTAAAGTACCTATGGCAGGGTTTCAGAAAGGATCCCCCGTTTCGTTAGATACTGAGGTGATTTTCCAATATAGTTGGAGAAAATCTGCAATACTGTTGGAGGTTAGGGGGAACAGCAAGTGGTTGAGGCGTGGATTCGGTATCTGGATTGAGGAGGGAGGTGTGCTAGGGTAGTCTGTACAGTTGTGCAAAGCCACAGTGCCAGAGGGGCGTAGCGGTTATCGCATGTGCCTAATGAGTTGCGGGTTCGAATCCTGGCCTCGGTACAAATTTTCTTTTGTCGCCTCAGTGTGCATATGTACACAAAACCTTAAGTTTTCATTAATTAGTTTTCCAAATTTTCCTTGGTTTCCTTTATTGATTGCTGAATATACATATTCAGTACCATGGACAATATGCTGCAGCCCCGTCTGCCATCTGAACTACTACTTCCGTCCGACTCTTAAAACCGCAACCTGTTTTCTGTACAAGCTCTAAGTAATCCTTCACACCCTGTTACATGCATTCGACAGCGCTGACTGGAATAAACTCTTCGAGATTCACAGAGGTCACCTTAAGGATCTCAAAGAGTGTGTTCCAATCAGCACTGTCAAAAACATTTATTTAGATGCACAGTTGCCATGAACGTTGGGTTTATCTCATAGCAAGTGTCAGTTTATACTGTAAATAATTTAAGTCATTTTATTTGTCGATTTGCTGGGACTGTTCTTGTTATAAAATTGTCAAAAATCGTTAACGACACATTTCTCAAATGTGTTGTGAGCTTGTGATAATATGCTTGGCTGTCCACAGGAAGAATACGTTAGGTCACAACTTTTTACCAGTGTTGTATGTTTTCGTATAGACCCATTTATCTTGGCGTGATTTCTGGCTTGGCCGAAACCATCGTGTATTGTATTATCTCTTGCTGTGCTGTCAAAATATGTCCTCCTGCTATTGTAGAACTCGAAAGAGAAAAAGCTGGTGCTAAGAGTTTGTTTGTGATGTTAGCTGTCTCTGTTCTCAGCACTGGCTGCATGCCGGGATTTCAGACCCCTGCGTCCAGGGCGCGCCGGCTTGTTTGTTTCTGTCTAACTAAGCTTATTATTACAGCATCGGCTGTTTACGAACCTTCCCTAGCCGCCTTTGTAATCGACGCTCTATCGTGACTCCCTGGGAAGCGTATTTCACCCAATCTACAGACCGGCGGAGTTATTGTCGCCTGTCCCGGTTCTCGGACAGTTTTATGTCCCTCCAAAATACGACAGAGTGTTGTGTAAGGATGGGTGGGAGCCTCCTATTGACAGATACAACTGGAAGGTAGCCAGAGGCGTGTTGCTTCCCAGAGGACTTGCTGCCAAAATTTTACGACCCTTCCTTCACACGCTTCCCAGGTGCGGCTGTAAAACAGCTTTTGCTGTTTCATAGAATTCCATCCTTTGTCCGTCAGGTGATGAGTATTTTCCGTGTATATAGCAAATGTGGCACAATTGTCGAAACCTATGTATTACTTGCGCTCGATGGTTATAAGAAACCTCAATCGTTCCCGCAGAAGTTGCTGTGCTCATTGAAACTATCTTCAATCGACTATCATCGATGTACTTCACCATGGAGACCGGGATGTTCATTGCGCCTAGGTCAGCAAAGCAAACGTGCTTAAATGGTTCAAATGGCTCTGAGCACTATGGGACTTAACTGCTGTGGTCATCAGTCCCCTAGAACTTACAACTACTTAAACCTAACTAACTTAAGGATATCACACACATCCATGCTCGAGGCAGGATTCGAACCTGCGACGTAGTGGTCACGCGGCTCCAGACTGTAGCGCCTAGAACCGCATGGCCACTACGGCCGGCCTGCAAGCGTGCTTAGCCGACACCACTATTGACTACGTCATCATGAAAACCGCGACGCATTTTATATGTCTGTAACTCAGTTAAGGTTACTCATGCACGTCGTGTGCATCGCCATGGAAAATTTTTAAAATTAATTGTGTACACTTATGTTTGTAAAGGATATGTCGGATAAGCCTTACTAAACAAAATTACAATCCACTTGAGGCAAAGAGCCGCGTGGGTTTAGCCGAGCGGTCTGAGGCGCTGCAGTCATGGACTGAGCGGCTGGTCCCGGCGGGGGTTCGAGTCTTCCCTCGGGCATGGGTGTGTGTGTGTGTTTGTTCTTAGGATAATTTAGGTTAAGTAGTGTGTAAGCTTAGGGACTGATGACCTTAGCAGTTAAGTCCCATAAGATTTCACACACATCTGAACATCATCTGAGGCAAAGGCCGGCCGCGGTGACCCAGCGGTTCTAGGCGCTTCAGTCCGGAACCGAGCGACTGCTACGGTCGCAGCTTCGAATCCTGCCTCGGGCATGGATGTGTGTGATGTCCTTAGGTTAGTTAGGTTTAAGTAGTTCTAAGTTCTAGGGGACTGATGAACTCAGATTTTAAGTCCCATAGTGCTCAGAGCCATTTGAACCATTTGAGGCAAAGGTGTTGTGGCTTAGCCTTTATAGTTGCCAGACCTCTGCTATTTGCTCAGTGGACTTTCTCTCAGCACTTGACAGACACCATTTGATGCTACCTCGATGGCTCGTCGCTGCTGCCTCAGATATAAGACAAATTAATGCTCTTTTTTATTTTTTATTGTATTACGCTGTTGCATTATGCCTTATAATCCGATATGTGATCATCGCGTTTTAACCGAAACACTAAATAATCGCGGTGGAGACTGCTTTTTAGTATCAGCATACAGAATATTATATTGTATGAAGGGAGGCAGATTAAGGTTTAAGGCGGGCCCGCCGTGAAAACGCAGTATTGTAGTTATTTACCTATATGTGCCGAACTTGCGTTTATTTTCAGCAAACATTTTTAAAATTGTGTCCAGAAAAATCTACAATTATTCATTACACAAAATTTTAAATAACAGCAATCACTGCTGCAAATTTCTTTAAAAAATCGATACAATTATTATTATTGTAATGGTAATGTTACGAATGGCAGTGCCACTAAAGCAGGACCAAACAGTTTCCGAAATTCCTTCTCCAAAGAAGATATAGTTAATATTCCTGAATTCGAATCGAGAACAACTGCCACCATCAGTAACGAAGAAGTAGATATCCTCGGTGTATCGAAGCAGCTTAAATCACTTAATAAAGGCAAGACTTTCTGTCCAGACTATACACCAGTTAGGGTCTTTTCAGAGTATGCTAATACGATAGTTCCATGTTTAGCAATCATACACAACCGCTCGCTAGTCGAAAGATCTGTATCTAAAGACTGGTGAATTACCCAAGTCACACCAATACCGAAGAAAGAAAATAGGAGTAATCAACTGAATTACAGCCCCATATTGCTAAAGTCTATTTGCAGCAGGATTTTGGAACATATACTGCATTAAAGCATTATGGGTTACCTTGAAGGAAACGCTTTATTGAGAAACAGCCAATACGGCTTCATAAAATATCTTTCTTGTGAAACTCAAATAGATCTTTGTTCTCACGAAGTAATGAGTGTTATCGACAGGGGATGTCAAATTGTTTTCATATTTTTAGATTCCCAGAAGCTTGCTGATCAAATCGACTATCGTCTCAGTTGCGCCACGGATCCGTGATTTCCTATCAAAAAGTAATAGAAGTTCGTAGTAATAGAAGGAAAGTCATCCAGTCAAACTGAAGTAATAACCGATGTTTCGCAAAGAAGTGTTACAGGCCCTCTCGTGTCACTGCAGCTCCTGATCTATAAAAACGGTTTAGGAGACAAATCGAACAACCCTCTTAGATTATTTTCAGATGATGCTGTCATTAATCGTCATACAAAGCTTTCAGATGATCAAAACAAACTGCAAAACTATTTAGACAAGATATCTACACACTGCGAAAAGTGGTAACTGATTCTAAATAATGAAAATGAGAAGTCATCGACACGAGTAATAAAAGAAATCCGTTAAATTTCGCCTACAGGATAAAACACACAAATATAGAGTCTGTAAATTCAATTAAACTCTTAGGGATTGCAATTACGTATGAACTAGATAATAGTTTCTTTTATTTCGTCTGTCTCAGTAGCAATGATATAAAATTCAGCTGTAGTGGTTATCGTTTTCCGAAAAATTACGAAGTACAGTAATGCGTAGAAACAGTATTTATGTCCATGTTTTAGGTACTCATATGCTTACAGACATACTTGTTTTTAACCGTAATTATTCATACAACATGGCGCCAAAATGCACAGCAAATTATACAGTGGTCAACAAGTGCCGTCACTGATCTTAGCCTGTGCGTCTGTTGGTCCTGACTGACACAACCAACCTGTCAAGTATTACCTACAGTAGTCGACGGGACACCCTTGTAGGTGTACCCCTCATAAATACGCGCATGCGTATGTGGCTGCCTATTAGCTTTCACGGTGCTGCCCCATCATTGTCCTTTTTATTGATAAGATTTTAAAAGTAAAGTAGCATCAGATTTACATTACAGAAAATGTTGGCAATTTTGTTTTAGAAAATAACATGACATCCAAATGGAAATATTTGTCCGCCGCTCGTGGTCTCGCGGTAGCGTTCTCGCTTCCCGAGCACGGGGTCCCGGGTTCGATTCCCGGCGTGGTCAGGGATTTTCACCTGCCTCGAGATGACTGGGTGTTTGTGTTGTCCTCATCATTTCATCATCATCCAGGAAAGTGGCGAAATTGGACTGAGCAAAGATTGGATAATTGTACGGGCGCTGATAACCACGCAGTTGAGCGCCCCACAAACCAAACATCATCATCATCATCTGGAAATATTTACATTACAGGAAATGTTAACTTTATTTTAACATAACAACGTAGAGTCTAAATGGAACATGCAAAGACAGGAGGCGACGATATAGATCGCCTCCCTGTATACAGCACTGTATTTTTGCAGCAGGGCATAGTACAAAGCGTTACTACCTTGTGTGGTGTCACAAGGCTTAGGCCTGTCCCACCCCTCATTAAATCGACCAAAAGTTATACGAATAATTGTAAGAACAGTTATTATTATTATGTTCTTTAAGTTTGTTTTGGGTTTTCAGAAATACTGTGGGCCGCGAGGGCGTCGAGCTTCCTGGGTCATTAAAACGGTATATACTAAGTCATATAACTAAGTGTAAATATTTGGACGATCCGATACCTGAGGAGCAGTTAGCCGAAATATTGTCTAGACTACCATTACAGGTTCAAAAAGAAGTATATTGTAAAGGTTGGGAAGATGTTTCACAATTATTATCTATTCTTGAGCATCTTGACACATTCACTAAACAACAAACAAATGTATTTAATAAATATAATAGTACACATCAGGGTAGTATGATCTCAAGTACATTTACTAATAACAACAATCACACAACACCAAACAATACTGGAAATACCACAAAAGGCACTTACAATAGTAAGGGCAAAGGTAAACAATCAGAATGGAATAGAAGCACAAATGATAAGTGCAAAGCGAAGTTTTGTAACAAATTTGAAGGACCTTACGAAATAACACAGGTGCCATATCCAAAATCAGTATATTTACGAGATGTACAAAACAACAGAGATATAGGCTTCTATAATGCGGAACATATTAAACGATTTATACCACAAGTACAGTGACAGAATTTTTTTATACTTTTGTAAGTCTTGTACTGACTCGGGGATGGGTTTTATTTCTTTTATTAGTATATTTCTATTATTTTGGAGATTAATATTAATATATTTAAAAAAACAGAACACGACAACACAGTAGAGAACTTGGACTTCAAGATATAGAGAGCTTAACATTTGCCGTAATAATGTCCTGCTTTCTAGGGGAGAAACAGTGGGAGAGATGTAAAGAACAAGGACATTATTGCGTCAGATAATATTAGTAAGTGATAGAGAAAAGGAACACGCAGATTTTTAAACGTATTAGCAAAGCACTTAGCACAAATTGAGATAAGGACGGGTACTGATATGGAGAAAAATTGTTTAAGTTCACACAAAAGCGTAAAAATATTCAAGATTTACAGGTAGCCAAAACATACCAAATTGTATTAGATATTAGGATAGAAGTGGGGGAAGTGAGAAGGATAGGGTTCTACTCGATCAAAGAAAATGGGGAGGTTCGCTGGTCCTTAGGTGTTATGAGGACTTACACGACCATGAAGGCGGGGTCCTTAAATGTTAGGGTTTATGGGGTTCTACTCAACCATTAGGTGAGGTTCCCTGAGTTAGGACCATTCCTTTTTGGTATATTACGGTGGCAACAAGGATAGGGGATTATGCTGAAACGTCCCCTTTGAACAATTATACATGACTGTGCTTAAACTGACACACAATATTTTGTTAGCGCAACGCAATCTGACTTTCAAAATTCCCTACAAAAGAATGGCCCTGACTAACATTAAACTATACCCTTCACAAATCACTTACCTCACAAAAATCTTCGCTGCTCAAGCTACTGCAATACAGCGAGCGCCACTACTGCCAGCTAAATAAAAGATTCAAACTATGGAAGGCACTAACTACTGATAGGGATAGTTAGCAAATGAAAGATATTAATAGAGAACAAACAATGTATTTACCTTGATATCATCATATATAAATATAGCAGTTCATGACAAATTTCAAAACTCCGCCATCTCTCTCCCCACATCCACCACTGCTGGCGGCTCACCTCCAACTGCGCAACGCTACGCGCTGTTCACATCCAGCTGCCTAACACTACAATGGCGAGTATTACAACAATGCAAAGCAGCCACAGACTGCACACAGCACAGCCAGTGATTTTCATATTGAGTGCTACGTAACGTTGCCAATAAGAAAACATAAACAGCCTACTTACATAGAGAAAACATAAACAGCCTACTTACATAGAGAAAACATAAACAGCCTACTTACAATGCAATGTTGTAGTCTACCTTCAAATCAGATGAAGAATAAAAACTTAAGGGCGAGAAGGCTCTTTAGTGACGTATGATTTACGTATCTTATCCTCAAAAGCTCTGTACATTCAAACATATCAAAAATAGATATAATTTAATATGTTGAAAATGTTTGGTGTTTGCCAATTTGAATGAATTCGTATAGTTTGGAATTGATCTGACAATGCTGTTCCAAGTTTAGTGTGATTTACTAGAGGAAAACTAACTTTTATACAGAAATGTATGAGTTATTATTAACTCTCTGAAATGTACAAAACGAGAATAATTAGCATAAGTCTGGTCTACAGTGGGGGTGTGTGGTGTCACAAGACTTAGGCCTGTTCCACCCCTCATTAAATCGACTAAGACTTATACGAATAACTGTAAGAACAGTTATTATTATGTTGTTTAAGTTTGTTTTTGGATTTTCAGAAATACTGTGGGAAGAAAGTTTATTTATGTTGCAGATAACGTGGAAGACGTTGCCCAACGACCACCACGAAAGTTCGACATAGAGGCAAGTGGGCAAGGAATGAAACGAATGCTGCAAACTACCGCGAGCCATGGAAGAGCCTGGGCCGCGAGGGCGTCGAGCTTCCTAGGTCCTTGTTGGACAACGTCGAAGGAAGAGATATTCTGCTTTCTCTTTGTAAACAGATCGATCGAGTCTTGAAAGGTTCATGTAAAACGTATAGGCGGGTGACACATTAGGTGGGACCCGATGCCTGTAATACTTCCACAGTTATTAAAAAATTGTTAAACGGCAAAACCAATAGTTCATCATTTATATAGGTAAAAAGTAGTAAAGACATAGGAAAGGGAGAGTTGCGGCGTCAGAACGAAAGGTGATACATCGCTCAGCAAAGAAGGAGGACGTAAACAGCGAGTGTTACGTGGTGAAAACAAATCAACTGATAAAATAGTAAGTCTGTAATTAAGCATAAAGCCACGTAACACTACACTTGCGTACATGGAGTCAATGCTAAAACCCAAAATACGGTGTTCGTTGTTGCACGTTATGGACATACTGTCTAAAATAAGAAAAGGTGAAAGACATAAAACAGTTACAGCTTTACAAACTACACTATTAGTGTTACTTTAGGTATCAAACCCACAGTAACGCATTAAGCAAACATTACACAGCACCATACTGAACATCATCCGACACAGTCATCAATCATGGCGCGAAGGCCGCATTCAAAACTTAACCTTATATCCGTGTTGAACATGTCAACATAATAATCATTGGTAAGCGTATTATATAAAACGCTGGTAACATGTCGTTGCATAGGGCTATATTTACAAAAGAGCATGTTACAAATGTTACAACTATTACCCGCCAGCACGAGGCGGCAAGATTTTGGCCATATACATTTGAACAAATGCGTTGAACGACTAAGTATGCACGTATGCTAAGTGCAGTAGTAATACAACGTAAGCCGTAAGCTTTTCGCTCAGAAAGGGAATTACCGTACATACCGCTGTCACTTACAGCACACCACATTTTTGTATGACCGATGCTTACTGTATCATACAATGCCTGGGTTGTGGAATCGAACTCCTTACCACCTTTCGTACCACGCAATAAAATTATTCTTATTAACACAAAATCTCTTATTTCTTAAAAGATTCATGAATAAAACATGAACGTATTATAAAAAAAATGAAGTACATGCCAACAATTTTATCATATGTGAGACCTTCCTAAATTTCAGTACATAAACTGTTATTGTAGGCTAATTTCTATGGACAGTACCAGCAGCATGGCGCCATATACACTCCTGGAAATGAAAAAAAGAACACATTGACACCGGTGTGTCAGACCCACCATACTTGCTCCGGACACTGCGAGAGGGCTGTACAAGCAATGATCACACGCACGGCACAGCGGACACACCAGGAACCGCGGTGTTGGCTGTCGAATGGCGCTAGCTGCGCAGCATTTGTGCACCGCCGCCGTCAGTGTCAGCCAGTTTGCCGTGGCATACGGAGCTCCATCGCAGTCTTTAACACCGGTAGCATGCCGCGACAGCGTGGACGTGAACCGTATGTGCAGTTGACGGACTTTGAGCGAGGGCGTATAGTGGGCATGCGGGAGGCCGGGTGGACGTACCGCCGAATTGCTCAACACGTGGGGCGTGAGGTCTCCACAGTACATCGATGTTGTCGCCAGTGGTCGGCGGAAGGTGCACGTGCCCGTCGACCTGGGACCGGACCGCAGCGACGCACGGATGCACGCCAAGACCGTAGGATCCTACGCAGTGCCGTAGGGGACCGCACCGCCACTTCCCAGCAAATTAGGGACACTGTTGCTCCTGGGGTATCGGCGAGGACCATTCGCAACCGTCTCCATGAAGCTGGGCTACGGTCCCGCACACCGTTAGGCCGTCTTCCGCTCACGCCCCAACATCGTGCAGCCCGCCTCCAGTGGTGTCGCGACAGGTGTGAATGGAGGGACGAATGGAGACGTGTCGTCTTCAGCGATGAGAGTCGCTTCTGCCTTGGTGCCAATGATGGTCGTATGCGTGTTTGGCGCCGTGCAGGTGAGCGCCACAATCAGGACTGCATACGACCGAGGCACACAGGGCCAACACCCGGCATCATGGTGTGGGGAGCGATCTCCTACACTGGCCGTACACCACTGGTGATCGTCGAGGGGACACTGAATAGTGCACGGTACATCCAAACCGTCATCGAACCCATCGTTCTACCATTCCTAGACCGGCAAGGGAACTTGCTGTTCCAACAGGACAATGCACGTCCACATGCATCCCGTGCCACCCAACGTGCTCTAGAAGGTGTAAGTCAACTACCCTGGCCAGCAAGATCTCCGGATCTGTCCCCCATTGAGCATGTTTGGGACTGGATGAAGCGTCGTCTCACGCGGTCTGCACGTCCAGCACGAACGCTGGTCCAACTGAGGCGCCAGGTGGAAATGGCATGGCAAGCCATTCCACAGGACTACATCCAGCATCTCTACGATAGTCTACATGGGAGAATAGCAGCCTGCATTGCTGCGAAAGGTGGATATACACTGTACTAGCGCCGACATTGTGCATGCTCTGTTGCCTGTGTCTATGTGCCTGTGGTTCTGTCAGTGTGATCATGTGATGTATCTGACCCCAGGAATGTGTCAATAAAGTTTCCCCTTCCTGGGACAATGAATTCACGGTGTTCTTATTTCAATTTCCAGGAGTGTATTATAGCACCCTGAAATTCATTAGCCTAGTTATTCCTAGTGTAATACAGTCTCCTGTAAGGTGGCTCTGTGCTCTAATACTCATTACGGGTTTTGGTCTCAAACCCACAATCCCTTATACATCTGGTGCTATTCACTATGTACCAGGAATATTACAAACCACTTATTACTTACACAACAATGAGAATGCAATTTCAAGTACAAGTGGCTTCCCGTGCCGATCTTTATGGCGATACTACACGCCATTAACAACCAAAACTACCTAACAAAACTTATGTGATCCAGACATGAAGGCATATAAGCAACGTAGACAGTAGTACATCAGGTCATACTGACAGTCAAATTTCTAGCGAAGTGCCAAGGCATGGATTATGGCTACAGGTTACTCACGGCCATGAACCCCGTACCACCGAATACGGCGCCTACACAAACCAGTATATTTATCGGTTCTAACCAAATGGAAAAATTCATAGGCTATAGTACACATTACCTCGCAGTTGCCTGGGGCAGCATGCCTCGAATAGGCAAATTACGAATAACATAAACTGTAACGATCACATAGCTAATGTTGTGTGGAAAGGAAACCAAAGGGTGTGATTTATTGGCAGAACACTTAGAAAATGTAACAGGTCTGCTAAAGTGACAGCTTACACTATGTTTGTCGGCCCTCTTCTGGAGGATTTCTGTGTAGTATGGGACTCGCATCAGAGGATAAGTCCAAAGAAGGGCAGCTCTTTTTGTATCATCGCGAAATTCGGGAAAGAGTGCCAAGGATATTCTAATCGGATCGGAGTAGTAATCATTAAAGCAAAGGCGATTACGGTTGCAGCACGATCTTCTCACGAAATTTCAGTCACCAACTTTGTGCTCAGTGTGTTGTTGGCACTTAGCTACGTAGGGAGGAATGAACATCACAATAAGATAAGAAAAAATCATAGTTCTCACGGAGAGATTAAAGTGTTCGTTTTTCCCGCGCGCTGTTCAAGAGCGGAACGGTAGAGAAATAGCCTGCAGGTGGTTGAATGAGGCCACTGCCAGGTACTTAATTGTTAATTACAGAGTAATCGTGTAGCTGTAGATGAAAATTTATTTTGTGGTCGTCATTGGAATTACACAATTACACAATCCAACTCCATAATAGTTCAATAATACGATGGTTATAGGGACCATTACAGTTTATTATTATTATATAAAGGGTGTCTGCTCTCCTGTCTGTCCAATATTTTTTCATTGTTTCAGATCCTTTTTTTCTTTTTTATTTGAGATCACCCTTCGTTTAGCACTTTTATTGATCTTCGTTTGCAGTCTGGTTTGTGTGTCTTGTAATATTTTGGTTTTCTTCCGTTTTGTTCTTTTAGGTCATCTATGTGTACTGGAGTTTTCTCATACCTTTTTTAATTTCTGTAATCCATTTAATGTTGCTTTTACCACTTCACAATTGTTCTACTCCACATTTTTTCTATTATTCTCATGCTAATTATGTTTTCTTGTGTTCTGATCGGATGTTGAAAGAATGAGACGCATTTCTTCCTGCTCATGTTCGTTACGGGTCCTATTTCCCTGCATAATGTTTCATTGGGGCCTGTTTTCCAATGCCCATGTTCTTCATGTTGTTTATTTATGCATTTCCTGATTATTATTCTTTCTGTCTTGAGTATTCTGTCATTTTATACCGTATTAGTTGTTTTTGAAGATTGTTTTAGCTGCATGTGTTATTTCTGGCTGTGTAACTGTTTTAAAATGTTTTAATTTTGCAGTTTTCCAGGGACTTTTTTGTTTATGTACTTTTGGTAATGTAATTTGCCGTTTTCAGTTTCTTTATTCTGTTTTACCATGCCGGTTTCTCATTTAGGTTCTATGTTACGATTCATCTAAATATTTAAATTGAAAACAATTTTGATTTCTTGTTTTTCCTATTGAAATTTTGTTTACGAGTGGTGGATGAGTCAGCATAATCTATGCTTTTGTAAACGATATTCTAAGACAGATTTCCTGTGTTATTGTTTGTAGCGATTTAACTTGTCATTCTTCTGGAACATTATTGGCAAGGAGAGCAAGATCATCAGCAAATCAGAAGTAGTTTAAACTTAGATAATTTATGGAGTTTCTCATTCTCACGTTGTCTGGTTTATCCTTCTACCATTCTCGCTCTATACATTCCAGTGCACAGTCGAACAGTAATGGTGTTAAGCAACGAACCAGTCTTAAGCGAGCCTTTATGAGGAATCTCTGTACGTACATCTTCTCAGAGATGGTTGCGGGACTCGGCTGCTCGATACAGGATGTCAAATTAAACACGTTTCAGCCCTCTAGTTTCCAACCTAATTTTATTTGGCAACCAGTTTCAGCGTTTTACTACTCCATTTTTGATCACAACCGAGGTAGAATCTTCCTACACGTCGGTCAGGGACCTCAAGATGGCGTATAAAACGCTGAAACTGGTTGCCAAATAAAATAAGGTTGGAAAATAGACGGCTGAAAGGTGTTTAATTTGGCATTCTTTACGAAGAGTGATTAAGAATTTTTTCATATAAATATGAATATTGATTTGGTATTGATTGGAGTAAGTTAGTTTCATTAGTTCCGGATGAAATTCCAGATTCTTTAGAATTTTTTAATAATTTTGTAGTAGCTTCTGGAATTGGTTTTGTGGTAACTGTCTTCTTTGGAGTTTATTATGTCTTTACGAAACCCTGTCTAACGTTTCGTGTATATTTTTTCCCCTTTCGTTTAAGAGGCTGATGGCAGCTTCTTCTGTTTTGAGTGTCTGAAACATTAACCAAATGTTCAAATGTGTGTGAATTCCTAAGGGGCCAAACTGCTGAGGTCATCGGTCCCTAGGCTTACATACTACTTAAAGTAACTTATGCTAAGAGAAACACTCACCCATGCCCGAGGGAGGACTCGAACCTCCGGCAGGAGGGGCCGCGCAATCCGTGACATGGCGCCTCCAACCATGCGGCCACGGCGCGCGGCGAAACATTAACCATGTTTGGTGTCTTTCTTCGCGGAATTTGTCGCATTCTTCTGTCTACCAAGTATTTTTTCTTCATGCTTCTAGGGAACTAGGCTCTCGGCTTGTTTTTTGAGGCCTGATACCCGTTCTAATAGATTAGCTGTTAATTTAATGGTTTGTATTTTATGTTGATATTTACCATTTCCATTTTGTACAACATTGGAGACTGCAGATATTCCAGCCACTCAGTGCAGAAAGTTTGGTTATAATGATGAGTGGTAACAGCAACACGGTACAAACAGACTGTCAGCGTAGGTATTTTATCAAAAGACCTGAGTGCAGTGGTACAGTACTTTTGTAAATGGGGGCTTCAACCGAACGCTAACAAAGCTGAATCCATTTGTTTTCATCTGAGTAATGTCCTAGCCAACCAAGAACTGGATGTAGTTTTAGAAGCTAGTCATTTGGCTCATAACAAATACCCACAGTACCTTGGAGTTATACTTTACAGAATACTGTCATTTAAACAGCTGCTAAAAAAGTCTGCAGCTAATTTGAGTTCAAGAAATAATATTATCGTTTTCTCCTTGAAATAGGACGGTCTCGGCTGCAAAATCTTTTTTATTTACAGGAAATGAAGATTTTCGCCCTTTTGGGGCATCATCAGATTGACGTAAGAATTAATGTGGAAAACCAACATCCGTCCATTAATGTGTGCATTTCCTGTAAATAGAAAAGATTTTGCAACCGAGACTGTCTTATTTCAAGAACCTGTTGCTGTACCAGCAGTCCAGTATGAAATTGAATCAATTTTAAAATAATATTCTTCAAAAGCTATGTCGACCTTACGATCATCTGTCGACAAACATCAGCCGCTTGCTTATAACTGGTAGATATGCAACTGTATCAAACAATGTGGATTGTAACTGGCATAATAAAGTCTCTTCCAGTATTCTAGGTACACCTGGGAAGAAAGAGGAATCTTCTGAGGGGAAAAAAAACTCAAAATTTCAGATTGTTTAAACTGCACTGTTTATTGGTTTGTTGATTACAGCTGCCTTACGTGTTTCGATTGTGCATCTCGTAAAAGCCTACATATTTAAATTGGATATACAGTACCAAGTCATGTGCTGCTAGCAACAGACAGGAACACTTGCCTGTTGCTAGCAAAAGATGAGTAGGTGCTATGTATCCATATGTTTAGTATAGGCGGAGTATTTAAATATGAGGGATTTTATGTATGCCTTTGAAAATTATAATTGGTTGGTTGATTTGGGGAGGGGACCAAACAGCGAGGTCATCGGTCCCATCGGATTAGGGAAGGATGGGGAAGAAAGTCGACCGTGCCCTTTCAAAGGAACCAGCCAGACATTTGCCTGAAACGATTTAGGGAAATCACAGAAAACCTGAATCAGGATGGCCGCATGCGGATTTGAACCGTCATCCTCCCGAATGCGAGTCCAGTGTACTAACCACTGCGCCACCTCGCTTGGTTGAAAATTATGTATAATCGAAACGCGTAAGGCAGCTATAATCAATAAACAGTGAGATTAAGACAATTCGATTTTTTTTAGTGCAACATCATCTCTACGTCTTGTACTGAATTTTTGCAGATCACTAATAATAACAAATCTGATAGAACCAGCAGCTGAAAATTCATGAGGACATACCCGCTATCTCAAAGAACAGACTCCCTCCAGACGACCCTCTTTAGAACAGCCAGCAACCTGGCGGACCATAACTTCAATCTCCACGAAACCTGGACGCAAGAATGGTATAACAACACTCCATCACAGCTCCATTGCTTTCTCCAAGCTAACAGCAAACCATATGAACTTGATCTGTTCCAGAGGACATGGAGTACACTCAGCAAGATCCGGACTAACCATGGGATATACGACGACATAGTATTTAGATGGGAAAAGACTCCCACTGTGCAGTTCGCCTCTGGCGCTTCAAGACATATCCTCAGAAACATTGTTGGATAGTGCCTTCGAAATTCGTACCTGTCAACTCCTGGGACTTCTTCAAATAGTTCAAATGGCTCTGAGCACTATGGGACTTAACTGCTGTGGTCATCAGTCCCCTAGCACCTAGAACTACTTAAACCTAACCCACCTAAGGTCATCACACACATCCATGCTCGAGGCAGGATTCGAACTTGCGACCGTAGCGGTCGCGCGGTTCCAGACTGTAGCGCCTAGAACCGCTCGGCCACTCCGGCCGGCCCTCGGACTTTTTGGACACTATTGCAGATGTGACAAATTACATAAATAATACGTCTGTAAATCTGTAAATGATATGCATATTTTCTTTGTGTTTTCAAAGTGACATGTAATTGTCATACGATTAATAATAATATACCGCATTTAACTGTATACAACATTATTACACGAGAAATGAATGAAATGTATGCCAAGTAAGATCAACTCTTGAAGTGAAGCATTTTTTGGATACAACTACTTGGCAATCGATCAGCGGGGTGAATACTGTTAGTCTACGTTTCCCCAAAGAATAATAATAATAATAATGTTGATTGCACAAAAAATAAGGTGCGTAAAACTTAGAGAGGATGAGACTACATATCGTTTAAAATAGTATTTTAGGTGTTTTCAAATGGCTCTAAGCACTATGGGACTTAACAGCTGAGGTCATCAGTCCCCTAGACTTAGAACTACTTAAACCTAACTAACCTAAGGACATCACACACATCCATACCCGAGGCAGGATTCGAACGTGCGACCGTAGCAGCAGCGCGTTGCCGGACTGAAGCACCTAGAACCGCTCGGCCACAGCGGCCGGCTCTTAGGTGTGTTCTCACGTTAATATGCTCATCATCGAGAGGCCAAAAATAAAAATGAACGAGTAATATTGTACGCTCATATGCCGACCAGCAATGGAGGTGCTTTACATTTTTTGAAAGCAGATAAAAAGGAGGGAAAAGAACTTTCTAACACAACGAGACTAAAAGAAGGAAAAATTGGTTGGATACATCCTGAGGCAGCAAGGAATAGTTAATCTGAAAATGAAAGGCTGTGTGGGAGTAAAACTTGTAGAGGTAAACAAATTCGAGGTTCGAGCGAACGGGTTAAAATTGATGTAGTAGTTCGGCAGAGATGAAGAGATTTGGTCAAGGTAGACTAGCATGGAGAGGTGCACCAAAAAAGCCTTCAGACTGGAGACAAGGATGATGACAGCACCACCACCACAATCAACAACAGCAACAACAACAACCAGAAATTCCGTTACTGGACTGTACAAAACTCTCGAGAGCTTCACCAAAGACCTTCTCAGTTTTTCGTTTTAAGTGTTGTGCGGGGTTTTCAGTTTTGAAGAAATCGCTATCATGGTAAGTTCCGAACACTTTGCGATGAGTTGTGAAAATTTTTCTCGCCACGATTCGCATAGCCGCGCAGGATTAGCCGAGCGCCGGCCGGAGTGGCCGTGCGGTTATAGGCGCTACAGTCTGGAACCGCGTGACCGCTACGGTCGCAGGTTCGAATCCTGCCTCGGGCGTGGATGTGTGTGATGTCCTTAGGTTAGTTAGGTTTAAGTAGTTCTAAGTTCTAGGGGACTGATGACCACAGTAGTTAAGTCCCATAGTGCTCAGAGCCATTTGAACCATTTTTTTGATTAGCCGAGCGGTCTGGGGCGCTGCAGTCATTGACTGTGCGGCTGGTCCCGGAGGAGGTTCGAGTCCTCCCTCGGGCATGGGTGTGTGTGTTTGTCTTAAGGATAATTTAGGTTAAGTAGCGTGTAAGCTTAGGGACTGATGACCTTAGCAGTTAAGTCCCATAAGATTTCACACGCATTTGAACGAATCGCTTAATGTGAAGAATGTGATTGACATGACGTCTATTTTCCACTGGATTGTGTTACATCTGACACTACACGTCACTGCTGTGCCATTTTGCAGGAAAAGTTTCTAAGTCGTTTCATTATTGGGTCACAACGCAGGGGCAGTTCTTGTGACGTAGGGGGCGGGGTGAGCGATGAAGATTAATAAGGTATTAGAATTAAAACTTCAAACTGCCAAGAACGCTATAGTATAGTACAGTAGACGTTTTAGCTGTTTGAAGTTTTACGAGAGGAGTTAAACAGCCAATGCCACAAAATTTTTTTTCCAGCAATAGCGGTTGAAAACTGCGGAATTTGTTGTGGAACGTCGTGGAATATTCCCGCTTCGGCCCCTATAGTTTATCATGGAGTGTCGATAGGTGGCAGCGCTATGCATTGCCTTCAGAATGACGTCTGTAACGGAGGTGCATTCTAAGCAGAGAGCTGTTGTTGTGTTTCTTTTGGCGGAAAGCCGGAGAGCACCGTAGATATTAATAGGCGCGTTCAGAATGTCTACGGAGACCTGACAGTGAAAAAAAGCTCAGTGAGTCGTTGGGCGAGGCTTCTGTCGTCGTCGCAACGAGGTCACGCAAACTTGTCCGATCTTCCGCATGCCAGCTGGTCCACACAGCTGTGACTACTGCAGTGTTGGACCGTGCGGACACTCATTCGGAATGACCAATGTGTCAGTGAAACACCTCGTTGCTCAACTTGTCATCTCTGTTGGTAGTGCTGACATTTGTCCATCAGTTGCGCTATCCGAACGGTATGCCTGTTGGATTCCTCGCCGCCTAACAGAAGCCTATAAAGTGCAAACGAAGAAGAATTTGTGCGGAATTGCTTGCACGTCACAATGCTGATTGTGACAAGTTTTTGTCGAACATCATCACAGGTGATGAAACGTGGGTTCACCACTTCGAACCGGAAACAAAACGGCAGTCCATGGAGTGGCCCCACATTACCTATCATGTTTAAAGCCGTACCCCATAACTGGTAAAGTCTTGACGACTGTCTTCTGGGACCCTGAAAGGTTTATTCTGTTTGTGCAATCCCATGGTGCAACGATCAACTCGGAAGTCTGCGGTGCTACCACCAGAAAATTGAAGAAAGGACACCAGCGTTTCGGTCACCACAAAAACTGCAAACGAACATCTCATTCTCAATGACAAGGCAAAACCTCATAAAAGTCTGCGCACCTGAGAATAGCTCACAAAATTTCATTGCACTGTCCTTCCTCATCCACCCTAAGGCCCGGATGTCGCATCTTCTGACTTCCATCTGTGTGGCCCAGCGGAGGCTCCACTCCGCGGGAAACAGCACGGGCAGGTTATCGATGAAGCAAGACGTTGGCGGCTTCGACCAGTAGATTGGTACCATGCGAGCGTACAGGCCCTACCAGTGAAGTGGCGTGAGGCCGTCGTATTGAAAGGAGATTACGCTGAAAAATAGGGTTTTGTAGCCAAAAGAGCGGAAAATACACTCCTGGAAACTGAAATAAGAACACCGTGAATTCATTGTCCCAGGAAGGGGAAACTTTATTGACACATTCCTGGGGTCAGATACATCACATGATCACACTGACAGAACCACAGGCACATAGACACAGGCAACAGAGCATGCACAATGTCGGCACTAGTACAGTGTATATCCACCTTTCCCAGCAATGCAGGCTGCTATTCTCCCATGGAGACGATCGTAGAGATGCTGGATGTAGTCCTGTGGAACGGCTTGTCATGCCATTTCCACCTGGCGCCTCAGTTGGACCAGCGTTCGTGCTGGACGTGCAGACCGCGTGAGACGACGCTTCATCCAGTCCCAAACATGCTCAATGGGAGACAGATCCGGAGATCTTGCTGGTCAGGGTAGTTGACTTACACCTTCTAGAGCACGTTGGGTGGCACGGGATACATGCGGACGTGCATTGTCCTGTTGGAACAGCAAGTTCCCTTGCCGGTCTAGGAATGGTAGAACGATGGGTTCGATGACGGTTTGGATGTACCGTGCACTATTCAGTGTCCCCTCGACGATCACCAGTGGTGTACGGCCAGTGTAGGAGATCGCTCCCCACACCATGATGCCGGGTGTTGGCCCTGTGTGCCTCGGTCGTATGCAGTCCTGATTGTGGCGCTCACCTGCACGGCGCCAAACACGCATACGACCATCATTGGCACCAAGGCAGAAGCGACTCTCATCGCTGAAGACGACACGTCTCCATTCGTCCCTCCATTCACACCTGTCGCGACACCACTGGAGGCGGGCTGCACGATGTTGGGGCGTGAGCGGAAGACGGCCTAACGGTGTGCGGGACCGTAGCCCAGCTTCATGGAGACGGTTGCGAATGGTCCTCGCCGATACCCCAGGAGCAACAGTGTCCCTAATTTGCTGGGAAGTGGCGGTGCGGTCCCCTACGGCACTGCGTAGGATCCTACGGTCTTGGCGTGCATCCGTGCGTCGCTGCGGTCCGGTCCCAGGTCGACGGGCACGTGCACCTTCCGCCGACCACTGGCGACAACATCGATGTACTGTGGAGACCTCACGCCCCACGTGTTGAGCAATTCGGCGGTACGTCCACCCGGCCTCCCGCATGCCCACTATACGCCCTCGCTCAAAGTCCGTCAACTGCACGTACGGTTCACGTCCACGCTGTCGCGGCATGCTACCAGTGTTAAAGACTGCAATGGAGCTCCGTACGCCACGACAAACTGGCTGACACTGACGGCAGCGGTGCACAAATGCTGCGCAGCTAGCGCCGTTCGACGGCCAACACAGCGGTTCCTGGTGTGTCCGCTGTGCCGTGCGTGTAATCATTGCTTGTACAGCCCTCTCGCAGTGTCCGGAGCAAGTACGGTGGGTCTGACACACCAGTGTCAATGTGTTCTTTTTTCCATTTCCAGGAGTGTAGTATGGTGTATTGAAATCCTGAATAAAATAAACCTGCTTTCAGTAAAAAAATAATGTGTTGCATTACTTATAGAGCGCCCCCCATTCTTAGAACTTCATGGACAGTTCGTTTCACTGATCTGAGCCCCAGAGAATACTTTCACATGAGTATCTAAAACGCAAACTGTAAAAATGTCCATATTCGTCGGGAGACTGTGATGACCCAGCTTGAAACAATACAAATCTAAATCTTCTTATCTGTTGCTGTACAAGTGTCTCATGGCTCGGTACCAGAATGTTGCGTAACCAGTTGTGAAATGCGTGATATTTTTAGCACGACGTGTTTCGGGACTACGTCACCCCATTATCAAAAGCTTTTGACGATTCCTAATGGGATATAAGCTTTAAGCGTGTGGTAATGAGATAACGTAGTCTCGAAACAAATTGTGCTAAAAATATCACGAAGCTTAGAACTGGTGACATAAGTTTTGTGGCGGCGTTCGTAGCGACAAACAGTTAGCTGTAGAAACGGCTTACGAAGTCACCGCCACACTTTTAATAGCGGGCCGACCGGTCCGCTGGAACAGTGAACAGAAAGATGAAAACCCAAACACTCTGATTAAATAAAAGTCGGTACTTATCTTTATTAACGAAGATACAGAAACACAGTAGTGAACTCCGTGTCTACAGAAATCTGTCTAGTTCGAGTCGGAGCGGCTAGGTCAGCGTCGGCTGACGACAAACAACAACTCTGGTGCGATGAACACACAACTGACTAGCAAGTACACAATTCGGTGGCGAGTATACAACTGAGCGGCGAATACAGAACTGTCCTAGCGTTCGCGACTCCAGCGCTTAAGAACCCAGAAGCCAGCGGTGGCGCGCGCAGACTTGCGGCGATTTCCTGTCTCGCTGGCGCTGCTTATGCGGACGGCGTCCGGACTTTGATGCTGCCAACCTTTTGGCAGCGGGCTCGGGTGGCATTACTGGCTAGGATATAACAATAAGATTCTCAGTACTGCCGAAACTTCTTAATGCATTTAAATGGTGCATATTTGTATAGGGATATGAGCGGAAGGAACAGACAGACATATACGATACATACTGTTGAACCGCTAAACTAATAGAAAGCCCCTGTAAGCTTGTGTGACACCTACTGTCCGTGCAAATTAAGTTGACATTTCACGCGGTGGCTAAAGGGGCGACCGCAAAGGCATTTTTCACTCACAGTCGCTCTTTTCAGCCACAGCACAGAACGGCTCAAATGATTCAAAGAGGGGGCGGGGGGGGGGGGTGGCTCTGAGCACTATGGGACTTAACTTCTGAGGTCATCAGTCCCCTAGAACTTAGAACTACGTAAACCTAACTAACCTAAGGACTTCACACACATACATGCCCGAGCCAGGATTCGAACCTGCGACCGTAGCGCCTAGAACCGCTCAGCCACCAACGGCCGGCCGCTGTGTATCGAACAGTCTTTTAGGAACTTCCTTTACGGATTAAAATGCGCTCCGAACGGTGCTCGACGAGTTCTTTGGTTCGAAACCACGTGATTTCAACTGTCGCAGCCTCGAAAAGTTACCCCAGCATGAATAATGAAGAATGTATGTGCCTCTGTTGTGTTCACTGACTTGCGAGAAAAGAATTGTAAACATTTCAGGTTTAGTTTCTTGCAGTTTCTCCTACACTATGTGATCAAATGTATCCGGACACCCCAGAAACATACGTTTTTCATATTAAGTGCATTGTGCTGCCACCTACTGCCAAGTACTCCACATCAGCGACCTCAGAAGTTAGATTAGATTAGATTAGATTAATTCTAGTTCCAAGGATCATGAATACGATATTTCGTAATGATGTGGAGCGAGTCGAATTTTCCAATACATGACATAATTAGGTTAATTTAACAACATACTTAAGTTAATATAACAACTTCATTTTTTGTGTTTTTTGTTTTTCTTTATTTTTTATTTTTATTTTTTTATTTTTTTAATTTTTTTTAACATTTTTGTTTTTTTTTCTTTTTTTTCTTAATTTATATCTACACTCCTCCCCCCCCCAAATCGCTGCACCGTCGTGGAATAATGACGTGGCGAGCGTCGACGGCGGGGGAGGGGACTGGCCGCAGGCGTAGCAGAAGAGACCGGGGCGGAGACTGTCGTCGGTGGCAGTCCCCGGTCCGCACCCCAGCATTGGCTGCGCGGGGCCTCGGGAAACACCGACTGAAAACCGAGGTCAGGGTGCACGCCTGTGACCACGGGCGCAGCTTCTGGTACTGGACGCGACGAGGCGTCGGGACCCACGAAGAGAGGCAGCGTCTCCTGACGCTGCGTCGACGGCTGCTGAGTGGGCGCCGGACAAGGCGCTGCGGGGTCAGACTCCTTGGGGGTGCCCAAGGAAAGCGGCTGCAGGACAGGCTGCACAGCCACCGCTTGGGAAGGCGGCCCGGCTGAGGGATCGACGTCCATCAGCTCCGAAGGCGGTGGCGACTGAAGAGGGACCGCAGGCGCCGGAGCGACCACCTGGGGCGCTCCCGGATGAAGCTGCGCGGGAGGCATCAACGGGACGGGCTTGTAACGCCGGAAATGCATATCCTCCTATTTCCATCTATTCTACTATAATTTGTTTTCCTTATTTTTGTTACCTGAATATATGACATTTCTGTGTCTTTACATATTGTAATTGTTTTACTATTTGTATATATATATATTTATGCACTCATGTCGATGTATAATTGGTTTGTTTCGTAAATATTATTTGTATTTTTACGCTGGGTCTTGCCTAGGGAAAACTGCTATCGAACGATTACATCGATGGGTCGTGTGAAGAATCAAAGTGTGTAGGATCTTAGGTAGTGTTAACTCTGCCGCGTGGAGCGCGGGCAGAACAGAGTGAGGGTCTGGCGGGAGTAGCGAGTGGAGCAGGTGTTGTGTGACGCTCCCGCGAGTTGCCGCGCTTTCGAGGTTTGGCAGCCTGTAATTGCGCTCGACTCGCGATGATAGTTTCTGACATGGTGTCGCGGACGGGAAGCATTAGCTGGCGCACATCAAGAGCCCGTTTTGCCTGGTGACCGTGTCGAGTAGAAGGCGCGCCAACATCCAGCTTCTGCAACAGCGACGGCCGACAATGAGTGACTGTCGCCACCTCCTCGATCGACGGCTTCAAACCTTCAATCAACCAACAAGGAAGACTAAAAGCACGTAAAGTTTCAGAACTGTATGGCAGACCTCAGCTTTTCAAATTGTTCCATTTGCCTCGCAATATTACAGCAACTTAGCATGAACCTTTGTTGCTCATTGACCCAATTGCATTGCCAAGCAGGGTCCCTTCCTTTTCCGAAATGAACCCGAGTGTCGTTGAAATTCAAACGCCAGCATTAAAATAATATAATTAGATTTCACTGCTTTAATTTCAAAGTTCAGTAGCTGGCTACAATATTTAGGTTACACGAGCACAAATTTAGAGTGCGAGTTTTGTTAGCATATTTTAGCTTACCTGTGACTGCAGCTCAGCTTGGTACGTACTAAATTTTACTATTGTTAATAGTTCAGAATCATTTAATTCAAGTTCAAAGTAAAATCTCTTGTTTCTAAATTGCGTAGAGTCAAGTTGCTTTTGAAATGATTGTTGAGGTAGTCCAAGACTAACCGTATTTTACTGGATTTCGATGTGCTTCAGAAAGAAAGCTCACTATTAACTTGAGTCACTAAATTAACTTTCGATTTTCCGGTTTTATTAATTCTTTTGCTAAATTAAGTCAGAGTGTAGCGAAATTTATTACTTCTGACAAACTTTCAGTTTTCACACTACACGTGTCAACCTTCAGTTGCCACGCTTCTAGTGTTAATTATATGTGTAATAACCTTTCTTTTTCAGTTACTATAGTAATTTTCCTTAGGACTGGCGACCGTGATTTCCCCCAAATCTCAAATATCTAATTACCGCTAGTTAATTGTTAACGTAACGGCCGCACATTTACTTTCTTTATTAACTTTACCCCTTTTCAAAATTAATTTCCACCAGTTTCATTTGCATTTTTCCTTTCATTTAGATGTAACCCTTTCCTCCCTCTTTACCGATAGATTAACTTCGGTGACGATTGCTTTTCCCAAATTTCCATTAGGTACACGCGGTTTAATTTTTCACTGTCATTAAGGTCGATAAGTGAGGGGGGAGGTTACACGTGGCGACCGTGACAGGACAATCTTCAAATTTGAGGTTGTTCTGGACACGAATTTTGCATTGTGCAGATATCGTAACAAAGTACTGGTTACGAAATGGTCGATACGTTAGCGAGAATATTCGTGTGAGGAATCCTAATTAGAGTTGAGATTTTGCATTTATATTGAAAATTATTAAAATGAGTGAAGGCAACAATTACCAAAATTTGGTAGACTTGGATACGGAACAATCGGTCGAACAGTGGGAAACGCGCACAGCGGTACCCATTGTTCCGGGGCAGGCGGCTAGCATGAAAGATGCGACCGCCGAAACGCAACAAAGAGCAGAAATGGAATTCCAGACTTTAGAAAATGTTTCGGAATCGGAAGTGAAAATCAAATCTGAATCCCTTGATGACGAATACGGGGGGACAATGAAAGAGGAAGCCGCTACGGAAGTAAAACCGGTGGTTTCCGGGAATTTAACTGATTTATTGAATGTTTTGATTAACGAAATCAAGAGTCAATCGGCAGAAATTAAAGATCAGGCTGCCAAGCAAGAAGCTCAGGCTGCCGAGCAAGCAGCTCAGGCTGCCAAGCAAGTAGCTCAGTCTGAAAAAATTGAACGAATGCTAGACAATCAGAACAAAGCTATTAATGTTGTTAACAACAATGTTGAAGTTGTTAACACAAAAGTTGATAAAATCAAAGACGATATTGTCGTGATTAATACCGAAATCGGTAACCTTAAACAGGAAATGATAGGCGTTCAGGCGGAAATTGCGAGCATAAATACTCGTTTTGATTCCGAAATTAGCAGAATCGAGAAAAGTGTAGGAGACGCAGTTGCTCCGATTATCGAGAATAAGGTGACGGAACAAATTCAATTAGTGAGAAAAGAGGATCAACAGAAGGTGGAAACTTTAAAGGCTTTAGTATCCGAAGTAGATACCAAAGTGACGAAGCAGGCTAACACCTGCGAAGAGAAAAAGAGGGAAGTGGAAACGCTTGCGACAACCACTTGCCAAGTGATTACGAGGGTGTCGGAATTAGAAAGGAAACTTGACGAAAAACAGAGCTATGTGCCAATCTGTGCACATATTTCGGAGTTGTTGACGAAAGAGGAGCGGTTCGACCCCTTGAAAAAAGGCGGTATACACCCGACGGATTTCATTAAAAATTGTGAAAGAGTTTTACCCAGATCATGGACTAATGAGAGAAAAATTAATGCGGTTATTGATGTGTTGGCTGGTGATGCCAAGCGTTGGGGCCTAAACCTCAACATTACGAACCTGACTTTTGACGAGTTTAAAAATTTGTTTCTGGCTGAATACTGGTCAGAGCAAAAACAGCAAAGTGTCTGGCGCGAATTTGTCGTATCGAGGCCTTTCGATGCGAATTCGCGCGGCTCGATGAAGGAGTTTTGTGAGGGCTGGATCCGCAAGTTGGAATATTTGCGTGATCGCCGCACGGAATCCGAAATAGTCTGGGAACTCTACAAAAAGCTTCCAGATGATACAAAACGCTACGTAGGAAGCAATTACAGGACAATAAATGATTTCCTGGAAAGAGTGGAGGACGAGGACAATTGGCGCAATAATCGCGACAGTGGTAGAGGCCGTGGTAACAACAACGGGTACCACAGCAACCACACCAACGATAACCATGGGAATAATGCATACCGCAACCATGGCAGCAATAACAATAATGGTTCGGACCATAATAACAATCGGTACAATGCAAATAATAACCGGAATGACG
This sequence comes from Schistocerca serialis cubense, assembly GCF_023864345.2. Lineage (NCBI taxonomy): Eukaryota > Metazoa > Arthropoda > Insecta > Orthoptera > Acrididae > Schistocerca > Schistocerca serialis. Next base: position 116,593,849 of record NC_064642.1, on the reverse strand, counting down.
GAAACCAGTATCATACTAGCGTGATACGGGCTGCGCAGAATAGTAATAACGCCAGAGGGTGTGACCAGCCGCCTCAGCAGTATCCGGGGAGCGTATCTGCTGGGACGAGACAGGGAAACCATTAGCCGCGCCGGTGAGGGGCCGACCGGGCGTGGAGAAATTTTGGCGGCCCAATAACAGGAGAAAACCCAGGTGTCGTCGTTATGAAAATTCCGTATGGAATAATCAACGGCGGGAGAGTGTGCCAGTGTTAGGAGAAAGGAGTGCGCCCACAAGTAGTAGATCAGCTGTAGACACGGCAGTAGGAAGTACATTCACTGTCAGTGAGAACAATTTAAGTAGTGTTCCGGAAATCGATTATAAAGTGGCAGCTGTAATACCCACAGCGGAACTGGAGATTGAGTTTAAGAATGATTCGCAAGTGTTGAAAGAAGATCAGATGTCGGATAAAACGTCCGTCATCGAGCGAGGGGATGCAGAGAGGGATGAGGTCTGGTTAAGGCAGTTCGGTCGCTTATACGACGAACTAAGAGATTATAGGGGCCTGTACGGGAGAAGTGTTTATGGGGAGCGCGGGCAGGATTTGCCGCGTCTCGTCCCGCAGGAAGATAGTGATTGTGAAGTGATAGAAAGTTCTGGCCCTAACCGGCAGACTTTACTAGAAATAGTTGATGTTAACGGGGAGCACGAGCAAGATGCGTCGTGTTTCGTCCCGCAGGAGTTGAATGTTGAAGTAGTAACGGAAAGTTCTGGCCCTAACCGGCAGACTTTACCGAAAGTTGTAGTGGTAGAAGTAGCCGACCCATCCGACGCGAACATCCAGTTTAAACATTGCGAGAGTATTAAGGAGAAAGATTACGAAAATTTTAGTGATAGCCGGAAACGATTGGTAGAAAAGCACGTAGATTACAGCGTGTATGAGGTTAGAGCTGACGTTATACGGTCAGACGGTAGCAGTGTGGGTTGCGCAGATCCAGAGGAAGTAATTTCAGATGCTACTGGGCACATTCTTCCAGGTAGATTGGCAGATGAGATCAATCTGACCAAAAAGGAATCAACGAAGGTGACAATTAGTGAAGTGATAGCAAGGCAGCACTCACTAGTTGACGAGTTACAGGAAAAGGTTTCGGTATTGGAGGCGAAGCTACAGACTAAGCCTCAGGACAAACGTGTTGAAATTAAAACTGTAAGTGAACAGAGGCTGAAAAAGCCGCCAGATAAACCGGATTTAGGATCAAAGCCGGATGGTTTTTTTCTGGAATGACCTGGATATAGACGAGGATTTACTGTGGGAAAATAAAGAAACAGTCGAGGACAAGTGTAGACAGATAGTAGTGTCTGTTAATATGCACGACCTACAACCAAACGTGTTGATTGACACCGGTGCAGAATTGAGTGCTGTATCTGGGAAAATATTTGAGTTACTGAAAGACAGACCTGGCATTGTAGTTATGCCAGTAACAGGAGTGAAAATTATCGGTGCTACTGGGAAGGCCAGTAAACCGGTCACAAAACAGATTTTTGTCAACTTCGAGATATGTGGGGCACGATTTGAACAAGAGTTTGTCGTCGTGCCAGACTTAACTACGGAAGTAATTATCGGGTTAGATTGGCTATTAAAGTACAGTGCAGTGCAGTGATTAACTGCGAAAGCAAAACTTTGACATGTACGTCCCAAGATAAAACAATAGTAGTTAGTTTTGACGAGGCAGGAGACGGTGTGCATAGGCAATACCAGCCTATACACATTGTTAACTGGCCGGATGACATTGACGTGGGAATGAGTTTGAACTGCCGTAACATGAGGAATTTCGGCATTGGAAAAAGTGTAGAAAGTGAATTGGAAGAGATAATCAAATTCCCTCCACGGATTAACATTAGTATTGGTGTGAAAAAAGATCGTTTGCGAGAAGTAATGAAGCTAAAAGCCGATGCTCGCATACGTCGTCATGACGCTAAAGCGCGTTTTGCTAAGTTTGCAATCGGAGACTTAGTACCTGTAAAAGCACATGAGAAATCGAGCGAGATAGACAATGAAATCTCTAAATTTAAGTTTGTTTATAATGGACCATATAACGTCATTGGTATACCTCACACAAATGCTTATTGCTTAGAGTATCCAAGCTCTGGAAAGCTATTAGGTATACGAAACATTGTAGACCTGAAATTGTACCAACCAAGGACTGATTAGTACCACAGATAGGGTAATTTGTACAGTATGTAGATATAGAGTGTAAGATTTAAGGATGTGCCATGTGGCGATGCTTTTGCCTGACCTAGAGGTCATTAAAGAAGTTGTAATTAATAAGTAATTTATGTTGATTAAATGATTTAAGAGTTACTGAATATTAATCAATTTAAAAATCCAAGCTGCTAGTTTAAGTTTTCAGCTGAGTCACAGTAGATTAAGCAATGTAAATATGATTTTGTAACTAGCTGTAAGATTCCATGAATATGTGTTTTTCTAGTCATTGCCGATGTACTTAGACGCTGTTTTAAGTTTCAGGCTTGTACATGTGTGATGATGGACAGTGTTGAGTTATCCACTGTGATAGTGTTAATGGACTCCTTGAGATTACTCGGGAGTGAGTTTTTCCGAAAGAATTCAGTGAAGCGGACGTTCTGGAAATGCCGTTAGACAGGCGAGTGAGATCAAGCGTGCCGCACAGGCGGACGCAACAATACTGACGAGGCGGAGCCGCTGTCGGCTCTTGTGCCGCCGTAGGCTCTCCGTGCCGCTCTCGGCATTCTTTGTACTTGCGGGTACGAAAGGCGGAATAGTTTTTCTTCCCGGACAGCTGATGTGAAAGAATTCTGCTGTCAATATTTATGTTTTTTTCGATCTACTGAATATTATTTTCTTGTTTAGCGTTAAGTAGATTCTCGTGACGAGAATATTAATTATGAAAAGGTTATATAAAATGTGTATTCTATGTAATTAATAATTAATTTGCGTATTTTGATCTACCTGTTTTTATGACCATGTACTCTGATTAATTTTGTAAATAGTATTCCATTTCTTGATAGTGTTACGAATTTTGACGATTTTAGAATAGCTAAATCATTTTCTATGTTTTCTATGAATTTTAATATGTTGTCAACCTGTTTTATTTTGATCAAGATGACAGAGTGGAATAAGATTAGGAGTGTCTACACTCAATTATTATCGTCTAAAAATGGGTTTATGGTTAATTAGGCGAATGCTAAATTTTGTTGATGTTTTGAGCATATGCATTTCCGCTGTTTTTTCTTTTTTTGGACATTTTCTGAGTCTGTTTACGTTACACGAACATCCTCAGACAATGTGGGGCACGTGTAACGCCGGAAATGCATATCCTCCTATTTCCATCTATTCTACTATAATTTGTTTTCCTTATTTTTGTTACCTGAATATATGACATTTCTGTGTCTTTACATATTGTAATTGTTTTACTATTTGTATATATATATTTATGCACTCATGTCGATGTATAATTGGTTTGTTTCGTAAATATTATTTGTATTTTTACGCTGGGTCTTGCCTAGGGAAAACTGCTATCGAACGATTACATCGATGGGTCGTGTGAAGAATCAAAGTGTGTAGGATCTTTGGTAGTGTTAACTCTGCCGCGTGGAGCGCGGGCAGTAGGGGTCTGGCTGGAGTAGCGAGTGGAGCAGGTGTGTTGTGTGTAGCTCCCGCGAGTTGCCGCGCTTTCGGGGTTTGGCAGCCTGTAATTGCGCTCGACTCGCGATGATAGTTTCTGACATGGTGTCGCGGACGGGAAGCATTAGCTGGCGCACATCAAGAGCCCGTTTCGCCTGGTGACCGTGTCGAGAAGAAGGCGCGCCAACATCCAGCTTCTGCAACAGCGACGGCCGACAATGAGTGACTGTCGCCACCTCCTCGATCGACGGCTTCAAACCTTCAATCAACCAACAAGGAAGACTAAAAGCACGTAAAGTTTCAGAACTGTATGGCAGACCTCAGCTTTTCAAATTGTTCCATTTGCCTCGCAATATTACAGCAACTTAGCATGAACCTTTGTTGCTCATTGACCCAATTGCATTGCCAAGCAGGGTCCCTTCCTTTTCCGAAATGAACCCGAGTGTCGTTGAAATTCAAACGCCAGCATTAAAATAATATAATTAGATTTCACTGCTTTAATTTCAAAGTTCAGTAGCTGGCTACAATATTTAGGTTACACGAGCACAAATTTAGAGTGCGAGTTTTGTTAGCATATTTTAGCTTACCTGTGACTGCAGCTCAGCTTGGTACGTACTAAATTTTACTATTGTTAATAGTTCAGAATCATTTAATTCAAGTTCAAAGTAAAATCTCTTGTTTCTAAATTGCGTAGAGTCAAGTTGCTTTTGAAATGATTGTTGAGGTAGTCCAAGACTAACCGAATTTTACTGGATTTCGATGTGCTTCAGAAAGAAAGCTCACTATTAACTTGAGTCACTAAATTAACTTTCGATTTTCCGGTTTTATTAATTCTTTTGCTAAATTAAGTCAGAGTGTAGCGAAATTTATTACTTCTGACAAACTTTCAGTTTTCACACTACACGTGTCAACCTTCAGTTGCCACGCTTCTAGTGTTAATTATATGTGTAATAACCTTTCTTTTTCAGTTACTATAGTAATTGTCCTTAGGACTGGCGACCGTGATTTCCCCCAAATCTCAAATATCTAATTACCGCTAGTTAATTGTTAACGTAACGGCCGCACATTTACTTTCTTTATTAACTTTACCCCTTTTCAAAATTAATTTCCACCAGTTTCATTTGCATTTTTCCTTTCATTTAGATGTAACCCTTTCCTCCCTCTTTACCGATAGATTAACTTCGGTGACGATTGCTTTTCCCAAATTTCCATTAGGTACACGCGGTTTAATTTTTCACTGTCATTAAGGTCGATAAGTGAGGGGGGAGGTTACAGGCTGTCGGCGTGGTAGCGGCGACGGCTGCTGCTGCTGCCCTGGGGGCGGCAGCGAAGTCGGAAGGCGCGGCTGGAACCCGCCGCGGACCAAATCCGTGGACAAAGAACGAGCGGCAGAAATCGGGCGGCCAGCGCGGCGCAACTGGTTCTGATGCCTCCTGTGCACCCCAGTAGCACCTTGAAGAGTATAAAAACCGCGACCCTGGACACGTATCACGGTACCACGTTCCCAACGACGGCGACCGTGATAAACTCTGAAAAAAACGGCGTCGTTGCGCTGAAAACGCGTGCGATGCTCAGAAGCGGCGGGTCGATCCGGGGGGTGCAACAACCGTAGTAGGGTGCGATGACGACGGCCGTGGAGAAGCTCCGCAGGCGAAGGGCCGTCGCGTGGCGTGGACCGGTACGACGACAGGAACGTGATGAGGGCCTGCTGACGAGAGTGCGTAGCACGAAGGCGGTCCATATGATCCTTGAATGTGCGTACAAAACGTTCCGCTGCACCATTCGATTGAGGGTGGAACAGCGGAGTAAGAACATGGCGAATGCCATTGGCAGAACAAAAACTTTCAAATTCAGCAGAGGTAAATTGTGGACCGTTGTCAGACACTAAAACTTCTGGAAGACCCTCAATACAAAAAATTGAGGTCAACGCCTGTATAGTTTGTGCAGACGTTGTAGACTGCATGGGCACAACAAACGGAAAATTACTAAATGCAACTATCACGATGAGCCAACGAGAATTCCAATATGGACCAGCGAAATCAATATGTACTCGCTGCCAGGGACCGGCAGGGCGTGCCCACTCAAAATAGCGTTGAGGCGGAGCAGCTTGGTGTTCGGCACACGTCGAACAATCTGTAGACATCTGCGTAATCTGCTTATCAATGCCGATCCATGTACAACGACGGCGGGCAAGCTGCTTGGTGCGGACCACTCCCCAATGACCTTGATGCAACAAGTCGAGGACCTTGGATTGGAGCACTTGGGGAACCACTACACGAAGCTGGTCATTCTCAGTGCGTAACAGCAAAACTCCGTGCGAAACAGACAACAGATGACGTTGCGGATAATAGCGACGAACCACAGGATCCGATATGTTCTTTGCCTTGGACGGCCAACCACGTTGAACAAAACGTAATAGTAAACTCAGATGAGGATCCGTAGCTGCCTCACGTGCCACCTGACGATAATCAATCGGAAAATCCCGGAGGGATTGATGCTCATCGGCGTCAATCTGATGGCAAGAGTCGTCAGAGGAATCGAAGACATCATCCGCAGCAATCGGCAATCTAGAAAGCGCGTCAGCGTTTGCATGCTGAGCTGTAGGGCGATACAGTATCTCATACTGGTATTGTGATAACAAAAGAGCCCAACGTTGTAGTCTCTGAGCTGTCCGCTGAGGAACTGGTTTAGACGGATGAAACAGTGACGTCAGGGGCTTGTGATCTGTTACTAAATAGAATGGTCTACCACAGAGGTAGTGATGGAATTTTGTGACACCGAACACAATAGCCAACGCTTCCTTGTCCAATTGGCTATAATTACACTGAGCTTTGCTTAGCAATTTAGATGCGAACGCAATAGGACGTTCGGTGTTACCAACTCGGTGAGACAACACAGCACCGAGGCCGAAAGAAGAGGCATCACAAGCTAACACCAGAGGCTTGTTAGGGTCGTAATGGACCAGACAACGATCATTCAATAAAGCCTCTTTAAGCTGCTGAAAGGCTAATTGGCAATCAGCTGACCACACAAACGGAACATTCTTACGGCGGAGACGATGCAACGGTGCAGCAATCTGTGATGCATTAGGTATAAACCTAATATAATATGTCAATTTGCCAAGAACTGCTTGCAATTCCTGCAGATTGCGAGGGGCGGGCAAATCACGAATAGCTGCTAAATGTGACTGGGAGGGATGAATGCCTTGAGCATTAATAACATGTCCCAGATACTCCATCTCCGTAAGGAAAAATGAACATTTATCGATGTTGCAACGTAGGCCTGCCTGAGACAACACTGTAAACAAACACTCCAAATTACGGAAATGTTCCACAGGCGTCCGACCGGACACAACAATATCGTCTAAATAGTTGCAACACGATGGCACATTAGCCAGAAGTTGTGACAAAAAACGCTGAAAAACAGCTGGAGCTGATGCACAACCAAAAGGCAAACGCAGAAAACGGAACAACCCCAACGACGTGTTTATGACAAAATACTGTTGTGATTGCTCGTCGAGGGGCAATTGCAAATATGCTTCACGGAGATCAATTTTGGAAAAGAAACGAGCTTCCCCTAACTTATCCATCAGCTCGTCCGGTCTAGGCAAAGGAAAAGAATCAATGACAGTCTGAGGATTAACTGTCGACTTAAAATCAGCACACAAACGTAACTTGCCAGACGGTTTCTTTATAATAACTAAGGGAGAAGCCCACTGACTCGCTGAAACGGGTTGAATAACACCGTTGTTTTGCCAACGACGAAGTTCATCTGCTACAGGTGCCCGGAGGGCGTGAGGCACTGGACGAGCACGAAAAAATCGAGGCTGAGCATTATCTTTTAACGTAATATGAGCGGCAAAGTTCGCAGCACAACCTAGTTCGTCTTTAAATATGTCACTGTATTGTTTACACAAATCGGTTATGCTGTCTTGAGGAACAACAACAGAATTAATTTGCAACACATTGTCTTGGATAGACAGGCCAAACAAGTCAAAACAGTCCAATCCGAAAATGTTTACACTGTCTGTAGCGCGGAGCACTGTGAATGAAACTGTTTTTGCATTGCCTCGGAATGTGGCTGGCACGCTACATACACCTAACACAGGAATTTGTTCTCCACTATAAGTAGCCAAAGAATGTTTTGCCGCTGAAAGTTTAGGGCGGCCAATAGCCGCATACGTAGCACTATTTATGAGAGTCACAGACGCACCAGTGTCTAATTGAAAATTGAAGGTCTTATCCTGGATGCGTAGCTTCACAAATAGTTTATTACACTGTCTCTGGATCGGTGCAGTGGAGGCGGAAGACACAAAATCAGCGCGTTTAGCGCGTGTTCGCTGCTTACGACAACTCGTGGGTTGGGCGGGTGGAACAACAACTCCCGCTTCACTTGCAGTCTGTACATTACGTTTTACAGCGTTTGAATTACGCTTGGGTCGCATAGCAGAGGGCTGGGTGGGTGGCTTATTGCGAACAAGTTTATTACCCACACGAACCGTGGAAGAGTCTTTAAACGCGACCTTCTGGGCGGGCTGGCTTCGAAGAACATGAATATCCATGGGCTGGGCAGCACTAGAATTGTTCTTGCGTTTACGCAAACAAACAGTCTGGATGTGTCCTTTCCTTTGACAAAAGTGACAAACCGCGTTTCTTAACGGGCAACGTTCACGAGGATGAGCAAGAACACACTCAGGGCAAGACTTAACTCCATCATTTTGCACACGCGGCCGACGAATGTGTTTAACATGACGCGGCCGGCTAGTGTTTACAGTCTGACTCTGCCGGTGGGGCCGCGGGCGTGACATAACCTGCTTAGCACAGGCAATTTGAGAAATACATGGCTGATCGAACTCACACTCAGCATAGTCAAAAGTATCTTGGGCTTCAATGATGTTCATCACAGTCTCTAATGACGGGTCAGGCAACATTAAGATAGCAGCACAAATACGAGAATCTGCAATGTTTTGAGTAATAGCGTCTCGTAACATGACATCACTGTAGGAAGCTCCACACACACAATTAAATCGGCACTGACGGGCGAGGCCCCGTAAATCTGTTAACCACTGTTTATTAGATTGATGTGGCAGTTTCTTTAATCTGAAGAACTTGAATTTGGCTGCTGCCACATGAACTCGCGACTCGAAATACTCAGCAAGCTTGTTAACGACAACGTCATAGTCTAAAGCTTCTGGCTTGGATTCCGGGAACAACTTACAAAGTAGTCGACAGACTTCCACGCCTGCAGTGGAAATTAAATAAAGCTGCCGCTCAGTACCCGTGATTTTGTAGACTGTCATGTGCGCCTGCAACTGCGCGAAATATTCTCGCCATTCTTCTCTTGATGCATCAAAAGCACGGAAAGGTGGTGCTGCCTGTGCTTGTTCCTTTTGTGTTGGAGGATTAGCCGCTTGTTTGGCGATTGCTTCCACCAGACTTTATATTTGCTGACTCTGTAACAAGATCAACTGTTGTAATTCGGCAGACATAGTGAACACAAATTAAACCAGCCCCCAAAATTTTATCGCTATAATTAGTATAACCAGAAACAAGTTGAACCAGCCCTGCACACGAGTTCGGAAGCCCTCGTCGCCAGTTTTGTGGCGGCGTTCGTAGCGACAAACAATTCGCTGTAGAAACGGCTTACGAAGTCACCGCCACACTTTTAATAGCGGGCCGACCGGTCCGCTGGAACAGTGAACAGAAAGATGAAAACCCAAACACTCTGATTAAATAAAAGTCGGTACTTATCTTTATTAACGAAGATACAGAAACACAGTAGTGAACTCCGTGTCTACAGAAATCTGTCTAGTTCGAGTCGGAGCGGCTAGGTCAGCGTCGGCTGACGACAAACAACAACTCTGGTGCGATGAACACACAACTGACTAGCAAGTACACAATTCGGTGGCGAGTATACAACTGAGCGGCGAATACAGAACTGTCCTAGCGCTCGCGACTCCAGCGCTTAAGAACCCAGAAGCCAGCGGTGGCGCGCGCAGACTTGCGGCGATTTCCTGTCTCGCTGGCGCTGCTTATGCGGACGGCGTCCGGACTTTGATGCTGCCAACCTTTTGGCAGCGGGCTCGGGTGGCATTACTGGCTAGGATATAACAATAAGATTCTCAGTACTGCCGAAACTTCTTAATGCATTTAAATGGTGCATATTTGTATAGGGATATGAGCGGAAGGAACAGACAGACATATACGATACATACTGTTGAACCGCTAAACTAATAGAAAGCCCCTGTAAGCTTGTGTGCAAATTAAGTTGACATTTCACGCGGTGGCTAAAGGGGCGACAGCAAAGGCATTTTTCACTCACAGTCGCTCTTTTCAGCCACAGCACAGAACGGCTCAAATGATTCAAAGAGGGGGCGGGGGGGGGGGGTGGCTCTGAGCACTATGGGACTTAACTTCTGAGGTCATCAGTCCCCTAGAACCTAGAACTACGTAAACCTAACTAACCTAAGGACTTCACACACATACATGCCCGAGCCAGGATTCGAACCTGCGACCGTAGCGCCTAGAACCGCTCAGCCACCAACGGCCGGCCGCTGTGTATCGAACAGTCTTTTAGGAACTTCCTTTACGGATTAAAATGCGCTCCGAACGGTGCTCGACGAGTTCTTTGGTTCAAAACCACGTGATTTCAACTGTCGCAGCCTCGAAAAGTTACCCCAGCATGAATAATGAAGAATATATGTGCCTCTGTTGTGTTCACTGACTTGCGAGAAAAGAATTGTAAACATTTCAGGTTTAGTTTCTTGCAGTTTCTCCTACACTATGTGATCAAATGTATCCGGACACCCCAGAAACATACGTTTTTCATATTAAGTGCATTGTGCTGCCACCTACTGCCAAGTACTCCACATCAGCGACCTCAGAAGTTAGATTAGATTAGATTAGATTAATTCTAGTTCCAAGGATCATGAATACGATATTTCGTAATGATGTGGAGCGAGTCGAATTTTCCAATACATGACATAATTAGGTTAATTTAACAACATACTTAAGTTAATATAACAACTTTATTTTTTGTGTTTTTTGTTTTTCTTTATTTTATTTTTTATTTTTTTATTTTTTTATTTTTTTTAACATTTTTGTTTTTTTTTCTTTTTTTTAATTTATATCTAAAAATTCCTCTATGGAGTAGAAGGAGTTGTCATTCAGAAATTCTTTTAATTTCTTCTTAAATACTTGCTGGTTATCTGTCAGACTTTTGATACTATTTGGTAAGTGACCAAATACTTTAGTGCCAGTATAATTCACCCCTTTCTGTGCCAAAGTTAGATTTAATCTTGAATAGTGAAGGTCGTCCTTTCTCCTAGTATTGTAGTTATGCACACTGCTATTACTTTTGAATTGGGTTTGGTTGTTAATAACAAATTTCATAAGAGAGTATATATACTGAGAAGCTACTGTGAATATCCCTAGATCCTTAAATAAATGTCTGCAGGATGATCTTGGGTGGACTCCAGCTATTATTCTGATTACACGCTTTTGTGCAATAAATACTTTATTCCTCAGTGATGAATTACCCCAAAATATGATGCCATATGAAAGCAATGAGTGAAAATAGGCGTAGTAAGCTAATTTACTAAGATGTTTATCACCAAAATTTGCAATGACCCTTATTGCATAAGTAGCTGAACTCAAACGTTTCAGCAGATCATCAATGTGTTTCTTCCAATTTAATCTCTCATCAATGGACATACCTAAAAATTTGGAATATTCTACCTTAGCTATATGCTTCTGATTAAGGTCTATATTTATTAATGGCGTCATACCATTCACTGTGCGGAACTGTATGTACTGTGTCTTATCAAAATTCAGTGAGAGTCTGTTTACAAGGAACCACTTAGTAATTTTCTGAAAGACAGTATTGACAATTTCATCAGTTAATTCTTGTTTCTCAGGTGTGATTACTATACTTGTATCATCAGCGAAGAGAACTAACTTTGCCTCTTCATGAATATAGAATGGCAAGTCATTAATATATAATAAGAACAACAAAGGACCCAAGACTGACCCTTGTGGAACCCCATTCTTGATAGTTCCCCAGTTTGAGGAATGTGCTGATCTTTGCATGTTACGAGAACTACTTATTTCAACTTTCTGCACTCTTCCAGTTAGGTACGAATTAAACCATTTGTGCACTGTCCCACTCATGCCACAATACTTGAGCTTGTCTAGCAGAATTTCATGATTTACACAATCAAAAGCCTTTGAGAGATCACAAAAAATCCCAATGGGTGGTATTCGGTTATTCAGATCATTCAAAATTTGACTGGTGAAAGCATATATGGCATTTTCTGTTGAAAAACCCTTCTGGAAACCAAACTGACATTTTGTTAGTACTTCATTTTTACAGATATGTGAAGCTACTCTTGAATACATTACTTTCTCAAAAATTTTGGATAAAGCTGTTAGAAGGGAGATTGGACGGTAATTGTTGACATCAGATCTATCCCCCTTTTTATGCAAAGGTATAACAATAGCATATTTCAGTCTATCAGGGAAAATGCCCTGTTCCAGAGAGCTGTTACACAGGTGGCTGAGAATCTTACTTATCTGTTGAGAACAAGCTTTTAGTATTTTGCTGGAAATGCCATCATTTCCATGTGAGTTTTTGCTTTTAAGCAAGTTTATTATTTTCCTAATTTCAGAGGGAGAAGTGGGTGAGATTTCAATTGTATCAAATTGCATAGGTATGGCCTCTTCCATTAACAGCCTAGCATCTTCTAATGAACACCTGGATCCTACTATATCCACAACATTTAGAAAATGATTATTAAAAATATTTTCAACTTCTGACTTTTTGTTTGTAAAGTTTTCATTCAATTTGATGGTAATACTGTCTTCCTCTGCTCTTGGTTGACCTGTTTCTCTTTTAATAATATTCCAAATTGTTTTAATTTTATTATCAGAGTTGCTGATTTCAGACATGATACACATACTCCTGGATTTTTTAATAACTTTTCTTAATATAACACAGTAGTTTTTATAATTTTTGATAGTTTCTGGGTCACTACTCTTTCTTTCTGTCAGATACATCTCCCTTTTCCGGTTACAAGATATTTTTATACCCTTAGTAAGCCATGGTTTGTTACAAGGTTTCTTACGAGTATATTTAACTATTTTCTTGGGGAAGCAGTTTTCAAATGCATTTACAAAAATGTCATGAAATAAATTATATTTTAAATTGGCATCAGGTTCACGGTACACCTCATCCCAGTCTAACTGCTGCAGGCTTTCCCTGAAATTTGCAATTGTTAAATTGTTGACTGAACGTACTACTTTGAAGGACTGTTTAGTATTGCTGAATGGAGCTATGTCATATATTGTAACTAGCTGTGCACCATGATCAGAAAGACCATTCTCAACAGGCTGAGCATTTATCTGGTTAAACTTATCTTGGTCTATAAAGAAGTTATCTATCAGTGAGCTGCTATCCTTTACCACCCGAGTAGGAAAATCAATAACGGGTGTCAAATTGAAAGAACCGAGTAATACTTCAAGGTCATTTTTCCTATTACCCTCTTTCAGAGAATCTACATTGAAGTCCCCACAAATAATAATTTGCTTCCCCCTGTCTGACAGATAGCACAACAAGGAGTCCAAATTTTTCAGAAATAGATGAAAATTTCCTGATGGGGACCTATATACAGTTACAATTATAAATGTGCCTTTATTTAATTTAAGCTCACAGGCACATGCTTCTATATGTTTCTCTACACAAAACTTTTTTGTTTCTATACTTTTTGCACAATGATAACTTTTGACATATATGGCAACTCCTCCTTTCTCCATATTTTCTCTCATTACATGTGCAGAGAGCTTATAACCACTTACATTTACCTTATCCATATCAGTAACAATGTGATGCTCAGACAGGCGTAGTATATCTATTTCATTCTCAGCTTCTAAATCTTCCAAACAAACCAGAAGCTCATCTACTTTATTCTTTAAACTCCCAATATTTTGATGAAATATACTTACATTATTTTTAATTATACTTTTATGAGAACCTTTCCTTATTCTAACATTTGCAGTACTCTTCTGTCTGAGTTTCTCATTGTGCTTAGGCCTAGTTCCTATACCAGTGGTCACATGGTGTTCAGAGAGGCAGATTATGTCAATTGGGTTGGGTGACTTTAGTTCATCAATGCAATTACCTAGGACTGAGATACAACGTGGTGGAAATAAAATTTCTGGTGATTGGTGAAAATTTATAATTGATAGCTGTGATTGGTGATCCAATGTGCTAGAATTGTGCTGTTGAATTTCTTTCCTAAACTGAAGATTTGTTTCAATCCTGACCTCTCGTAGAACTTGACATCTTTCTGTCTTACCTATCCTAAAAAAGGTGCTGCTCCAACACCTGTAACCACTGGTATTTTACCATTCATGGCAGTGCCTCCCCCCCTTAAATTTCCTGCTATTACCCCAGCCAGTTTCCCCTTCCCTTTCCTGTTGAGATGTAGGCCGTGCCTGGTATAGTCCCACCTACTGAGATAATCAACAGGAACCACACCAATATGAGCCCCCGCACCCGACACAAGCAGCCGTTCCAACTCCAAATTAACTCTCCCAACAGAAGAGTTCAGATGAGGCCGGTCATGGCGTCTCAGGACAGATACAAATTCAACATTGGTGTGTCTCGATGCCGACGCAATCTTTACCAGGTCACACTCTATACTGTACCCAGGATCTCTGTCGATGCTGTTCCCTGGCCCTCCCACAATAACCACGGTGTCTTCCCTGGTAAATCCTTTGCAGAGTGAACCTAAATCCTCTGTCACCTGATCCAGACTAGCACTTGCTTTGAAAAAATTTGTGACCTGGTATTCTGGTCCTAATTCCTCCTGCAGAAGTTGGCCTACACCTCTGGCATGTCATTAGACATCGTGAGAGAGCAGAATGGGGTGCTTCGCGGAACTCACGGACTTCGAACGTGGTGAGGGCGATTGGATGTCACTTGTGTCATACATCTGTACGCGGGATTTCCACGCTCCTAAACATTCCTAGGTACACAGTTTCCGATGTGATAGTGAAGTGGAGACGTGAAGGGACACATACAGCGCAAAAGAGTGCAGGCCAACCTCGTCTGTTGACTGACAGAGACCGCCGGCAATTGAAGTGGGTCGTAAGTGTAATAGGCTGACAAACTGCATCAGGATCCACTGCAAGTACTACGACAGTTAGGCGGGAGCTGAGAAAACTTGGATTTCATGGTCGAGCGGCTGCTCATAAGCCACACAGCTCGCCGGTAAATGTCAAATGACACCTCGCTTGGTGTAAGGAGCGTAAACTTAGACGATTGAACAGTGGAAAAACCGACATCGATACTTCTCCTCAGTGCAGCACTCCATGAAGAATGGGCTGTTATTCACCAAGAAACCTTCCAGCACCTGATTGAACGTATGCTTGCGAGAGTGGAAGCTGTCATCAAGGCTAAGGGTGGGCCAACACCATATTGAAGTCCATCATTACCGATGGAGGGCACCACGAACTTGTAAGTCATTTTCAGTCACGTGTCCGGATACGTTTGAACACATAGTGTATGTATTGGTTTGTAGAAGAAGTGATTTGTCTTAGCGTTCTTACGTGTGGTTTGAGAGAAATTACATTATATCTTGGGGACAACACCATTTCGGTATTATTGCGGACTGTACTTTAAATGAAAGTGAAAGTGTTGAACAGTTTTCCATTAATACTAAAGATTACGGGAATAAAGGAATTGTCTAGAAGCAAACGCTAGAAGCGTTCTATAATTTCACTGTCTTGTACTGGTGTCCTTTTTTAATCACTGTCATTACTGATACACTGGATATTTATGAAGCAATGACTCAATGTTTCAGTCAAATGTGCCACCTTTGTTGAATATTTCATGAAACATTCACTTACGTGGTGTACAACTGTGAGACAAAGATGCCAATAAATCTCCTATAAGACTACATAATGTTGGATGCAACACACACTGCCATTAAGCTGTCAAATAATTTACCTGATTTAAAAGTATTTGGCCTGTAAAGTAATTATATATATTAAATATTTTTCGTAAGAAAAGGGTATACCGCCTTATAGGTGAATATGCGTAAGTTAGATTATGGTAAAAGTTGAACAACTCTCTGAGGGATATTAGCCAAAAAAATAATTCAAAAATAGGTTATAGAGGTAGGGGATCGCATTTGATCCCTGTTAAAAGGATTATTAGGTTTGGTCCTGAAACAGTGATGGACACAAATTGTCTGTGGCTTTACACGTTGGAGCAGGCGTAGATCCAGTTTGGGTTATGGGGAGAACGGTGGGGAGTCACAGTTTGTAATTACCCCTCCCCGTATATAATTTGACGTCTTTAACATGTCTCAGATAAGTTGAATTTAATAACAATAATACAATGTTTTACTATTGTAATATTCATGTTAATGGTTCAAATGGCTCCGAGCACTATGGGACTTAACTTCTAAGGTCATCAGTCCCCTAGAACTTAGAAGTACTTAAACCTAACTAACCTAAGGACATCACACACACCCATGCCCGAGGCAGGATTCGAACCTGCGACCGTAGCGGTCGCCCGGTTCCAGACTGTAGCGCCTAGAACCGCTCGGCCACACCTGCCGGCTTCATGTAAATACATTAGCGCTCAATACATCGCTTTAGCACAACTTGAAAAAATTTCATGTCAGAAATATATCATTTTGAAAGCGTTCGTCAAAAAAAGAATTGAGAAGTTCATGCGTCACGTGACTGATCTAAGATTTGTAATAGCGACGAACTGTCACAGCTTTGACAAATTCATAATTAACATGATATAAAATACAAGCTAGCACTCCATACCGTCGGTTTTGTGCTTAGCACTACAAGTGTGAACTGTTTCTTCAGTCATCTTTCTGCCATTTGTTTTGTTGGTGGACAGTGTTTCTCCTTCTGCCTTCTTTGTTGAAACCTCCTATGGTTTGCCGGTTATGTTTAGGACTGATGCACCGTGTCAGGTTTATTTTTCCCAGGATGTGTGTTCAGGCTTGTCAGGGGGCACCTTTATTGGCTGGAATGTTTTCTGCAGACTCCCGTCGCCCACCGGCCGTGCCCCAACGGCATCCATGTGGGTAAGCCCTCAGGCAAGCAACTGTATGCATAATGGAAAATTGGAAATTTGTGGTATGGTCTTATGGGACCAAACTGCTGAGGTCATCGGTCCCTAAGCCTACACACTACTTAATCTAAGCTAAACTAACTTACTCTATGGACAACACACACACCCATGCCCGAGGGAGGATTCGAACCTCCGACGGGGGAAGCCGCACGTACCGTGACAAGGTGCCTGAGACCGCGCGGCTACCCTACGCGGTTACGCGAAATGTATCTTCTGTTAAACTCAATTCGTAATAGCGAGTAATATCAGAATTATTCTGTCTTCAAAAATTTCTTGTCTGGTCCGGTGCAGATTAAATAAAACCACCGTCAGTGATCACTTTTTTTTTTGTCTTAAAAGAGCACATGGAAACAATTTAGAAATCAGTAAACTAACCACTGATGGTTAGTGAAACGCGTCTGGTTCACATAAGCCTTTTCACAGCCGTAACAGTCGGAGTAACCCTCGTATTACTTATAAAACTGAGACTGCAGAAGAGAGGCTTCGAAATCAACAAGAAAATATATATAGTCCGTAATTTTCTAGAATTCCTAGCTGTTTTGCGGACTAAGATTTCATATTACTTTATTCTCTAAAAATTAGTTGAGAAATTTGGAAACTGATATATGTACAACCGTACAACGACTCTATACATTCTTTAGGACCTAGGTAATGAAGCCTAGTATGTTTCAAAAATACACCCTAAGACGAAATAAGGTCGCACCACGAAAGAATTATCCGAGTGGGACGGAAATCGGAAAACGCGATGTACGTTTACAAACAAACAAATCATTACAGTTTCAGAAAAAAAAAATGGATGAAAGAGCTTCATAAACTGAACAAGTCAATAAGCGTTGGTCCACGTCTGGCCCTTACGCAAGCAGTTATTCAGCTTGGCATTGACTGATAGAGTTGTTGGATGTGTTCTTGAGAAATATGGTGCTAAATTTTGTCCAATTGGAGCATTAGATCATCCAAATCTCGAGATGGTTGCAGGGCCCTGGCCATAACGTTTTGAAAGTTCTCAGTTGAGGAGAGATTCGCTTACTTTGCTGGCCAAAGTAGGGTTTGGCAAGCACAGAGACAAGCAGTAGAAGCTCTCGCTACGTGGGGGAGGGAATGATCCTGCTGAGATGTAAGTAAGTCTAATATGTTTTCCATGCAAGGCAACAAAACGTAGTGGCCATGCGGTTCTAGATGCTACAGTCTGGAGCCGAGCGCTCGCTACGGTCGCAGGTTCGAATCCTGCCTCGGACATGGATGTGTGTGATGTCCTTAGGTTAGTTAGGTTTAATTAGTTCTAAGTTCTAGGCGACTGATGACCTCAGAAGTTAAGTCGCATAGTGCTCAGAGCCAGCCAGAATATCGTCAACGTGCCGATGTGCTCTATGGGTCCCTCAGATGACAACCGAAGGGGTCCTACTATGAAATGGGATTGCACCCCAAAGCATCACTGCTGGTTGTGAGGCCGTGTGATGGCCTAGAGTCACGTGATATCCATCCGCTGTCTGGTTCGTTCCCAGACACGTCTTCGGTCTGGGATCTTGATGGCTGGAGTAGAATTGTCTTCAGTAAAGAATCTTGCTTCGAAATGAGCTATTATGACCAGCAAAAACGTGTGTGGAGATGCCGTAAATAGCACTGGGATACCAACCTGACTGTTGCCCGGCATACGGTCCCTACGGCCAGGAGTGATGGTGTTGGGCGCCATTTCTTTTCATAGCAGAACCCGCAGCATCCTAGTAGCACAACGGTACACTGACAATATTCTACCTCCCGTTTTGCTGCCGTTCAAGGTAAGTCATCCAGGACCTACATATCAGCAGGACAATGCCCATCCACATATGGAGACAGGCGTTGGTTGCCAAACGCTAGCTTGGTCATCAAGTCCGCCGGATTTCTCCGCAATTGAGAACGTTTGAAGCACTATAGACAGGGCCCTTCTTTCAGCAGATGATTTTGCCAGCTGGACAGAATTTGACACGATATCCCTCGGGACGATATCCAACAAACTCTGTCAGTCATTACTAATCTGAATAACTGCTCACGTGGGCCATAGGTGGACCATTGCGTTACCGACTTGCTCAATTTGTTAAGCTCTTTCTCTACAATAAATTATCACATTTTTCTGAAATTGTAATCATTCGTTTATTCTGCTCAAGTACACTACTGGCTATTAAAATTGCCACACCACGAAGATGACGTTCTACAGACGCAAAATTTAACCGATAGGAAGAAGATGCTGTGATATCAAACGATTACCTTTCCAGACTGTTCACACAAGGTTGGCGCCGGTGGCGACGCCTACAATGTGCTGACATGAGCAAGGTTTCCATCTGATTTCTCATACACAAAAAACAGCAGTTGACCGTCGCTGCCTGGTGAAACGTTGTTGTGATGCCTCGTGTAAGGAGCGGAAATGCGTACCATCACGTTTCCGACTTTGATAAAGGTCGGATTGTAGCCTATGGCGATTGCGGTTTATCGTATCGCGACATTGCTGCTCGCGTTGGTCGAGATCCAATGACTGTTAGCAGAATATGGAATGGATGGGTTCAGGAGGGTAATATGAAACGCCGTGCTGGATCCCAACGGCCTCGTATCACTAGCGGTCGAGATGACAGGCATCTTATCCGCATGGCTGTAACGGCTCGTGCAGCCACGTCTCGATCCCTGAGTCGACAGATAGGGACGTTCGCCAGACAACAACCACCTGCACGAACAGTTCGACCACGTTTGGAGCAGCATGGACTATCAGCTCGGAGACCATGGCTGCGGTTGCCCTTGACGCTACATCACAGACACGATTGCCTGTGATGATGTACTCAACGACGAACTTGGGTGCACGAATGGCAAAAGGTCATTTTATCGAATGAATCCAGGTCCTGTTTACAGCACCATGATGGTCACATCCGTTGTCGGCGACATCGCGGTGAACGCACACTGGAAGCGTGTATTCGTCATCGCCATACTGGCGTATCACCCGGCTTGATGATATGGGGTGCCATTGGTTACACGTCTCGGCCACCTCTTGTTCGCAGTGACGGCACTCTTAACAGTGGACGTTACATTTCAGATGTGTTATGACCCGTGGCTCTACCCTTCATTCGATCCCTGCGAACCCCTACATTTCAGCAGGATAATGCACGACCGCATGTTGCAGGTCCTGCACGGGCCTTTCTGGATACAGAAAAAGCTCGACTGCTGCCCTGGCCAGCACATTCTCCAGATCTCTCACCAATTGAAAACGTCTGGACAATGGTGGCCTAGCAACTGGCTCGTCACAATACGCCAGTCAGTACTCTTGATGAACTGTGGTATCGTGTTGAAGCTGCATGGGCAGCTGTACCTGTACACGCCATCCAAGCTCTTTTTGACTCAATGCCCAGGCGTATCAAGGCCATTATTACGGCCAGAGGTGGTTGTTCTGGGTACTGATTTCTCAGGATCCATGCACCCAAACTGCGTGAAAATGTAATCACATGTCAGTTCTAGTATAATATATTTGTCCAATGAATACCCGATTATCATCTGCATTTCTTCTTGGTGTAGCAATTTTAATGGCCAGTAGTGTATATATCGTGTAAACCGACTTCCGTCCCATTCGGATAATTCATACAGGGTGCGTCGTTTTTTAACGTCTTCGAGTGTTAAATGCTTGCTATTTTATTGAGCTTTAAAGTGAGGGATTGTTCTGCCTCAGCTTTTAGATGAGATTCCGCCAACCTAGTGTGCGAACACACAGCAGTGCTTTGCTTGCGCCTCGGGTGAGACCCGAGTCCTTTTGCCTGGGTAATGAATTGGGGTTTCGCGTGGCACGTGCTGAGCCGTAACGTCGTCCGGTAGGTGCGTAAGAGGAGAACGGGGCCTCATTAGCAGGGGCGGTGCGCGCCCACGGGGCAACCCGACGCCCGCCAGGCCAGCGGCCGTGCGCTACACGGGTTCCCAAGGTGACCTCGGGCGCTGCTGCCCCTGCTGCGGATGGCTCTCTTTGAGTTCAGCATAGCTGTTCACCGGCCACGGCATCCATCTGCTTCACGCCGAACACTATGTGGCTGCAATGTGACGTGTTAAGCTTGCATTCGTTACCTGACTGTCAAATACAACTAACTACTTTTCTCCCTTCTTTCGCCCAGTATGTTAACGGATTCCACATGTACACTTACGCGACAAAAATCATGGCGTGTTGAAATGAACATATGCAGATGGCTGTAGTTTCGCGTACACAAAGTATAAAAGGACAGTCCATTGGGTTCAAATGGTTCAAATGGCTCTGAGCACTATGGGACTCAACTGCTGAGGTCATTAGTCCCCTAGAACTTAGAACTAGTTGAACCTAACTAACCTAAGGACATCACAAATATCCATGCCCGAGGCAGGATTCGAACCTGCGACCGTAGCGGTCTTGCGGTTCCAGACTGCAGCGCCTTTAACCGCACGGCCACTTCGGCCGGCAGTCCATTGGAGGAACTGTCATTTGTACTCAAGTGATCATATGAAAAAGTTTTCGACGTTGTTGTGACCGCACGACGGGAACTAACAGACTTTGAATGGCGCACACATGGGACATTAAATTTCCAGAGTTCTTATGGACTGTTATATACGAGGGTGAGTCAAATGAAAACCATAAATACCCGGTGATCAAAAAGTCAATATAAATTTGAAAACCGAATAAATCACCGAATAATGTAGATAGAGAGGTACAAATTGACACACATGCTTGGAATGACACAGCGTTTTATTAGAACCAAAAAAAAATACAAAAGTTCAACAAAAGGCCGGCTATCTGATCAGAATAGCAATAATTAGCATAACAAAGTAAGACAAAGCAAAGATGATATCATTTACAGGAAATGCGCAATATGTCCACCATCTTCCTCAACAATAGCTGTAGTCGAGGAATAATGTTGTGAACAGCACTGTAAAGCATGTCCGGAGTTACGGTGAGGCATTGGCGTCGGATGTCTGGTCTGGGAACCTGGGAGGCCAAGCATGACGAAAGTGGCGGCTGAGCACACAATCATCACCAAACGACGCGCGCAAGAGATCTTTCACGCGTCTAGCAATATGGTTGGTTCTAATAAAAGCCCACGTCATTTCAAGCATGTGTGTCAATTTTTACCTCTCTATCTACATTATTCGGTGATTTATTCAGTTTTCAAATTTATACTGACTTCTTGATCACCCAGTATTTTTTTTAATATTATTTATTGTGCAGAAGTGGTACAAAGCTGTATCGCTTTTCAACATAATCTCCCCCACGTTCAATGCAAGTCCTCCAGCGTTTACAAAGTGCATAAATTCCTTCAGAAAAAACTTCTTTTGGTAGTCCGTGCAACCACTCATGTAACGCGTGGCGTACCTCTTCATCATAACGGAACTTCTTTCCTCCCATTGCGTATCTGAGTGGCCCAAACATATGGAAATGACTTGCAGCAAGGTCTGGTGAGTACGGTGGATGAGGAAGACACTCAAAATGCAAATCTATGATTGTTGCAACTGTTGTACGGGCAGTGTGGGGCCTTGCATTGTCATACTGCAAAAGGACACCTGCTGACAGCAATCCATGTCGCTTCGATTTGATTGCAGGCCGCAGATGATTTATTAGGCGATCTGTGTATGACGCACTGTTGACAGTGGTCCCTCTAGGCATGTAATGCTCCAAAATCACGCCTTTTTCGTCCCAAAAGAGAGTCAGCATAACCTTCCCTGCTGATGGTTCTGTTCGAAACTTCTTTGGTTTTGGTGATGAGGAATTCCTTGCTCGCTCCCTGCGTATCCGGTTGGTGGAAATGAACCCAGGTTTCGTCCCCAGTTACGATTCTTGCAAGGAACCCATCACCTTCTAGTTCAAATCGCCGAAGTAGTTCTTCACAAGCATCAAAACGTCGTTCTCAGATGTCAGGAGTCAGCTGCCATGGCCCCCGCCTTGCAGACACTTTGTAAAACTGGAGCACATCATGCACAATGTGGTGTGCTGACCCATGACTAATCTGTAAACATGCTGCAATGTCATTCAGTATCACTCGGCGGTTTTCCTTCACTATGGCTTCAACTGCTGCAATGTTCTGTGGACTCACAACACGTTGTGCCTGACCTGGACGAGGAGCATCTTCCACTGAAGTCACACCATTTGCGAACTTGCTTCTCCAATCGTAGACTTGCTGCTACGACAAACATGCATCACCGTACTGAACCTTTATTCGTCGATGAATTTAAATAGCTTTCACACCTTCACGACGCAAAAACCGAACAACAGAACACTGTTCTTCCCTGGTGCAAGTCGCAAGTGGGGCGGCCATCTTTATACTGATACTGCGACGGTGTGTGTCCATCTGCACTATGCTGCCAGCTACATGCCATTCTGCACGCTCTTTGTAGCACGCTTATCAACTTACAGGAAAACGGCGCGAAATATCGATTTGTTATTACAAATTTAAGGTTTTCATTTGACTCACCGTTGTACCGAGATCCACGGTGTCAAGATTGTCCCGAGAATACCATATTTTAGGCATGACCTCTCACCACGCAGTGGCCGACCCCTACACCGATCGACGGATAGCAGAGGCGTTCTCATATAGTTGCCAGTGCTAGCAGACAAGCAATACTGTGTGAAACAACCGCAGAAATCAATGTGGGATGTCCGACTAACGTATCCGTTAGGATATTGCCGCCAAATTTTGCGTTAATGGACTGTGGCAGCAGACGACCAATGCGAGTGCCTTTGCTAACAGCAAAACATCGCCCTAGCGCCTCTCCTGGTCTCGTGCATGTATCGGTCGGAGCTTCGACGACTGGAAAACCGTGACCTTGTCTGATTTCTGTTAGTAGGAGCTGATGATGTGGTTCGAGTGTGGCGCAGACCCCACGAAGCCTTGCACACAAGTTGTCAACAAGGCACTGTGCGACTTGATGATGGCTCCATAATGGTGTGGAGAGTGTTTACATTGAAT
This sequence comes from Schistocerca serialis cubense, assembly GCF_023864345.2. Lineage (NCBI taxonomy): Eukaryota > Metazoa > Arthropoda > Insecta > Orthoptera > Acrididae > Schistocerca > Schistocerca serialis. Next base: position 116,570,119 of record NC_064642.1, on the reverse strand, counting down.
GGAATGGAAAAAGTTATGTTCGGCTCGTTGGGGACTTTTTGAGGCCATTCATGGACATCATGTTCCCAAACAACAACGGAATTTTTATGGATGACAATGAGCCATGCAACCGGGCCAAAATTGTTCACTATTGGTTTCAAGAACATTCTAGACAATTCGAGCGAATGATTTGGCCACTCAGTACGCCCGACTTGAATCATATCGAACATTTATGGGACATAATCGAGAGGTCAGTTCGTGTACAATATCCTGCACCGGTAACATTTTCGCAATTATGGTCGGCTATGGAGGCAGCACGGCTCAATATTTCTGCAGGAGACTTCAAACGACTTGTTGAGTCCATGCCTCGTCGAGCTACTGCAGTAGGCCTGCCAGAAGGAGGTTCGTCACGATGTTAGGAGGCATGCCATGATTTCTGTCACCTCTGTAGAATTTCTGTGACTAAAGTAGTTTTCACTATGAAATTTCCTGGCAGATTAAAACTGTGTGCCGGACCAAGACTCGAACTCGGGACCTTTGCTTCTGTAAAGTTTGGAAGGTAGGAGACGAGGTACTGCCAAAAGTAAAGCTGTGAGTACGGGGCGTGAGTCGTGTTTGGGTAGCTCCGTTGGTAGAGCACTTGCCCCGAAAGGCAAAGGTCCTGAGTTCGAGTCTCGGTCCGGCACACAGTTTTAATCTGCCAGGAAGTATCATATCCGCGCACACTCCGCTGCAGAGTGAAAACTTCATTCTGGGAACATCCCCCAGACTCTGGCTAAGCCATGTCTCCGCAATATCCTTTCTTTCAGGAGTGCTAGTTCTGCCTGTTTCGCAGGAGAGCTTCTGTAAAGTTTGGAAGGTAGGAGACGAGGTACTGGCAGAAGTAAAGCTGTGAGTACGGAGCGTGAGTCGTGCTTGGGTAGCTCAGATGGCGCAGTCTGCGTTCGGTAGGGCAGCAGTGCGCACCGCGCTCGGCCGTCCACGCCGCTGCGCGCAGAGTGTTTTGTTTACTTCCTCGTCACCGCGCTTCTCAATCGAACAAGCTCTAATGGCCAACTCTTACAGGAAGAACACTCGTAAGTTCACCTTCTCAAATGAATACGCTCGACCCAGAGCACTGGCCGTCGAACGCTTCCTACGCGAAGACGTGACGAACTCATTGGCATACACCTATCGATCATTAGCAGCGTCGTTTGTGTTAAGATAACTTCCGACGCTGCCTGCAAGGAGATTATTCAAAGGACGCGACATGGACTAAAATTTCGGCACTCCGACGGAAACGCTGGGCCTGTGGATGTCGACCATGCAGGACTTGGCCTTCGGACGATCTGTGTATTCGAATTGCCTTTCGAGGTGAATGAAGATGAAGTCCTCGCGGCGCTAAGCCCGTTCGGAAAAGTCCAGAGCCACGTAGCCGAGACATGGGCACAGTTTACGACGTATCCGGTGCTTAATGGTGTGAGACAAGTCCGAATCGATCTCAAACGGCACGTTCCATCGTACATTTCTATCGGCGGCTGCCGTGCGGTGGTTCGAGTCTCGGTCCGGCACACAGTTTTAATCTGCCAGGAAGTTTCATATCAGCGCACACTCCGCTGCAGAGTGAAAATCTCATTCTGGAGTTTTCAGTATATTTTGGATAAATGGCAGCATCGGTCGTAAATTTTACAGATCGATTTTCGTCACTGCGTGATTATCTTCAGTGCAACCTATTCGTACCTTGTAGGCCCATATTATAACAGCACAACATTTTCTATGAGGTGTAACATTTACCGTGATGATTGCTTCCAACAGACACCTTCACTTTTACTTCATATAATAATTTTTAGATTTACAAACGAGCCTATCTTGTAACCTTAGCAGTTAACCTTAGTAGTTGCCGATCCAAAATATTTTGACAATAATACGGTCGTGGTGCACACGGTTCCCGGTGGAATTAGTCTTTAAGGCAGTTTTTTTGTCAAAAAAATACATTATCAGTACGGATGGAATTTAATGGAGTAGGTCTACCTATCTAAGACGAAGGAGACAATGAGAACGGAAAAACGGTGCCATGTTAAACACAAATAGTGAAAGAATTACAGTAACACTGGCAATGTGAGGGAACTTTTTAACCTCCAACCTGGCGAAGAAAAATTTTTTTCTTCTGTAAAGGATGGAGGATAGGGCAGGGTGGAGTAGATTGGCCGGGAAAATTTTAGACTATTTCAATTGAAACTACATTGGATTTAATAATGATGATGTTGAGCACCACAGCTGAACTGACACTTATAAAACGACTTTTATCTTAATAACGCGAATATTTATATATGTGTTTGGAGAGAGAGAGATTGATTTTGATTGAGACTTTACTTTAAGTCATAACTGGTACCTTAATTTTGGTTGCTGCCTCCTTAAATGATCAGCTTCTGCACCAGTTGGTGATGTATTATAATTTGGAGGAAGTTATTGTTCTTTAAGATTTAAAGCACGACTCTGTTGGTTACTTGGCCGTATTGCGGATAGCTTTGAGCCCAAGTTTTCATAGCTTATCATACCTAAGGGACCACTGTTGCAAGTAAATACGATCAAACAGCAATGTGCTTTTCGTGAGAAAAGGAGATTGCTTGGCACACAAACTTCCTCCAAACTACACGTCCTGCTACATCAAAATTGGTCAGTGGAGTTCAGCACCACACTGTTGTACAAGAACATAATCCAATTACTGTAAGATCGGCATCGTGTGAGGTTTAATTATCTTGCTACCCATTAGAGCTGTTTCACAGCTGTAATCATGTTTCTTAATTTTTCGTTTGCCCTCTTCCGCGATTCCGGACTCAACATATGTTACAGTGAATCTTGACTCACCATGACTTGCTCATTAATTCACCTGTTGTACGTATTAATTTTGGTGCATAACTAACCTCTCCTTTGTACCGAGGGTAGTGCAGTTATTTCTACCAAGTCGTTGAAAGTTGATTCAGTTGTGACCTCTGGAAGTAACGCCTCGTGAAATAAACCCCAGTACCTTGTGGACCCGCCTAATGTGCATTGCTTTTAGCTGAGAGAATTTAATACTTCATATAGTGCTTGTTACTTTTGAGCAAAGATGTTTCCCACGTATGTTCATCTTTGGAAAATAAATTTGTGGTAACTAAAAGTTCTTGATGTCATTCAGTGGCTAGTTAATGCCATGCCACTTGAATACATATTAGTCAAGGCCATCAGCCACATGAATATATGAGGGGCATTGTTTTTTATGACAACTCAGTGCTGCAAACGTTCTTATAAATAACAGATAGCTTCCAGTAAGTCTGAAGGCCATAAGATATATTCCTTTATTTTCATTAGTCACTGATGCTGAGGCATCTGGCGACTCTTGTTTTAATCATTAGTAGTGTGGTATCGATAGTTCCGATGCCACAGCGTAGGTTGGCACTACGAGAGTGGAAGATCTTCGCTGACGACAGCGCCCTCTAGCCGACACTGTGCAGCTCTACGAGCGCCGCTCCACTTTCGCCCAGTTCATCAAGAGCAGACAGCTGGGACACTTCACTTCTGCTTCGCTTGGCATAGAGACTTTGCTCTACTTACGACAGGTCCAGACTTCACACCTGTGTGCTCTTCACCTAAAGTTATGTAATCAGTTTCTTATGTTATACACTAGTAAACCCCTTTTACTTACTTGCAGTACCGACGTGTTTTACCTCACCTGCTCCTAATCGCTTCCATCATTCGGCCAACCTTTAAGATTTCAGGAGCAGACCCATGCGCCGCCTTCCAGGTGGGAAACAAAGCGTAGACTCTAACAGCATCAACTTGCTGAGCTCCTCCCCATACAGTAATGCTTCATCTGGCGACCCTGTCAGGATGCTTAGTTTCTCCCCATGTATTGTTAGTAGTAGACTTCTTTCCTTTGTCTCAGGATAAGCAAACTAGTGCGAATCCCCAGCTAAGTAGTCAGGTGGCACCACACGCATAAGCATATTATTCAGGATATGATGTCTAATGATTTATTTTCTTAGCTTAAAATGGTTTTCTTAACCTTTCAGCGTTGTATGATACTGCATTGCTTGTGATTTGATGTGTCCTTTTGGTAATATTTTTATGTGTTTTGGTTGTGGGATTTTTTTTTTGGTACAATTTTGTGTACACTCTGATTTTTGTGGGGACAACTGTATGGAAATTGATTCTTTTGTGGATGCCAACTTTGTAATTTTGTTTGCATATGGGAAGTCTCTCTGGAATGACGTCGTGCAACTGCCCTAAGAGTAGTTAAAGTTGTGTGAAGTGTAATCAGGGGGAAGGATCAGTAGAATTAGAGGATGCGTGTGAGTATGAGACAAGTGCATTAGCGAATGGGCGCCTCAGGTTCATGGATGTAAACACCACATAGGAAATTATCTCCTTGTCCGATGGGCAAGGTATTGCGATTTCTATTGGGAAGCGATTGTTTAGCGATCGATACTGATTGTACATGAGAGGCTTGACAAAGCTTAGACTCAAATGATAAAAAAATGAATGAAAACGAAAGGCAAGGTAATAGTCCTAAGGGTCAGAAGTCATTGATGGAGTACCTTAAGAAATTATTTCACACTGAAGAAATGATGACAGAAAACATGGAAATGAATAATAATTTAAGTGGGGGAATGGATGCAGGCAGCTAAGACTTAAAAAAAAAAATGTGAACAAAGCGAACGTCAGGATGAAAAGCTAAACGAGGATAGTAAACCTAATTAACGCGAAGAAATGACACAGAATGGAGGACTAACTTACAAATAAAATCGAGGAGATCGGTAGCAGTTTAGAGGAGCGATTCCAAACCCATAGCCATCAGCTGAGAGAGGTATTCCGTACCAAAAGGACGCAAAATTTACAAGGATCGAGGAAAGGGTTGCACCATGGTAGCAGAAAAATGGCTCTGTGCACTATGGGACTCAACTGCTGAGGTCGTTAGGCCCCTAGAACTTAGAACTAGCTAAACCTAACTAACGTAAGGACATCACAAACACCCATGCCCGAGGCAGGATTCGAACCTGCGACCGTAGCGGTCTTGCGGTTCCAGACTGCAGCGCCTTTAATCGCACGGCCACTTCGGCCGGCTGCAGATACAATCCACGCTACTGTCATACAGCGTGTGGAAAATAAGTTAGAATTCTTAAGTCTAACTGCTGATGAAAGCAGTTTAACTTGGGAAGGTTAGGCATATAAATTAGATGAGAGTGTGAAGAGATAGATGATTGCAGTTAAAAGCAGTCATGATATAGCACATATTGCTGGGGCTAAAAATTCTGTTAAAGATGAAAAAAGGGCAGTGTGAAATTAATCGTTGGTATTGATGGGGAAGCATGAACTATACGACCGCATGGCAGAGGTAGGACGATCAGGTCACAGCCACGAAAGAGAGGAATTCGCGATAAATTGCAAGTGTCGAAGGGTAGAGCACGATGATTCTGGACACGAAGAAGAATGGGATTGCGTCCATTCACAGAACAAAAAGTAATAAGAATGTCTGAGGTTTCCACAATGAGAAGAAATGAACGACTACAATTACGAGCGTTTCTTGTCGCTACGAAAGTTGAAAGTCTTCCATAATTCCTCAAATTGCATACTGAATCGAATTTATGTTCGGTTATTTAGAACAAGAAGTGGTCCACCCAGTTAGGCCAGTTGCACCAGAATGTCGTATGTACTGAGAATTTTTCCAAGCATTCTTACTGGTGTACTGATCAGAGGCCGTGTAAGATCGCGCTAAACACGGCATCATAATGTTACCGAATTACCATCAATCAGGATTGATGAGTCCGGCAAGGTTCTTTGAGCATATGATTCAGAATCGTCAGTTTCTTTACAATCCGTACAGCCCTGCAGAGCTAATTAGGGTTTGCATCACCAAACTTCCGGTACATGTGAGGCATATCATGTGAGCTGGGAGATGCAAAGGTGACGTTGAAGATTTCAAAGCCTACTCCAGGAACTGGGATAGGATATAAGAAAAAGCATGACGCCAAATGACCAGTGTGGTCTGAACTATTACAATGAACCCACGAGTAATAAACGACACAGCTGGCGCCCTTGCAACAGCACGATAGGACACGCAAACGTGACAGAACTGATAAGCGACACGAACCCGATCATCCGAATGAGTGAAATTGACAAAACAATTAGCGCTACGAATGCGGGGGTAACCGCCACTGGGAGAGTGCGGATTGATGGAATTAGAACAGGCACATTTACTGGAACGAAAATCGGTACAGAGGCGAGGTGATAAACAAAAACCGGTTTGCGATCCTGCGAAGTGTGCAGACACGTTCTGCAGATCCAGATAGTAAGTAATCTTCCAGAGAAGAGGCCAGCGCCCAAGCAGTGAGACGTTTTGGAGTCAGAAGAAGTACAGAGAGATGAAGTGAAAGCAGATACAGGATGTGATACTCATCTTGTCTGTGGGGAAAACGTAAGGGAGATGCTTCTAGACCAAGACTTGGAAGCAAAAGTTCCAGCAATATCACCTACCGTATAAATATCTTGGGGCCCAACAGATCTAAACTGCGTTTTTGACGCTGGCAGCTCATTTTCTATTACTAGTGAGGTCACATTTTGAAAGTGTGAGGCGGTAGAGACTTGTCCGACACTTCCATTGAAAGGAGTTGTAATGGGGTAACCAAAACCCGAATTGGAAGAAGAAGAACGCAAGAGAAGATAAGGCGGTGTGACGATGTCGGCCAATCCTGCATTGATTAGAACCCCACCACGAAAGGAGCGGCCTCTACAAGAAGAGAATATAAGAGCCGCTCCTGCCAGCCTCGGCCGCTCAGTATCGGCTCAGTATTAGGACAGTAGTGGACAGTATTCACTTTGCATAGGGCAGTATTAGCACAGTTATAGACCGGCAATCGCAGAATACATTACTGGCAATTAAAATTGCTACACCAAGAAGAAATGCAGATGATAAACGGGTATTCATTGGACAAATATATTATACTAGAACTGACATATGATTATATTTTCACGCTATTTGGGTGCATAGATCCTGAGAAATCAGTACCCAGAACAACCACCTCTGGCCGTAATAACGGCCTTGATACGCCTCGTTATTGAGTCAAACAGAGCTTGGATGGCGTTTACAGGTACAGCTGCCCATGCAGCTTCAACACGGTACCACAGTTCATCACGAGTAGTGACTGGCGTATTGTGACGAGCCAGTTGCTCGGCCACCATTGACCAGACGTTTTCAATTGGTGAAAGATCTGGAGAATGAGCTGGCCAGGGCAGCAGTCGAACATTTTCTGAATCCAGAAAGGCCCGTACAGGACCTGCAACATGCGGTCGTGCGTTATCCTGCTGAAATGTAGGGTTTCGCAGGGATCGAATGAAGGGTAGAGCCACGGGTCGTAGCACGTCCACTGTTCAAAGTGCCGTCAATGCGAACAAGAGGTGACAGAGACATGTAACCAATGGCACCCCATACCATCAAGCCGGGTGATACGCCAGTATGGCAATGACGAATACACGCTTCCAATGTGCGTTCACCGCAATGTCGCCAAACAAGGATGCGACCATCATGATGCTGTAAACAGAACCTGGATTCATACGAAAAAATGATGTTTTGCCATTCGTGCACCCAGGTTCGTCGTTGAGTACCCAATCGCAGGCGCTCCTGTCTGTGATGTACCGTCAAGGGTAACCACAGCCAAGGTCTCCGAGCTGATACTCCATGCTGCTGCAAACGTCGTCGAAATGATCGTGCAGATAGTTGTTGTCTTGCAAAACGTCCCCATCTGTTGACTCAGGGATCGAGACGTGGCTGCACTATCCGTTACAGCCATGCGTATAAGATGCCTGTCATCTCGGCTGCTTGTGATACGAGGCCGTTGGGATCCAGCACGGGGTTCCGTATTACCCTCCTGAACCCATCGATTCCATATTCTGCTAACAGTCATTGGATCTCGACCAAAGCGATCAGCAATGTCGCGATACGATAAACCGCAATCGCATTAGGTTACAATCCGACCTTTATCAAAGTCGGAAACGTGATGGTACGCATTTCTCCCCCTTATACGAGGCATCACAACAACGTTTCACGAGGCAACGCCGGTCAACTGCTGTTTGTGTATGAGAAATCGGTTGGAAACTTACCTCATGTCAGCACGTTTTAGGTGGCGACACCGGCGCCAACCTTGAGTGAATGCTCTGAAAAGCTAATCATTTGCATATCACAGCATCTTCTTCCTGTCGGTTAAATTTCGAGTCTGTAGCACGTCATCTTCGTGGTGTAGCAATTTTGATGGCCAGTAGTGTAGTTATTAGTGACCCATATCCATTGCTTGTTTGGACTTCGTCTATAGCGAAGAACATTACTGTTTGTATGTCGCCCATCGCATGTGACACTTGTTTTAAGCACAAATTAAGTACTGTCATTCTTATTATTTGTAATAAAAACTAATAATGTGTTTTTGCGTGAATTGTTGTGTAGCATTCTGAGAACGCAACATCCCTATGCAGGACTCTACATTGGCGAAGAGTATCTGCCGAACCCAGTACCTGACGGCCACGGAATTTTCGTTCATATTGTGCTGGCTCATTAAATCCATCTTGCCTTTGCTTTGCAAGGGCGCTTCTTTGCTTTAACGGTTCTTGTCGCTTTTGCTAATCAGTCTTTTCACGAGCGTTGCAGAAATTTTCTTTGCCTATTTGACTTGTTTGCCTGGTCTGTTTGTTGCATTTGTGCTTTCCAACTTTCCCACCCCACCTCTCCCACCCCCCAGTTCAAGTGCTGCAGCCGCAAGCATTAGATGCCACACAGCTAATGCAGATGTTTCAGTTCCAGACTCAACAAATCTCCGCGTTACTCAACGCGGTGCAGCAGCTACCGGCCAACGACGCGCCCCAGACGGAACAAGCAACGCCTACTACAGCTATTACATCACCTTTTCGACAGTTTTGTTAACAAGACGAAGGATGGCTCGAGTGGTAGTCACAATTTGAAGCCCACGTCATCGCCTAAAATGTGCCAGCCTAGTGTGAAACTTCCCTATCTATTATCCACGCTGCAGTGTTCAGATTAATTCAAAAACTCTTTTCTAACGCCACTCCGAGTGAACTTACGTATGACAGTGTTATCTCTTCGCTGAGTAACTGTTGTGACCAACAAGTGCATCTGGTAGCAGCTCGGTATCAATTCCTTAATCGAAAAAAAAACAAAAAAAACGGTGAGACCAAAGTATCGCAAGTGGGTAACAGGTTTGCAGGGTATTACAAGGAAATGCAAATTCAAATGTGCTTGTGGTGCTTTATATTTAGATGTTAGGTTGCGCGATGCGATCGTGTCCAATAAGCCCCATGTCAAACTCAGAGAGCATATTTTGAAACAGTCCGATTCATGAAGGAAATATTCACTCTGCAGCGGAGTGTGCGCTGATTTTGAAACTTCCTGGCAGATTAAAATTGTGTGCTGGACCGAGACTCGAACTCGGGACCTTTGCCTTTCGCAGCCAAGTGCTCTACCAACTGAGCTACCCAAGCAAAGTGGAAGACGAGGTACTGGCATAAGTGAAATTGTGAGGACGGGTCGTGAGTCATGGTTGGGTAGCTCAGTTGGTAGAGCACTTGCCCCCGAAAGGCAAAGGTCCCGAGTTCGAGTCTCGGTCCGGCACACAGTTTTAATCTGCCAGGAAGTTTCAGTCTGATTCATGATTTCCGTAGGTAGTACAAATACTAGATCAGTACGATTCCGATGCCTTGTCACCTCTTACATTTGAACAGCCAGCTATTTGTAGGGTCGAGTCCCTTGCTTGTGATCGCTCCATCCCGCAGCGGCGGCATGCGCTAGCCACGTCAGGTAAACAACCTTCCATTCCGCGTATACAGTTTGCTACACAGGCGGCTCAGCAGGCGAACAGAATTAAGGCTTGGTTGGCTGGTTAATTTGGGGAGGGGACCAAACTGCGAGGTCATCTGTCCCATCAGATTATGGAAGGATAGTGAAGGAAGTTGGCCCTGCCCTTTCAAAGGAACCATCCTGGCATTTGTCTGAAACGATTTAGGGAAATCACAGAAAATTTAAATCAGGATGGTCGGACGCGTGTTTGTACCGTCGTCCTCCCAAATGTGAGTCCAGTGTGCTAACCGCTGCGCCACCTCACTTGGTAATTAAGGTTTACCTTCTGTGTTATTCATGGCACAAACGCCAAGACTGCTCCTCCTGATAAACTCAGTGTTATGCTTGTCGTGGGAAACGACATGTACAGTCCGCATGTTTGCAATAGAACAAACTGGTTCACATGGCTCTGACCACTATGGGACTTAACTTCTGAGGTCATCAGCCCCTAGAACTTAGAACTACTTAAACCTAACTAACCTAAGGACATCACACACATCCATGCCCGGGGCAGGATTCGAACCTGCGACCGTAGCGGTCGCGCGTTTCCAGACTGAAGCGCCTAGAACTGCTCGTCCACACCAGCCGGCGCAATAGAACAAACATAAGAATTCGGCCCACTCACAGAAATCTAGTCACAAGGCCCAATGTCATTAATGCAGTATATTCCAAGTCTGTAAAAGGCAGGTGTGCAATTTCTTCAGTGATACGCCAGTGAACAAACTTCATTTTCATTTACTTATTTGTGGGAAACATGTGAAATTTCAGTTGGACATGTGTGCCTCTATCACATTGTTAAATCGTCACACACATGAACTTTTAGACTCCGCAAGCCCGTCTAAAACTAGCACGCAACTGACGGCTTATGATGGAAAAGCCATTCCCGTTCTCGTAAAATGTACCGGGTGATCAAAAAGTCAGTATAAATTTGAAAACTTAATAAACCACGGAATAATGTAGATAGAGGGATAAAAATTGACACACATGCTTGGAATGACATGGGGTTTTATTAGAACCAAATAAAAAAACAAAGCGTTGCTAGACGCGTGAAAGATCTCTTGCGCGCGTCGTCTGGTGATGATCGTGTGCTCAGCCGCCACTTTCGCCATGCTTGGCCTCCCAGGTCCCCAGACCTCAGTCCGTGCGATTATTGGACTTGGGGTTACCTGAAGTCGCAAGTGTATCGTGATCGACCGACATCTCCAGGGATGCTGAAAGACAACATCCGACGCCAATGCCTCACCATAATTCCGGACATGCTTTACAGTGCTGTTCACAATATTATTCCTCGACTACAGCTATTACTGAGGAATGATGGTGGACATATTGAGCATTTCCTGTAAAGAACATCATCTTTGCTTTGTCTTACTTTGTTATGCTAATTATTGCTATTCTGATCAGATGAAGCGCCATCTGTCGGACATTTTTTGAACTTCTGTATTTTTTTTGTTGTAATCAAACCCCATGTCATTCCAAGCGTGTGTGTCTACATTATTCCGTGATTTATTCAGTTTTCAAATTTTTAATGACTTTTTGATCAACCTGTACTTGGCCTGCTATGTATCGCTCGCATACAGGAACTGTGACATTTACAGTGCTACAATCACGCGAGTGTGATTAAATATTTTGTCTTGATTCTTTTAATTTGTTTGGCTTTAAGGGGAGGTTTACTATATTTGGTTCAAAAATCGATTTTTTAAAATTGCATTTTTGGATACATAAAAGTGTTTAGAATCCACGCCTGAAACGGTTTTTCCGAATACAGTACGGAAATGTTTGTTATTCGCTGTTGAACGTAAAAATGCATCTGCCTGAAATCGGCCTTTTTCACGCACAAGTTTTTTTTTTCTTTAGGAGGACGAGTTATTATACCGGTGTTTCGGAGGAAACACACAAAATTCAAATGAAAGTTTGAACGCGTGTGTTTAGAAGTTAGCCCCAAGCATTTGCATTCCGGTGCGAAGACTTTGAAGATTGCGACTTTTCTGGCAGTGAGCAGCTTCAGCTACGGGTATTCAGCAATTCTGAAGACCATGACAACAATGAACGCCACCCTGGGACTCTATTCGGCGCAGTTCGCCAAGCATTCGGACGACCACCGGATTCAAGCGGCCGAAAACCGCTCGTCACCGGCAGTATGAGCGGCTCTGGAGCAGCGCAGAATGACCCAGATCGAGCAGAACGCCCTCTATGAGGAAGAGGAAGAACTAGTTCATGGACCCGGAATAGCAGATTGAACGTACGTTGCATAATATTGCATTTATATGTAATCAAAACTTCAAACGCGTTTGCTCGAAATAACTTTTTTTTTTTTTATCGCGTGGTATTGTAACTTCAAATCTAATGAACCGAGTGGCACGATTCTTTGTTTCCGACGAAGCTAACCAAATTGTCTAGGAGTTTTACCACTTTTATTCCGATCCATCAACTATAAATATTTTTACTTGGCCGGCGAAGTTGAAAAATCGATGAAAAAACCCTATATTTTTCACATGGGGTAAGCTCAATTTTTATTTCAGTCGAGCCGTCTGACCTGCGACATACCGCGCGTGGAGGTCTACATCGAAATTTTGTTTCGTTCCGACGGCACTTCCCGCCTTTGCTCTTCGACATTTCTGGTCGAAAAAATTCCAGCTTGTAGAGAAAATAGCAATAAACATTTTACCAAATTTGACATTGGTATCTATAACATATCGCGAGGAAAAAAATCTCAAAGAACATGCTTTTTTCGGCCCAAGATAGTAAACCTCCCCTTAACATTCAGGACAATGTGTCGTCAGTGTCTGCATTCAGTACAAAAGGCAGTGTCGCTAGCTTGCTAAAAGAATTCCCAGAACTCTTTTCTGAAGTTTTGGGCAAAGCTAACAATTTTGTTGCACTTATTACGCTGAAAGACAATGCTCAGCCGAAATTTTGCAGTGCCAGAACTGTTCGCATTGTATTACGGGACAATATCACTGCTGAACTTAAACAATTGCAAGATAACGGAGTTGTTGAGCCCTTATCAGCTAGTCAATGGGCAAGTCCACTGGTTTTGCTCCACAAACCTTCAGGTCGCATTCGCCTCTGTCTGCAATCAACCCACAAACTGTCATTGATACTTACCCATTGCCACGCCCAGAGGATCTTATGGACAAATTAGGCGCTGGACGCTACTTTTCAAAAATTGATTTGCGCGACTCGTTTCTTCAAATACCGCTCGATGAAGATTCTCAGAAAGTGTGTGGGCTTGCTTAAATACACTCCTGGAAATTGAAATAAGAACACCGTGAATTCATTGTCCCAGGAAGGGGAAACTTTATTGACACATTCCTGGGGTCAGATACATCACATGATCACGCTGACAGAACCACAGGCACATAGACACAGGCAACAGAGCATGCACAATGTCGGCACTAGTACAGTGTATATCCACCTTTCGCAGCAATGCAGGCTGCTATTCTCCCATGGAGACGATCGTAGAGATGCTGGATGTAGTCCTGTGGAACGGCTTGCCATGCCATTTCCACCTGGCGCCTCAGTTGGACCAGCGTTCGTGCTGGACGTGCAGACCGCGTGAGACGACGCTTCATCCAGTCCCAAACATGCTCAATGGGGCACAGATCCGGAGATCTTGCTGGCCAGGGTAGTTGACTTACACCTTCTAGAGCACGTTGGGTGGCACGGGATACATGCGGACGTGCACTGTCCTGTTGGAACAGCAAGTTCCCTTCCCGGTCTAGGAATGGTAGAACGATGGGTTCGATGACGGTTTGGATGTACCGTGCACTATTCAGTGTCCCCTCGACGATCACCAGTGGTGTACGGCCAGTGTAGGAGATCGCTCCCCACACCATGATGCCGGGTGTTGGCCCTGTGTGCCTCGGTCGTATGCAGTCCTGATCGTGGCGCTCACCTGCACGGCGCCAAACACGCATACGACCATCATTGGCACCAAGGCAGAAGCGACTCTCATCGCTGAAGACGACACGTCTCCATTCGTCCCTCCATTCACGCCTGTCGCGACACCACTGGAGGCGGGCTGCACGATGTTGGGGCGTGAGCGGAAGACGGCCTAACGGTGTGCGGGACCGTAGCCCAGCTTCATGGAGACGGTTGCGAACGGTCCTCGCCGATACCCCAGGAGCAACAGTGTCCCTAATTTGCTGGGAAGTGGCGGTGCGGTCCCCTACGGCACTGCGTAGGATCCTTCGGTCTTGGCGTGCATCCGTGCGTCGCTGCGGTCCGGTCCCAGGTCGACGGGCACGTGCACCTTCCGCCGACCACTGGCGACAACATCGATGTACTGTGGAGACCTCACGCCCCACGTGTTGAGCAATTCGGCGGTACGTCCATCCGGTCTCCCGCATGCCCACTATACGCCCTCGCTCAAAGTCCGTCAACTGCACATACGGTTCACGTCCACGCTGTCGCGGCATGCTACCAGTGTTAAAGACTGCGATGGAGCTCCGTATGCCACGGCAAACTGGCTGACACTGACGGCGGCGGTGCACAAATGCTGCGCAGCTAGCGCCATTCGACGGCCAACACCGAGGTTCCTGGTGTGTCCGCTGTGCCGTGCGTGTGATCATTGCTTGTACAGCCCTCTCGCAGTGTCCGGAGCAAGTATGGTGGGTCTGACACACCGGTGTCAATGTGTTCTTTTTTCCATTTCCAGGAGTGTATTTGTGTTTGCCTTTTGGCAGTGTTTACGCACCCGCCATTGTTCGACGGACTGCAGGAGCGCTAAACTGTTCGAACTATTTGGGCGACAATGTCGTAGCAGGTCGTACACCTGAGGAACATATTGAAAATTTACGTGCTTTGTTTCGTATGTTATCAGAGGCAGTCCTAAAGTGTCGACAGGACAAGTGTGATTTTTTAAAACCTGAGTTGCAGTATCTTGGTCTTGTCATAAACAGTCAAGGTGTACATCCGCTTCAGTAGCGTTTGTTAGCCATACGAAATTTTCTAGTTTCTCGCAATGTGACAGAATTGCAGTCAGTACTAGGGAAAATGAACCATTATATTCGGTTCATACCGAATGCTGCACAAATCGCAGCTCCACTGCATCGTTTGTGTCGCGAGAATGTCCCCTTTGTCTGGACAGATGAGTGCCAATTAGCTTTTCACAAACTTAAAGATGCACTGCTCAGTAATCGATGCCTACTTCACTTTGATCCTGGAAAACCAGTTGTATTGCAAGTTGACGCTTCCTCTTACGGAATCGGTGCAGTCCTTCCGCATAGAATTGGTGATAAAGACAGTCCAATTGCTTTCGCATCAAAAGTGTTATCCAAAGCTCAGTATCACTATTCACAAACTAAAAAAGAGGCGCCGGCCGCTGTGGAAGAGCGGTTCTAGGCGCTTCAGTCCGGAACCGCGCTGCTGCTACGGTCGCAGGTTCGAATCTTGCCTCGGGCATGGAAGTGTGTGATGTCCTTAGGTTAGTTAGGTTTAAGTAGTTCTAAGTCTAGGGGACTGATGACCTCAGATGTTAGAGCCATTTTTTTTATTTTTTATTTTACTTTATTTTTTTGAAAAAGGGGCTTTGGTTATTGTGTATGGTGTCACCAAATTTCACCATTATTTGCATGACCGAAAATTCTACTTAGTAACGGATCACAAGCCTTTGCAGTCCTTGTTTTATCCAACGATACCTGTTCCTGTACGAACTGCCCAGAAATTGCAAATTCTCGTACCATTGTCTGTATCGTCAGACAGCTAAACATGGAAATGCGGTCGCAGTTTCACGTCTATCGATTGGCCCTAATACAGACTTCGACGCTTCTGCTGCACTTTGTCGTCACATCGATTCTCAGGATTCTGAATTGCTTCAATCTTTTTTCGCTGAACTGTAAGAAAATTCCACGGATGATTATCCAGATTTGAACATTTTGTTAGACTACATTCGCACACCTTGGTCTCGTTCCTCGCATAGCATAAAAAACTCTGTAGTGCGCCGATACTTTGTACGGTGACATAGCCTCGCTGTATAGAACGGTGTGATTCTTGTTCAGAATGACAATGGACAGTCATGTGTGTTGACCCCTAAAGCTTTGCAAAAAGAAGTGGTGCAGTTACTTCACAAGGGACACTGGGGGATTGTCCGTACTTAACAGTTAGCGCGTCTACGCTGTACTTGGCAGGTTATGGACGCCCAAATAGAACAGACGACGTCAGAGTGTCATACAAGCGCGGAAAATCAGTCCGCTCCGCCACAAAAATTCACTGCTTGGCCAAAGTCGCAATCGCCATGGCAACGTGTGTGTAACGTTTCTACTTAACACCTGCTTTGTTTTACCTTTAAATCTAAAGGGAGTGGAAGGGCTGACCCAATAAAGTGAACATTTCAACTCCAATGTGTTTATTAGCTACCAAAAACAATCTCACATAAAAATTGACAGACGCGACTCAGAAGGCACTATGGCTGTATTTGACCATAACTTTAACAAAACAACTCTAGTTAAGACACGTCATTTAACACCCTTTCAATTCCAATACTTTAACATTACATGTAAAATAACAATGGATACATACCCTCAATTTTAACACGAATAAATGGCTCTGAGTACCATGGGACTTAACTTCTGAGCTCATCAGTCCCGTAGAACTTAGAACTACTTAAACCTAACTAACCTAAGGACATCACACACACCCATGCCCGAGGCAGGATTCGAACCTGCGACCGTAGCGGTCGCGCGGTTCCAGACTGTAGCGACTAGAACCGCTCGGCCACTCCGACCGGCTTAACACGAATACTTAGAACATATTTATGAAAACGTAACTTGGGCAATCTTGCAAATTACTAGACTAGAGAACCTTGCAGAGCGTACCACGAAATTATTCAAATGCCCATTGGCTTGTAAGATGAGCTTTTATGGCATAGAAAGGTACCACTTTGTACAATCATAAAGGCGTAACAACAGAAGTAAGGCCCTAACTTGTAAGGACGAAGTTTAACCACGAACGGTGAAACCGACTGAGGGAAGTAATACTTAACTTTGAACCAAGATGTGCCTCCGTTTGCAACTCCACATCGAGTAGGCCACCGAAATGTGAACCCAGCATACGCTACCGAAGAGGAACACACGAGCTCAGGCGATGTCCACCGCCCGTAAGCCAAACTTGTAATCTAAAGGGAAGCTCTGCGCTTCGGTTGCCCGCTGCCTCAGCTCACTGAAACACAGACCACACCCGACAACAGGAGGCCAAAAAACTTTCTTAACTTTAACATTCAAGATTGACCACTAAATTAACACTATAAAATCATGTTTAAACGACAATTAATTTCACTCGAAACTCCCTTCTTTAAGTGAAACAGTACCTGATAAACAAACGCTAAGAGTGGAAAATGAACTGGCTCACGAGAACCGCCGCTCACTAAAACTGAAAGACACACATCTTGGCCACCTTAAGTGGCCCTGCAAAGCTCAACACGGTAACCGTTAGAAATAAAAATTCAGATTTCCCGCAGAGGACATACTGACATGGATTAACCGGTATCGTAATCAAATTAAGTACTTGCTAATAATAGTTAATGAAATAACATTGCCGGTCGGAGTGGCCGTGCGGTTCTAGGCGCTACAGTCTGGAGCCGAGCGACCGCTACGGTCGCAGGTTCGAATCCTGCCTTGGGCATGGATGTGTGTGATGTCCTTAGGTTAGTTAGGTTTAATTAGTTCTAAGTTCTAGTCGACTGATGACCTCAGAAGTTAAGTCGCATAGTGCTCAGAGCCATTTGAACCATTTGAAATAACATTCTGCAAATACATCATTGCTATGCGGAAGCAGAGCACACGCTTAGTAAGAGTCATCAAATGAAATCGAGCACTCATAACATCACGCGTCCGGCAACGTCTTACTGTACCAGAAGCGATCACAATTACAGTTACGTACACGCTCTTAGTAATTAGAGTACAAACTGGGTGCCTTGATGCTGGGGCGATTTTGCGAAGATGTCAGACAATCACTTCGCAAGACCTTAACAGCGTGTCCCTCCAAGGAAGCGGGCACATCCACAGCTCACGAGGTTGCCGGAGAATGCACAGCTCCGGCCAACTCCCACCGCCTCCAGTATAACCACGTGATAACCGCCGCCCGGCCTCAGGCACGCCGTCTTCGCTTCTGCCCGCCAGCCAATCGCCGACTCGCGCACCGCCTTCTTCTGTTCTCAAAGCGTTGTTATCCTTACTCGCGGTCGGCACTCGCTTATATCTCGAGCCGGCCCAAGCCCCATGACAAACCTCTGTACTAAAAATCGATCGTACTCATGTCAGAGATACTACTGCCGCCGGTCCCACCACGGCTCAGTGTGCACATAGTCTTTGCGGGACCTTTCTGGAACACTCCTTGGTTGATTGTGATTGACTCGTATAGCAAGTTTTCTTTTGCTGTGCCAGTGAACTCGACAACGTCACGTAGCACAATTCAGGTATTGTCATCGATTTTTTGCCTCGAAGGTTACCTGAAGTAATAGTGTCAGATAAATGACCTCAGTTCACGTCAAATGAGTTTGAAACATTCTGTGAACACAATGGCATACAGCATCTAACAAGTGCACCGTTCCATCCACAGTCAAACGGCGAAGCGGGACGTTTTGTCAGAACCTACAAGCAGCAGATGGCCAATCTTCGCTGCGCTCACACCAGGGATCAAGCATTGCAACTGTTTCTCGCCTCACATCATTCGCACCCACGAGATGAACCATCGCCAACGGTATTGCCTCACGGCCGCCGCCATCGGACACTGCTAGACCTGCACCTCAGCATCCGGTGCCTAGGGAAGACTGTAAGTATCGCTTCGCGCAGCATGGTGTTGTGTTTTAAAGGGTTTTTAGCGTAAGCAGACGGTGGACGCGAGGCGAGGTCGTCCGTTGACTTGACGCTTGCATGTATTTTCTTTCAGGTCCAGATGGCTCGCAGCGCCACCACCAAAATCAACTTCGCCTTTGTCATGTACACGATGATCTTTCAGGCTGTTTTCCCCCTGAGCCGTAGTGAAGTTAGCATTGAAAAGCGCGCCGTAGCGCGTAGCGTGAAGCAGTCGCCCTCCGTTTTCTGGCGGTGACGCCGCTTTCGCAGTTGAAGGCTTCAGAGTCTCCCTCTAGCGGGAAAGGGGAAAAGTGGGCTGTTCACGTGGGTTGAAGAAGTGGCTGGATGGGCTCTCGTGGAGAGTTGGCAGGCGGGGGCATCAAGAAGCGACTTCTCTGCCGGTGCTAGAGGGACAGCAGGAAGACCGCGGAATCAGCGTAAGCGACGCGAGCAGTGGCTCCTTGGTATGGGGCGCTAACTGCTCGTCGCGAAAGGAATCTTCCTGAGCGTGGGTCCGCGAGGGGCCTAATTTGCAGTTCGGCCGTATGCTGTCGACTGGCGACGAGGTTCTGAAAATCGGCGCGCTTTCCTGCGTCCGTTGAAACGGCTGGCAGCGGGCGGATCGGCAGAGCATTTGGAGATGCTGCGTTGGTTCAGTTCTGGGAGTCGCAACGCACCAGAAATTGAGTATTGATTGTTAACAGATTTTATGAAGTTTAATTGAATTGAATTTACTTATTCTTGTTAATTACACCAGCCGTATATTTTGGGGGTTTCCCGCCATTCATTCTCGTCTGCCCACCTGCGGGAAGGTGGTAATATTAGAAAGGGTGGTCCGTCTGTCCCGATTGAGGACCTACGGGTTTATTCGACTGTTAGCTTGTGCCATGTCTGTGAAGGTCTAAGGCATCAATGGCTGTACTGTTTAAAATGCAAGGCACTATGACCCGATCCAGTCTATCGCCTGCCATAACTGGTATTACTAGACAAACGTGAAAAAGGTACTCTAAGAAAGAAGAAAAAATCCTTTTGCTTCGTGGTAAGAACTGGTTCATTGTGTAACGAATTCCTACTCATCTCGAAGCTGTAACTTACGTAAATTTGTGTTTATGTATGCTAAGCTATAATCAAGCAAGGTTGTTAATGTACGCCGTAGTGGATATTTTTTATATTGTTTCTATTCAGCAAAAAGTGTTGTGTGTTTCTCCAGTTCAATATCTTTTAGGGCTTTTACTCAACGTGTTTAGGTGTTTTATACAGGTAGTTGGTTAGTAGTTTGTTTTCTTGCCATGCAAAAGTTTACCATTTCATTACGGGTAGAAATTGTTGCCTTGAAAGGAGAATGTTGTAAAGGTTCGCAAGTCCTACCTTGCTAGCGTGTGTGTTTGCCGTAAGTTAACTGGCAGAAATTTGTAAAATTTGCTTTTTATGTGTTTTGGAAATGTTAATGTTATTAACTGTGAGTGCCCCCCCCCCCCCCCCCCCACCCGTGTACATGATTCATGCGTTTTGGTTTTTGTATTTTGAGAACTTTTGTAAACAGGATTATATGTTGCAGACAGGTTAGACTCTGCGCCATTTAATGAGCCTGAGTGAGGCTGTTGTGGGCGGCCGTAGCCACGGCTGTTGTAACCAAATGGGAAATTTGTCTGCCCAAAAGTGAAGCCATATATTCAAATTGTATTCATTTATTAATGGAGTGAAATTCACCTGTAATTTAGCTCAGCTTTAAATATTATACAGCGTCGCGTTGTATACGTTAAATTGCTTGCCTTTACTTGCCTTTTACTGGCGTAAAATTTTTTATAATAATTTAATAACTTAAAAGTCCTTTCCTATCGTAAATTGTGACTTATTAGTTAAATGATTGTTGGGTTTTCCTTTTAAATATCGTAAAGCCTGCACCAAATTTGAATAAAGAGTGTTACTGAAAATTGTGTGTAATTTCACCGTTTATTCTTTGGCACCTACTTCCACTTTGCATTTTGTGTATTATTTGCGATTAATAACCTTTGGTGAACCAGTAGTAATCATACGGCTCACCCCCAGATTGAAGGATCCAGAGGACATCGCGGCCACAGCAGCCGCCCGTGGCTGTCCTCACGACACCGCGGGACGACACCACGGAGACGCAGTCTTCGCCTCCTCCGCCTCCTCTCGTCCTACCGATGGAGCTGGACCGGCCCACACTGAGCAGTCGCCACCTCCTCCATCTGGATCATGGCAGCAGGAGGCGGACGCGTAACCTGACGGTACGCATTTCTCCTCCTTACACGAGGCATCACAACAACGTTTCACCAGGCAACGCCGGTCAACTGCTGTTTGTGTATGAGAAATCGAAGGGAAACTTTCCTCATGTCAGCACGTTATATGTGTCGCCACCGGCGCCAACCTTGTGAGAATGCTCTGAAAAGCTAATCGTTTGCGTATGACAGCATCTTCTTCCTGTCAGTTAAATTTCGCGTCTGTAGCACGTCATCTTCATGGTGTAGCAATCTTAATGCCCAGTAGTGTAGATTTTGTCCCATAAAAGTTCGATGGGGTTCATGTCGGGCGATCTGGGAGGCGAAATGATTCGCTCGAATTTTCGAGAATGTTCATCAAACCAATCGTCAACAACTGTGGCCCAGTGACATGACGCATTGTCATCCATAAAAACTGCATCGTTGTTTGGAAATATGATGTCCATGAATGGTTGCAAATGGACTCCAAGTAGCCGAGCACAAACATTTCCAGTCAGTGATCAGTCCATTCCACATAAACACAGGGCGCACCATAATGGAGCCACCTCAACCGCGAATTTACTTTCAAAATTTTTTCTTAAAGAATTTACTTTATTTACTAGCGATTCATCAAGAACATTAACACATTTAATCACACTATGTGAGCGTGGAAGTAGTTGCCTGATAGTAACTGATAAAAACAAATTTCTTGCAACAAATGGAAATTTTATTCCTAAAAAGCCTTTCCTATTTCCGTCTCACGGCGTCGCAGCTCGCGCCGGCCGGACCGATATCGTGGGTTGGCTCCTGTTGCTCGCGTGTCGACCGCGAAGCCACTATCCCTCGCTATACGGCGCGGCCCACTGGACTCACGTGGCGACCTCACATGCGCCGACGCTCAAGACGGGCAAGTCATCTTATGTCTTAGTGCCCGGCCGACCAACTGATCGATCCAACCGCCAATGACCATTGCCTGAACAAACTCGAGCACACTGGCGGCCTAACACATACTAGCACTCCGGACGACAGACAGACACTGACTGCCCCACACTGACCAAGTTGACCAACTGACCAGACTCGCCCCCTAGCGAGCTCATAGCGCCCCTTAAATGCACGTGAGCAGGCTACCTTTCCCCTTTCCCACCAGAGGGAGACACCAAAGCTGCGATTGCCACAGCGGCGCCACCGCCAGAAACGGAGGGCGACTGCTTCACACTACGAGCACCGGCGCGCTCTTCAAAACAGCAATTTTTACCACGGCTCACCACCACCAGCTTGCACAGTGCCTTTTTCACAACTAGGGTTCATAGTTTTCTGGATTATGCACCTCACTCGAACTCTACCAGCAGCTCTTACCAGCTGAAACCGGGATTCACCTGACCAGGCCACAGTTTTCCAGTTGTCCAACGCGCAGTCGACATGGTCACGAGCCAGGAGAGTCGCTGCAGGCAATGTGTTAGCACAGGCACTCCTCATCTGCTGCCATAGCCCACTAACGTCAAATTTCGCTGCACTGACCTAACGGATACGTTCGTCGTATATCCGAAATTTATTTCAGCGGTTATTTCATGCAGTGTTGCGTGTCTGTTAGCACTGGCAATTCTACCAGACGCCGCTGTTCTCGGTCGTTAAGTGAAGGTGGTCAGTCATTGCGTTCTCTGTGGTGACAGCGGTACACTTTTGACACTGTGTATCTCAGAATGTTGAATTTCCTAACGATCTCCCACGCGTCTAGCTCCAAGTACCATTCCGTGTTCAAATTCTCTTCGTGCCTGTCGTGCAGCCGTTGAAAGTCGCGAGCTCTTTCTTCTTATCTCGTGTTTTCTACTGAAAATCTCGTTCTTGTACTCTTGTTAACTTTACTATTACAGAGATCGCCTAAACTTTATTTTTTTAAATTGGTCCTGAGCGCAACAAATAACTTACTTGGTCTTTCTGTTGCCACTGCTTGATCTGCTGCATTCCATTATTTAACAAAAACATAAAAAGACCTATTATTCATGCTGAGTGGAATGCATGTTCTGTAAGGCGGCTCCTGCTGTTGCTGCGGCTGTTGCTGCTTACTACAACTACATATAATTCAAGAGAAGGGGTTTGGTCAAATCTAAACTCGATAAATGATAACCCAAACAAGTAATTCCTTTTTTTGAAAAACTATATTCTGAAAGCGATTCTTTCTCATTAAATTAACAAAAAGCGCTAGAAGCTCTTTGAACAATCGCTTCGTATGTAAATCTGCCTCCAGTGGCATTAAAGCAATATTACAAATTAATCAAACTCTTGAGACAGACTGAAATACTTCTCAATTAAATACATAGTGAAACAATTCCCTGACAATAACAAAAGAAATCAATGACAAAAATCAATACTTCATCTATTCGCCTAACAATGGTTTCCCTTAAGAACTCAACTCCTATCATTATCAAAATTACTGTCTGCTACCACGCACATACGCAAACGCTTTTCTTTAAATTAATAAGCGCACTGCAAATTATAAAAAATATCAACTCAATTCCAAATCCTGTGTCGCTGCAGACGGACACGGCAGTACGGCAGCTCGGCGACGACCCCTCGCTCAACACACGTGCGCACCACAGCAGGCGGGTTCCTACACTGGCCTCCAAACTGCCACTAGTTAATCCGTGCGCTGCGAAGCGCGACAACAATATCTTTAATTCCAGAGCTTGTGTATGCGCGCTGTAGCCAACCTTTAAATCCTACGAGAATATTGCCAACTCTCACTGTACTGGATATCATTTCACATGAACCACACAAGTGGAAATGATAGCTCAGGCAAATCACTGACCTTTTCCACTTCGTACGTGATAATCCCGCCATCTGTATATGTGCATATCGCTATCCCATGTCTCTTGTCAGCTCGGTGTAAAGTAGCATGAAGTTCGTCGCTAATTGCTCTACACGTATCCCGAACTGCTCCCTGCAGAGAGGCGCAGCAAGGGACGCAACTGGCTGGAGCGTCACGTCAAACACTGCTCCTCGGCACCACACACTTTCTTATGTGGACATCATTATACCACGTGATAACGGCCACGGGCTGTCGGTGGGGATTCCCCCACAGAAGGCCGTCGTGGTACGCGTCCCACTGTCACGTGGTGTAATATTTCTGGCTTATTCAGCCATCATATTAGGCTCCAGGAAGCTATTCCCAGGGGAGTGGCGATGCAAGAAGCATAGAGATGACCCAATGTGGGATGAGGTACCGGTGACAAATGTTAGATTCGGTACCATTCCCGTGAGAAAGACCGCTGGCATGATGCTGCTGTGTTCGGCGGTAGGGCACCAAAACGTTAAACTTTAGTTGTTATTATTAATTAAAGCTGTCATCCAAATTACTTCATTTTTTAAATAAATATCTCCCAACAGCCAGCTATCAACCAGTCATTTCAAAATTATTAAAATCAAAGTTTACTATAACAAAAGACTGACGATATTACTGCCGATGCACTGCGGTGGCGTTCGGGTCACGACTTGCTGGCTTGGCGCGCGAAGTGTCTCGGGCAGTCCGGCTCTCCAGTTCTGACCGTTCCAGTAGACAGACATGTTGTCTGTGGCAGGATGTATTTAATGTTATTTTAGCCAGATATAATTACTGTGGAAAGATATGTTCAATACGTTGTGATCAAGAATAGTTTCTCGTGTCTATATCAATAAAAACGCGAGTGGCATCCCAAATGAGTTATAGTTTATTCGTAGCAGCAGTTCCTTTCGAAGTTAATTTCAGCCTCAAGAAAAAGAATCCACGACCTGCGTGCTGTTTTCTGCGCTGGGGACATCATCATGAAGACAGCAGGTTAGTGAAGTGTATAACAACTTATGTATTCCACATAGGGCAGTGGAAACAACTAGGCACCTCACGTGTACTGCATGCACAGAACAAATGTGCTCAGTGACACGTCATCTGCAGTAATGCAGAGGAGGTAAAGAAGTATGAAAGTATTAACTCTATCTCACTTTTATTCCTTTTTTTCTTGCCGTAGTGGGCCCCCTATTCTGTCGCGCTATGTCTCCGCCCTTACCTCGTGCTGCTCCAGTAGAATGGCATTCTTTCTAGCTGTGCTCCTTCCACGAAAATCTCCGCTATGACCCCCTCATCGTACTGTTTGTCACAAAAATCAAATTTCTCAGTTTCGATAAGGCTTTCAGCGAAGTGCACGTCAAGTCGTGGGCGCTCACATGAAGTTCACCCACCTACAAATACCAGGGAAAATACTCCTCTGACTTTAGTCGCATCGGTGCCTTTCCTTTGGAAGCGTCTGATGTTGTTACTGGATCTGGAAAGAGCGCAAATGGCCTGGATCTCCGCGCATAGGTTCCGCAGAAGCAGAAAGTGGACTTAAAAAAATGTGTTTCTGCAAATTGATTCACAACACATGACGCATTCAAAGATATCTACAGCGGAAGGATGTGAAAACTACTGCACGGCCAGTCTATTATCACATTCGTCATGAGTTGGGAGAAGGGAAAATTGAAGGTATTTTGGGAGAGGACCAGTTTTTTTTTTTTTTTTTATAATGGGCAGTCAGATGAAAAGGAGACACATGGGAAGAAAGCAAGTAAACTCTTTATTTCGAAAGAAATCATCATAACAATACATTTGTCTCACTTTGAGACGAGACGGTCAAAGCCTTAGTGGAAAAATGTTTGCCGTTGCATGGTCTAACAATACCACCACTTGCAAAGTAGGTTTAAAATCAGATTAATAATAATGCTCACACAACATATGTTCGCTTTATAAGGCAACAACAAAGTTATTGACTGTGGATGTTATCGTCAGAATGGAAATAATGAAGTCACTGTAAAAAAGTCATTAATTTTGGCATTTATCTTGAATGGATTCCCACGTAGATTTCGTCGAAGTTGTTATGGCTCATCTTGTTGATTCTAGGGTAATTCCACTTTGACCGCTAGAAGGTCCAGATCTGTATTCTAGCAATATTTGAAGACCTAATAAATGCGTTTTTCAGGAAATTCTTAATGATCAAACAATCCCAGATCAGAACAATGGCATCGTAGGAATAATTTTTGACTTGGTGTACACGATCCACATTTTTGTTAAACTTCTTGTATATTCACATATACTTCTTCTCAATTGTCACACTATCAAGAAAATAGTTTTGTATCAATCTTCAAATATTTTATTTCCACTCTAACCAAACATAAGACTTGACTGGTCTTTTACAAATCGAAATAACAACATAACTTCTGCAAAGTGAAACAAAGACTGCTATGTGCGCATTTGCGCCAAAACGGTTCAAGTAAGTCAAAGATTATGACAGTCTCACAGAAATGAATACACACAAGAACCATATCACTGACATCGGAGTACCTGTACATTAAAAAAACCAAATGTGAATATTGTCACAAAAATATGTCTGTTACTTCGTAGAAAAGTAGTACGATATTACTGATATCGAGAACTGGGATTGGAGTTCCGTGATGGTCACATAAATAAAGAACCATTACAATGTTCCTCACGTCACCAAGGTCGCTTCGAATACGATGCAGAAGTTTTGCTGTGAAGCCCTTATACGTCCTCCATACAGTCCCGATCTCCTCCCATGCAGTTTCCGTATTTTTGGCGCCCTGAGGAAAGGTATTCGTGGCCGTCGACTTGCTTCGAACGAAGAATTGACGGCTGGGTACAATCATCGTTCCGCAGGCAACCGCTAGCATTATTCCATTAAGGCACTGATAGTCCTTTCTCACAGTGGGATAAATGTATCAACAGTTTGGGCGATTACTTTTGAAATAATAAACAGTTCACTTACTTTTTTGCATCTGTCTCGTTGCCATATGACTGCTCCTCGTAGGAGAGGTAGCTGCACTCTACATGTATTTTTAACGATGCCTTAATTTAAGAAGAAAAAGAAAACACACATTCCATTCAAGATCTTAGAGAACGATTTTGATAATAATATTTCTGTGCTTAGGCATTGTGGTATCAAGTACGGGGATATAAAAGTAAGCTACCCTCTTTATGAGAGGCAGATAACCCAGCACTGTCAGAATGGCAAGAGGTGAAAAATCAGGAAAAGTTAACGTGTGGCGTTGCTCCCGGTATTTAATTTGGTGAGGAAAGCAAACATTTATGGCGAAGTTGTTTATCGCGATAAAAAGTACAGCATCATAGGACGTGCTGATTGCATAAGCATTAAAAGTAATTTGTTCGAGTGCTTAATGAAGTTGAAAATACACTAGCTGACGGCTCTAATCCAATTATAATCAAGAAGTAATGGATGTGTGCTGCAGATGGATATGCTAAACTTTGACAAGATACTCTTGAAGAAGTTGTTGAATTTTATTATGTCAGAAGTAGAGTAAAACGAGAAGGAAAATGCAAGAAAGGCATAACAAGAAGAACTGCAGACGGCTGAAGAGCTTTCCAAAAATGAATCAGCTACCAAAATACGAAATGTAACCCTTGAGGCCACTGCAAGATCCATGAGTTACGTTTGGAGCGCAATTCGTGTAGAGGCGAATCATGGATGCGAATCATGGATAACGGGGGAAGACAGAGATGAAACGATTAAAACCCTTCGAGATATCATGTTAGCAGAATTTTTTATTATTATTTTTATTTATTTATTTATTTGTGTCATCGATTTTCCGACTGGTTTGATGCGGTCCTCCGCATATTTGCTCTCCTGTACCAAGCTCTCCATCTCAGAGTAGCGCTTGTATCTTACGTCCTCAGTTATTTTCAGGATGTATTCCAATCTTTGTCTTCCGTAAGTTTTTACACTCTACAGTTACCTCTACTACGAAAGTAGTTATACTTGATGCCTTAACACATGTCCTTTGGCTTCTTCTTGCCAGTGTTTTCTTTCTTCGCCGATTCTGCTGAGAACTTCTTTATTTCCTGTCTTATCAGTCCACCTGACTTTTAACATTGTTTTGTAGCACCACAGCTCAAACGATTCAATTCTCTGCCGCTCCCGTCTTCCCACAGTTCATGATTCACTTCCACACAATTCTGTGCTCCATATGTACATTCTCAGGAATTTCTTCCTCAAATGAAGGCTTATGTTTCATACAGTGGACTTCTCTTGGCCAGGAATGCCCTCATTGCCCGCACTAGTCTGCTATATATGTCTCCCTGGCCTTGTCCATAGAGGGTTATTTTCCTTCTAAGGTAACAGAATTCATTAACTTCGTCTACTTCGTGACCAAAGATTCTGATGCTAAGTTTCTCGCTATTCTCATTTCTGCTGCTTCTTATTACTTTTGTCTGTTTCAGGTTTACCCTGTCTATATTTTGTGCTCATTAGACTGTTCATTCCATTCAACACATCCTGCACATCCTGTAACTCTTCCTCTATTTGACTGAAGATAGAAATGTCTTCAGCGAATCTTGTCATCGATATTGTTTCATCCTGAATTTTAATCCCACTTTGACCCTTTTATTTTCTGTTTACTTCTTTGGTGAATAGTTTGATCAGTAGGGGGGGGGGGGGGGGCAGGATGCGTGCCTATCACATATCCTGTTTCATCCGAGCACTTGGTTCTTGTATGTCAATGTTATTGTTCCCTGACTGTTCTTTTACATTTTTTTGCTAGCCACCTTTTTCCTGTAGGTTACATCTATTTCTCTAAGAATTTCAGACCTTCCACCATTTCACTTTGTCGAACTTTTTTTCTATATCGACAAATCCTGTGAGCATATCTTGATTTTTCTTCAGCCTTGCTTCCACTATAAAGCGCAAAGTCAGAACTGCCTCTACCTTTCCTAAGGCCGAAGTGATAGTCATCTAATAGATTCTCAGCTTTATTTTCCATCGTTTGATATATTATTCTTGTCAGTACCTTGGCTGCGTGAGCTGTTAAGCTGATTGTGCTCTAATTCTGTCATTTATCTGTCTTGCTGTCTTTGGAATTGTGTGGATAATATTTTACCGATAGTGTAATGGTACGTCGACAATCTCATAGATTCTACTCTCGACTTGAATTACTTGTTCGATTGCCACTTTTCGTAATGATTTTAAAAATTCCTATAGAATGTTATCTATTGCTTCTGCTTTATTTCATCTCAAGTCTCCCAGAGCTATCTGAAATTCTAATACTATATCCCCTATGTCTTCCTTTTCACATCCAGTTTCCTCTTCTATCGGGTCATTAGACAAGTCCTTCAATGTACTCTATCCATCGATCCGCTCCGTCCTCTGTGTTTATAAGTGGAATTTCCATTGCAGTCCTAATGCTTTTACCCTTAATTTTCGTTTTAGAAAAGGTTGTTTTGACTTTATTTCTCTAGGGAAGACTAGAAGATGAAATGGATTGGTCTTTTAAGGAGTGTAGACATGCTGCAAGGAGTCAACAAGAACAAAGTCCATAATAAATACATAGTGATAATATAGAACGTTTGAGCATGTAATACGGCATGAGTCGTTGGTGGAAAGGAAGGCGGAAGCGAAGATGTGAGTAAATAACGCAGATCAGTTGACGTCTTACTGAAATGAAGAGGATAGATAACAAGCGTTAGGACTGTAATATCCTTTGTTCTTTTTGACATTTCAGGGGTTCAACACAGGCCCAGCGAAGTGTCAGAAATATGAATACGCATGTATTCAACAACATGCCATGAGTATTTTGTCGTCATGCTACTTTGACTTCTCTCCTACTTGTAAAGACTTTACTTCGTCTGATCCACGAAATACAGTAAAGGAATCTTACATATTTCGTGTATGAAAAACTGCTTGACCGTATCCATACAAGGTGCTTGGGAAAAACCTATAGTTTGGTTCTCGGAGTGGTTCAGCTAAACAACCATTCCAGCTTTTAATGTTTTTAGACTTATTTTTGTACCTTTTTGCATATCTTCATATTATTATACTTCAATTACAATTTAATATTAACTTTTTAACACCCTGCGTTAAATTATTACCGACCGATTGCCATTGATCACACTGGTGCGCGGCCATAATGAAAATAACAGTAAGAAACTGCTGGGTTTTCTTTCAGTCGTACTTAAGACGGGCTGTTCGTTCTAACGCTTGAATGCTGTTTTCTTGGCAGTCCTGTACCTGCATTCGTACTGCGCTGTCACGATGCCAGAAAAAAATATATAAAAAACGCCTTGCACGTGCGTTTAAGTTATTTCAGTCTACGAGCAAACGTTTACAAAACAATAGGTGACAATAATGAAGTCTGTGTCGCGATTGCTAGATTCCGACCAAGAAGATGACAACTAAGTATGAGATAAATAAGTATTACGTGAAATTGTGGATATTTTTTAGACGGCGCGGTGCTATGTTTAAACAGTAGGAGCTGCTTATAATGTAGAGCTGATGGAATTACTGACATCCCTTGATGAGCTCCAGGACCGTCGTGTCTCGCCTTGTGCCAGTCATGTCATACAGCGGATCGGTCACAAAGGCACGCCTGTCAGTATTGAAAAAGGCTGTGTTAGACATATTGGTGGAAATGCTAACCTGCTGTTTGTTTACGATAAAGAATGCTTTCAAAATACTTGTAGGGCTGAATGCTGAACACTGGTCAAGTATGTGAGAGCAGCCATAAGTCTGACTTCAGCCCTTTTAACACAAACGACTTTCCAATCGAAATCGACAAGTGGAAATGCGTGCGCCTTTCGTGCCAACGTGTAAATCAGCAGCCAACCACATCGCAAGCGTGTCAATGACGTCAATGATTGCGGCAAGTGTCGAGTTCTAAATTTCCGAGTGTGGTACGTGTTGCGCGTGCCCGAAAACATGGGGCTGTGGTGGCGTCTGCTAAGATAGCTTATTCTTTCCAAGCTCACTCCTATTATAGAAATTAATTATGTGCTCTGGCGTCTTCTTAATCTTTATTGTGTTGTTTACTTGGTTTTCGTGACACACTGAAATGGTTGCACGAGATCCTGATAATTTTCCTAGTACCCTTATCCTAGCAGCTCGTGATGTAGTGGCTGTGACTGTGGGCCACGGAGCCTCGGGTTCGATTCCCGGCCGGGTCGTGGAGTTTCTCTGCTCCTGGGGACTGGATGTTTGCGTTGTCATCAATCGGAAAAGTGGCGAGTCTGGACAGTGGAAAAGACTGGGGATTTCTGCAGAGCTGATAATCACGCAACTGAGCACCCCACAAACCAAATATCATTATCATCATTATCCTAGAAGAGAGCCGAAACCTCTGATAGTAGAAAGGTATTTTCGTTTTACATTGTGTATAAATAAGAACGCAAATCGATAAAATTGTTTTAATGAAAACTAGTCCAACACTGAAAATTCAAAATTATTTGACGAGAAAAGTAATTTTTTATGATAGTCGGCTCTTAGCAAGGGAACGAGATACAAAGGATAAAGGTGCTGTTAAATGCGTTATAGATATTATTTGATGTGTTGGCAAGTATATATTTCCTCGAACAAATAAGTGTATATGTTTTGAAATGTTTGTTTTTTTTCCTTTATTGTAATTTCCATTCCCCATCAGGGGCAGCTGGCAGCAACATTAGCGCTGCTCTTCAGCCGAGAGACATAAATAGACAGGAAGACATGTATGTTACACAAAAAACACACACTAGATTAAAATGCACCAGGCAAAGTATGGCCAGAGCATAAAGTGTGGAATGAGGAAAACAGCCACGTGATGGACGGCATAGCTTGGAACAGTCATGGACGAAAAACAGGTGGAGCTCACAATTAAAACCATGACACTAGGTGACACTGTATAACAGCACCGAAACACGACACAATTGCATCACACTGACAACGAATAAAAAACCTGGGAGGATCTGCCAGGGGGGCGGGTGGACAAGGATAAAGCGGAAAAAGGAGTCGAGGAGGAGGGCAGAAAGGGGGATGAGGTGGGGAGGGGCGTCGAAGGAGGACTGGGGAGGGAAGGGACAGGTGAGGAAAACAGCCAAGGAGAGGGTGCAGGGACTCAGGGAGGGAAGGAGGAAAATCCGCTCTGGGAGAAGGAGGGGGGAGGAAAAAGGGGGCCCTGGGGAGGGGGGGGGGGACAGGGCCAAGTTACAGTTGGAAGGATGGATAGATGTCAGGTTAACTTCAACATCCAGGAGGAGAAGGGGCTGGAAATTGCCCTGATGAAGGAGACGGAGGGTGTGGAGGTGGAGAGAGGGAGGTGCAGCAGTGTGTGGGGGGATGGAGACGAAGGAGAAAACCAAGGGATGGGGGGCTGAAGGCTGCAGACAGTATAAAGGATGCAGACATGTTGGAGGAAAAGGAGGAGGTGGGGGAAGGTGATGTGATCGTACAGGAGCCGTGTGGGGGAAGGAAGGCGGATAAATGTTTGGACGATACTCTTCCTATTCTTTCAGTTTTCGGAAGAATAGAGAATTACCACACAACCTTCAGCATAAACATCAACTATGAATTTGGCTTTGTGCATTTTGTTGCTATATTCCTATTTTTCGTAGAAAGGACAGTTCCTCATAACCTCATGTTCATCGTTCAAGTGCCAAAGTGCACAGCAGACACACTTAGTTTTGGCACTGACATGCAAACGAAATGGATCTCTCTCGACCGACGACGTACAGGAATAAAACGCCATGGGCGCTGCAGTAGGCTCACTTGGCTGGGTAATCAATTGAGACAAGATAGTTCCTCGTGTAAGATAGGCTTAAAGTAGACAGTGCGCGTCTACAAGGCACTGCAGGACGACTGTTTACAAACATCTCTCCCTCGTACGAGTAACGAGAATGCCGAAACATGTA
This sequence comes from Schistocerca serialis cubense, assembly GCF_023864345.2. Taxonomy (NCBI): domain Eukaryota; kingdom Metazoa; phylum Arthropoda; class Insecta; order Orthoptera; family Acrididae; genus Schistocerca; species Schistocerca serialis. The sequence goes on along the minus strand of NC_064642.1, from coordinate 116,537,581 downwards.
AACTGGCGCACACTGTAAAAAAGACATTACATCTCTTACAAAAACTTACTTAGAAAATTAGAAGGACGAGTTTTAAGGACGTACTATACAAATTTTCTCCAGAAGCTGAAATAAATATAAAATTGGATTGTCTGCAAAAAATGTGTGTGAAATCTTACGGGACTTAACTGCTAAGGTTATCAGTCCCTAAGCTTACACTCTACTTAACCTAAATTATCCTAAGGACAAACACACACACCCATGCCCGAGGAAGTACTCGAACCTCCGCCGGGACCAGCCGCGCAGTCCATGACTGCAGCGCCTAGACCGCTCGGCTACTCCCGCGCGACGGATGGTCTACATGTAACAGTGCTCAAAAGCATAAAAGCCATTATGTAATGGAGATACGTTCTATGCAGAGTGCTGTCACTGAGTTTCTTTTGGTGGAAAACCAAAACATCCAGACATTTGTAGGCCCTTGCAGAATGTCTACGGAGACCCGACAGTGAAAAAAACCACGATGAGTTTTTGGGCGAGGCATCTGTCATCATCGCAACAAGGTCGCGCGAACCTATCCGATCTCCCGCTTGCTGGCCGGCCGCACACAGCTGTGACTGCTACAATAATGTAACGGGCGGACACTCTCATTCTTGGGGATCGACGGTTGACAATCAGATACCTCGCTGATGAACTGTATGTCTCTGTTGGTAGTGCTGACACACTCGTCCACCAGTTGGGGGACTCAAAGGTGTGAGCCCGCCGCCTAACAGAAAACCACAAAGAGCAACGAAGGACGGCCTGTGTGGAATTGCTTGCACGCTACGAGGCTGATCGTGACAATTTTTGTCGAAAATCGTCACAGGCGTTGAAACATCGATTTGCCGCATCAAACCGAAAACAAAACGCACTCCTCCTCCGGAGAAGATCTACATCTACATCTACATCTACATTGATACTCCGCAAGCCACCCAACGGTGTGTGGCGGAGGGCACTTTACGTGCCACTGTCATTACCTCCCTTTCCTGTTCCAGTCGCGCACGGTTCGCGGGAAGAACGACTGTCTGAAAGCCTCCGTGCGCGCTCTAATCTCTCTAATTTTACATTCGTGATCTCCTCGGGAAGTATAAGTAGGGGGAAGCAATATATTCGATACCTCATCCAGAAACGCACCCTCTCGAAACCTGGCGAGCAAGCTACACCGCGATGCAGAGCGCCTCTCTTGCAGAGTCTGCCACTTGAGTTTATTAAACATCTCCGTAACGCTATCACGGTTACCAAATAACCCAGTGACGAAACGCGCCGCTCTTCTTTGGATCTTCTCTATCTCCTCCGTCAACCCGACCTGGTACGGATCCCACACTGATGAGCAATACTCAAGTATAGGTCGAACGAGTGTTTTGTAAGCCACCTCCTTTGTTGATGGACTACATTTTCTAAGCACTCTCCCAATGAATCTCAACCTGGTACCCGCCTTACCAACAATTAGTTTTATATGATCATTCCACTTCAAATCGTTCCGTACGCATACTCCCAGATATTTTACAGAAGTAACTGCTACCAGTGTTTGTTCCGCTATCATATAATCATACAATAAAGGATCCTTCTTTCTATGTATTCGCAACACATTACATTTGTCTATGTTAAGGGTCAGTTGCCACTCCCTGCACCAAGTGCCTATCCGCTGCAGATCTTCCTGTATTTCGCCGCCCTCGCCAGGTAAAGCCGTGGCGACGGTCTCCTGGAACTTTGAACGTGTTATTCTGTTTGATGTCCTTCCTAATGGTGCCACCATCAACTCTGAAGCCTACTGTTGTTCCCTCACGAAACTGAAGAAACGACTTCGGCGTGTTCGTCGCCACAAAAATGCAAGTGGACTCTATTTCTGCGTGACAACACAAGGCGTCAAACAACTCTGCGCACCAGAAAAGAGCTCACAAATCTTCACTGGACTGTTCTTCCACATCCACCTACAGCCCAGAACTCGTACCTTCCAACTTACATCTTTTTGGCACAAGGAGGGAAGCAACTCTCGAGAAGCTGAATCTGAATGATGCGGAGTGTATTGACGCACCAAGACGTTGGCACCGACGTCGATCAGTAGAGTAGTACCATGCGGGCATACAGGCTCTCCCGGGAAAATGGCGAAAGACCGTCGCATTGAATAGAGATTACGTTAAAAAGAATATTCTGTAGCCAAAAGAGTGTGGAATAATATGGCTTATTGCAATCTTAAATGAAACAATCTGTTTTCAGGTGGGAAAAAAAAGGCTGTGTTGCTTTGCTTACTGAACACCCCTCCTAGCACTGGAGACACTTACGCTAACTCTACATATGCTAATTCTGAAATGAAATTGTGAAGAGTAGTTGACTACCATCAGTTACACACATATTTTTTGTCTGTAGATTGCAGGTACTTTGTATTTCACCTTTCCTTATTATGACTGTTGACGTCTGCAGCAATACATCTATAAACAAAAACTACGCATTTGCGTAGGAAGTAATATAATGCTAGTAACTCGTGAAGAGAGCCAAAGGAACTGGTACACCTGCCTAATACCATATACGGCCCCCACGAGCACGCTGAAGTGCCGCAACACGACGTGGCATGTAGTGCTGCAGGGAACTGACATCATGAATCCTGCAGGGCTGTCCATAAATCCGTAAGACCATGAGAGGTTGCAGATCGCTTTTGAACAGCGTGTTGCAAGGCATCCCAGATATGGTCAATAATGTTCATGTCTGGGGAGTCTGGTGGCCAGCGGAAGTGTTTAAACTCAGAATAGTGTTCCTGGAGCCGCTGTGTAGCAATTCTGGATATGTGGGGTGTCGCACTGTCCTGCTGGAATTGCCAAGTCAGTCGGAATGCACAGTGCACATGAGTGGATGCAGGTGATCAGACAGGATGCTTACGTACTTGCTATCTCTCACAGTCGTATCTAGACGTATCAGGTGTCCCATATCTCTCCAACTGCACACGCCCCACAACATTACAGAGCCTCCACAGTTTGAATAGTCCCCTGCTGAGATGCAGGTACCATGGATTCATGAGGTTGTCTCCATACTCGTACACATCCATCCGATCGATACAAATTGAAACAAAACTCGTCCGACCAAGCAACATGTTTCCAGTCATCAACAGTCCAATGCCAGTGTTGACGGTCACAGGCGAGGCGTAAAACTTTATGACGAGCAATCATTAAGGGTGCACGAGTGGACTTTCCGCTCCTGAAGCACATATCGATGATGTTTTGTTGAATGGTTCGCACGCTGACACTCGTTGTTGGCCCAGCGTTCAAATCTGCAGCAATCAGCGGAAGGATTGCACCTCTGTCACGTTGAACGATTCTCTTCAGTCGTTGTTGGTCCCATTCTTGCAGGATCTTTCTCCGTCCGCAGCAATGTCTGAGGTTTGATGTTTGACAGCATTCCTGACGTTCACGGGACACTCATGAAATGGTCGTACCGTAAAATTCCCACTTCATCACTACCTCGGAGATGCTGTGTCCCACCGCTCGTGCGCCAACTATAGCACAACTTTCAAACTCACTTAAATCTTGATAACCTGCCATTGTAGGAGCAATAGCCGATCTAATAACTGCGCCAGGCACTTGTTGCCTTATTTAGGCGTTGCCGACCCTAGCGCCGTATTCTGCTTGTTTATATATATCTGCATTTGAATACGCATACCTATTCGAATTTCTTTGGCGCTTCAGTGTATAATGCACAATTCTGAATGGAAAATGGCACTCCAGACACGACCATGCAGCACAAAGGTAAGTGCCAAACTGAATACTGCGATAGATACCTAAGGTAACCGAAATCCGATGAGCATTACATAAATAAGAAAAATAATCAAATAAAATTAGAAAGAATCTCGATGTTTAATAAATCACCAACATTAGTTCTCCATTAAACAGAAAAAAGGTAGCCGAATGTCATTACGTTACAATAAATCTTTTTAATGAAAAAGTAAAGGCATTCAAATTTATAAGCTAATTATGTTGCTTGCAAAATTTGATCACAAATTAACATACAAATTTAATAAAAAACATTACGAAGTAACTCCACTTCTTGGTGAACGAAGGAAAACAGATTATTTCTTACACATTTAACTTAAAAAGAAACAGTGTACATGTAAGCATGACCCTAAAGGTAACTAAAAGAAGTAACGAAGTGGATATGTGTTACTGATTATGGGGGAAGATGAAGGATACACAGCAAAGTGTAGGGTAGATACGCAGTCGGCATCGAATTTTGTAAACATATACATAGCTTCTATAAAAAAGTACAACGACGCAAAGACATACAGACATAGATGAGAAAAAGAGAATTTCATGTTAACAATTATACATATAGACAAGTGGGTGAATCAAGGAATGTAACATTCATCTTTTTATCAGTGAACATGAACCATCTTAAAAACCATTAAATTTGTTGCATAACACGCATGCCGTATAACGTATAGCTACATCAATAGCATGAGACATTACCCCCCTCTGTTCACGTCGTGCGTTGGGGCCTTTTTTAGAGGGGGGAAAGCATATCATGAACTTTACCTGAATAGGCAACCCCGTGAGAGCGCAGACGTTATTGCACGTACAGTAGCTTACCTACTCGCCGGCAAAAAATGGTTCAAATGGCTCTGAGCGCTATGGGACTTAACATCTGAGGTCATCAGTCCCCTAGAACTTAGAACTACTTAAACCTAACTAACCTAAGGACATCACACACATCCATGCCCGAGGCAGGATTCGAACCTGCGACCGTAGTGGTCGCGCGGTTCCAGACTGAAGCGCCTAGAACCGCTCGGCCACCCCGGCCAGCTACTCGTCAGCACTCATCGTAACAAAACTAGTTGTATGCGAGTACAGCCGTGGGTAATAGCTAGTATTTAATATAATAGAAACCTTAATTTTACAAATTTTGGTCTATTATTTGGTTGTAAACAAAAATTTCTCTGCATTTGGAGGACGCTCTAAACACTAAAACTCTAGCTACGTAGTTATAGATTTATTACGATTTTTTTTAAGAAAGTACGCCGTGAATGTTTTGTTTGGAAATATTTGATATTCCTGATGAATTTACATTTGGCTCAAAAATTATCGACCATTAAAATTACAATAACTAAATTTAACCTATATTGCTTACACAGTATAATAGGCGGAATACATGATTATATTTGTAGATAATTTGCTATATACAAGCCGCAAAATTTAGTTTACAGGCCTGCCACCTCCGGTTACAGTAATGGCTTAAACACGCATGGGCATCACGTCAAATTGAGCATCGATTACTGATACTGGTACGTCATTCATTGCTGCTTCAACTTAATGCTAGAATTTATTGGTCGTAGTGGTTGGCGAGCAGTGGCATCTCAGTCTCTCGGAAACCTATGAAGATCCAGCCGCTGTGGCCGAGTGGTTCTAGGCGCTTCAGTCCGGATCCCCGCGACTGCTACGGTCTTAGGTTCGAATCCTGCCTCGGGCATACATGTGTGTGATGTCCTTAGGTTAGTTAGGTTTTAAGTAGTTCTATGTTCTAGGGGACAGATGACCTCAGATATTAAGTCCCATAGTGCTCAGAGCCATATGAACTATTAGAAACGTATGAAGAGAAATTTTCAATGGGAAGACATGGCGGCCATGGCTACAGTCGAATACACTCTGTGGGGGTAGGACAGGACAGTACAGGGAGCACGCTGTCTTGGGTTATGTTACTGACGCCACGCACACATCGAATACAGGACACAGGCACCTGCCTCAACACGTCAGAACTGTAACGCCTACCGTCGTAATTATGAGCTATGCAAACCAGAGGTGGTCCTGTTGTGTGTACAGTGGCACCTCACAACATCATGCAAGGTGCTAGACCGGCATGGTGATGACGAATGCAGTCTGACAACGTTCGCTCTTCTCGGAGCCTACACACACGGGCATGTCCATCGTGATGATGTGCAGAACCAGGACTCGTCTAAAAACACAACATGGTCCCACTCCTGCGTCCAGTGTCTCCCATCAAGGGGAGACACAAAACGGTCGCCGCGCTGACCATCCGTGACGCTCCAGACTACGTAACATTAGGTTAGAGAGCCGAAAAAGAGATGGCTATTACTGGTTACCGGTTATCAGTTGCCGACTAAGCGACAACCTAGATAAAGAGAGCACAAGAAAAATTCGAAGACAGGGCCGGAGGACAAACGGATTACAATGAATATCCAGAACGAAATTTTCACTCCGCAGCGGACTGTGCGCTGATATGAAACTTCTTGGCAGATGAAAACTGTGCGCCGGACCGAGACTCGAACTCGGTACCTTTGCCTTACACGGGCAAGTGCTCTACCGACTCTTTTTTTCCTGATGTCGTTTTGTTTGTAATTGTTCGCTGGATATATTCGAGGCAGACGTTCCATGACACCTGTTAACGTTCATCGTTGATCCGTTCACTCAGTTTTTTTATTGCAGAGGGGAGCTGAACCCCTGGCCGAACACGCTGAGCTACCGTGCCGGCGGCGCCAACTACAGCTGAGCAGCCGGCCGTCCTGGAGTGTGTCCCGGGGGCCCACGCATGAAATGATGATGACAACACAACACCCAGTCCGTGAGAGAAGAGAGAATCTCCTGCCCCAGCCGGGAATCGAACCCGGGCCCTTTGGCATAGCATTCCGCCGTGCTGACGACTCAGCTATTGGGGGCGGACTCCGACTGAGCTACCCAAGCACGACTCACAACCCGTCCTCACAGCCCCAATTCCGCCAGTACCTCGTCTCCTCCTACCTTTCAGACTTCACAGAAGCTCTCCTGCTCGTAGAAGTTGGGAAGGTAGGAGACGGGTACTGGCGGAGTTAGGGCTGTGAGGACGTGTCGTGATTTGTGCTTGGGTAAGTCAGTCGGTAGAGCACTTGCCCGCGAAAGGCAAAAGTCCCGAGTGCGAGTCTCGGTCCGGCACACAATTTTAATCAGCCAGGAAGTTTCAGTTACAAACACTATCTTTGAAGTAAGTCCTCGAGTCCGCTACCTTCTCCTCCAAAGGGTTCAAATGACTCTAAGCACTATGGGACTTAACATCGGAGGTCATCAGTCCCCTAGTACTTAGAACTACTTAAATCTAACTAACCTAAGGACATCACACACATCCATGCCCAAGGCAGGATTCGAACCTGCGTCCGTAGCGGTCGCACGCTTCCAGACTGAAGTGCCTAGAACCACTCAGCCACACCGGCCGGCGAACCAGAACTCGACCGACAGAGACTGTGCAGAAATACATCCGAAAATTTTGCTGCAGGAGACCCACAGTATCTGGCCGTTCTCCGTAGAGTAATAATGGAACTTTGATTTATACGGTTTCTTACTGCAATAACTTCAAAATAGTGAAGAGGCCTGTAATAAGCAATAACCAAAGGGTACAATACATAACGTAGAGTAATGCAACAGAGTCTGTTCTGTCATCGTACTGTACAGTGTAGAACAAATGCAGAATGTTTCCTTGCATGTATTTTTAAAAATTTTGACCATCATGATAACGACGGAATGCAAATCCAGGCACAATCGATTGTCTTACACGCTCAAGAATTCCGGGTGGTTGGCGTACTACTTGCACGGCTGCAACCAAATCCGTGCGAATATCCACCGGAGCCCCATAAACTAGGCTCTTCACGTGCACCCATAAGAAAAGTCTATTGTTTTTATATCTGGTGGCCGAGTTGGCCATGGAACACGACCACTGCGACCAATCCATTGTCGTCCAAACTGTACTCCAATGTAGCTCCTAACACAGAGCGCAAAGAGTACCGACGGCTTGTTATGTTGAAGTCACGTAAACTGGGAAATTATCAGCGGCACATCCTCTAGGGACTGTGGGGAAATTGCAGCGTTATGCGCTATTTTCAGTGCAATACAGATAAAAATGTAACTGGGGCAAGAAACCAAACGAAATGCAGTAATTCTGTAGCGAGTATGACAAAAATACTCAGAAGATATCCGAGGACATTTTGCGAAAGATTTTCGGTGGAGCTTTGCTTCACCCTGTATAACGACTTTGGAGCACTGCGAATCAAACATTTCCTGTGTGTACAACGGTGCTTTAATTGCTGTGACCTAGATCTCTTACCAAAGTGGGGCAGAGAACGGTAAGTACCTTTTGCCAAGTGTGGCAAATCAGGCCACAAGAAGTCTGCTTGTAGAGAATCCGAAAGCGCAGGGTGCATATCGGAATCCACTGATGTAGCCGACAACGTAAAATTATCTTCTAGCAATCTAGATTGATTAAAAATTTGACGTACACTGAATTCCACATTACAGTCGAAGCCTTCGGGTTTAAACTCATCAGCGACGGACCGACGTGTAAACATCAGCAGTGTCTTGCGCTGACATTGACGACACATTTCAAGGTTAGTACAGGACACCAGCGTACAGTCTGTTCAGCGTAAAATGAATGCCGTGAACTCCATTAACATTGAGGTTTTAATTCTGGTGATCATTCATTTCTTTTGCGTGATTTCAAACAGCCCGAGCCTTGTGTAGCACGACGCCGAGTCATCGCACAAGAGTGATGTCACACCTAGAGGACATCCGCTGTCGACGTCTGGACGGAAAACAGTCCGTGTCTTATGGCGGTCTGTGTCCACTTGGAATACCCGGTGACCACGGTAGCTCAGCGCTGTTCGCGAGGGGCAATTAATTTACGTTATAGCGTACAACTCGGCTTCTCGCGATGTAGCGTAAAACATTAACTAATAACTGTGTGTTCGCCTGTGGGAGACTGACGCCCCAGACGGATCGTCAGTCACATGAGATAAATATAAGGACATCTATCGGAAGACGATCTAAGCGTCGGTAATAGCGGTTAGATTTGTTAGCAAATATGGCAGTAAGTTAAATTATTTTATAGTAATTGAAAATAGCTCACCCTCTCATATGATGAGGCTAATTTAAATAAAGGGCTGTGAAAACTGCATATGATGAGACAAATTAGATTGTACTTCCAAACTGTGTTGCAATAAGCTAAAATCTGTAATATAATACGTAAATATTATAAATTTACGTAATTGTAGGTACATATAAAATAAACCCATTAATTATTTATACGAAGAGAAACGTACAAGTTGCTGAAATACATAACATTTACGTAATTGATACGTTACGAATTTCGATTTACTTGTAATAGCATTCGTATGTAGAGACTAATTTGGATCAAATTGTGCACCTTCCACATCTCTATATCCTTACTGCGCTTTCACCTTGTTTCAATGTTTTCAATAAACCTGTGAAAGAGGTGTATCGGTCGTTCGCCTGCTTAGCTGCGTGGTAACGTGCTAGCCTCTCATGCGCTGGACCTGGGTACGATTCCCGGCCGGGCTGGAGGTTTTCTCAGCTCGGGTACTGGGTTTTGTGTTCTTCTCATCATCATTTCATCCTCAACATCGGCCGCAAGTCGCTCAGTGTGGCGCCGCCTAAAATAAGACTTACACTTGGCGGCCGAACCCGACGGGGAGACCCCGGACGACAATGCCATAGGATCATTTCATTTTTCACCGGTTTTGGGCTAGGTTTAGGCCACCATCAGATGACGTTGGCTATGCGTAGAACGGTCAGTTGACCTCAGTCGCTAAAACTGCTAGCAATTGATGGTGGGTGACGTCTGAAGATGGCCTAAGCCTAGGCCGAAAACGGCCATTTTAATAAAATAACCATCGTGATCAAGACTGTTGTTTTTCACTGATTTTATATAGATTACAATATCGCTGTTTCCCCAAAGATGTTACCAAAAATTTTCAATATTTTACGCTGTGGTACAGTGACAATGTCAAAGATACACTACTGGCCATTAAAATTACTACACCACGAAGAAGACGCGCTAAAGACGCGAAATTATACCGACAGGAAGAAGATGCTGTGATATGCAAATGATTAGCTTTTCAGAGCATTCACACGAAGTTGGCGCCGCTGGCGACACCTACAACGTGCTGACATGAGGAAAAAATGGTTCAAATGGCTCTGAGCACTATGGGACTTAACTGCTGTGGTCATCAGTCCCATAGAACTTAGAACTACTTAAACCTAACTAACCTAAAGACATCACACACATCCACGCCCGAGGCAGGATTCGAACCTGCGATCGTAGCGGTCACGCGGTTCCAGACTGTAGCGTCTAGACCCGCACGGCCACTCCGGCCGGCTGACATGAGGAAAGTTTCCAACCAATTTCTCATACACAAACAGCAGTTGACCGGCGTTACCTGGTGAAACGTTGTTGTGATGCCTCGTGTAAGGAAGAGAAATGCGTACCACCACGTTTCCGACTTTGGTAAAAGTCGGATTGTACCCTACCGCGATTGCGGTTTATCGTATCGCGACATTGCTACTCGCGTTGGTCGAGATCTAATGACTGTTAGCAGAATATGAAATCGGTGGGTTCGGGAGGGTAATACGGAACGCCGTGCTCGATCCCAACGGCCTCGTATCACTAGCAGTCGAGATGACAGGTATCTTATCCGCATGGGTGTAACGGATCGTGCAAGCCACGTGTCGATCCCTGAGTCAACAGATGGGGACGTTTGCAAGACAACAACCATCTGCTCGAACAGTTCGACGACGTTTGCAGCAGCATGGACTATCAGCTCGGAGACCATGGCTGCAGGTCCCCTTGACGCTGCATCACACACAGGAGCGCCTGCGATGGTGTACTCAACGACGAACCTGGGTGCACGAATGGCAAAACGTCATTTTTTCGGATGAATCCAGGTTCTGTTTGCAGCATCATGATGGTCGCATCCGTGTTTGGCGACATCGCGGTGAACGCACATTGGAAGCGTGTCGCCATACTGGCGTATCACCCGGCCTGATGGTATGGGGTGCCATTGGTTGAACGTCTCGGTCACCTCTTGTTCGCATTGACGGCACTTTTAACAGTGGACGTTACATTTCAGATGTGTTACGACCCGTGGCTCTACCCTTCATTCGATCCCTGCGAAACCCTACATTTCAGCAGAATAATGCACGACCGCATGTTGCAGGTCCTGTACGGGCCTTTCTGGATGCAGCAAATGTTCGACTGCTGCCCTGGCAAGCACATTCTCCAGGTGTCCCACCAACTGAAAACGTCTGGTCAATGGTGGCCGAGCAACTGGCTTGTCACAATACGCCAGTCACTACTCTTGATGAACTGTGGTATCGTGTTAAAGCTGCATGCGCAGCTGTACCTGTACACGCCATGCAAGCTCTGTTTGACTCAATGCCCAGGCGTATCAAGGCCGTTATTACGGCCAGATGTGGTTGTTCTGGGTACTGATTTCCCAGGATGTATGTACCCAAATTGCGTGAAAATGTAATCACATATCAGTTCTAGTATAATATATTTGTCCAATGAATACCCGTTTATCATCTGCATCTCTTCTTCGTGTATCAATTTTAATGGCCAGTACTGTATAATACGTAAATATTATAAATTTATGTAATTGTTGCTACGTATAAAATAAACCCGTAAATTATTTATACGAAGAGAAACGTACAAGTTGCTGAAATATATAACATTTACGTTACGAATTTCGATTTGCTTGTAATAGAATTCGTATGTAGAGACTAATTTGGCTCAAATTGTGCACCTTCCGCATCTCTATACCCTTATATGCTCTTTCACCTTGCTTCAGTGTTTTATATAAAATCTGTGAAAAAGCCTGCTTAGCTGTGTGGTAACGTACTTGTACTGGGCCTGGGTTTGATTCCCGGCAGGGCTGGAGATTTTCTTCGCTCGCAGACTGGGTGTTGTGTTGTCCTCATCATGATTTCATCCTCATAATCGGCCGCAAGTCGCCCAGTGTGGCGCCGACTGAAATAAGACTTGCTCTTGGCGGCCGAACCCGACGGGGAGACCCTGGGCAACAATGGCATACGATCATTTCATCTTTCACATGTTTCGGGCTATGCTTAGGCCACCATCAGATGAAGTTGACTATGCGCAGAACGGTCAGTTGACCTCAGTCGATAAAACTGCTAGCAATGATGGTGCAGTCTGAAGATGACCTAAGCCAAGTCCGAAAACGGTAATCTTAATAAAATAACCATCGTGATCAAGACTGTTTTTTTCACTGATTTTATATACCCTCCTGGAAATTGAAATAAGAACACCGTGAACTCATTGTCCCAGGAAGGGGAAACTTTATTGACACATTCCTGGGGTCAGATACATCACATGATCACACTGACAGAACCACAGGCACATAGACACAGGCAACAGAGCATGCACAATGTCGGCACTAGTACAGTGTATATCCACCTTTCGCAGCAATGCAGGCTGCTATTCTCCCATGGAGACGATCGTAGAGATGCTGGATGTAGTCCTGTGGAACGGCTTGCCATGCCATTTCCACCTGGCGCCTCAGTTGGACCAGCGTTCGTGCTGGACGTGCAGACCGCGTGAGACGACGCTTCATCCAGTCCCAAACATGCTCAATGGGGGACAGATCCGGAGATCTTGCTGGCCAGGGTAGTTGACTTACACCTTCTAGAGCACGTTGGGTGGCACGGGATGCATGTGGACGTGCATTGTTCTGTTGAAACAGCAAGTTCCCTTGCCGGTCTAGGAATGGTAGAACGATGGGTTCGATGGCGGTTTGGATGTACCGTGCACTATTCAGTGTCCACTCGACGATCACCAGTGGTGTGCGGCCAGTGTAGGAGATCGCTCCCCACACCATGATGCCGGGTGTTGGCCCTGTGTGCCTCGGTCGTATGCAGTCCTGATTGTGGCGCTCACCTGCACGGCGCCAAACACGCATACGACCATCATTGGCACCAAGGCAGAAGCGACTCTCATCGCTGAAGACGACACGTCTCCATTCGTCCCTCCATTCACGCCTGTCGCGACACCACTGGAGGCGGGCTGCACGATGTTGGGGCGTGAGCGGAAGACGGCCTAACGGTGTGCGGGACCGTAGCCCAGCTTCATGGAGACGGTTGCGAATGGTCCTCGCCGATACCCCAGGAGTAACAGCGTCCCTAATTTGTTGGGAAGTGGCGGTGCGGTCCCCTACGGCACTGCGTAGGATCCTACGGTCTTGGCGTGCATCCGTGCGTCGCTGCGGTCCGGTCCCAGGTCGACGGGCACGTGCACCTTCCGCCGACCACTGGCGACAACATCGATGTACTGTGGAGACCTCACGCCCCACGTGTTGAGCAATTCAGCGGTACGTCCACCCGGCCTCCCACATGCCCACTATACGCCCTCGCTCAAAGTCCGTCAACTGCACATACGGTTCACGTCCACGCTGTCGCGGCATGCTACCAGTGTTAAAGACTGCGATGGAGCTCCGTAAGCCACGGCAAACTGGCTGACACTGACGGCGGCGGTGCACAAATGCTGCGCAGCTAGCGCCATTCGACGGCCAACACCGCGGTTCCTGGTGTGTCCGCTGTGCCGTGCGTGTGATCATTGCTTGTACAGCCCTCTCGCAGTTTCCGGAGCAAGTATGGTGGGTCTGACACACCGGTGTCAATGTGTTCTTTTTTCCATTTCCAGCCTGCCGAAGTGGCCGTGCGGTTAAAGGCGCTGCAGTCTGGAACCGCGAGGCCGCTACGGTCGCAGGTTCGAATCCTGCCTCGGGCATGGATGTTTGTGATGTCCTTAGGTTAGTTAGGTTTAATTAGTTCTAAGTTCTAGGGGACTAATGACCTCAGCAGTTAAGTCCCATAGTGCTCAGAGCCATTTGAACCATTTGAACCATTTCCAGGAGTGTAGATTACAGGATCGCTGTTTTCCCAAAGGTGTAACGAAAAATTTTAAATGTTTTACGCTATGGTACAGTGTCAACGTCAAAGATATGTTTTACTGTATGATCTTGGCATCTCACTCTACGTACAAAATATCTTTCACCAAGGATTTCGAAAGCTCGTTAATGTGTTTGACAACGGTAGTTACCTGTAGTCAGATGACGGTCTTTTAATCAGAAAACTCTTTCACAGAGTAAATGTC